>NC_140133.1:22221473-22821473 GCF_964035555.1 Netta rufina
TGTTACATGATGCCATGTTCATTATAGCAAGATTTGGTTTAACTGCAATGTGGAAATTGTCTCCCTGAGTACTTGGGAGAGCAAGGAAAAGTTCACAGCAAAAGCTAAATGGTAGTGTCTACATTCAATCATCTGCATTTAACTGATAATAATGTAATTAATTTGAAGAAAAGATCACCCTTCCTATGCTAATTTTGCACAATACAAGATTTCTCCTCTGGCTAGTGTACAAAATTCTAGCTCATTTAATTCCTTCAGCATCTGCATCACAGTTTTAAATATAGTATTTGTAAATGTAAATTTAAGAGAAACCAACTGACAGGTAATTGATTTCAGTAAACTACTAGCAGAGTTTTGCCTTCATGGACTTCACTGAATCATTAAGCATTTGCTCAAAGCATTATTTGCTCAGATTTAACAGCTGCATGAAGTTATGTTAATATTCACAGACTTTTACTATGAGAACGAGAGGGCAGATTTTGTGACAGTAGCTCAGCTGCTAAGCTTCCAACAGCTTACCTTACCTTCCAGAATTTATGTCCAGAACCTGACACAAAATGTCCAACAGGGCTGATACACATTTAGTGTATTTAGCTATTTGTCCATTCAAGTTACTGGTGAGATTCATGCAAGTAGAGGGCGAGTCTTGACAATCCATTTTTTTCATATTTCCTGATGGTATTTCTAGCTCTTCCAATTTCACTCCTGGCCAGTATCTGAGAAAACAGAGGTAAACAAAAATGAAAAATGATGAAAAGGAAATGAGCCACCTGCTTTGAACCTCGGAGGGTTGGTATTTATTCTGAACAGGAGTCTGCAGGGTATCTGGGGTTTCTAATTACTCCAGTTGGTTCACTTCGTATCTATGACCATCTGGATATTTGTGGGTTAGCAATTAAAAGCAGTAAATGAAACAGTTGAAAATATTACTGTTCGGCTTACGGAAGTATTTTTTATTAAAGACTAAGAAAAGACATATGAGAAATCTCCACTGCAAATGGAACAATGATGTATGTGTGTGTCTCTGCTAGGGCCAGGTTTTCTTGCTGATCATGGAAAGCCCAGTGGAGGCTCTTTGTGAAGGAAGCTCCATAGCTTGAAAATGCTTAAGAAGAGACACTCCACTGGCAATAAGCAAATTCAAGGTACCCGTGAGAAGAGTATTGTTTGCATGCTTATTTTTAAAGTTTAATTTCAGCAACTGAGTATTGTTTGCATGCTTATTTTTAAAGTTTAATTTCAGCAACTGTTGCATGTTCTGAATGAGTGCCATGGGAGCAATCCAACTGATTGAAAGCACTCAGAACCCATTCCCACCTCAGGCAGATGATCCAGGTGCAGAAGAATACTTCCCCTAACACCCACCTTTAGAGAGGAAAACCTTAAACATCAACCTCTCCAGAAAATCCCCAAACCCTGCTGAGCAAAGCGTGAGCCCCTGCTCAGCCTCCTGCTGCCTTGTCCAACCCAGCGCTGAACCTGCAGACCAGCTCCCAGCCTTTAGGGAAGATTTCCTTTCAGCAGGACACACTTACAATCAAGCCTTGGATTGCGATGCTTTCAAAATCTTTCCATATTTATGACAGATACCAGGGATTAACTTCCATTTATGAATTTAACAATGATTACGCTTTATTATCCTCCACACAAACAAATATTAGGAACAACTGAATTACACATAAAGGCATTCTTTATGCATTTATTTACATATCCCAAGAAAGACAGTATTCATGTTGTATAATTCTGATTGCATGCTTCGTCGAGCATTAAAAAGGTTTACCACCGCCTGACTTCCAGAGTTTGACAATTTTGACAGCTTAACTCCGAATGTGTGCACGAACAAACAAGCGAGTCTGTAAAGACACGAGGTGTGCTGAGCAGTGTGGAATGCTGTCAAATGACTCTCCTGTCACAATAATCATTTCTAGTAGGTGTTACTCCACACTGACATCTTTATTTCTGAGAATTTCACATACTAACAAGCTATTCATTTGTACTGTAGCTATTTGCAGATACAGACTCCCATCCCTCTCTGTGACACCCCAGGATGGCCTGCAAGGCTGAGCTTCGGTTGTGTTCTGCCTCCGAGCTGGCTGGAGCTTGTCTTTGTCTGAAAATGGGGCCAGTACAAATGGAGTGTCTCAAGGAGAGTCACACACTGAGCAATGCTCGTATCCAGCTCAAGCTTGAAGAAAAGGGTCTGCATTTCCACGTCCTTCCAACAAAGAGGGTGTACAAGACCATTAGAAATAATAAGTAATGGAGAAAAAATAATGAATCTATTCAGAAGATCATGTTTAACAAGGGAGAAAAATAGAAAAAGGATGAAAGCAACCAACCTGCGTGGCCTAACATCATTTCCTCCCAAGTTAGTTGATGTCGTGTTATTTATTCAGTTAGCGTTTCTGAAGCTAACATTATTTACCTAGCTGAAACCTCAGGAAGATTTGTTTATAAGGATCTTTTCCTCCAAGATTTTAAGGCGTTTCTATTTTAACATGAGCAGAAGTATACTGCCAGTATCTGAAACATACAATGGTCCTCTGACTGGTTTAGTCTAATAAAGAAAGTTTATCCTGATTAAAAATGTCTCCTGGACAGCACAAATACAGTGAAGATACCTGCTACAGCTTCTTTTGAAATGTCTTTTCCCTGGGTACTCCTTAATGCCTTTGGCTTTCCCACAGCTGGGGCAAGCACGGAGCCACTCTCTGCAAGACGAAGGCACCAGCAAAATGACCCAGGAAAGAGCAGGGATGGTTTGCAGAAGTGTCAGAGGGACCACTGGCTGTAAGGTTCACCTTCTTGCTTTCCGAGCACGTATCAGCCTGTATCAAACGTCTGACCCTGGGCAAGGTCCAGCCATTAGAGGTGGAACAGTGGCCAGTGATCCAAGGCAACCAGAATGGTGCAGGAAGTGAGACAGCTCCACACGCTCACAGGCAGCCAGGAGAACCTGGCACGGGTGCGTCCACAACAATTAAGCTGCTGACTGACAATATTTACTGCAGGCCTATGTCCCTTTTTTATTAATTTCTCATGCACAAATGTTTCCCAAAACCTACTGATGCCCACATTTCTCCACCAGTTTATGCTGAATGGCCCATGTCCACAGCCACATCTACATCCACGTCCACATCCGTGGTCAGGCAGCGCAGGGCTCGGGGGGGCTGTCAGTCCCTCTCCATCCCTGCTTGCTGCTCTGCACTCACTGTGCATTATTGGCTGCATGAGTCGCACAGAGTGGAGAATGAACCTTTTAAACACTGAATACCAAAGTATGAGGATTTGGCTGTACAAACATTCAGATTTGAAAGATGTCTCTGATTTGTCAATATTTTTACAAATTCCTAGTAACTGGTGGGAATCCAATCCAGAAATCTGAGCCAGTCATAAACAAAGTGCTGGAACAAATAATGCTGCTGCTGCTGAATTAACTCTATGACAATCTGTAAGTACCTCAAAATTATTCATATGCTGAGAATTCGTGTAAATATTGCTACCATGGTGTCCTTGGTGACTGATCAGACGAGTAACTGCCATTTGTGTTTTGTTTGATTGTTTGTTTGTTTTGAAAATGTTCCTAGCAGTTTTACTGGCAGGTAAAAATGGGATTTGTCAGAGCAACAAGCCCAAGGAAAGCCCTTCCAGAGCCCAGTGTACAGCTCAAACTGGGCTCACTATTGTTAGTAATCTTCCCTCTCTTTTGTGAAAATCAAAGGTGTTTTTTTTGTTGTTGTTGTTGTTGTTTTGTTTTGATTTGATTTGTTTTTTCATTTTCAGGTCTTTAAAGTATGTACAAAGCACAACAGGATTTGGTGTTTGTAAGTGTGGCTTTTTTCTTTGGACTATTACCCAAAGAATCCAACAACATTCATTCCACGTTTTTCCATACAAAGATGACAGAGGACTGCTGATGTCTTAATGTCTGATTTATTCTCTAATTTATTATTCATTTACTTCTAGCTCATAATGCCTGATTTATTCCCTAATTTATTCATTTATCCCCTGACTTAGCCCTATATCATCCAATCCCAAATTAAAAGAAAATATATATATATAGTCCATGCGGCAGGTAACCAATAAGCCACTGTAATTTTGAACAGCATGCAGAAAGATAAAATATAATGGTGGAGGTAGGAATTTATGTAAAAAGCTCGTTGCTAGATCAGGCACATATGCCATATTGAAGAGGATGTCAGAAGCACCTTGGCGGTAGTTATAGCAACCATATGTTTAGCTAGAAGAACACATTGCTGGGGATTCAGGGGGCTCAAGCACCACTGGGAAAACAAGAGTTTAGATGGTTAGTAGGAGGAAGCAAGTTCTCTTTACCAGATTCGATGCCTTCTGCTAGGAAGGGCCCAGAGCCTTTGGTGAGAGAACAGGACATTAAACGACACCTAGCTTGTTGGAAACATGAAATCTAGCAAACATCCCTACTGACCTCTTCTTGCTTTAATATTCTTGGACGTCTGAAGGTACTTATGGAAAAATAAATTTTCAAAACAAAATCTTGATCCTCAGGAATAGCTCATACAGCAAGTACAGTCTTTATATGTAAAACCATTTCAAAAAGTATGTAATTAACATACTCTTATTAAAAAAAAAAAAAAAAAAAAAAAAAGATTATAAGTTTTGCAAAAAATAGTTTCAAGTAGGTACAACAGAAATAACAAAAGCATACACCGAGTATCATTATTGTTACTAAATTTTCAATTATTACTATTGCTGCTGGACTTTAAATTATTTAAACCATGGCACATAAGAGCGCTGAACTGTGCCCGTAACTTTGGAGAGGGCTGTGATGCTCCCAGTCAGCAGCAGCACCCACACACAGCCCGCAGCCGCTGCGGTGCGAAGCGTGTCCAAATGCATCAGCCTGGCTCTTCAGCACGAGCTCTGCCGACCAGGCACCATCTGTCTTTTCAAAACAAAGCTGGTTCCAGCTGATAACTGCACAGGAAATTATCCCAGCCCCACACACTTCTTGTACTTTCCTTCTCCCTGAATTAAAGCAGTTCAATTCCTTGCTCACTTGTCGCCTCCTAAGTATGCAAAGAAATAAGCACCCGTGCACTGGCTGTGCATTGCAGCAGAGGGCAAGCTCCCGTAACCCACAGGGAGGAGTTTACAGCGAATTGCTTGGCTATAATTAACAACAGCAGCAAGGCCTCAGAAGCTGTAATGATTTTTATTGTCTTATCAATCACGATGGGCTAGCGTGTTGTTTATATTCCTCATTAATAATGTCACGCCTATAGTGATGGATTGTGCCAGTCTGTGCCCATACATTCGCAGGGACCATTCGTGCAGAAGGCTCCCCTTAACTGCACCTTTTATCTGCTAATTAGGGTCAGCTCTCCGGGGCACTCGCTCTCAGCTGCAGCCCTGGTGGAGAAAGACAGCGGGCAGGGAGCCACCTCACCTCACCTCCATCCCAGGACAAGGGGCATTTCCAGCACGGGGCATTTCCACCTGCCCCAAATGTGGTCCTGCCACAGGCCCTGTCCTGCAGCACTGCCACCTGCCTGCCATGCCTCCTGCCCACCAGCTCTCCAAGGGAAGTGGCTGCAGCAGCGCTGGGGGACACAACACCCCCCGGCTGATTACACAGGGATATTTGCATGGGCTGGGTTGTCTTCACGCTTCTGGCAAAAGATCCATGAGACCATGCTAAAGCAATAAATGTTTTCAATTATCTGCTTAAGGCAACAGCAGGAGTACTGTATCGACTAATACTAAACAGAGGCGTAAATGATCTGCTTTGCTGGAACTGAAGCTCTGTACCTAGCTCCCTTCATCCCACCTAGGAAATGAAAATAATATTATTTGTCTTTCTCCCACCCTTCCTCCACCTTGTCCACTGAAGAGGAGTTTTCCTGGCAGGGACATGGTGCCAGCTCAGCACAAAGCACACCAGCAGGTCACGATCTTTGCTGCTGCAGCAGCAATGACCAGTGATAAGCAGCGAGGAGCAGCGATAAGCAGCGAGGAGCAGCGCAAAGGATAAGCAGGTGAGCAGCTCCCTGCTCCAATGCAAACCGTGGCTGTGCAGCATCCAGGTGCCCCAGCCAACACCACAGAGCAGCCTTGCACACCCTTCCCTGGTACTAGCTCTGGGGAAACTTCCCCAAAGCTGTTATTTGGAGTAAAGCATATAGTCAGTCTGATTACATTTAATTGCAAATAACTAAGCACTTAAAAAGAGTTGTTGGTCATCCTTTTGATAGCATTAAATTGCAAGATAAACAAGCTATATGTTGTATTAGGCAACGCAACAAGACTGTCATTTAGTCAAGAGATGTTATTCATCTGTTTGTTACCCTATTGTCTACAAATCGTTCGTTTCACTTAGATGAGAAGCTGCAGCTGAATTCCCTAAATCGTTAGAGAAAAAATATGAAAAAAGCATCATGTCTTCATTAGTTCCTAAATGTCTTTTTATGGAACAATACCAGATTTCCGTCTTTACCTCCTAGGAGATGGAAGTTGTGCCCCAACCAGATCAGCACAGACATGACAGCAGGCCCGTGCCAAACCACTGCCATCTGCCAAGACAAGCACTTGGGGGATACTCTCCAAAGTCAACATTTGAAGAATAAATGGGAAATTTTGTCTTCTGACTCGCTTTTGCCAAACCGGCTGACATTTTTCAAATCAACCACAGCTTACTTGTAAAGGACCGCTCTCATCCGCTTTAGGTTTCCTCCAGACTGTTCGGCTCAGCAAGACTTCCACTCTGATTAGTTTGCTGTCCACCCATAAGCTAGGTTAAGGTTTTAGAAATATTTATTTATTCGAAGAGGATATATTACCTCCACAGGAAAATGAGGCTGGGCGTTATCATCTGCAGCAATATTTTGAATTAGCTTTTACTCTGTTGCTTCCACTACCTCCCACCTTCAATCAAAACTGATGGGAATAAAAGTTTTTTTTCTGTTTCACTGGGTAATTTCTTCATACTCCTCTTTTTGCCTTTTCAATACTATGCACTGCATGACAATGAAACCTGGAAAAGTGCCATCTCTACATGAAAACACTGCAGCAGAGGCTTCCTAGTTTGTTTTAAATGAAAACAGAGCTTCTAGGTTGGCAAACAACAAAACTGTGTGAATATTCCCGGTTATCTGCACAGACATAAGGGAGTAAGCATGTAAAATAGTTTCTTCCTACTTCTGGGTGACTTCCAGACAAGACACGCGGCTTGCTTCACCAGCTTGCCCCCGCCTGTGGTAACATGCAGCTGCTGAAAGCAGTGGCTGAACATGACCTTGACTTAGCAGGAGTTTTTATTTTCACTTGTATTCTTTCAATAAAGAAATGCTACAATGGGAAAGAAAAAGAGAACAGATAAATGGGTATGAAAAATGAGCTCTGCAGTTATCCCTTATTTCTAAATCCAGACAAGCAAGCTTTCAAGGAGACACACATTGCCAAATTTTGTACTATTTATAATATTTACCACATAAACAGCCCTTTAATATACTTCAGAATCTCCTCATTTATCTTCGAGTGAGAAGTGAAGCACCAAAGTGGCACGTCTGCAGAAAACTACAGCCAGACAAATCTCCCCACTCGCCAAACCATGCCGGCCGGCCAGCACCTGCCCTATGCCTGCTCTCCACCTGGCCCTGAGCCTTCAGGAGCCCGTCAGAGCCACGAGCAGGCCTATGGCTGTGGTGCAGGAGGAGCAGCACACACACCACACCTCAGTGCATGCACGGCCTGCGGCGGGGGGAACCCAACGTCCTGTCACACCAGGCCCTCGCATCCCGGCCTCCATGCTGCCTAAGCACCAGGCCGCACCTCCGCCATGCACCACGCGCCATGACGCAGCCAGGGGCTGTCAGTCTTGTCGTGGCTCCCTGATCGTTACACGTTCTCCAACAGAGGAGAGCTTCACAGAGGTCGACTGCTAGCCTGAGTACAGAAATGCACTTTTCAGCTTTCAGATCTTTAGACCTCCAGCAAACCTCAGCAGAGGCTTCAAATCCCAACAGCCTTTCAGGACTGAGCTCTCAGTTTATCAATAAATTTGCCTGAAAATGCTAGCTGAAAATCAGAATAGGCAATGAGTTTTTGACAGGAGATATTACACGTAACAGATTTGTTTATTTAGACATGGAAATCATACTCCTGTTTTTGTTGGCAGTAAAGCAGAATGACCTCTTTTATTTAAAGTACAGACTTCAGAGTTTATTCATAGTGACTATAAAAGAAAATCTTTCAGAGAGATGGGCAAAAATAGTAATCATTTCACAATATGCAAAACTGCATGATCGCTATTGTATGGACATCTCCATGGAAAGGTCTGGAAGGAATTAACTGCTACATGTTTGTAGTTCTAAAAGCTGAAAGTGATGCTTAGCAAAACTCATTGGGAAGGTTTTACAAAGCAGATGGATTTACATTTGAAGTAATATTTCAATCTGTAAATAGAAGCGCCATTAACTAGCTGTGCTTCAGGATGTGAAGACCTGCTTATGGCTGTATTTAGACTATGAAAATAGAACAGTTTGATTTAAAAGAAAAAAATAACCAATTATAAAATTCATCAGATGAAAATATATCATTAAGTGTAAGTAAATTTTAAAACGGAAGCATAATCAGTAAGTTAGAAAGGAATAACTAATTTAAATCTTCATTTCACCTAAACTCACTTAAAACCAAGATTGAAGAGCAAGATAATTCCTAAAAATGCATCTTACTGGTGTGTCAGCAAAACAGGATATTGGAATTTAATATGAGTAATGGAAGTCAGTTTTAATGACCTCACAGACCTATTTTTCATCCCAATTCTTACCATCAGTGATGAAGCTTAAGTTTTTAAGTCTCTTTGTTACTTCTGCAGCCCTGTAGGGCACCCCAGCCCCACACTTGCTGTCCTGATGCTGCTGCCAGAGCCTCCCTGGCGCCCGCTGCCGCTTGTGACTGTGTTCGCGGCTGGACCCACCCGCTCCTCATCACACCCACTGGTGTTCAACAGTGCCCGAAAGCTCATGTGAGCAGCCTGACACTTGCACCATTTCTGTGACCTCTCCATCATCGCTGTGATGTCTGCACACAGAAAGCAGCTGGTGGAGGCATCTGTTTGCAAATTAAAGAGCTGCTCCTGTCCAAACCCCAATGCCAGACTTTTGGTCGAATCAACAGGCTAGATAAAATACTAATTGTCATCACACTGGTCTCTGCACCAAGCCTGGACTAACTTATCTGGACTACAAAAGTGTGGGAACTGAATTAGCGATTTTGCTGGCCACGAGTCCTTGCACATCCCCTGTAACACTTGATCAAGCAGTAATATGAGATTACAAGTAAGAGTCAGAGAGTGCTATGAGAGACAGCTCCATGAGTAACATTTAACATCCCTCCATGTTTGTTGATGTGGTAACTCCACACAGCTTGCCAGAGAAGCTGGAAAGGAAGCATCCGCCTCGGGTAATGTCAGGAGCAGAAATGCTGAGAACATATGGTTCTCGAAAACTGCTCGGAAAAACCTCTGCCAGTACAAGCGCTTGTATATCATACCAATGAAAAATGTTTTATTTCCTTTTTTTTTTTTTTTTTTTTTTAATATCACTTACTAGTATCAGCCTCAAGGTAGCAGCAAGCTGTGCAGTCTGGACCCTCTGGCATCACCACTTTGACATGTTTTGAAAGACCTGTTATTCTTTTGAACATCAGTTAGATAAAGAAACAGGATGTTTGTCAGTCAGGCAACACAAACATTTTAACTTTGCTCACGCCAGCCTGTGTTCTTTGTTGACAATTTTGACAAGCCAAGCTGACCTGAAGGTACAATGCCTGAAGGAATAGAAGGAATATGGCTTGGGCATCCTGTGAAATGTAGCTGATGTGTCATACGCACTCCATGATGGGGGTCTGTGCAGCTTGTCATATGATTTGGAATGACTGGAAATGTCAGCTCAAACCATGGGAGAGCAGATGCAACCTTTGTTTTAATGTTCTGCACCTTTACATTCAGGTATCTTGGTGGCTTTTCCTTTCTCCACAAACAGCCATCAAGGTGCTCTCCTTGCCACACCTGCTATGCAAATAAAAATCAACGATTTTGTGCAAAGTACTTCATGAATTGAAACAACTGAAAAACAGGCAAAGAAGCCAATGTCAAATATTTGCGTTGGGAAAGTATATATTTTTTAAAAATCCCAATAATGAGATTACTGCTGATGCTATGGTTTTATTATGCTGGCCTGCACTGTCCCCTGGTCCTTGGCTTGCTCTTTGTATCCATTTGTTGCTTCTCGTTAGACAGTGCAGTGCTTTGGGCATTTGATATATTTTGTTTCTTTGCTTCTGCAGCATCTGCACAAGTGGTTTAATGGTCTGTCACTAAAGCAACATAACACTGAATCAGACGAAGAAAAAGGGATGGAGATTATTCTTCTCTTCCACACAAATCATGCACCATTCATTAGGTCTGTATCAATAAAATTAAAGAGCATTAGAGGCACTTTAAAGAAGGTAAGAACATAAGTCAACTTCTGATGGAAAGTAAAAGAAATACCCTTTTATTCCTGAAAATACAGCCTAACACATTGCTTGCTAAATTGCTGCATTCAGGCATGCTTCTTGAAGTAAACATGTATATGTGGGCATCCTACAAATGCTAGGGAAGATCTTTAGTGACAAATTCTGTCTGTCACTTCAAAGGATTCAGCTTCACCTCTAACAGTTACCACAAGAAATTCCTAATTATAAATCATATTTGATTAGTTATAGGCTAAGGCAGTAACAATTTATCATAACAAAGCTGGGATTGCACTGTTTTCTGGCCCAGAATAATTAAAAATCTCACAAAAAGTTTCACCATGCAAAACTGTCTCCTACTTTTCTGGTTGCTGTAGTCAGGGGGGTTGGGAATTCCGGTCTTTTTGTGAACTTGAAGCTGTTTCTCTGTCAGAGCTTTCATACCTTTCCCAGCTCACTCATTCTTGCTCTTTTTGCCCCATCCCCACCTCTGCCTTCAGAGCTCTACTTTTGTCAATGTCAGTGCAGGCTACCTGAGAAGGAAGCTGCTCCTCTAGGAAAAAAGGATTCCTTGACCTTGCTCAGCTGGACTAGATGATTCATCAGGGTTATCTGGGATTTAGATTTAGCAGGATGTTGTCTGCTTTATACTTCAGACCATCTTCTACAGGTATGCTGTAAGAAAACTTTGTTTTCTGTGAAACAGAAACACTCCGAGAACTGTATATGTTTCAGAGAGAATATAATTTCCTAATCGATTTTGTCATTCAGTACTTCAAATCTGTTTGTGCAGAGACGCAATTACAACAATTCAAATTAGTCCAGCTTGAGTAAAAAGTAGTGGAACAAAAAACAAATGTGGGAAATTAAGTCTATTAAGGAAAGCAATTTTTGCCATGCTGGGAAGAACTGACCTCCACACAGAATTCAGAATGAGAAGCCGAAGTAAAACAAAGTTTCAGCCAAATTTCAAGGTTGCTAAAAAATTCTGCCAGAGAAAGTCTCAATGATCTACAACTGAAAGGAAAATAAATCCAGGACTGAAAGGAACAAACAACCCAGAGAACAGTGGGGGGGGAAAAAATGGGAAAACAGTATGGTGAACACAACAGAGAATGGAAAAACTTGCAACCGCAAACCCACACACTATTCCAAGCCCTGGAGCCTTGCTATCACCAAAGCAAAGTGCAAAGTATCGATATTTTCCCTATCAGCTCACAGAAGGATAGCTATAGGCTTCGTGTTTTACGTCTGAGATGAGAGAACTGCACAGATTGCACTGGAAATGTCCTTGCCAAAAAGCACATGGCAACACTTTCAACTAATTGTGAGCATAATTATTCACATCTCTGCAGACCTCTCCTTGGGCATCTCATGTGCTTTTCATACAAAGATTTCTCTAAGCCACGTACTCAGGCATATTTGAACCTGCTGTGAGAATCCACAGCTGCTGGCTAAGGAATATGAAATTCTTTTGGAAAAGTGTTTATTTTTCTTTAAACTAAAAACACTGCAAATATTTTGACCAGATGTAAAGCTGCTTAGCTGTCTTCATAAAAGATGTTACTGCAGATGTTACCGCATTTCTCTGCATGTTCTAAGCTGCTGCACAGGCACCACGCATTAATACACACACAGTGTTTGCCCCACCGACCCCAGACAGTGGTGTAGTTACAAAAACCATTCCTTTGTGAGGCTGGCAGGCCAAGCCCTGCCCTGGGTTTGAGCTAATTATGAGACAGAAGCTTATGAATTATTTAAATGACTACAAATATGTTTTCAATTAATGTTTGTATTAGGTTTTTCCTGGCACTGCAATAAAGCATGCAGCAAGGGGAGCGGGCGTTCTGCAGAACAGTGAAGCCCCTGACAGAGGTCGGGCCCTTGGCTGCTCTGCCAGCCGCAGCATGAGGGGAGCACACCCACAAACCATCCAGCGAGAGGTTTGGCGCAGGCTCACGGAGCAAACGGATCAAATAAACGACATACAGGAGACCCTCTCAGGAAGAAGAGAAGCAGCAGACCACCTCCTGAGTCCATGCTGCAGAGCTGATCGCATTCATTCCAGAGGTGTTGGCAGTCTCGTCACATAGGAGGAAGAGCTGCACAATTACACAGAGGCAGCAAGTCCTCCCTCAAAAAGCAGATGGAGAAAGAAAATAATGCTGTCTTAGCCTCATGATTCACTTTCTGCAATCTTACTCCTTTTCCCCCAGATTGTAAAATTTAAAATTAATGCCAGACACCCTTTATCCCATTGAATTTCTGCCACTTCAAAGATTTTTTTAAAACACAAAAATGCTTTTGCCTGTATCTCTGTTTTCCTATCTGCTACGGTACATTACCCATTAAACCTGGGCCTTCCTCTGTGATAAGCTGAAAGCAAAGACCTGCTTGGAACAAGTTCTCTTGTGTTCCCAGCTCACTGTCCATATTTTGAAGAGGTTGCCTTGCATTTCAGGGCGTCACACTGACACTGCCCTGCAACGTGCAGGGCTGACGCAGGGTGACAGCCCACCACTGATGCAAAAGGGGCCAGCACCTTGCTGGTGGGTGACCTATGCAATATTCCCTAATGTGACCTGATGATGGAAGAAAAAAAGAAAAAAAAAAAATGACTTTGCAAATTAGTTATAAAAAACTTTCAAGACTTATGGCTTAAGAAACTCAGCCTCTCTTACTTTATCCACAAGAAGGCTGAACCCAAAATCTGCACAGAACAGTCATCTCTGAAGGTCGGTAGCTTTTAAAATCAAAGTAAAGAAGTGTAACAAGACACGTGGGACCAGAAACTGAACAAAACCAGGCTAGAAATCAACATTTGCTCTCACTCGGGAGGGGTACATACCATGGGAACAACTTAAAAGGAACACTGTTGGGTTTGATTGCTTTGTATCTTTTTATCAAGTTTCTTTAAAAGTCTGGCCAAAGAGAATTATATGATTGAGAAATTCAGGAGGATTTTGAAGCTTAATTTGCAAGAGGCGGAATCGAAGCTCTTAAGAAAGCTCTCCAGCCTCAACATCACCATGCTGAACTTTATAACTACAGAATAGAACATTACAGGAGCTGAGGTGAACACCAAGTACCCTGACAGCCTGGAAAAATCATGGGAATTGTCATCAGCGAAACAGACTGCCTGGTCGCTGCCACGGACAGACCCGGGGCTGAGATGAACCAGTGCAGATGGTGATTGGGGTCCTCTGCCTGCCAACACCAGTGTCTTTGTAGCACATGAAGAATCCCTTTCTTTTACCCACTTTATGCTAGATGACAATATCAGGTTTTAGCGCTGTATTTCCAATTACTAGCAATAGTTAAAGTATCATGAATTAATAAAAATAGTTGGCAGTCTTTTTCAGTATTCCATTGTCAGTCTAGTTACAGTCATGCAAATTGGGATATGAGAAAAATGGGATAGACACTGCTGAAACACTGCAATGATCACCAGATAATAGAAAAGTGGACATGAGTTTCTGTATAAAATATTTAATAATTTTAAATCAGTTAAAAGCTGATGATGCATGCATGCTGCTTTGCAAAGAGAGTAAACACAAGGACTCTGCTTTGCAGACCTTGCAATTAAAGTGTCACCTAGTTTACATACCTAAAATGGGTTGCAAGCATTTAGTTTAAGGTAGTGAATTCTTAATGAGCTGGATTTTTTTTCTATTGATTTATGATTCCCCAAATATACAACAGCTAACCACAACAGCAGAGCTCTAAATCTTCTGAATGGTTTGGGCAGTACCAAGTGCTCCCTTTTGTGAGCGCATCATCTGAGAAAAAGCAAGGTGGGACTGCAGAGATTACAAAATATACGCAGCTCTTCCAGCAGTCCTGCTGGCCTCCCAGGAGCAGGTGGAGGGTGAGCCCAACACACACCATTCCTGGGTCAGCTTCATCCTGCTTCACCTGCATCAGATACTGAGCTTTTATAGCATTTTTACACAGAAACCTCCTCCTCTGGGATAAATATGGCCTTTCAAAGGGAGCACTCGAGTGTTCACATCATCTAGGTTATCATAAAGATGTGTTCCTCATATGAGAAGCCGGGACAATAAGCAGTAACATAATCTGTTACAAAGACATTTTCATCAGCATTAAATGTCTTCAACATAAACTACAAGAACTGTTGAAAATATTTTGGGGGCTGCACCTATGACAGCTACAATTTGTTACTGGAGAAAAAAAAACTCCATGCAGAATTAATTTTTCAATGTCTTATTCATCACCTCAGATACATTGTTTTGTGGATATTGATGTACTCAGAATTATAACAATTAAAGAGGATTAGCAGAAACCCCTTCCTCTTTGTGAAATGCGGAGCCTCCAGCTTGCACAAAGAGGGGAGCTGGTGGGGCTCAGCTCGGTGCTTGTGGGAACGCCAGGTAACCCAAACCTGTCCGTCTGTTGGAGGGTTTGTGCTGGAGAGTGCACCACCAAGGCTGGCCTAAAAGACGGGTTTTGCAATCACAGCAAATTCAGGTAGATAAAAGCAGCTCTGGCTGCACTTTCCTGCCAAATAAAGCGCCTTCTAAGAGCAAAAATACCGCGTAGAGTTTTGAAATAAGCAGCTAAAATGTTGCTAAATCATTTAAATGTGTTAACTTCCTGCAGATGAAACAACTGTGAGCACACATCCTGCTGTCCCCAGGCCAGCCCTGCTCCCAGCAGGTGAGCAGCGAGGGGCTGCACGCACAGAGCCATGCTGCAGGGCCTAAAAATCAACCCATTCTTGTTTTTTTTTTTTTTTTTTTTCTTTTTAGTATCTGGAGATTTTTATAATTCCACAGCAGTATATATATTTTTTTAAGTGCTGCAAGATAACTTTCACAAAACCGGAATTTTCAAAGCAATTTTCACACTAGTTGTCACTTTCAATCACAGGCGAGGAAATGTCTATGCTAATCCTAAATTGGATTTTGAAACTGAGTAAACTGAAATTTGACAGAAACATTAGTGTCACAATAATAGCAATAATCAAGTCAGTGGGCTGATGGGGATTGTGCATAAGTAATGAATTTAAATGTATTCATTGCAGATTCCAGAACTCGCATAATGTAATATTCTCACAGTGAAAAATTAATACCGTTGAGGACTTTGCAATATATCTCTTGCCAAAGAGGGTAAATATTATGGTGCCCCTATTAGCAACTGCACGAACTCATTACTTTCTTACTGCAAGATAATTAAGGAATAAATGCAACTAAGAGGCACATGGACCAGTACAAACCACAAGGAAATCAGCAGCTGGGGAAGGCTGGGGGGCTGACAGCACTAAAGGCAGCGCCAGACCTGAGCCCCAGTAACACCAGAAATGTTTTGGGAAGCCAGGGGATGCTCCCGGTGTGCGGCACAGACAGAGTTGGAGGACTACCACAGAGTCTCTGCTCATTTCCAGCCCTCTTCATAGCTCCCCTGCCCCGCCACGGCCCACGCACGCCGCAGCATGGGGACACAGAGTGCTCCTGGTCTGCAGAAAGCCCATGAAACAGGAAAGGAACAGAAAGCCCAGGCAGATGGAAGCAGGTCAGCTTTTGGGGGGGAAATCTCAGCACACAGGCTTTTCTTTCAAGCAGCTTGTTTTTTTTCAAGGTCACCTTTGTCACATTACTTTATGGTTTGTCAACATCTCCCTGCCACCTGCCTGAGAAATTCAATTCTTCCAACAGGAAGACTAGAGACATACTGATTTTCATTATATTTTACACTGTTGTCCTACACGTGGACACCTTCACCCTTTGACGAGTACCGGTGGGTGAGACCAGGGCTGGAGCAGAGGAGATGGGGCTGCAGGACACCGCTGTGCACTTGGTCCCCTCAAGGACGTGCTCATTTCCATCCTACTCAACGTTCCCACGTTTCCAAGACACCTGCATGCAGAGGAGGGGGAACCTACGGCTCCTGGTGGGGAAAAAGGCTGTGGGTAGGAGGAAGGCAGCACTGCTTCCCTCTCCCTCAGAGCCATCAGCAGGGCCAGCGGCGTTGTGCCGGGGCTGGCAGGACAAGAAGCGCCGGGTGCCTGCTGCCCATGGGTGCCACTGGGTGCTGGCTGCCACGGCTCAGCCCAAGCACTGGCAGCTGCTGCTGCACGCCAACACCAAAATCTCCTCAAACCTTATTTTATGACTAAATGCGGTCTTTTTTTCTTTTTTTTTTTTTTTTCTTTAATGCAATCTTCATGGAATTATGTCGGTCTTTCTTGCTCGTTTTTACAAAACGGATAAATTAATACCCATAAAAAATATTTTAGTTTTTATTCTCAGGGTATTGTTGGCTCTCCCCTTTACTCTCTTTGTACTTTCAGTAGCACTGTAAAAGGAATGAAGAAAAATAAATGGCGTATCAGCCATTCCAAGGACAAAATTTAAAGTTTTTTAAATTCTCTTTATTTAAGGGTTTATTATCGTTCATTATTTCCATGACATCAAAGTGTTTTTTCTCAAGTAAGCAGTCAGCTTTCAAAACACGGGAAATGGGAAGAAAGTCAATTTTACAGAACATAGTCGTAAATTAAATGTTACGTTTTTCCAAGTGAAAGCGTTTAAAAATGAAATGCATAGAAAAAAACCTGAGCGCTTCTTAACTTAAACTACGATGGCTTAAAACATACAAGTGAGTGATGTTCCTACTAGCAGTTAAGGATGGAGATCGTATTTGCATCTTTCTTTCTTTTTCTGTATTTTATACATTTATCAGAACGTGTGCTTAATTTCAAAATACACTGTAGGTCCAAAGTTGGAAACAAAAATATTTATTTAAGCAAACACATCCTGCCCTGTCCTGGCTTCAGCCCTCAACCCAGCCAGCCCTTGTGGCACACACCTCCACACGCCGTGAGTTTTCCCAGGAAGAAGCTATGAACAGGAACAACAATATCAATTATCAGCAGTACTGTATATAAATAAATATTCTACCAGGTATCAAGTTTCAATTTCGAGCAGCTCTGTCTTCTACTATTAATCATCCAACCCCACAGCCTGGCTCTCTTACTACGTATAGCAATTTATGATAATGCAAAAGCCAATACCTGCTTTAAATGGTTCAGTGAACCGTTAAAAAAATTACACCGACTTCCAGTTACCGTTTGTCTTGCTAGTTTTCAATCATAGGTAATTTTGCCTGTGTAAGATGCAATTATTTGAAAACGAAATAGGAGAATGCTTGTGTCACCCAGATCTTATTCCAGAGGTACCAAATTCGCATGTTCTCCACCTGAAAATGTCCTGTCCACCAGGGAGCAAGGAGGGCTTCCAGGGGCCGGGGAGGAGCTGGTGGGCAGCCCCTGACCCTGGTAACCCACACGCTGCTGCTGGCGCATCACGGCATCACGCTGAATGCTGTGGATCTGTCCACCAGGTGCCAAGAATATTCCCGGGGTGCAGGCAGCCATGGTCCCCATGTGTGCACGGGGCCAGCTGCTGGCACAGGCACAGCAGCACCAAGGAGCACTGGCCAAGGAGGGGTGGCCCGGCTGGGCTCGACGGCGGAGCCACAGCTCTGAGCCGGCGCCTGCTCCGTGCCAAACACAAAGCGCAACCCCGTGGCTCTTCATCAGAAATGAAAACAGTGTTTCAATCAAATAAAACGTTTCATTCCACATGAGATCACATTTTTTCTCCTTTCATTTTCGGGTCAGTTAACTGTTATCGTGCTCTCAGTATAAAAGCGTAAGGCCGTATTTAGAAAGAAAAGCACCACTTGAAAGCATCAAGTCAAGAAGTTCCCTGCTAAAAACGTCAGAACAAAGGGCTTCACGTTTCATAGAAACCTTTTTCCATCAGTCTTCTGACCAAAATTCCATTTTTCATAGATTTGTGAAGTTTCGAATAACCCTTCACCCACAGTTAGCAAAGGCTGCAGGGTGCCAGAGCACGCCGGGAAGGACAGACCCGACGGCCAGTGTGCCTGCTGAGCGGGCCTGGCACAATGGAGGCACAGGGGAAAGCAAGGAGGGGAATCACAAAAGCACAATTGCAGTGCTGTGCTGATGTGCACGTTTTCAGGGACAGTCCCTAACCCCGCTGAAGCAATGCTTGGTCTGGGATTTTCTCACTTTCCAAAGCTCCCCAAAGTTGGGTTTCTGTCTCAGATGTGGAGAAATGTCTCCCTGGTTTCCAACTATTTTCTGTAGTTCCTTACACCTACAGAAGAAAAAAAGAGGTCGCCAGCCCAGTGCCTCTCACCCCCAGCCCACATCACAAAGAGCAGGACTGAGGAACGGGCGATAGCTACGCCCAGGATCTCCTTCTCAGTGAGGAGGCCCTTCTTGTGGCCATGGGAATCTGTACCTGGGTGCGAGCCCCTTCTGGCACCATCATTAAAGCACGTCTTTTCCCACAACCTGCCCAAAACTCAGCTTGCCAGTTACTATTAGAAAACGGTATTACATTTTAAAATGCCAGAACTTCATCTGTTTTCCTCCAAGCTCAATTTCACCCATATGAATTCAGTGTCTGTGAGAATTTCATTATATAAACTGTCAAACCCAGATCCTCCCATCCATACTGTTGCTGGGTTCAGTCCAAAATGCAATGATGTAAAAATAAAATTCCTATTGACTTCAGGGCTTTGAGGCAGACCTATCGATTTGTTATTTCTCCCTGTGTCTGTCCCGTTGACATTAAAAGAGCCAACTGTGCAGTAAAGTTTTATTTCATGTAAATAAGATTGACAGAATCTAGCTCAGTACCTTAAAGATAACACGGAGGCGTAACAGGACTCGGCTGGTTTTGCCAGAGAAGAGATGACTCCGGGGAAAATGTTTGTTCTTTGCAAACTTGCCAGGGACGGGAAACAAATTCTGTGACAATATTTGCTTAGAAAGGGTAAATATAAATTGACCTTCAGGGATTTGGGCTGGGATTGGAGATTTCCCGGCACCTTGGCCAGGAAACCAGTGGAGCTCAGGGGACAAGGTGCACCCACCCGTGCCTTACCACCCTACGGTGCAACCTGCACGCCACTCCTGCTCTGTGTGAGTGCTTCTCATCCCAAAATGCTCCTGCCTCCTCTTCCAGATGAAGAAAATGCAGCTCAGTAACACTGTGGCTATGGCTCCCCACATGGCAAGCACGTGCCCTCCTGCCTAACCTGCATCAGCACATGTGCTTTGCAGCACGTGCAGGAGGGGCTGTCCTGGAGGGCAGCTGTCCAGCCCTGTTCCACTTAGATATTAGCATACACTGTGGTTTCCTTTACATGCAGACACAGGTGCGCAATACAGAAACCTGGATTCAAATAGCCACGTTGACCTCATCCTGTTTCCTCTGCAGGCTCCAGGCTGCCACGGGGCGGGCGTTAAGCCCCTTGCACTGTCACTATGCCCAGTGCTGGTGGCGGGTAACAGCCACCCAGCAGCCCTTTTTCCACTGCCCCCGGGGAGCCCGCAGTGAAGGCAGCATCACACCAACACCTCTACCTTTTACAGCACGCCCCTAAGTTCCTGGTTCTGGAAACAAGAAAAGGAAGAAAGGCAAGCACAAAGGAAGACGTTTGGAAAATGTTCCTGGTGGAGCCTGGCCACAGCCGTGCCACCCCCGCCCACTGGCCATGCAGCCCCTTGGTGTGCTTGGCCCCCACCTCACCGCCCAGCACCCTGCGGTATGGATGGCTGCAGGCGTCAGCTGCTCTCCTCAGTCCTGATTCATGTGCAGCAGATGGTGTCAATGACACCCCTTTTATTTTCTGGATGAATTCATATCACCCTGCCAAGATGCTAATTTTTGTTGCTAGTCGTTGTGCATCGTGTTACCGGCTACAAAAAATGGCTTTGCCTTCAGAGGGAACAATACTGCAGTCACAGGCAGGTTTGAGTTATAACGAGTCATTAGTTAGAGCAGGTTAAAGTTAATTACGAGATTATGAGACTAACTAGCTTTATTCTGATCCTTTTGTTTTGCTTGTGGGTTTTTGTGTTTTTGTTTTTTTTGTTTGTTTTTTGTTTTTGTTTTTGTGCTTACCCCTGTTTTCACGCTGCCTGTTACGTACAGCAGAACACCTTTCTGAAGCTTACTTGGGTATCGTTTTGTAAAGTGAATCTTTGTCACTAACTTTCCAAT
This sequence comes from Netta rufina, assembly GCF_964035555.1. Classification (NCBI taxonomy): domain Eukaryota; kingdom Metazoa; phylum Chordata; class Aves; order Anseriformes; family Anatidae; genus Netta; species Netta rufina. The sequence goes on from NC_140133.1 coordinate 22,242,032, forward strand.
AATGGTAAAGAAATCTCTCTCTGCCCAGACTTGTAATACATCAAACCAACCCAGTAACAAAGGAGCAGGAAACATCTCCCCGCTCACCTGTCAGCACCCCGAAGCACAGCACACCCCATGCAGCAGGGTGACCCAGCTCTTCTCCATGGCCCCCTGCGAAAGTGCTGCAGGTGGAGTTTCCCTCTTTGGCAAGAGCTTTGCACTTTTTACTCACACTACGTGCATAGATGCACTATGCACATGCATCTACACATCGACGTGCTTCTCCAGCCTACTTGTGCAGATGCTGCGGAAACACAGGGTTTCTTACTCCCAGAAGTCAAGGCGTACCAAAACTATTTGCTCCCCTTTACCCACCAGGGCAGTTAATTAGCCTAACCTGATACAACATGCTTTGGACAAATCCATAATGGTTGTTTTGTTTTGATTCTAGTCACCTCTTCCGAGTGTTATGGATTGATTTTTTCATTAATTAATTTGAAAATCTTCCTGAGAATTCGTTAGGCTTTTCAGTCAATAATACACTAGACTGCATTTCTTGCCCATTTATTTTTAGGATCTGTATTTGCATTTTGGTAGTTCTGAGACCTCCTCTGAGCTCCACAAGCTGTTAAAAATAATTGCTACTTGTTCAAAAATAGGTTTGATTAATTCTTTCTAATTCTAAGGAGAATTTCCTCAGATCCTGTGCCCTGACCTATCTAGCAGATCCAAATAAACTCTTGCCGGTTTGCTCTCTGTTCTGGCTCCTTATTCTATACTCTGGTCAAAATTAACAGAGTTATCAGGATACTTTAGACACTTTTGCTAGCAGCCACTCTATATTTTCTCTCCTATCTTCTTATTTCAAACATATTTATAACACTACCTCCTCCTGCTTTTTATCTTGCTAAATGAAACACATTTTTTGCCTTAGGCTTTTCATTTTACCCTTATTTTCCTTCACCATAATTTCTCATCAAGTGTCTCTGTCTTCACTTTTGCACAACTTCTTCAGTTTTCAGCTCCTAAAAGAGCTCCCGGTCTTTCCAAAATGGCTCCCATGACACTGCTACCATGCCATGCTGCTGTGTGCTGAGAGGATCTCTTTCAGAACCTGCCTTTTGTTACCCCTTAGATCATCATCCCGAGGGATCCTACCTCCAAGCTCCCTGTGCCTGCTGAGGTCTGCCTCTCCAAAGTTCACCACACTTAATTCACTGCCCAGGCTTCTTTCTTTCCTACAGAAGTAGCTCCTGACATTTCATCATCAGCCTGTCTCAGATTTCCCATCTGCCTTCAGTTCCCCATCAGTGCTTCCCTGGTAATCAGAACTACAAGGATAGACCCTCTCCTCTGTGCGTGAAACTGCCTCCTGAGTGATAAGGGTTCTTTGCTCCCGTGACCTTCTCTTTCTATCAGCAAGCAGGAGGACTTGCTGCTGGGCTCAGCACCGGTGCAAAGCTGCTTGGTGGCTGTGAGCAATGCACCAGGCGTCTCCCTGGCATGCACGTCCCGTGGTGCCCATCCCTCAGCAATGATGCGGCAGCAGATTCTCTCCACCTGAGAGCCTATGCTGGCTGATGGCTTCAACCTCCACTTCTCCATCAGAGGAGAAGGAAGGCAACATCCTGCGATTAAATTATCTGGGCACAGGAGACTTGTATCTTTTAGAATCAATCCAGTGACTGTGGAAAGGGGAAAACTAGGATAAACGCATAAGGGGAAATTCTGAAAGCCCCAAAGAGTGGCAAGGTATTTATTTCCCATTAAAAATCACTGACAGCTGGGTACTTAAACACCCTTCATAGTTTGGAGAATCTCCTTCAGGTTAGATGCCAGTAAATATTTCTACTCCTTCTCCCTCTGCTGGTACATTGAGAACAACTACAATCAATAAAGATAACTTGAAGCTTTCAGGTACTAATGCTGAATTACAAGCAGTCAGTTTCTTTTCCAAGTCCTACAAATCCTCTAATACACAGAAGTTAACCTCTCAGTCTCAGGACTCTGAATGCTTTGCTGCTGTTCACCCTTCTGCACTGTTTGATTGTCTCCCTTCCCTGGATGGGCTGTCAAAGTCAGAAGTGCTTCATTTTCTGAGATAAAGAACAATATATTTGGGAGTGATGAAGAAGAAAAAGAAGAAAAAGCACCTTGCAATTAAATATTTTAATAGACATTTTGAAGATGTTTTTCAAAGGATTTAAAATTAATGTTAACAATAGTATGCATCAAAGGGCTCAGGCTGAACAATACCTATCACTTATTCTGATTAAGAATCTTAAAAATAATACCCTATAATATTTTATACCAGCATCTCTTTTTACTCTTCTAGACTAGGCAGACTTTTCTGAATAGCTGTGCAGAGCAGTTCTAAAGACTCTCTCTTCCCATATTCATACCAAGCAATCAGTTTATGATGGCTTTGGTAAAACTTCTGGATGATGTGCAGCTGCAGTAACTTTTCTCCTGGGAATTTTCCAAAACCAGCTACATACCACCAGCCTTCAGATCAGAAGAGATGCTGGGTCTTTTACTTCCTCCCACCATGCCACTCCCAACTAATTTTTGATTTAATTAGGTAGCAATTTTGACAGGATACCAAAGACAAGTAGAAGTACAACAAAATGATCAAAGGCAGTCCTGCACCATACGTTATGCTCAGCACCCTATGTACTTCCTCTGACATGTGACCACAGGAAAGCTGGGATTTATAGTGTTGATTTTCATTGGATTCCAGTGGAGAAGAGTTTCAGCAAGGAACCTGAGGTCCTGCTTTATGACTGTAAACCCAAAGTTATGACTCCTTACTTGCACTGAATTGCACATTACTCCAGAGTTAGTCCCAATGGGGCAGTGATTTTTTTTCCTGGGTACAGACCTACTCAGTGAATGCAACTGAGGTTTGTGGAGGAGTCAACACAACCTCATCAACCGTCCAACTTCTGTTTTGGCCCCCTTTCTGATTTGCTAACAGATACAGACAGCCCTTTGCACAGAGGTGAGTTTCAAATGGCACGAGTGACTAAGAAGTTACAAGCAGTCTTATAACTCTTAAAAAATATTAAGTGCAAACATTTATATTGGTTAGAGATATGAATAACAAACTTTTAATCAGTATAAACAAATAGAACAGCCTTGTTTATAATTTCCCTCTGATTTTGATCTATAATTTTGCTCAAATTTATACAGATGTTCATCATAATTTCTGTGGCAGAGCTTCCAAAAACGTCACAGTTGGCACAGACACTGCCTGTCACAACTTCAGACTGCATCGCAACAAACTTCAAGGCTTCTGCAATGTGATCTAAAGCAAAATTCAAAAAAGTTCAAAAATTCAAGATATTGTGCTTCAGTGTGGCATATGGAATACATACCACTCGACCAGGTTATTATCGTATCTGAGACTATGCAGATTCCTGGTAAGAAAACATTATTTCCATTACATTTGGCTTAAGCCCACTTATAATTAAGTTACTTATCCATGTGTTGGTGTGAAACCACTCTACAACATAAGTGCAGCAATAAGCTAGAACAAAATCTTTAAATAACAATTGTCAAGTGAGAAGATATATATAGAATATATTAAAATTAATAGTGTTCATCCAGCTTTCAAAACAAGTTTAATAGGCCTGCTTCTTCTGGAAAATCTGTGTTACACTCATTGAACATTTCTTTTTCATTAAATTTGAACCTTTTGGCAGAAATAAAATATACAATCAAAGAAGGATGGCTGTTTTGATCATTTTCAGACGTTTATGCATTACAAGAAAAAGGAAATGCACTAAGATTCACACAGAGATTCATACTGTTGACCACTAGAAAGGAAGCTTTATAAACTCAGAGTAACGTAATCAGAAATGACAGCTTGAGCATAAATCTTATTAAACAGATATTGTAAAACAGGCTTATAAAGAAAGAAAGAATTCCTAGCATTGGGGATATTTATATGAAGATTGGACAGAGAATTACAAAATAGCATGCAGGGAGCAAGCTGTTCAAGCCACATGCCATATGAGAGCAAACACAGTGAGATCGTAAGCATTGTGACTCATTGCTGAAATGTCACAGTCTGCAATAAGAGTGGCTGACCTTGAAATATGAAATATTTCCTCTTTGAATACGCCTTATACGAGTCTACTTGTTTCTTTTTTTTTCTTTTAAACAATAATAAAATGCCCAACAAAAAATGTTGACCTTGCATACACAGCTCAGAACAGCTTGATATTTAGTAAAATTCTCATCACAGTGGATGTGATGAGAACATCAATACATTCCTACTGAGGAAAAAATGGAACAAACGCAAATACGTGTGATCTTAGTACGTAAAACTTGTTTGCCTTAACTCATAGGTGTACCACTACCCAATCGCAAATATTCAGCCAAATCTCTGGAAATAACAACGTTCATCCATGCTGTTTTCTATAGTTCCAATTCATTAGTCATCTGCTTATAGAGTATCTATTGTCCAGCAAGGAACTAAAAGCAGCTCTTTGGTTCTTCACCTGAATACACTGTTACTATAATGAATCCAAAGAAGTCACACCAAAGCCAGCACTGACAACACACATTCTAGAAAGAATTAATTCGTTAAAAATACTGAGAACACTTCTGAAGATGACCGTTACTGGGTACTGTGCAAGTGGCTGATAAGACCATTGGCCACCTATTATGATTAAATAGTTCAAACAATCTACCTGTCTCTCAGGAGCAGAAGAAACTTCTGGTCGTCATTGACAGCAGGAGACCTAAAAGAGATAAACAGGTTTAGTTGATGAGAGAGCATATTAAATGATTTTCCTGTAAGTAGTTAGGCAGGAAGCCAAACTGTTCTTGGTTGATGCTTAGTGCACAACACTTGATGTAGTTTTCAAAGTACTATTTTATACATCCAGTCCAAAAAACTTATGTAGCTGGACTGGTGCATGTATGGAATCACAGCCATGACAGTTTGAAAAGCATTGCTACTAAAGCAATTCATTATCTGAAATGCTTCCAACCCTTTGCAAAGAGATCTAACCTCATAAAGAAACCATTATCCTCAGGTTTCTCAATACACTGTATTTTCAAATTCATTGCTGACTCTACTGTATTTTCTCTTGGATCCTTTATAGACATCTCATTTATCTTTATTGGATTTTCTTTCATTTGGCTTCAAAGTTAAATGCCAGAGAAGTTAAGCTGTATCAGAGAAGTAATCAGTGCATAAAGTCTGAATCTTAGGAAAGTGTGTCCTATCTTGCTGAAAAAGCAGAATATTGTGAAGAGAGATGTGCTAAAGAGCTTGCCTCAAACAGTGCTATCTGTGTGCGCTGTCACAGGTGAAAGAGCTGGATAAGACGTGCTTGCACTTCAGAAATCTGACTCAACAGAAACTCTTGTCTGTAAGTTATCAAGTGTTGCCAGGCTCCTGGGACTCATATGAATACATAAAGTAGTACAAAATTAGGAAAACAGAAGACTTTAAAGCCACAGAACTGATAACTGGTGCAGACAGGACCCATGGCCATGGTCATTCTTTGGCATGGAAAGCCCAGAGGTGAGGTCGAGGCTGGGAGAGCAAGGAGATGCCTCCTTCCTACAGAGATTTGTGGCTTGATTTAGGGTTCCTGACGTTGCCACCTCCAGTCCCACTTGTATTTAGACGGTATGAAGATTAAAAGAGCAATGGAATTAAAATTTTAATTTTTCATCTCCTGGATTATTTAAACATTTTTCAACACAGAGGAGATCATAAAGACACTGTTCACAGCAACCAGTGAATACTAGGCACTACAGAGGCTACTCTGAGACACTGGCTCCTCTTCTTAGACTTCCTTTTGTAAAATGTATTTGTAAAACAGCTATACAGAAGCCATGCACTTGACTTCTCAGATCTTTCATACTATTTGCCTTAACACAATTATTTTAGCCTCAGACATCATTAAGCTTCACACATTTATTAAGCTAATAGCTACTTTACACATGCTGCACCTAAGCTTACACAGACATACTTCAAATACTTAACATTTGTCAGACTACAGCATTTATTGTGCTTTTTCTACACTAAAGATGCAGAAGAGTATAACTATGTTGAATACGCAATTCTTCATACCATTATCCTTTTCAATTGCTCACAGAAAAAGAATCTTCCTCCCCACCCTGTTCTGCTGCTCAGATGTCACAGGCAAAGATGAAAAGTGAATCATTTTGTTCTGCTGCTCCAAGCTGAGAACAACCCAAAATAACATGTTTCCATTGCGTATGAGAATATCCCACCCACGTGAGGATGGCAGTGAGCTAAACTGCTTCAAGGCCCCACACGCTCCCCTCTGCCTCCAGGGGACACGTGCAGAGCACAGTGGCATCCTGTGGCCAGGGCTGAATAGGCACAAGGAAATATCAGCCATCCCCAGACCTCAAAACTGAAACTTGCCATGAAGGGTAACACATACAGACAGCACACAGGTAAGGGACTGCAAAGAAGAACGGAGGTAATAGCAGATGGTGGTGGTTACCACTGCACTGGGAGCTGAATCTAGCCAATGCCTAGGTCCTTGGCTCCGAAAACTGGATAGCTCAGCGTTTAAGCTGCCTGTGGGCTGGGACTGCACTCAAAGAGCCTTTAAAAATTGTAATCAGTAGTAACAGAGCCTATAACACTGGAATAATATGTGCTGCTTTGCACATTGTAATTTAAGCTGCAGTTGGCAGTATGTGAACCTGCGATAACAAAACAACCCTTCAGCGTTTGAAGAGGAAAGGAAATGCCCTTAGCACCAGAAACGTGTGCTTTTCACCCACTGGCAGCAAGTGCCCAGCTCCACACCATGTCTGGCAAACAACCTGAGCAGGGACAAAGCTGCCACCTGTGTCAGCTCGCTCTGCAGCTCCCGGGGTTAGCGTCAGGATAAGCATTGAGAACAAACAACAAAACTGTTGGTAAACTCCTGCTTTTTAGGAAGTGTTAACACTTTCTCTGGACATCTTCCTTCAAATTTACTTATACACATGAACACAGGACTTTGACTCAGTCTAACTGAGGTTTACAGAGCTTTGTGGGTGAATCCAAGGGAACCCAAACAAGATGAGATAAATAAAAAAAGCACAAGCCATTTTTATCATCACTCTTCTTCACGTGCTTCTTCTCTGCTCAGTAGTTTGCAATGTCCTGCATAACTTTGGATGCATTGCTACAATAAAATTCATCTTCTAACTCACACTAAGTGCTCTCTGTACACACTGGCACAAACCCTCCACTTTACCCATTGCAGGACGTGCAAAAAAACAAATTAATTAAACTCTCTGGACCCTACAAACCCTTCCTTGTAAGAACGAGGCAGACTGACTCAGTTCAAAGAACTTACCTTGCATAAAATAAATAGGTTTGCTTGGGCTAAGTCAAGCATTATCATTGCTTATGCATCTCTGGTGTTAGTGCAGGTATAGATTTGTGGAACAGTTCATCAAATGAAGCAAGCGAAATCTTCCATGTTTTGCATTTTGATCTGCAAATAAGCTGTAGCTCACACTCCCTTTTTGCCATATTCACTGCTGAATCAGATCCATCAGAGGAACAACTGGTAAGTGTTTGTGGCTCCCCTCTCTCCCTCAGTTGTAAATCTCCTTGGTGAACGATAGGAGACTTCACAGCTAAAAGCACCAATTAGAAAATATGGACGATCAACGTATACCAGTGCTGTTTACCCACAATTGATTAAAGACTGGAGCAAATAGCTCCTCCATCATTTGTCCCAGGGGTGCAAATATAAACACTGGCAAATGTTTGTTTTTACTTCTACCAGCAGATTAAAACAACACTGCTCATAAAAAGCACTTTAGGGAATATGGGTTCAGTTGCAGGGGTTTGAATCTTCCATGATATACAGATATTATTTGGAGTTTATCTTTATTGAGTTTGAAATACGATACTGTAAAAAGAAAAAAAAAAAGTTAAAACTTCCATTAAATGAGTTACAGATGCAGCTGCTTTAGCATGAGATTGCAAAATTATGCAGCTATTCCACTTTAACCTGTACTATGGCACTCCAAGGAAAAAAGAAAATGGCCCAAAATTCAATATGAAAAAAATCACCAAAGGAGACATGTAATCATCCTGTATTATAATGCCTTTCAGGATATTTTGGTCTTCTTCATAACTCACATATTTTAGCAGCTCTTTTGATTCTATCATACCCATTTTCAGTCTTCTAATCTCACTTGTACTTGTAAATCAGAATAGCTAGAATAACTTCCCTGAAATTACAGTATAACTGTACATAACTGACTAGAACTGTAGGATCTGGCTGTAGATTTCTTTTCCAATTATTTTTCTAATATACAACCTGCGGTCTATTTGTGAGCTATGAACCCATCCCTTACTATACACAACTGTAATTTTTTATAACTGATACTGGACTTTGTTGTCACAGTTCCAATTTGCACTTCAGTATCAGTAAGAAACAGATCGAGGATGTCTTCTTCGCTGCCCAGCATCTCAATTTTCTGGATTGTGAAACTGTCTTCAAAGAACTGAAGAACTCACCCATGTTGCACTGGCTTCAAGTAAAAAAAAAAAAAAGTGCAAAGAAATGGTATTTTGGAATCAACGATCATTCAGAGAAGTGGGGAAAAAAGAAAACAAACTAAAATAAATGCTAACATACTCATGCATAAAAAAAAAAAAAAAAAAAAAAAAAAAAAAAAGTTGAAATAACAGTTTTGGATTAAATATATATTTTTATCTCTTGGCAATGTTAAAACTTAGACCTATCAATGTAATATAGAAAGTTTTCAGAAGAAAATGACAATTAAAATTTTCTAAACAAGATGTCAACAAATCCAAGAAAAAAATAATATATTTTTAAAGCCTCCATCTGTTGTATAACTCAAAATGAATGCATATTTTTCAAATCTTGCTAGGATTAAATTATTTCAGTTGAAAACATTCTGTACGAAAATGTTATCCAGTCCCAACTTGAGGTATCAGAACAAACAGTAACAAAATGTCCTACTCAAATCCTCGTCTCTATCATCCTCCTTTGACTTAATGCTTCCTCCCTGCTATCCTTAGGAATTTCATTTCTACCCATTTAAATGGCTGAATTGTAGCTTCTTGAAAAATGGCAACAATCCATCTTGCTAGAACTGATTTCTATTAGTGGACCAAAAAAAATTAAAAAAAAAAAAAAAAAAAAAAATTAAAAAAAAAAAAAAGTGTTCTCAACTAAGCTGCAGCAAGGGAGGCTCTATCCCATCCCCTGCGGCTCTGCCTACATTTGGAAACCTGGCAACCCTGGGACTAAATCTAAAGAGCAAAACTGCCGGTGCTGAGCCTCTTACAGGCTGACAGCACTTGGCACCTGGTGGCTTTGCTCTGGGCCCTCTGCCCGTCTGGTCGGCTGGAGCAGGGCCCTGCCTCGCTCCACGGGACGGTGCCAGCCGGGGCTCCGCAGGGCTCTCACTTCAGGGGAGTGGTCTTGATCCAATGTGAGATGTCTGCAGAAGTACAGTTCCTCCCGGGAGCTCTGTATTTCTGGATCAAAATCACGGTTTCCTTTTCAGCCAACTTATTTTAGGATTGCAGTTTTTCATCAAGTACTTGATTTGCTAGCCAGCAAATGCATTTTGGCCACGAATAGCCTGGTAGGATCCTGTTAAGATAGGACAGGTAACCTAGTACAGCACTGGGCTTTAGGTCTACAGCATGCAGTTCCTATGGCAAGTGCACAGAAGCTTCTGGAAAATGAGGCAGACATAAGCATAGTCAGGAATAGTCATTAGCCAGGCTGTTTGGAGCATCACACAGAGACAAGCTGCAATAAAACGACACTGCTTGGGTTTCTGTGTTGGTTTAACACCCGGGGCACACAAGAGATGGCAGCAGCAGGGAAGAAGAGCACCGACACCGCGTGCTGGAGCCTACTTCTCCCGGTGATGCAAGGCATCACATCTGCTGAGTTCACAAAAACAAACCAAGTGGTCAACTTGGAAAACAAAGAAACCTACAGATGCTCAACAGCTGAGGAAAAAAATGAGAAAAGCTCAAATAAAATGTATTTGTTTTGGTTCTTGCATAAGTGAAATGGAGAGAAGGCAGTTCCAGTGTGCCAGAAAACACATGTTCATCCTCATTGCTGCAGCGCATGCAAGCTGTCATTAAACAGCTTATGAAGTTTGTTGGGATCTGGCTGACCTCCTTGGAAAACAAAGCTCTTAGTTTTACTTGCTTTAAAGAACCTGTACTAAAAATGCCTTAAAAAGAAATTTAGCAAGGCCAGAAGGAGAGCAGATACATGTCTTTCAGCCACTACTGGGTTAATCTTGGGTTTCAAAGCACCATTTAAGCTGTCTGGGGGAAATAATTGAGTAGAAATCTGTTGTAAGTACTGTGCATCGATTTTATCTAGGAATACAGATAATCAATCTCTGGCCTGAAAGCTGTGGATTACAAAATGCACCAGAGGAAATGGGAGTTTTATTGGCTCAGAAATACATATGAAGGGGCAAGCGTGCAGGTGACCTTGTGGGGACGGGATAACCATGGGGGGGCAGGCAGCTGGCTCAGCTCGCTGGTTGTCCAGCACCCCCCTCTAGGAGTAACGTGGCCCCAAACAGCGCTGGCATGGAGCTGGGTAGGGATCCAGGGGGTCCCAGAGCATCCTGCACTTCCCTGGAGGAGGAAGACTTGCTGGTACCAGCCTTCCCCAGGTTCATACGGCAGCAGTGCGATCCCACAGCATTCAGACCAGACTCAGGTTTACATTGCTCAGCTCACCTTCCTCTCCTGGCAGCTAACTGTGAACCTAGGCAGGCAAGGAGTGGGTCCCTTCCAACTCTGACTGTTCTGTGATGCTGTGATTCAGAAAATATGGAAGCGATGCCCTGAAAGACCAGACCTGACAAACACGGCTTGAACAAAGTGCCGAACTGGGAACTGAACAGCCAGTAACTGCTCAGGGGTCCTATCACGCACACACTGCTTTACATACACGGGGTGAACTTTAATATTAAAATATTTCTAATGTTAAAAAGGCTTTTGAAAACCTTTCCCCTCCTCAAAAAATTTCAAAGCTACATTTGTCTTAATATGAAATAGCTTTTTCCTTGCTTTTCTGTGTAATACAGTATGTTATTCGGGAGCCCAAAAGTTGTCAGTTTTTATGTTATGATAATCTTCTCAAGCATCCCATTTTATTCTGCTTTTTTCCCTTCTTGCTGTCACTCACAATCTAGTCTTTCACAAAAGAAAATGTCTGAATACATTAATTACAACCTGTTAGACCTCCATATAGTTAATACTATTGAGGAAATCAAATCACTTGGAAAATAACTAAAGAGAAACAGTTGCTGGTATTGCAGAATTTTTATGCAGTGCACTTCAAAGCTGGAGCTTTGCAAGACAACAACAATGATTATTACAGAGAATGAGAAAATCAAATACAACTTGGTCCTCTACCCTTGGAGTGTTTTCTGAGTGCAGTACAAAATATATTTTCTATCCCGAACAGAGCAGTTGAACTCTTTTCACATACTACCTTCTGTTATGGTGTAATTACAAATGCCCGTTCTGAAGTTGCAGTATAAAAACTTTTTGGAGCTAGGAAGATATCCAGGTCTAAGTCCCCACTCACACAAACATCACCGCTGACACTGGTGGTTCCATTAACGTGAATACAAAGAAACTGGTGGGTCAGAAAACAGCAAGTTACCCTGAGACCAGTAAAGGGGACCAGTATTCACATGGTCACCCTCAGTAAGGCTTGTCAGCTTGTTCCTATGGCTCTGTGGAGTGGTAGAGCTAAATCCCACTTAGAATTAAGTTTACAAATAACCATTGTTTTTATAAATGGAGACTTTATTTCTGTAACCTGCAACTCTAAAATTACCGCAATAATTTGGATCGCTGTGCAGAGCAAGAGACTTGAAAAGGAAGAAGAAAAAAAGTACTGAGTGCCCATCTGATGTTCATGGCAGCAAAAACTAACACCAAGCTCTGTATGTGGTTCTTCTAGAGAGGCAGCTCTGCTGAAATTCCTACAGGAACATCTTTGAAGACTGCTGCTAATGAAATGGGATTTCACTGAACAAAGAAAACATTATTAGGATTATGAAGAATCCTTACACACAAAGGTAGGCAAATGCTTCCCAAATCTAGGCTCTGCTATCCTTCTGCTACCTTAAAGGCATTTAATTATTCTTACATTTAAATGAATAGCCACTCTCACATGTTTTAAATCATATTAGTACTGGGAAAAGACAATGAAATCTCTCTGGCTTTGAAGAAGTTACCTAAAAAAGCAAGTCAAAAATAAAAGCACCTTTGGATGACGTTGAGCAACAGCCTAGTCCACTCTCTCCCAAAGGTAGGGCTTTGTGAGCTGGCCTGTTGAAGATCCATCAAAACAGTCTGGACAAATCGATACTCGAGCACAGATATTTTATCAGTATTTCTGACATTTAACTTTTCATGGAAATGTCATTGATGCAAGGAATTTTTGAGTCACGCATAGCCTTTACTAACTCAACAGCTTTGGCAAAACCCAAGAATGACGTTAAAGCACACACGGCTCCTCTCATGCTGCAGAAGCTAACGACACTGGGTGCAGCACCCACAGGAACTCGCAGTGTGGCTCAGTCTTGCCAGGGAACTGCAGTTTGATGCCCAAATCTCACCGTTTGGCACAGGGGAAATTAATGATTTTGCATCAGAGTTCTACCTCCACAAGCCACATGCAGGTTTTCATCTTAGAATCGACATACTAAAAAACAAATGCGGTCACTTCTTTAAATCTCTGAAAGTCAGCTGTTGTCATACAAATCTCTCACAATGTTTTCCTTCTCATTTTAAAGAAAAAATAGTCACAAGTTGAGTTCATGGTTTTCTCTACACATAAGGTTTACACACTGCTTGATTCAGAAATAACTAGCTTAAACACACAGACAAAATCTTTTCTTGAGGACCATGTTTGGGTTTCTCTACAGTAGCGTCCCAAGAGGAAGAAAGGAGAAAGTCTGTAAGTGCTCAATACCAAAATATTTTAGAAGACTTAGGTAGAAACGCAGTAAGTATTCTTAGTTCTCAGAAAAGAACAATTCACTAAGAAAGAAGGATTTCAATAACAAGCGCTGTTAAAATCCACAGAACCAAGTTCTAAGAAGTGATAAAAACTGCTGCTCATTTTGTTTCACAAGTGAGATGCAACCGGTTTTGGACACGAACACATGCTGGAGGAGGAATAATCACTTAAACCCAAAGGCTCTGGCCCCGAGCTCTGGTGAGGCACACCATGATGACCTGAGAGGCCCCCGATGCCCACCCCAGGTAAGCCCTCAGCAAGGCTGCCCCGCGAGGAGCAGGCACACTACTCCAGGCTGTGCAACTTGCACAGCACAACAGTGCAGGGAGGGTCGTAACACCCTTCCAGCAGTGTGCCCTTTGGATGACAGCCTGTTCCCTCGGCTCTCCCAGCCGTGGCATTGCCAGACTTCGCCTTCCTGTGTTCTTCCTCGCTGCTGCTTCTATTAAAGCACAGCTACCTCGGGGTGATGGGAGACAAAAACAGAATAACAATGAGGCGGAGAGCACAGTTCTCAAAATCCAGCTTGATCTGGGAGGTCCCTCACACAGTTAATATTACGTAAAGAACAAGGAGACAACTACATTCAAAGCTGAAAGTCTTTGCTGAATAACTTAAAAGCAAAAAACTTGTCTAAAGTCACCCAGCAGGTCAACAAGGCAGCTGGGAGAAGCACTCGACTCTGCTAAGAAAAATTACTGAGTATGACTGTGTAAAAAGGTTAACTGTGTCCCAGGACAGATTTATCCGAAACATTAACAGCAACAAGAGTTAGACAAGAAGCAGCATTCTCCATCACTATTGTCCAATTTTTCACCGTGAGAGCACCGTTCTTAGTCAACTGGGGAGGTGGGCGGGGGGGAGTTACTGAGTAAATTGGCATCAAAATGGATTGCCCGATTTTACTGAACAGATGTCAAATAGCTATTAGCATTACAATGATTAGTAAACTCAAATTAGGTGTTATGGGTTTAGAGCCTTAGATTAAGTGTTAACCTGTCGTAATTAAATTGCATCTCGGTAATTGATTCCACAGTGCTGAACTGTAAATAACAAATTGCAGATCTGAGTTTTGGTTGGTTTTTGGATTCTTTTTTTGTTTGTTTGCTTGCTTGTTTGTTTTAATCTAGCAGCAAACCTCCTGGTCTCTGTTCCTTTTGGTGGGGTTTCCTCCCCCTGCCTCTGTTACTTAGGCACAACTTTCTCTGCCCTTTACAGGTGCATTTTATCACTGCTGCTCTTATCCTTCTTGAACTGATAGCTACTTAGGGCAGGCGGTATGGTGGGGCCAGGGCCAGCCAGCCCATGGCAAAGCAATAACCCCATCATACCGACTTCCTTCCCCTCAGTACTCCTATGGAGTGTGACAGCTTGCGTTGAGTAACAACATAACTAACAGTTTTATTTTCTTTTGACTGCGCTGTTCAATGCAAATAAACGCACTCAACAGCAGCAATCGGGACAACCAAATGCTGATCGGTATCGTGATGTAAATTCAGGTTCTTCTTCAGTATGGGTTGTATGATCTTCATGTCAATTAAGTCTTTCCAAAATAAGGATCGAGAGCAAAATCAGAAGCTTGGAGCAAGGTGACAAGGAGAAAATTGCTTGGTGTGAATTGTTATCAGTATGGAGCTCAGAGCTAAATAGTTGGATAGCAGGGACCACCTGCCCTACAGCAGGATGAAAATGGGAAATTAGGGTGAAAAGGAAGGCAAAATGAAAAAAAAAAAAAAAAATTTAGGAGCTACGATGAGTAAGACATCTTGGGAAGCTAAAGCACAAATAGGAGTTAAGCAACAGTACAGCTACTGAAAGTTGAGGTGGCGGAGTAACATGGAGTAACATGAGGTTGCACTGCAGGTGACCATAAGGATGAATGGCCCAGAAAAGCCTGGAAATGAAAAACTACTATTTGATGAACAACGCACATCCGAGGTGTAACTGGATGCTGCTCAGACACCTTGATCTACCTCTGCTTGCAACCTTTACACCATTCTTCTGAGTAGGCTGGTGGGTGCAATGCTGATGGCATAGCTTATAAATTAGAGCTGGAAAGGCACTGATTCTAGAACCAGTTTTAAGCAATACATCACATTTCAGGTTAGAATGAAAAAATAAATAAATAAAAAATGAAAGAACATCCTGCAGCCTTTAAGTCTCTTGTCCAGCTATTTTCTTATACCTGTAACTGCATTTCTGAGATATCTATGTTGTTAAGTGAATTGCTTTGCTCACCACAGAGCTTACAACTGTGTCTCATAAACATGAGGACCTGGCATCTGCATTCATAATTGCTTGATCAAGCATGATGAAGACAGATTGGACTGATTTGCTCGAATGCGACTATTAACCCTTCAATACCACACGTGTTTTCAGTGCCACAAACACAATCGTTTGACCATGACTCAGAGGGCTTCGGACATAACCCAACACTGGCAAGCTGTATCACTGTAAAGACGATGACCCTGACAAGCAACTTCTGTCTTCAGAAGATTACAGCTGCTGCACGATTAATTAATGTTCAGTAGGGTTACAAATCCAAACAGCAGAGTCAGCTTGACCGTTATGGTCCAGCACATCATCTTCTCTCAGCACAGTCACTTCCATATGTCTCCCTGCATTCATTGCAGAAATGCCAAATAGCATCAGCCAACCTTTTAGCTCGTGGTCCCTTTCCAACCCGAACCTTTCCATGGCTCCACGTGATCTGGTGGGATGTAGCCATGGTTGCATCCATGTGGATGCCCCAGAGCAGCACCTGCAGCAGTGCCAGGCCTATCACTGCCACCCTTCTAAGAGACACCAGTTCATTCATGCTCCCTCCTGCACTCCCCTTCTGTTTCCAGACTAGGGGCCAAACTGGAGGGCTGTCCCTGTGCTGTAGCCGAACCTCAAGCACAACTTCCTTGCAGAAAACTAAGCAGGCTTTCCATGCTACTTAATGACTTATTCCTTGCCCACTATTGCACATTTCTTTGCACAACAGCTTCTTTATACCCTGCAGAGATCTTCTGTATGCAAAGGGAGGCCTGGGATCACTCCCCAGACCAAATATTCAGGGTCAGGCACAGGCTGCCTGCACAGTGGTATGGTGGGCAGTGGGGAGGGAGGAAAGCACCTTGCCCTGCCATTGCACTTTCAATGAGCTAAGGAGATCACCACTGACCCAGTGGATCTGCTTGCAGATGTTTCTGCTGGTACAACACGGGTTTGTTTTAGGGAATGAGCACTGGGCTGGAAGTGCCTCCCTCCATATGTGCAGGAAAAATGTGCCGAAGTGCCTCACTGCTCTCCCGCTAGGAGCTTCACACAGCGTATCAGTGAAAAACCAGAGAGGTAGCTGCTGAGAAACTGCTTCCTGGCACTTAGAGATTATACCCTGCAGTGAGCTGCTCAGCTCTGGGAGTACTGGGGCTTATCTATTTGCTTACAGTTGTAGAGTCCTGTTTTTGCCTTGTCATATTACTGTAAGCGCGATTAGTAACTGTAAAGAATAAGCAAGCAGTAATCTACTTAGGAAGAAACTCAGATCTTTGATTCTGACTACTTTTAGGTTGCTGGATTGTGACAGCTACTATCCTGCAGGTCATTTCTAGGATATTTCTCCTGGATCCTATCCTAAATCCTGTTTTATATACTTCCAGTAGAATCAATCCTCTTTGCCCCTGGGTCCCAATACACGAAATGAGCATGTACAATTCGCTCAGTAACAGCACATTACTACAGAGAGTGACTCCCATTAGACAATTAAGTGACATACAAAGTTATGTGAATTTCTGTTTTAATAGACTTCCCCTGTCTAATGTCCATGTTCGTAAAATATTTAAATGTCACTTTCACTGTGCTGGTGCTGCAGCAAGACAAAAGACATGCACACAACGGAGACTTCCATGCCCACCTTCCAGTACTGCTGATAAAAACCACCAAGTTTACCTTCCCTAATCCACCTTGGATCATTAAGTGTCCATAACGTTCTTGCTTAGCTCAAAGAACTTCACTCCTGACCTTTGTTCTCAATGGTGAAAATCTGGAAGCCACTGAGTGAAAACGAGCAGACCACGTACAGGTCTCCTGAGCGGGGATGAAGATTTTATTAGCTCTGAGATGGAAAAGCCTAGTTATTTATACTCTCTGCTCAGCTCCTCTTAGCAATTAGAATTCTTCCTAGCATGAATGTCTTTATCATTTTGCATTTCCCAGCTGAGTACATGCTCATCACACAGCTCTGCTTTGTTTATTCTGCTCTCAATTTTTGTGCCATTTTATTTTGTCCCACAATACACATTTCCTGTTGTTTCTAACGAGCAAATGTGGAATACAGCTTCTTGTAGAACAAACAAGGGCTTATCCTCAGGTGGTGTGAGGCTAAAAATCAGTGACGACACTCATTTGTACCCACTGACAATCTAGCAGATAACACTGCAATGCCTTATTCATCACAGGTCTGATTCAGAGACCGTCCAAGTTGATTGGAAGTCTCTTGAGTATGTACAGGATGCATACCCACTAATTGCAGTTTCAGTAGAAGGCTCAAGACAGCAGAAAACTAATTGGGGAGCAGCCTGGGACAACATAAGGCTTGATAACATGCCTTGGATTAGACATCACAAAATCCAGAGGACAGTTTACTTGAGAATAGAAGAAGCAAAGCACCCCTTCTCCTCTCCTTCAGGAGGGCTCCTCACCTGCCAGCCCCCTCCCAAGAGCTACCAGGAAGGTGGGCAGAGTTTCTATCCTACCACAGCCCAATCTGCATAACCTCAGTTTCTGTGGAAAACTTAAAATTAACTCAAAAACCTCAAAATTTCTGTGGAAAACTCAAAATTAACTGAACAGACTATATGAGAACTGTGACAAACTATTTTTGCAAACAGCAACATAAAGCTACAGCGAGATCTTGCACTCTACCAGTTCCTTTGCAATGAAGGAGGGCAACTGGAGACTTGATGTTTGAAATCACTCAAAAGGCACTTCAACTTGTGTATCAAATTCAATTTTGTTTATATTTTCGCATCAGTCATTTACAATGGGTTATTTACCTGCCATTATACATGCAGATGTGGTGGATTAGGAGTATCAGAAAATTAAGCCTCCACAGATTAAACACTTTTGATTGTGTGATTTTGTATCTCTTGTTTGTTTTTAATTAGGAATCTGGATTGTTAATGCATAATACCCTGTTGCTATCCCTCAGCAGAATAATAAGCGAAGCCTCCTTGCTATGACTAAGCATTTGAAACACCGTGTAGGCTACAACTTGATACCCGAGCGTGTTAAAACCAAACCCGGATGTTCTTACTTGCACTTATTTTACATCTATTATTCAGTCAAACTCCCACTGCAATCAATAATTGGTTTAATTTAAGGAGAAAAGGAAAACTAATAGTGCTGATATCATCCATTCATGTATTTTCTTTCATCTTGGCAGATCTCACTAAATTTTACAATCTTCCCACTGCTGTACCGATGCTCCTGTAGCAATTTACAGCAGCCAGAAGGGATGGTGGGGTTGGTTATGATTAAACCCAAAGGCTGGCATTCCAGCCTTGCTTTGAGTTGATGCAAATGATTAAGTACTTATAGGGCAATTGTCTTTGTGGTTTCCTAATTTTACTGAAACTCCACACTTTCTTTCTCTGAAGAAAAAAAAAAGCCAGGTCAGGCACAAACCCAAGAATCGCACATGGGAAGCAACCCTCCAGGCTGGTGCCAAGCTGGAGTAACCACAGCAGCAAAGCAAGTGGCAGTGCAGCAGTATGGGGCTGGATATTTGGTGCCAGGCATGACATCTTTCCAGCATCCAGTACGACAAGTAAATCTCACCTGCAGCCCACACTGACAATACCACCTGCAAATTGCTCCGCACTCCTTCATAACTCACAGTTTAGGATATTGGACATTTTTAATTAGCTCTTCTGTTTCTACAGAGAAATTGCTACAGAGAAATCAGTGAGTTAAAGAAAGGTAAAAAAAATAACTCATTGGGAGGGTTTTTCTTTTTTTTTTTTCCCCCAAGTCATTATATGACAGAGACAATAAAAGAATGAAGGATCTGACAGATTAAACAGTTCTTGAGGAGACATGTCAGCTTCAATAATTTTAAAGCATTAGAACTGTCAAGCTTTCAAAATAGGAAAGATTGTATCTTTAGAAAACAAGGTTCTACTAATTGGCATGCATGAAAATCTAAATTGAGGCTAAAACTAAGTGATTAAAGGCTTTTTCTGATTACAGATATCTGAAAGCATCTCCTTGTATAAAGCTGGGTCTCCCACTCTGGAAGAAAGTCGTTTCTGGCTATTCCTCTAACCGCAGGGTGGCTGCTTGCAGTGCCCACAAAGATCTGCAGGTAGGCCAACAAGGGCTGGGTTTGTGGGTTTTTGTTTGGTTGTTGTTGTTTTTTGTTGTTGTTTGTTTTTTTTACATGATTCAGTGCTTTGGGGGATTGGGGGTAGGAATATATTTTAGCATATATTCTCTCTCTGTCACAGATGTAGATATATAGACACACACACACGTGCAGTATATACACCAATCTGTTAGGGAATACTGAAGCCCACTACAGCTGGCCCACATACTTTCAAGAAAACAAAAACCACGCTTCAAATCAAATCTGAAAAGATGGCTTCAGCATCTGGTGAAGTTCCCTCGTGGCGTCCCCATTTCGTACACATTTTTGTGTATATGCGATCCAGTGAGAATGGCTCTTAACTTAAGGGGATAGAGAACCTTCTAGGCCTCTGATAACCGTCCACAATTTTGACAGGTATTTGAGCTAAGCCAGATCTCAAAGCATTGTGACATACTGTACTTTAGCTAAAAGGTTCTACTGAAACCACTGGCAAAATTAATTGTTTCTATGAGCAAAGCGAGGTAAATGCCAGTTTGGACTAAAAATGCACGCATTCCGCAACTTGAGAAAGAAATATAATATCTGATATCAGAGCAATGCATAAAAGCTCAAATTCTGCTTGTTTACTCAAATCTAAATAGGAAATCATCCAATAACTTTGTCCATGTAACTCCTGATGTGCACTGTCGTACTTCATGCACGTACTATAACACATTTTCCTTAAATAAGCTTTGAACCATGACTCCTATTATAATTTTATTTGGTGGTTTTACATTACAATTCCATTACACCAGTTTTATACCACTAACTCCACAGCAATCAGGTTCATAATCCAGAGAGTATATTAAACCTCAAAGCTGTACACATGTAGTCAAGCACAAAGCGACTCAGATGGCTCCAAAATATGAAGAAAGACCTGAGTAATAAAAACCCAAAGTGGCTTTCTCAGAGGTGCCACTTCTTCCAGGATAACACTTCTAGGTCAACAGATTGCTAAAAGAGTAATTTCATTTGTCATTTCTGTACCTACCCAACTTGACTTTCATGGAGAAGTGCTTTTTACAATGCACGTCATGCTTTATTAATCTGATTTTCGTGTTCCTCTCCAAAGATATTTAATGCTTTAGTAATGATCAATATACTTGCTCTGATGATAAACAAAGACAAATGAGTCTGTGCAGTCTGGATGGTATTTGTAATTACCACCTCTGTAGGCATTCAATTACATCTGATGAAAGGGTGACAGAGTTGCCTTGTCTCTCTGACAGAGATGCATTTCTGCTGGATATTTGGCATGCAGCTGTCAGCATGCTAATCTCCTTCACCACATTCAGTTCACTATTGCTAGCACCGTCCGGTGTGTCTGTATCAAACAGAAATGCCATGGCAGCCCTTCCAGGAGAGTTGCAGAGGACGCAGCTCAGAGGCTCGCCCTGCTGGAGCCTCACCCAGGCAGCCTGGGACCACGTCGCCTTGGCTCAGTGATCAACTGTGATGGAGGTGGGCCCTGCCTGTGCTGGTCAGCTTCATTCCCAGCACTGTCCGTGGGAGCCGGACAGCCTAGCAAAGTGCATGAACATTAGGACTGTGCTGTCCTTGCCACTCTGGAGCTGGCAGGAAAGTGCCAGGCACTGCAGGCCCAGCCAGCACTGCGAGCTTCGTGCCCCTGCTGCAGAGCCACTGGGATCAGAATGAGATCTGAACAGGCGAGAGGCAGGACTCAGAAGGTGACATCTTCCCCAGAGACAGTAAGACAGAGCCATGTCTCCACCATATTAATGATGTTTGGAAGGTATAGCAAATAATCCCAGTCACCTTACCCTTGGGAGACCTCTTACTCCTCCTTTCATCTGCATGGAAGCGTGCTGCCACTTGTCTCACAGCCACAGCATCCTGAAAGGACTCAGACAAACCGGGATGTGTTTGGTCAGATCCCTAAGGTATCTGCACGCTGACACTTTCCCATACTCCTTCTCCATGAAGGAAATTGCGTGCCATAAAAAGTAACAGCCATACAACATTGTAAATTGTACTTTAACTAATCTGCTTTCCGGTTCAATATTCCGGTTGTCTGGGGCCTTTTGAGAACAATTTTCACTCCTTATTACCCAAAGTCATTAAATAAACCCTATAAAATTGCTCAAAATTGTTACAATCTTGGTTTATGAGTTTCTTAAGTATGACCCACCTTTCACTGATGTCAGCTGTTCATAAAAATATAATGCAAAAAATACATGTTTTTTTCCCCACAGATCTTCTTGTCAGTAGAATACTTATTTGAAAATAACTGGAAAAGGAAATCTGATGTTCAAGAGCCTCTACGACCCTTATCAGATGTGGAAAATCCCTCCTTTGCCGCTTCTGGTTGCTTTTAAGGAAAAGGCCCTCACTTGCTACACACACCAGTACACACAGATTATTTCAAGGGCTGCAGAGAACATTTCTGGAGTTACTGTATTCGTCAGTTAGTACTTTCCCTCTCAGCAAAATACATACAACAAAGATAATTTGAGTTGTTACAGTCCATACTAATGTATAATTCAGACAGTTGAGTTTTCTTCCAGTTACTGTGTGTTCAGGCATTTGAACTGTTTTAAGCTTATTTGTGTTTTCATTATACTGATAAAACAAAGAGGAGCGTCTGATAGCTTTTGATCTTACCGAGGAGTGATCAAATTCATCATTATTGTTATAAAAAAAGAAAACATCAGAATTACCAGATTCTCACTGAAATTATCATGATTCATTATTACATGCATATTAAGAGAGCAAACTTCAAAGGAATTCCACAAACTTACAGTAACTAAAGATGTAGACTCAGATTTTTCTTTGTAATACAAAATGAATAGAGCAGATAAAAGCTTTACCAACCTTAGGGTGCTTTTCCACACAGTGCCAAAGGCTCACCAACATACATGAGGGAGCCATATCCAGCACATCAAGAACAAACAGAAGTTGATGCTTTTCTCCCAGATCACACAAAAGAATTTAAAAAACATGAGAAACCCTTGATTTGAATCTGAGAGCTTAAATGAACTCGGCATTTTTGAACAGCAATAGAGAAAAAATGTGTTTGAATAGCAGAAGCTGAGATACTTCCCTGATACCAGATCTTGTCTGGGTTGGCTAAGGAAAGATCGCTCCTAGCAGACACATCAATATATTGAAAAAGAGTAATTCTTTGTTGGCACGCGAGATTCTTTAGTGCAAGTACTGAATCACAGATCCGGCCGAGAGGTGCCAGCCACACCAGGAGGCCTTGGCCAGGAGAAGCCAGATCGGCTGCCGCAGTTTCATGTGACAAAGACACCACATTGTCAAAAAACAAGGAGCATGATCATGCTCCATGAGACATCTCTTCCCATTTTAGCACTAAAAGCATTCTGATACTAGTGCTTCAGAGAGCTGCTGTTAGGTAAGCTCATGAGATTTCTGCTCTGTGCCCCAAAATTTGGACCATTTTAGGTTTAAGATGTCATCTGCGATCAAATAAATCTGAAAACTGGAAGGAACTGCTGACAACCCGGCAGCAAGAGACAAAGCCGCAGAAAGGGGCTGCAAATCCTCTCTCCACCCTCCAGGCAGGCCCAAGCATATTTTTGTTGGCCCTAACAGATGCACATCTAGTCTGTTCTTATGGAGGTCTGGTGCTGGCATCTAAGAAGTGTCTCCGTGCAGCCGAGTTCCCTCTCGGCAAGCACATTGCTCTGTGCCCTGCTCAGCAAGAGGGTCAGAGGTTGTTGACAGATCATTGCTTTCCTTCTTGAAGAATTTTAGGCATCCAATCACCTTCTACACTTCACTCGGACTTGTCTTCACTTTTGATAAAGATTGTGTTTAATCTTCTTCATGGGCCTTTTTCCTAAGCTTACATTCCTCCTTGCTCCTTTGCTTTTGGTGGCTGAAACAATGGAAAAACAAGAATCTTACTTCACTTGCAAATTTAAGGCTCCTCCTCAGCTTTTTCCCAAGCCTGTGCTACCTCGTGCCTGCTGCTTTGAGCAGTGCTTTCCTATTGATTTCTCTCGCAGCTACTCAGATCTTTGTCTCGTTTCCTCACACACCTTCACAGAAATGCAGCATGTTGTCAGCAGCAATTCCAGCTGTGTTCAGGCCGAGTTTCACAATGCTCATCCTTGACTTTCACAATTGCAGACAAAGACCTCTCACAAGCTCAACCTGCAAGGCCACACACTCCTGGCTTCAAACTTCCCTCGACTCTTTGTAGTTGGTGGAGTCTGACAGTTACCTGGGGGCTGGAGAGGTGATCCTGGCTCTGCCCCATAAGAGAGGAGGGGCAGGCGGCATCCTGTGAGCCAGCAGGACAGAGAGAAACCACTGGCAGAGCTGTGTGTTAAATGCTGTCCCCACGGCTTTGGCTTTCATGCCCAAACTACATCTCTGCAAAGTACTGACGCACAGCACACACAGACACAAGCAAAGAGAAGAATATCTCCCTGGAGAAAGATTTCACAGCAACCGTGTTTTTATAAAGCCACAGGATAGAGGCAGCCTTGGAGAAGGCAAAGAGGTTTTGCAAAGACACTTATTTTCTTTTTATAAGCAGAAAGAGAGCAGCACTTTTTTTTTTCCCCTCTGTCTAGGGGAACACAGCAAACGATCAGCTCAATAAAGGCCAGGTTTTCTATTTCTGTGCATATTGAGAATTACCTCCTTCTGGTCAGGAAATGTCAGGCCCAACACCCATGTTGTGCTGCTGCGGTCTGCAGCAGCATGATGGATTGCTTTGAATTGCTTCCCAAAAAACACTGGGTATGGATTCATCTGACCAGATGGACGTTTTTACAGTGGCCATGCTAATGATGAGCTGGACTCCCTTTATGGGAGCTCATCGCAGAGCTGACCCGGGCTGTAGCAGCGCCCACTGCTTTCTGTGCACATCCCTGAAGTAGTGCAGAGACACAAGGCAATTTCCACGTTGGAAACAGCAGCCCATGAGTAACAGCTTGCTTAAAAAAGCTCTGCAGGAAGACATGGCCTTATCCATCTCAGGAAGAGTTCATGAAAGGATATCTACAGAGCAAGGCAGTTATTCTCAGCACTCTTTTAAAAAAAGAAAATATAAAGCAAGTACCTCCTACTGCTGTATTCCAATTGTTGTCAAACCATTCCTATTCTTAGGAAGGATAGCTCTGAGCACTTCTGCAGTCAAGGTAGGTTTGAGTATAGCAGACACCCACAAGCTGCCACAAGGCAGGGGTGCTGCAGGTCACCCAGCCTGCTCTGCACCGCAAACCCTGAAAAAGTCTGCATACCTACTAGCACAAATATTGCACCTTCGGCTTTGCTAAATTAAAACATGCTATAAAATCCAGTGCTTCCAAATAAATATAATGCATTTCCTGAGGAAAAAATTAAGAGATGAAACTTAGGTAATTATTCAATTAACAATTGTTATGTATACAAGAGAATCTGATTTATGGGAGGCTGTTTACACAGGCAACTGCTTTAATTTGACAGCATGCTCCTGGCTTCTCCCCAGACTTTGCTGTTTAATTAAACAGTTCAATACCCATTTAGCCTACCAGCATACGGAGAAGTTAACTAATACAGAAGAGGGAGGAGAACTCTATTCATTTTTAATTGTGGTGTAATAATATAAGGAGGTCGCTGACGTGCGAAACTGCTAGGTAAACTGGATTCAGCACTAACATCATCCCTGTGACCTCAAAAAACATGGTAGCACCGACTTTGCTCTCACAAATTGCATCCAACTGCCTCCCTTCTCTTTACCCTCAGTCATGAGATTGCCTTCCATCTCCTGAAGACTTATTTCTTCTTTTAAGTAACAAACGTTTGAATTTCAGCCCCAAGTCAAATGCTCCTGATAGTGCTGTGCTGCTGAACTTCACATACTTACAATTAACAACTCCCCGGCACTCAGACGCTGAAGCAGCTGAAGGATAAACATACATCACAGTTCCTAAATGCGTCTGCCTAACCTTCAGAGTTGCTGCTCAATAAATAATCCTCAGAAATAAAAATACTGTAATAAAGTTGCATAAATGTTCCATGAAAGCAGTGTTAATGGAGCACGCGGAGTATCTGGCTGCAAATACAAGCACTAAAAGGCAGCTGAAAGCAGCCAATGCAAGTTATTCTGTACTTGTCAAATTACCAGTTACGATGGAGATGTGCATGAATACTTAGAATCATAGAATCATAGAATCATAGAATATCCTGAGTTGGAAGGGACCCTTAAGGATCATCAAGTCCAACTCTTGACACCGCACAGGTCTACCCAAAAGTTCAGACCATGTGACTAAGTGCACAGTCCAACCTCTTCTTAAATTCAGCCAGGCTCGGTGCAGTGACCACTTCCCTGGGGAGCCTGTTCCAGTGTGCAACCACCCTCTCTGTGAAGAACCCCCTCCTGACGTCCAGCCTAAATTTCCCCTGCCTCAGCTTAACCCCGTTCCCGCGGGTCCTGTCACTAGTGTTAATGGAGAAAAGGTCTCCTGCCTCTCGACACCCCCTTACGAGGAAGTTGTAGACTGTGATGAGGTCTCCCCTCAGTCTCCTCTTCTCCAGGCTGAACAGGCCCAGTGACCTCAGCCGTTCCTCGTACGTCTTCCCCTCCAGGCCTTTCACCATCTTCGTAGCCCTCCTCTGGACACTTTCCAACAGTTTCATGTCCTTACTTGGAAAATAAGAACTCACACTGAAGAAAGGAATAGGAAAACGACCGTGTTTGACATAGAAGCCCCTTTCTGACTCACTACAAATTTGTTCAATGTGTTGAGACAATAACATACTGATCGCCCCCAGTGTCATCTCTTTTCTAGTTGGAGGAAGTCTCAAGTTAGGGCTGTTTTCAGCTCAGCTCTGTCTCCTTTGCACTGCAAACATGGGAAAGCATCGCCCCACAGGGAGGTACGGTGCTAGGAGGCAATCCCTCGGCATCCTCCTTCCCCTTCCTGCCAAGGGAACCTGCCAAGGACAGCATCAGCTGAACCATCTCTGGCAAAATCCTGACGGCATCACAACCCTCACAGGGGGCTGAAGTGCCTCAGCTTTCTCCCCTTTTGCTCACCCACACCACTGCTGATGGCTGACCCCTCTGCAGCTGCACGTCGCTTGTCCCTAGCGTGTGGCTTTATTCACCGGGGTGAAAGACCTGCCATGAGTCCAGCTATAGCAGGGGGACAGGCCTCCCTGCTGCAGGCTGCTGGAGATACGCTTTTCTTCAAAGCAACAAACCCGTCTTTTCCCTGCTGAGAACAAAATCCTTCCCTCAGGTTTCACAGAGTAGCAATAAAGATTTTTTCACCAAGAAAATGACAAAAAAGCTTCAATGTATATTCTCCTCCTGCTGGTGGCTCTGCCACGTGCAGTTGCACTACCACTGCAGCACAGCGAGTGCTTGGGTAGCCCTGTTTCTGTAGAGAACCTGCAGGAAGGGCCAAAGGTGTGGGACAGCTGCCTGAAAGTCTGAGCTGTGTTTTACGTCCCTATCTTTTAGCCTACAAAAGGCGTTATTTTAAAGGCAGCAGGATGGAACAGACCAGGCTGACAAACAGACTGCGTGTAGCACTTTTCTCTTCTGGTGCTCCAGGTCCACTCACCCAGGATATAAGCCAAATTCTCTTCCTTCCCCACTTAATTCTGAACTTGGTTGTATCACTGGTATTCATACCCATGGAGACACACCTCGGAACCTGTAAGGCGAAGAAGCAAGAAAGCGGAAGACAAAAACACCAGCGGGCACCAAGACACAGAGAGAGGCCGACTGTCCAAAGTCACCAAGGAAAACTGTGGCAGAACCACCAATCAAACCCAGACCCCTGGTTTTCAACCTACAACACTAGCTGCAAAAGTAGTCCTATATACTACTTCTGATCACAATAAAAATATTTGGAAGTTGTGCTGCAGAGAATAAGAAGGAATTCTGCTTCCGTTTTTACTAAGCGAGGTAATTATCCCTACCCCCGGATCAAGGTGCAAGCTGAAGTGTTAAGCACTGACACAACTCGTTCAAGGTCAGACAACAGGTCTGGAGCTGATTCCTTCCATCTACTCTTCAATCAATCCGGAGGCTTTTGAACCTACCTCATTTGAAATTCAAAGCTCACAGAATAGCATTTAATAATCCCACAAAGCATGTTGTTTCAGTTGAAAACAAAGGTTGCAAAGGTACTTGCATTTGCTATGAATAAATTCTTAAGATGATATTTATTTAAGAAATTTGACATTAACTAATATTTTTAGTAAGTGAAAATTAAACCTGACACTCAGCTCAGATACTCTGGTTTTAAATTTCCCCATCGTTAATTTTTTTTATTTATTTTTTTTTTTAATATAAAGGAACATTGTGTTTGAAATTGTAAGTGATTTGTGCCCAACATATGATTAACTATCATGGGATTTATTTACTTTGAATTACATGACAGACGTTTATTATTAGACCAGCAGACTCCCTGGATCATGCAGCTGAGATATAAATAAAGGAAAAATTTATCTCATGACACTGGAGTCAGTCTGTGAGCTACAGAAGATACTATATCAGTGGAAATGGGCAGGTCTGTAAGTGAGGGGCTCACCCTGGCTGTACTCCAAATTCTCTGGACAGGCCAACGCAGCTCCTGAGACTGCACGGCCCCATCACCATGGCTGCTGAGAAACAAGGCTTGCTGCCCACGACGGAAGGCAGGCAGCATTGCTTGGTCATGGCAGCACAGCTCACGTTTTTCCCAAACTCCAAGTAGGCCAGAGCCAGTAGCCAACTGCCCAATGTGGTCATACCTCCGTTTCCTATTGCAGTGCAGGAGGAGCCCTGCAGCATCTCAAGGCACGTAATAACAATAACACTTCTCAAAGGTCCAAGAAGTTTAAGCCGAGGCAGCAGCACCACAGCTGCAGCAATTCACAGCAGGGTGTAACAGTCTTACTGCACAAAGTGTGCGTCCAGAGCCCCAGTACCCCTTAAAAAGTTTGGGTTCCTTCTCATGAATGCACATAAAAAGCTTTACCCAGGCTACTGCATCTGAAACGATCTAAAAAAAGATGAAAGGCTTGGAGGGAAAGATAAAAGATGATATCTCATATTAAAACTGTCGAGGCAGTTGGAAAAAGCAACAAGCTTGAAGGCTTAAAGTCCTGTCAGAGGTAAGCCTGGAAGTGCTTCTGTTTCCCAACACTGTGGTTCCACACAGTACAAGACGCCACCTTTTCCTGCAGTTCTGCCTAGCATTCAAGGAGGCAGAAGTAAACAGATATTTACTAAGAGGAAGCTGACTTCCTAACTAGTGTCAAGTGCACCAGCACAAACAAAGCAAATCTACTGACACACCTTTGTAGCGATCTATTTGTTCAAGGACTGAAAGAACACTCATTTCCCCAGGGTAGCTCAAACAGGCAAACACAACAAAGCCGAGCTGTGACGTGGTATATTGGAAGAGCAAGTCTCTGATTTCTTTATACAATAAACTCAACCATTAGAATGTGATGAGGCAGATGATTATGCACAACTACACATTAAGCACAAAAAAGGGACTACAGAGGAAATACGCTGTGCAAGATTTATTTTCCTCTCTCAAGCACCACGTTATTTTAGAGGATGTTTACGCAGATGCATAGACTCATGCTGCTGTTTGAACTGGAAGAGACCCTGGTGCTGTCTTCAGCTGCTACTTCTACATTTAGAAATATATTGTCTGCTATTCAGATGATTCAGAATTGACTAATTCTACCATACAGGGGTTATGCATAGCAGAACACATTTGTCTAGTCTGCTTCTCTGTCCTTATAGGCAAAGAGAGTTGCAGGATGAGGGCAATACTGCCATGAACAGTGGCTACACACTTTTAATTAACAGTGGCACGAGACCCAGATACAAGGCTGCTACATTTTGTTCTGACATCTTACAATGTCTAATTCATAATCTTTTGGTTTTGTTGTTGTTTTCTATGCCATTTTAGGATCAATCCTACAAATCCCAAACACGATCAGTGCCTGGAGGTTATACTGCTGATCACAAAAGATTTTCAGTATTTTAAAGTACTTGATGTTGGCTTCAGAAACATTTGTTATCAAATGATTTTTTTTAATCTCTTTCAACACTAGCTTATTTACAGAAGCCAGATTAATTTATACCTAACTCACAGAAACCCAATTTCACTCTTCCGTTTTAAATTAGTGTGCTCCCTGTAAGTCAAAAAGACTCAATTTTCCCATTTCCATTCAAAAAATTGTATGCTTTTTTCTCCATAATTAAGCATCGGTTCATATCTTAAGCTATTTAGCAACAATATTTTAATGGCAAATTTTGTATTTGATTCTGCTAATCTTTGTGTTTCACATATCACATCAAAGTCCTACCAAGTTGTATTCTCGATTTTCAGATCTCCCAGCTGCTATTTACAACACATAACCTACAAGTTATCTGAATAAAAAGAGCAGTGATTGAAGTTATACACATATGGGAAGTATGGAGGAATTTACCCTATAGATCTCTACTTGGCCACCCTCTCCCCTTCCATACAAACAACTCTCCTAAGTCCAAGTTCATCTCATGTTAACCAGCACAACATCAAAGGAAACAAGAGAGTGAAAAAAATATTTTTCTTATGCATATGTCTGTGACATTTTTGATGGCTTCTGTAAACAAGTGTTCATAATATTGCGAGTGAGAAGAAATTTCTTTGCAGCTACCTGCAAATGAGGTCAGTTTTTCTTACGTGGTTTTTGACAGGCTAATATTCAGGTTCGGCTTACGTGGAAGCCGGGGGTTTGCAGCTCAGCCCCAGGAGCCCTGATTTTTCTGGTTTCCTGCAGCCAGCCCATGGCATGGCATGGGGCTGCGCAGGCGAGAGGACAGCATGCCAAGGGGCTGCAAGGGGGCACCTGCACCCTGATGGGAACAATCTACCCCTACACCATTCATGCACCAGATGCTTTAATTGCTTTCAGACGTACCCCTCTGTAGGCAGTGCCGAGGTCATATCACAAGTTCCAGTGTGCTTCCTTAGCTGGAGATACAAGCTTCTTCACAGCAGTTCATCATTTGCCTTTTCTGGCTCTTCCAATATCATCAGATCTTCATTTACTTTTAGTTATTTATTTATTTACATGCAGTAACAGACAGACACGTATACGAACCTCCTGGTTTGTCTACCAGCCAAGAGTTATCACCGCCGTAAACACACACAGCCTGTTTGGTACAATATCCCCTACAAACCTGTTACAGCTCGTAAATTCCCGTTAGCTGATGCTCTGAAGTTTTGTCAATACAAACTGACAACTCAGCTTTTTTTCTTTATTTTTTCCCCAACAAACCTTACATTTTCCCCTTCCTCCAGAATATTTTTCCTCTCTTCCGTCCTCATAGAAACAAAACAGAACTTTGTAAAACACTTGCCGGATGCTATTTAACTTCACAGACAGTAGCTACAAAGTAAGTTATCCCCCGCTATGCTTTTTAATTCTGTACATAGCAATGACATGATTTGTTTCATGCACTATCAAATAAAATTAAATTAGAAATCGAACTCTCACCAGCATTCTCTCAGATTTGTATAGCTACCCATATTAAACCTTTTTGAAAATCACAGCCAGAATTCATTCTGGCAGGTTCTTTCTTCCTACGGGAGCAGTAGCTGCTATCTAAAGCATTGCAAAAGGTGTGAGCAAAGACAATGCCACCAGATGCTATCTAAGTTTTACCAACAGGTACACAACAACCATGGCATTGTGAAGCACACAAAAATCCTTCTGCCAGCACCACCTCCAGGGATGTTTCTGCTGCACAATGCTGGGTTTGATCAGGCAGCTGGGGTGGTGTTTGATGCCCTGCAGTTTGGTGCCCTGTGCTGGAAACCCAGCCATGCAGCACGGTGCCACGCAGGGTTGTGGCCACACCAGCACGGTGCTGCCCCAGGGCTGCTCCTGCCAGCAGGGATCCGAGCACCAGGCAGCAGGAGAGCAGCCCTGCCATAGGAACACTTCGCAAGCTGCCTCGTCAGGGCTTTTAAGTACAACTGTACCACTTCTTGTGGTGAATGGGTTAACTGGAAGTTTTGATGTAGCAGCTTCCAAAACTCTGCTTTGCTGCCAGCAACATGAGCAGAGGAACCTGCTTAGAGGAAAAGAGAAGCATTCTAATATAAATGGATGCCCCTTGGTGTTATATTTGACCTACCATGACTGTACTGGTCACAAAAATACACATTACTTTCTGAGCAAAGCTCTAAAGCTACTAAACATGTAAAAATACTACCAGCTCTTCCAGCTCTGATACCTTAGATCATCTGTTGCTTTTCATGCTTGGGACTGTCAGACATAACCCATGCTATAAATTTGGTTTGTAGGGTTAATAAATTATCATTTTTCTATGCCACCTTCTTCCAAACAGAACATGCGTTCTGTATGCCAGAGACATAAAAGAAGTCCCCAGGGCAGCAGGAGACCATTTTGATGTCTTTGAGTGTTATGGATGGTGCCCAATGGGAGGCTTATTGCAGGCAAGAGAAATAAGACGCCAAGCAGGCAATGACACCCCTGAGAAGGCCAGGTCTCAGCTGCTGCAGAAGGTAATGATGATGACGGCAACAATATTGATGCTTGTCAGCTACAGCCTGCAAGCTTGTACAACCTAAACATACCAACAGGAAAACAACGTATTGAGCTAAAAAAGCCTATTATTCTTCAAGTGGAGTATGCAAAGTAAGGAGAGCCTTTTACTGCCCGTTATACAAGAACTTCACCAACCACTTTGCTAGGTTCTTTTGCTTCTGTTTCATCTAAAGGGACATCCCATTAGTTTTTCATTTTCCTAATTTAGTAGATCTCCTCAATGCTATGAGCTTCCAAGACCTGCAGTTTTAAAGAACTGCAGTCATCTTGTAGCCTATGGAGGAGGCAGACATAGTCAGCTGGAATTCAGAAAATTGATCAGAGTATTTTGAAATTAAGCGCACGCAGGTTTTTTTTGTTTGTTTTTCTTTTTTTTTTTTTTTTTTTGTTGTTTACAGGGATCTTTCAACAGCTTCAGATTGTTTCATTTATCAAAATGCCAAAAAAAAAATGCAGTGCTTTTCTGTGAATGTCCCCCCTTCCAATCAAAAGACATCTCTCCAGTTGGGAAATAACCACAAGTTCCCACTCTTATTAAAACATGCTGGGAGTTGGATTTCAGCTGAGCTCTGCCTCACTGGTGGAAACGAAGCTATGCCACCTGGGAATATGGACCACTAATCATAACTCAACTTCTACATTTGTTTTCTATAAGTTCTGTCAAATTTCTATGGCAGAAATTCCAATTTTCTGGCAACCACTGAGTATTCCAGATGCATCAGCCTCCACATACCAGTGAAAGAATGGGGATTGGATCAACTCAGGAAGAAGCAATTTCTCCCAGTGCACTGCAGCCTTGTCAAGGTGCAGAAGGTATGCATACCCTGCAGGAGGCCTCTGGGAGAAAGCCAGCTGAGGGGTAGCCTAATAAATCTTGAAACTCTACCTATACCAACTGAGCTACCATGCCCTTGACCTTATGGAAGCAGGATTTAATGCCAAGTCCCCCAGGTCACAGCATTTTCCAGGAGCCCAACACACCAACATGAAGAACCCAGAGCTGAAGACTGATTCTTATGGTTGCGTTGAAGAAGTCTTGCACAGCATTGCCTTACAACCACCTGCAGAAATCCTATGTCACTGAGAGCCATCATGGGCATCCCAGCAAGGAACAGGGTCTGGTTTCTGCCTAAAACACATTTGTTAGAGAAAGCTATCCTCATTTTACTTCCCCAGGGGCTGCCTGCCCATCTTTGCAGGACAGGGCACATGCAGCGGCCGCTTGTTTCAGCACGTCTGTGAGCAGCCCTGGCCTGCAGAGCTGGGAGCAGAGACCTCAGCTGCTTCTCCCCTCTGTGCTGAGCCAGGATGCTTTCCTGGGCATTGCAGCTGCACCAAACAGGCACATGTGGCCAGCGACCCCCCATGAGCTGACAACCCAAGCTGTTTGTTGCACTGCACCCGATCACGAGCTCACACCAGTAATAGTTTGTTGGCTCCAAAGGGAGCAGCTCTGCAAAATAAGCCAGGCTCCCTCAAACAAAAGAGCCATTGCTGTCAAAGGGTTGTTTGGAGGGCATTCAGTGTCCTGCTCCCTAGGAAAGCTGCCTTGGTCTGAACCTCAGGAGGATGCCAGGATCTGCCTGGCGTCAGGGTGTGTACACACTGCATGCCCCAAAGCCACGCATGCGATTCTGTGCTACAGACATCATAGCAGACACCGTGGTGTACAACAACTTCAGAGAAAAACATTCTTTCTTAATATTGTATCTGGCAGAAGGCATGTGTCTCTGGTAAACAAACATAATAAAGTTTTAAAATCTCAACAGTTTATAGATCCTAAAAATTTCCCAGTGGGACCCCATACATTTATTCTTCTTAGCTACTTTTTTTTTTTTGATCCTCAGCACTGTCCGTAGACTGCTGCTGCCAAACTGCACCCATCCAAGCTAACTGTGCAGAATACACGGGCCATGCTCCCATCACACAGCTCAGATCCCATGTCCTCCCATCCCCACCCCAGCTGCCTCTCCTCCGTAATGAGCTTTTGTCACCTGCAGCAGCAACAAGCATCAGAAATGAACACTCAACAAATCACACCTTCAGAAAGGAGAAAACAAATAAAACAGCTGTTACATTTTTCTTTAAACTTCCCACAATCCCAAGCATGTTGGTTAATGAATGTCTGTGATAATAAAGATGCTAGATTTGTTAGGAAATGTGTATCTACTTCCAAAGGATACAATTTACAATTGCTTCAGCTTTGTACTCCACACTGTTCTCCCAAGCAACCAGCTTTGTTTTTCAAAGTTTGTTTTTCAAATGTTTTACATATCCTCAAATTGTTCCTTTCTAACAAAAAAAAAAAAAAAAAAAAAGTAAATCCATGATATTTGATGCAGCTTCACATTTTGTGATATTTTTCCTCACTTTACAATTTTCATATGCCATGAAAACAAGAAACTGAGACACTTCGAAATTTAACACGCACACACGTGCGTTTAACTTTATATAATCTCATTCTCCTGTCACTTCCATTTTGTTCTGACTAAAACCATTACCCACTTTCCATTTCAAGAAAATGCTCACTCATTAATGAGGACACAGCTTCCACAATGGAATAGAGCCCCAGGCACCAGCGAAGGAAAGATCCGTCTTTCAGGAGAAAGAAATTAGCACACTTCGCAGCCCTCCCTGAATGCTTACAAACATGTCCATCTTCCCGTTGCAGCTGCTGTTAGTTTGCAGTCTTACTGTACCTAATGCCTACAGTTGGTGGATTCAGCATTACGATTTCTTCTCACTACGAGAAAATGCACTGAATGAAGTGATGGCTGCTATCATAACACCGTGAAACCCAATGAAAATATATGCATCTAACATTACTGGAAACTTTTATATTCTTATAAAATATCCTTTCCCTTTTTATGTGATATTGTTTTATGCAGAAGTGTAAAGGGAAAGATTGCTCAGTTTTTAGGTTTACTAAGAGCTTGGCAGGGTTGCTGGCACTGCACTGTTTTGCACATCTCTATCACATACGGGCATACAAGGAGAGAACGACACACCTCGCCCAAACAAAAACGAACACATTTAAGCAACCGTGAGCTCCATCTGCAATTCCCCATGAAAAGCAGCCTGTAGAAGCGGGAATTGTGCGTACGGACACCCAGGGAACAAGCCAGGAGCTTGCTCCTCAGGTCCTGCTCGCAGGGGGCAGCCCCACAGGACGGCTCGGAGGTGGCCTCGGCTGCACCCACCGCAGCCAGTGGGAGAGGCAGGGCGGGATGCCCAGGGGTACCTGTGAGCATCCTTCCTCAGACCGGGTGCTGAAGCAGCTCCATTCCTCTCCGGCAGAAGGTGCAAGTGTTCCTTGTTCCTAGCAGGGAAGCCACTAAGCCACGCTGAGCTTATTAGAAGAGTAGGAGGCAGAACCCATGGGCAATTAAACACGTGCCGCAGAATACAAGGGCAAATATTACGACCCAGCTATTAGTTTATAACTGTTGTGTTATGTCTAACACCTCCCTTATGAAATGGAAAATAGTCTTTCATGTTGCAATTGTACCCGTTTGCACTAGTCCAGCCAAGGAGAGGTTTTTTGCTGCCAAATATTGAAGCAACCTGCTAGGGAGGGGAGGCTGTGGGCACATTGGAGTGTTCACCGCCTTTGGGTGGGAAGCGTTGACTCTTCTCCCTCTTCCTCCTCATGGTCAGGATTTGTGCCCTCAGCTCAGGAAGGTGTTTCTTGTTCCCAGAGGAATAATGACAATTGCTGTGCAGTGAGGCAGAGCCAAGAATAACTCAAATAAGGCCAGAAGAGGGAGGTCAGAGGCTGAGTGCCCTTCTCCACACCGACGGAGGCTCTGCATGCCCCCATTGCTGGCAGAGGCTTCCTTTACTGCTTGGGGAGGCTGGAAGTAACAGCCTCAGTAAAACAGGTCAGTGGGCATGAGTGTCAGAGCAGGAAGAAAATGAGAAAAAAAGCTTTATTTCACACTAATGCCATGGGCCTGAACTCCCAGGCTGCATGTAGGCAGGTGCAGATGTTGAACAGAAAGGAAAAAGCACGGGCCAAGAGTCACTTTTCACAAAGTCCAGGAAAATTAATCATCTCTTTGCATCACATTTCATCACTCTAATAATGCCAACTGAGCTACAACATTTTCTACAAGCTGAAGATGTTTGTTACCCTTTCCAAAGAGAAGGGAAGACATCCAAATCCTTTTGCAGTTTTGAGTGCTTCAGTTTAAAGTAATTGCATCAACAAGAGAAACAGAAAGCGTGTCACAAACAAAGCAAATTCTTGATTATTCCAACACTTTTGTTTTGGCTTTAATGAAATGAATAGTTCAACAATTAGCTATTAGAAGTCTGCAACAGGTTCCAGTTCTCACAATTTGCCTCCAATCTCAGCTTCCATTTGTATTGCCATTTGATTACTTTGACTGTTATGTCTAAATCTCTCAACACTTCCATAAACAAGCAAAGCTCTTTAGAAGAAAATACTGTGTTTTCAAAGAGATGCTGAAATAAAAACATGTAAAAAGAAATTCAGGAGTAGAAAAATATCCTATAAAACTAAGCACACGCTTGTTTTATAGCGATTCATTCCAGAATCCATTGCAACAGACAAGACCAAGATCAATATCCCATCAGCAAAGATTGCCTGGGCACTTTGGGAAGGCTGTAACAAGACGCTGCCGCTGACACGCCAGCACTATCTCAGACACTACCTTCCTTCCCCAGAATCTGGCATAGAAACCCACACCCCTGAAAAAAAAATAGCTCACATCAGTTAATTATCACACTTTATAGGCAATCTTTCCGTACTTAAAGCACATCGTGTGCCCAGAGTAATTCAATATTAAAAAAAAAAAAAAAAAAAAAAAAAAAAAACAGAGTGGGATATATTCCCTCTTTGAAACAAACTTTTGCACTGTATTTGAACTTCCTCACACCCCTGACCAGGGATTGCGAAGGTGAAGCAGAGGACTGAGCTGGAGACACTACCACAGTCAGACCAAAGGTGCTCTACCTTAATCCGATCATGGGCCCTGCATGGCAGAGACTCACCTTTGATTCCCACAATACAGGGCTGAGCAGTAGCATAGCACAGTTTTGACAGTCTGTCCTGGTTTCAGTTAGCACAGAATTAATTTTCTTCCTAGTAGCTGGTGGAATGCTGTGTTTTGGCTTAGAATGAGAAGAGTGCTGATAACACCCCGATGCTTTAATTGTTGCAGAGCAGTGCTTATACTAAGCCAAGGACATCTCAGCCTTTGCTCTGTCCTGCCAACGGGCAGGCTGGGGGGTGCAGTAAGAGCTGGGAGGGGACAGACCCAGGACAGGTGACCCAAACTAGCCAAAGGGGTATTCCATACCATCTGACGTCATGCTAAACAATATATAGGGGTGGCTAGCCGGGGGGAGGGGGCCGGACTGCTCGGGGTTAGGCTGGGCATCGGTCAGCGGGTGGTGAGCAATTGCATTGTGCATCACTTGTTTGTACATACTATTATTACTTTCGTATTATCCCCATTGTATCATCATTATTATTATTGTTATTATTATTTTTGTTATTTTTTTTTTTTTTTTTTTTTTTCTTCCTGTCTTATTAAACTGTCTTTATCTCAACTCACGGGCTTCACTTTCCATTTCTCTCCCCCGTCCCAGAGAGGGAGGGGGGAGGGTGAGCGAACGGCTGCGTGGTGTTTAGCTGCCGGTCGGGTTAAACCACGACAGTCTTTTTTGGCGCCCAACGTGGGGCTCGAAAGGTTGAGATAACGGCAGATCTGATCAGAGTGTGTTAAACTAAAATTGGTGTAAGGATTAGACCTGCTTAATAGTCACTTGTCATGATGCTGATTGCTTTAATCACAACTCTGCTGCGCCTGTTTTCCAAATTGAGTATTATAGTACATTATTTTCCGTATTTGCTCTCTGTAGTGTTGTTTCTCCTCTCCGGGCCCTGGTTTCAGACCATTATGGTACTAAGTGTTATAGCAATGGCTTATGAGACGATAAGATATCTGGTCATGACTCTAACTTGGTATTTATACTCAGTAACATCGTGGACTCTGTACTTTGGAAACAGCATCTTGGGAACTATTAGCAATTATACCTATTGTTTTTCTCCATTAGAGAGTCAATCTGTGGAGGGGAAAGGGGAGGATATTTTTCCTTACTTGCTTACTCTCCCTTTCTCCTTCACCACCCCTGTATCCTCCTGGGTCACTCTGCCTTCCTCCTTCACCACCCTCTTATCCCCTGAGCTTGTTACAATAGCTCTCCAAGATATTGAATATTTCTGGAATACTCAGAATACCATAGTCTTGTTGTTCTGCCTCATGAATGCACTTCAGATTCTGCTTAAAGTTAAACAACTACTTATGAAGCTCATCCGGAGATCTGCCCGGAGGCAGTATAGTTGTGGGTGGCAGGGAGTATGGGTGGATATGGGCAGGCATCTAGAGCAGTTGGCACCCCCAGTGTGTTGGAAATTCACCCCTGAACAATGGCAAAATCCTCAAAAACTGGCAGAATGCTTGAAAAAAAGGTGTAATGATTCTGGCAGTTCCAAAGTAACACAAATCATTGTAACGTGCTGGGGCCTGGCTCATGCCTATCGAGCTGCCATTGATACTGCTGTCAACTTAGTGACAGACCCTGCGGCCACTCCAAACCCTGTGACAGATCCAACGGCCACTGTGACCCCTACGGTGGATTCTGCAGCCGCTCCAGTCCCAGCTCCTGCAGCCGCTCCAGTCCCAGCTCCTGCAGCCGCTCCAGTCCCAGCTCCTGCAGCCGCTCCAGTCCCAGCTCCTGCAGCCGCTCCAGCTCCAGCTCCTGCAGCCGCTCCAGTCCCAGCTCCTGCAGCCGCTCCAGTCCCAGCTCCTGCAGCTGCTCCAGTCCCAGCTCCTGCAGTCGCTCCAGTTCCAGCTCCGGCCGCTACTCCAGTCCCAGTTCCTGCAACTGCTCCAGCTCCAGCTCCTGAAGCCGCTCCAGCTCCAGCTCCTGCAGCTGCTCCAGTCCCAGTTCCTGCAGTCGCTCCAGTTCCAGCTCCGGCCGCTACTCCAGTCCCAGTTCCTGCAACTGCTCCAGTCCCAGCTTCTAAAGCCGCTCCAGCTCCAGCTCCTGAAGCCGCTCCAGCTCCAGCTCCTACTGCTGCTCCAGTCCCAGCTCCTGCAACTGCTCCAGCTCCAGCTCCAGCTCCTGTAGCCGCTACAGCTCCGGTTCCTGCAACTGCTCCAGCTCCTGTAGCCGCTCCAGCTCCTGTGGCCGTGTCAGAGAAACGAGCTGTAGCAGTGCAAGTTGACCCTGCAGAGGGCATTCCAACCCCTGTGGCAGACCCTGTAACAAAGTCAGAGAAACGAGCAGTAGCAGTGCAAGCTGCCCCTGTAGAGAAGGTGAAAATATGGTACAGAAATTCAAGTCGTTTAGAACGCAGAGAGTCTTCTGCCAATCCAGGTAAGGCTTCTGCCAAAACTAAGTATAGAGATGACGAAGATGATGACGACGCTGGGCCGTCAAGGATTCAGGAGGAGGAAGATGAGGATGCCGAAAGAGCAACAGTAACTACCCGAAGCCTAAACGAGCGCGAGCTACGAGATGTGCGAAAAGATTTTGGTCGCTGTATAGGTGAGCAGCTTGTCACCTGGCTGCTCCGGTGCTGGGACTCTGGAGCCAATTGTGTGGAATTAGACGGCAGGGAAGCCAAGCGGCTGGGATCCCTTGCTCGAGACGCCGGCATTGACAAAGCAATTGCAGATGGAGCACGACCCACCAGCCTCTGGAGGCGTCTCCTCTCAGCTGTGAGGGAAAGGTATCCCTTCAAGGAAGATATTTTATGTCTACCAGGCAAGTGGACCACTATGGAGAAGGGAATCCAGTACCTGAGGGAATTAGCCGTACGGGAAGTGATTTATGAGGATCCAGACCTCAATCAAACATCCACAGATCCAGATGAAGTCAAGTGTACACGACCCATGTGGCGGAAGTTTGTACGGAGTGCACCATCATCATATGCCAGCTCATTGGCAATAATGGCCTGGAAAGAGGATGAGGAACCCACAGTGGGTGAAGCGGCTAAACAACTCCGGCAGTACGAAGAAAGTCTCTCCTCTTCCTTACAGGCCTGCGTCTCAGCTGTGGAGAAACTTTCTGAAAAGGTTCACCAACTTGAAGAGAATCTATTGTCCTCCCCACCTGAACCAACCAGTGCCCACCGACCAAAGGAGAACACTTGGGAGAAACTTTCTGAAAAGGTTCACCAACTTGAAGAGAGATTATTCTCCTTCGCACCTGTACAAAGCAGTGTCTCAGCTGTCAGGGGTAGGCGTTCACCCACACAAGGAAGACGATATGGTGGGTACTCACCCCGTGCCACCCTGTGGTTTTACTTACGAGACCATGGAGAGGACATGAGAAAGTGGGATGGAAAATCTACCGCGACCCTAGAGGCACGGGTACGTGAGTTGCAAAAGAAAACAATCAGGAAAAAGGGATTCTCCGAAAAGTTTGCTGCTCCAACTTCCAGCAGACAGTCCTTCAAACACAGAAACGAGGAAGATTCTGACCAGGATTAGGGGGGCCCTGCCTCCAGCCAGGGGGAGGAAAGGGACAATCGAGTTTATTGGACTGTGTGGATTCGATGGCCTGGCACATCACGCGCACAGAAGTATAAGGCTTTAGTAGACACCGGTGCACAATGTACTATAATGCCATCGAGCTATAAAGGACCAGAGCCCATCTATATTTGTGGAGTGACAGGGGGATCTCAGCAGTTGACTGTATTGGAGGCTGAAGTGAGTCTGACTGGGAATGAGTGGGAAAAGCACCGCATTGTGACTGGTCCGGATGCTCCATGTATCCTTGGCATAGACTATCTTAGAAGAGGATACTGCAAGGACCCAAAAGGGTTCCGGTGGGCTTTTGGTATTGCTGCCTTAGAGACAGAGGGCATTAAACAATTATCTACCTTGCCTGGTCTCTCAGAGGACCCCTCTGTTGTGGGGTTGCTGAGGGTCGAAGAGCAGCAAGTGCCAATTGCTACCACAACTGTGCACCGGCGGCAATATCGCACCAACCGAGACTCCCTGATTCCCATCCATAAGCTAATTCGTCAATTGGAGAGCCAAGGAGTGATCAGCAAGACTCATTCACCTTTCAATAGTCCCATATGGCCAGTGCGAAAGTCTAATGGCGAGTGGAGACTAACAGTGGACTATCGCGGCTTGAACGAAGTGACGCCACCACTGAGTGCTGCAGTGCCGGACATGCTGGAACTTCAGTATGAACTTGAATCGAAGGCAGCCAAGTGGTACGCCACAATTGATATCGCTAATGCATTTTTCTCCATCCCTCTAGCAGCAGAGTGCAGGCCACAATTTGCCTTCACTTGGAGGGGAGTCCAATATACTTGGAATAGGCTGCCCCAGGGGTGGAAACACAGCCCTACCATTTGCCATGGGCTGATCCAGTCTGCACTAGAGCAGGGGGAAGCTCCTGAACACCTGCAGTACATCGATGACATTATTGTGTGGGGTGACACAGCAGAGGAAGTTTTCGAGAAAGGGAAGAAAATAGTCCAAATCCTTCTGAAAGCCGGTTTTGCCATAAAACAAAATAAAGTCAAAGGACCTGCACGGGAGATCCAGTTTTTAGGAATAAAATGGCAAGATGGACGTCGTCAAATCCCAATGGATGTGATCAACAAAATAACAGCTATGTCTCCACCAACTAACAAAAAAGAAACACAGACTTTCCTAGGTGTTGTGGGGTTTTGGAGAATGCACATCCCAAATTACAGTCTGATTGTAAACCCACTCTACCAAGTAACTCGCAAGAAGAATGAGTTTGAATGGGGCCCTGAACAACGACAAGCCTTTGAACAAATCAAGCAGGAAATAGTCCATGCAGTAGCCCTTGGGCCAGTTCGAACAGGACCAGA
Organism: Netta rufina; assembly: GCF_964035555.1. Classification (NCBI taxonomy): domain Eukaryota; kingdom Metazoa; phylum Chordata; class Aves; order Anseriformes; family Anatidae; genus Netta; species Netta rufina. The sequence goes on from NC_140133.1 coordinate 22,283,910, forward strand.
TGTAAAGAATGTGCTCTACACTGCAGCCGGGGAGAATGGCCCCACCTGGAGCCTCTGGCAGAAAGAACCTGGGGAAACTCGAGGTCGGCCTCTGGGGTTTTGGAGTCGGGGATACAGAGGATCTGAGGCCCGCTATACTCCAACTGAAAAGGAGATATTGGCAGCATATGAAGGAGTTCGATCTGCTTCGGAGGTGGTCGGTACTGAAGCGCAGCTCCTCCTAGCACCCCGATTACCGGTACTAGGCTGGATGTTCAAGGGAAGGGTCCCCTCTACGCATCATGCAACTGATGCTACATGGAGCAAGTGGGTTGCACTGATTACTCAGCGGGCTCGAATAGGAAACCCCAGTCGCCCAGGAATATTGGAAGTGATCATGGACTGGCCAGAAGGCAAATACTTTGGGATATCATCAGAGGAGGAGGTGGGTCGTGCTGAAGAAGCCCCACTGTACAACCAGTTGCCAGAGAATGAAAAGAAATATGCCCTGTTCACTGATGGGTCCTGTCGTATTGTGGGGAAGCATCGGAGATGGAAGGCTGCTGTATGGAGTCCTACGCGACGAGTTGCAGAAGCTGCTGAGGGAGAAGGTGAATCGAGTCAGTTTGCAGAAGTGAAAGCCATTCAGCTGGCTTTAGACATTGCTGAACGAGAAAAATGGCCAGTTCTCTATCTCTACACCGATTCATGGATGGTAGCAAATGCCCTGTGGGGATGGTTACAGCAATGGAAGCAAAACAACTGGCAGCGTAGGGGCAAACCTATCTGGGCTGCTGCATTGTGGCAAGATATTGCTGCTCGGGTAGAGAACCTGGCTGTGAAAGTACGCCACGTAGATGCTCATGTGCCCAAGAATCGGGCTACTGAAGAACATCAAAACAACCAGCAGGTGGATCAGGCTGCTAAGATTGAAGTAGCTCAGGTGGACCTGGATTGGCAGCATAAAGGTGAATTATTTATAGCCCGATGGGCCCATGACACCTCAGGCCATCAAGGTAGAGATGCAACATACAGATGGGCTCGTGATCGAGGGGTGGACTTGACCATGGACGCTATAGCACAGGTTATTCATGACTGTGAAACATGTGCTGCAATCAAGCAAGCCAAACGGTCAAAGCCTCTTTGGTATGGAGGACGATGGCTGAAATATAAATATGGAGAGGCCTGGCAGATTGATTACATCACACTCCCTCAAACTCGCAATGGCAAGCGCCACGTACTTACAATGGTGGAAGCAACCACCGGATGGCTGGAAACATATCCTGTGCCTCATGCTACCGCCCGGAACACCATCCTGGGCCTTGAAAAGCAAGTCCTATGGCGACATGGCACCCCAGAAAGAATAGAATCAGATAATGGGACTCACTTCCGAAACAACCTTATAGACACTTGGGCCAAAGAACATGGTATTGAATGGGTGTATCACATCCCCTATCATGCACCAGCCTCCGGGAAAGTTGAACGATACAATGGCCTGTTAAAGACTACCTTGAAAGCAATGGGCGCTGGGACGTTCAAAAACTGGGATACGCATTTGGCAAAGGCCACCTGGTTAGTCAATACTAGGGGATCTACCAACCGAGCTGGACCTGCCCAATCAAACCTGTTACGTACTGTAGATGGGGATAAAGTTCCTGTAGTGCATGTAAAAAATATGCTGGGTAAAACAGTCTGGGCTACTCCTGCCTCAGGAAAAGGCAAACCTATTCGTGGAATTGTTTTCGCTCAGGGACCTGGATATACTTGGTGGGTGATGCAAAAGAACGGAGAGGTCCGGTGTGTACCTCAAGGAGATTTAATACTGGGTGAGAATAGCCCATGAACTGAATTGCACCATGTTAAATAGTATATTATACTGTATGTTGTCACTACCATGATTACTATAGGTGACTAATTAGAATGTATGGAAAAGAGTGTAACCTGAGCATGACATAAATGGTATGGAATAAGGGGTGGATAGATGTCCTGGTTTCAGTTAGCACAGAATTAATTTTCTTCCTAGTAGCTGGTGGAATGCTGTGTTTTGGCTTAGAATGAGAAGAGTGCTGATAACACCCCGATGCTTTAATTGTTGCAGAGCAGTGCTTATACTAAGCCAAGGACATCTCAGCCTTTGCTCTGTCCTGCCAACGGGCAGGCTGGGGGGTGCAGTAAGAGCTGGGAGGGGACAGACCCAGGACAGGTGACCCAAACTAGCCAAAGGGGTATTCCATACCATCTGACGTCATGCTAAACAATATATAGGGGTGGCTAGCCGGGGGGAGGGGGCCGGACTGCTCGGGGTTAGGCTGGGCATCGGTCAGCGGGTGGTGAGCAATTGCATTGTGCATCACTTGTTTGTACATACTATTATTACTTTCGTATTATCCCCATTGTATCATCATTATTATTATTGTTATTATTATTTTTGTTATTTTTTTTTTTTTTTTTTTTTTTTCTTCCTGTCTTATTAAACTGTCTTTATCTCAACTCACGGGCTTCACTTTCCATTTCTCTCCCCCGTCCCAGAGAGGGAGGGGGGAGGGTGAGCGAACGGCTGCGTGGTGTTTAGCTGCCGGTCGGGTTAAACCACGACACAGTCTGATCCGTTATTTGCAGACAAGAACACCATCTAGTACAAGTCAAGTCCCCCCAGGTCAGGGAATCAGTCCTGTTCTCCCTTTCTTTTACCACTTTGCTGCCGGCTTTCTCCCATTTCCATTTTCTAAAGATAAAGCAGATGAGCTGACTCAGGCCTTTGCCTCCCAATTCTGCATGCTATCACTGTAATTCCCACTGGAAGCCAGTTATGGAGCCTAACAATGATAAAAACAGTGAAGGAAAGATCCCCAAACTGAAAAAACACCATGTTGTAGAAGACCAAAACAAGTGCTTGAAGTTGTCCTTCACATCCCTAGGTGGCTGTTACCTCTGTTCGCAAACAGACAAGATTTTTTTCAAATTATTAAACTGATTTCTGGCGCAGATCATTCTGGCAGACACATGAGGTGCTGCTATATCAAATCCAGCCTCTCAGATTCAAGAGGAGAAAGATTCTCCATCCTCAGCTGCGAGCAGTGCTCACATGCCAGCAACTCCCTAGCAGTTGCCTTCCTCTGTGCCAACCTGCCTGAAATTGAAAATCTAACTCACTAGTGGCTTGGAAGCCAAAGCAGGGAAAGAGAGGAACAGACAGCAGGGCAAAAACTCACATTATTGAGAAATCCTCAGTCTGCCATTAACTGTCTCAGCAACACAGTGTCTCTAACTCAAGGACATGCTTGGTGCCCGCTGTTGGACGGCTCTGATGGCTGAGCTTCTGATGCAAACCTTGGTGCTCGTGCAAACTGAAGCCACTGGCTCAATAAGCTTCAGTGAGAGCAACGCTGTATGTTTCAAAGCCAGAAGGCAAGTTCAGTGCTGCTGTTGCATTTTCATCTGGTGCTTTAGTCTGTCCTCATTCAGTGACTCACGATCAGCATATTTAAAATTCAATTAGGACGAGATAAAACCATAGGATAAGTACAGTCAAAGCTGCAGACTTCTATTTGCCTTTTTTCAGCTGGCTGTTCAGTCACTATGCACTCAGACTACTCAAATGGGTTTTAAGTCTGCAGGCCTTTGAAGACTTCAGGTCAAACACAAAACAACTGCAGCAGGCTGAAAGTTTTGGCAGTTCATAATTGTCCGTTGGGGGTTCTCATGTGGGTAATTATGAGATTCTCTTTTACAATTCAACTAATTACCACAACATCCTTCATCCACTAATATCACTGATCCTCTGACCTAAGCCCTGCAAGGGTGTCCTCATGGACATGAAGAAGCAGAGGAAAGCAGAAGTGCCCTGTTACCTTTTTCATGCCTTCCAAAGGATCTGTTACACTCCGGTTACTTCCATTGCTGTATTCCCAACCGCTTCAGTTCCAGGCTAAGGCAGCAATCAAGCACATGCTTCTACTCAAGACTGCATGAATAACCTAACTGACATTAAACAGAACAACTAATCCAATAACTCTTATAACTTTTATACTTAAATCACGTACCCAGCTACACTTCATCTCAATGCAGAGAAACTGAATTTCAAGTCCTAGATCAAATAGCTTCAAACTCTCAAAGAGTCTGAAATCCAAGCCTAGGAGCAAAGAGCAAGTGGAGATTTCTTTTTTGGTTTCTATGGAAGCAAGTCTCGTGTCTATTTGTTAAACTGGCTAACCCTACGACTCTCAGATTTTTCTAGTGGAAGACTTGTTAACATCTGTAGATGTTAATAGATGTTAACTTGTCCTGCAGTCTAAGGACAAGCATTATTCTGAGGGGGTTCTTCACATCACTGCAACATGGCCAAGGCAATCCATTAAGTGAAACAACTATATTCAAAAGATGGCTGTAATTTTATTAGCTGTTTTGTGGCAGACAATCTGAGGCTAGAAGATTTAAACAGACAGTGTATTTTATTAAACCAATTGATGGAGCTGGAAAAAAAAAAAAAAGACAAGCTTTCAGACATATAAGGCACAAAGATACCTGTCCCCATTATAGCAGCCTAATAAAATATATTACTACTTACTATAAACCTTGCTTCTCTGAGATTTTAGTCATCGCTAATCCAACAGCCTTTTTCTTCAAATGACTCATGCTGCCTATTTTCTTCTTTTCTTGTTGCTCACAGAAGTTACACATCTCAGCTGTACAAGAACCCCAGTACACAAGAGGCTTCTGGAGCACATCAGACACTTAAACCAGCACTGTGCTAGTGCTGACTGCTCACATTAGCACTGCTGCCTCCAGCTGCATTGGCATGAGGATGCCATTGCCTCTGGGGTGGAGTGATTAGCACAAGGCTACTCCTATTCCTGTGACTTCCAACAGCTGAGTCCCCACACCCAGAAAAACATGTAAATATCCTGTTGATTTCATGAGAGCCTCACCTGAGTTTCTCTGATTGCAATTCCTCAATTTTTTGTTTGTTCCTTTCCATATGATACTGCCAAGATACTTCAACTTAGAAGCACTGTAATAACGTCTCCTCTGAGGGGGGATGTGCATCTTGTTCACATATGTCAAAGGTTCCCTTAAAAATATCTCCTGTGACCTTGATGCAGATTTCATCTGTTATTGTACATTCGGTTTAGCTCCAGTCTTGCCTTTTTGCAGTCCTGTCCTAAAAAGTCAACTAGATATCTTTTCATTCACTTGCAACATATTGAGTGACCTTGGCAATAGTCTAATCTATCTTGGCAGATTCAAGATAGAGAAAACAAGCAATAGCGACAGACCTGCTGGTTTCTGCTATTGATCAGCGACTTGAGTGAAAGCTCATTACAAGCAGAAGGGACGTGTCAGGTACAAGTTCTTACAGAGCAGAAGATTGAGATGAAGAAACTCCTAAGCAAAGGAAGGGTGGCTGTGTGTTGCTTCTGGTGGGGGAGGAATGGCCACAGAAAGGAAGAAAAGGACAAGGTAAGAATGAGGAGCAGACAATAATTCATGTGTGAGGCTGTGCATTAAAAACTCCCAGTTAAGTGAGCTGTTAGTTTACTTAGCTAGAAGAGTAAAGCATCCTTAACTTCAAAGTTTTATACATCAAATTTTACAACAAAAAAGGCCAAAGTCTTAAGAAAATACCAGTAATATTGTTTTTGTTACACACAGAAACTCATCCGTGATACTTAACGACACAACAATAGTTAAATGAACTCTGATTATTTCATTAGCAGTGGAAAGTATGGAAATGCATCAGTACAACTATTTGATTAGTGATGTCTTGCCTTGAGAAAGGGATTTCTTGTTGTTTCTTTTCATGCTAAAAAAAAAAAAGTCTCCATAAAAGCACATCTACTGTGACCCAGTGCATCCTCCCTAGCCTCCCCAGAGGGCAAGTTGGCAATCACTTCAGGCTGTTTGGCGTTTACCTTCTTTCCTCGGACTGCCTTTGTGCCCCAAGCAGAACAAAGACACCGCGTAGTGATCTCTGTATTTTATGGAGTGAGGGCAGAATATAACTGACCTGCCTGCCACAAGGTGCCCCCAGCAAAGCACTGCATGGTCACTGGGAGCAATGGCACTGAAGTTTCACCCACCTCCAGGACATGAACTGGGCACCACGAGGGGTATTTTCTCCTGTGCCAGAGCTGTTTGGAGCATACAGACCAGGAGCAGTTCCTCAATTCGGGAGGTCACTCAGAGTCTCTCCTCACAGCAGGAAATGATTCAAATGATCAGCACTGCAGCCTGGGCTCTTAACTTGGTTTCAGCTGTGGAGTTAACCCACACCAATGTTTTTCACTGGCATTTTTCTGTTATAACTTAAGAAAATATAGCCATGATTCCTGCTACTAGAGGGCAGCTTACCCTCCAACCTGTGTGAGTCAAACATGTCAAAATTTCACATTTAGCTCTATTTTCAGATGTGAAATGGAGATAGATGAAAAGGAAAGTTTCTAGCATCCAGCTGAGAACAAGAGTATATGACATCGAAGGATGTTTGCTGCTTCCAGATTTCATACCAGTCAAAAATATAAGGGAGAGGGAGGAGACCAAATAATGGAGTAATTGAAAACAACTGTGAGTAGGCATGCACAGAGAAGGGAAGGTGGCAGTACAGCACAAATCTTACACAGGAAGCCTGATTTCTTTCACATTCTTGAGTTTTAAAAATCTAACCCTAGATCACTTTACTGCATCTGCATGGTCGTCTTTGCAGGGTTTGTTAGGTCAAAAGACAGACTTAGTATTCCTCCCGCCAATCGTGTCAAAACAAGCAAAAAAAACTCTTGATAAAAATTAGAGCAAGACATCAAAGGGAGGGAAATCACGTAGCCTGCTACTCTGGGGAGAGATATCTAGCAAGTGAGCGAGCAGTCATGTACTGTGTGTGCAGCTGATCCACCCCGCTAAATGCCAGCTCCACTAAAGGTCACCGCTGTATCGATTCCTCAGCACGTTAATGTAGGTGATTCCGTACTGCAGTTCTGTTCATGACAGATCACACAGTCAAGCAATTTAACATAGTGATGAAGGGAGGGCAGAAAGAACAAAAGGTGCTATTTCTATCCAGACATATTAGCAGTAAGTTAAATGACATCAAACCATAAACACATTAATATATGGGAACAGAATGCATTATGCATTCACTCTGCAATCAAATAAAGCAAATATCTTTTCTCTATGTACCATATGTACATATTGTATATATTCATGTGCAAGCAGGTATCATCAGCTCTGACATCCCCAGGGGATGGATCAGACCTTTTGTTTTAGTCTTACAAATGACTTAAAAAAAAAAAAAAAAAAGCAAAACCAGTAACCTAAATTGTTCATTGTGACTTAACCCTTGGCAAGAGTTAATAAATGATAAAATGATAGAGAGGAGAAAAGTCATGGTAAAATAGCCTATGGCACTTCATGGAAACAATTTGTTGTTAATTGCCAATTAGTAAATGATAGCAGGATGTAATGGAGTAGGTGACACAAAAGATTACGAAATAAACATTTGATTAGTTTATGTATTTATATTGAATTACCAAAATAAAAGCAGCCACAAAGACCAGCCAACTAAGGGTTTGTTTTCTATTGATTTTTGCATTTAAACCCACCTCACAGATGCAGCATGACTAAGTGAAACTAGATGAATGGCTTATGAAATGATCAGGTGTGCTGGAGGGGTACTTCAATGACTTGCTGGCAATGGCATATTTTCTGGCCTTGACCAGTTTACAGCATTTCATTTCTTTGTTTTTGGGGGTGGGAGAGATGGGAGAGATGGGAGGTTTAGAATTTGAAACACTTCAGATACAAAAAAAAAAAAAGAGAGCTGCTCTTATTTAACAAAAAATAAATCTGGAAACAAATGCTTTATTTAATGTTTCAGTAGCCTTAATGACAAAATAAAATAAAATTAAAAAAAATAATAAAAAAAAAAAAGCTCTACAGGTTTTTTCATAGCTTTCTGTAGAATTGATTCTCACTTTATGCCCTTCTACCAAAGCATCACTACTACATAACCAATGAAAAATTTAAGAACTCCAAACCAAATCGGATACTGTCTCCAGACCTGTGAGCAGGTACACAGCAATACAGCGTATCTGGAGGAATATGAACATAAAACATTGTTCTCAGGATGCCTATAGACTCCAGCTACATCGGCAGCTGTGCTTGAGGGACCAGAGGTAATTGAATTTTCAGTAAAGGGTACATACCAGCGTTTGGCCTGTCTTGATTTAGCTAGAGTTAATCAGATATTTCCAGAATCAGTGACAGACATAATTTAGTGTCCTTGAAACTGCTTTAGCAGAAACTGAATAGAACACCTAACTGAACAGACGAGGAAAAGTCTTGTCAGGAGATACACTCCTTCCTGAAAATAAGTAAGCCCATTCTATTGACTGTTTCCTTTCTCCCCACCACTACTTCTTTTGAGAAGTTTGAAAAGGAGACCAAAAAGTCTGGTTTTCTTTTCTCTTCCCACAGCTCAAGACATGTGCCCAGTCCTCAGCTCCCTCGTCCTACCTCCATGCTGCGCTGGAGAAGTCGCTCAGCTCCCTGCTCCGTGTCAGGTGTCACTCTTCCCAATTCACCTCTAAAGCCAAAAGTCTTATTAAAGTGGTTTTTGTCTGTTTGTTTGTTTTCTATAGGGGGTATGCAGACAGGGTTGGAGACTTGATCTTACACTCCAATAGATCAGTTGAAGTTTACTGCTTTCCATGGAGAAATTATGGCCAGTCTTCACCAAGACCTCCTATTTGGTCAGCCAGTAGATGTTCTAAAAATACTACTTGCAAATAATATCTTCTGTTATTCCAAAATAGTCCATTGGGTCTTGATTCAGCACTACATTAAAACACATCCTTAGCTTAGCTTGATGTCACTGAGAAACTTTTCAGAACTTATGTTTCAATAGAAACTGTGAATACACTGTGTGTATACGTAACAAAACTAGTAGGGAAAATTAATACAGTGTAGGAGGACTGGAAGAAAAGCAATTCTTATTTGCCTGTTGTTAAGAAAAGTTTCAAAAGCTTTGCTTCAAAGCAAAGTATTAATATTTTTCATAAAATATTTATAAATGTTTTATACCATTTTAATAAAATAAGCATATTTTTACAGACAGCTTGGAAATTCTCAATACTGGATTTAATAGAAAATGGGAACCTCTGCTTTGCAGTACTTTGCATCCTTTTGCATAATTTCATGGAAGTGTTTGGTTTTTTCATCAAATTTTACAGGATGATTTCAAAATGCCTCCCAATGATTATAAAATTATACTAAATTTGACAGAGCTTTTTCACAATGGAGAATGGCAGTAAAAAAGATTCATTTTACTTTTTCATTTGCTTCAGAGCTGCCACAGAAACAGGAAAGTAAGGCTTAGCGCTGAAGGTCCCAGCTTCTAATTGAGATACTAGGGGAGATCACATTGTTAGATCCCGTGCAGGTGGTCTGCCAAAGGCACTTGACATTTCTGGGAGAAATTTCTGGGAGAAAGCTATACTGGGTATTGATTGCTGGGGTAACTTTTACCTATGTGTTGGTAAATATAATCCTAAATCAATTGATCAAAAATGTTGTTGGATTAGCACAGTGAAAGTATTACAGTCTCTCAGTCTTTTATTCCAATAGGTTGTATATCCTCTCCAGCAAAAAAGGGTTTATTTCCATGTAGAATCCTGTTTTCTTTTCTAGTAAATAACAGAAAAGGTCAGCTTTAAAATTAAAGCAATACTTTTACTGGGTTACTCCTGTTCAGTGGATATAGCTGTATTTCTTCAGCACATTAGTATTATTGGATTTCTAAATCACATTTCAGTATCTTAAAAAATGCAAAACCAATCCAGTGTCAGCAACAATACCAATATTGAACGGAACCATTTAAAATGGGTCAACACCACAATAATATTTTATTTAGGATGCTTATTAATCATGCGGTAAGTATTAGAAAACTGATACACTTGAAATCACTTCCCATGAAGACTTCCTATTGTTTTATATGAATAAAATTGTCACAGCATCATAAAAATGTAGGCCTAAAGCATTCCACCAGTCCTCACACTGACACAAAGAAGAATTAACTACACTGAAGGCATTCTCAGCATATCCTCTTCTTAAAAGGAAAAAAACAAAACCACCATAACTCCTAAAATATAAAACCTCTAGAAACAGGGATTCTATGAAATGCTGTGGCCATCTCTTCCAGGATTTAGCTCCCATTGTACTTAGTTTTTTCTTATTAGCTGATATGAACATCTTTTTTTGCAATTTAAGAGTTTGTTATGTACCCTGGGAACAGAACATAATAAACTTAATTACCATCCTTATGGCCACACGAGTATGCACACAAACATGAGAAACAATGAAGAGCTGATTTTCCATTCTGAATGTACAATGTTTAATATAAGTTGTAAAATACAAAGGACCAGGCTGTGTGATGTTTATTTGCAATATGGACTACTTGAATCTTTCCAGTCTGTAGGAACCCTGGGGATTAATATACGCGTAACTCAGCATGTATTCTCCACCCTGGTCTGTCAAACCACAGGCACCATCTCATTTAGACTCACTTATTACTGTAGTTCTGCCAATTGCCTTACAATGAATTCCAGAAGGAACACGTTAATGTGATACAGCCAACACCTCTGCGGTGATGACATCTTCTCGGATGGGACCTCTCCCTAACACCAAGTTTAATTTAGATGGCAAGCGCTCCATAAGGAATTTGGTTTTAATTGTTTCTAGAGGGCACTTACTAATGAACTTTTATCATCACAGCAATACCTACAGTGATCACTATCAGTGTCCCAAACAGTGATATTCCTTGCCTCAGAAACGGTCGTCTTGTTTACTTACTGAACACATATGGCTTGGGGAAGGTACAGAAAGGCATTCCAGCAAAGGAAATGCAATGAGTGTCATCAAGCTGCCAGTATGTTTTGTTTAGTGGTATAAAGAAGATGAGAACAAAGTGATAAGGGAAAAAAAAAAAAAAGAAAACTCACTGAAGAGTCGCCTACCAACACTCAAATACCTGTATGTCAAAGAGGGAATGAAGGCTAAACAACAACAAAAAAAAAAAACAACATCAGTTTCTACCCTGTAGTCAGAACAGCCTGAATATTCAGAGGCACCCCGAAATGGTTACCACAGGCAGGATTTGCACACTCACACCCACAAAACAGGGAAGAAAGCTGACTAAATCTTTGAAAGTTGTCAGTAAAGCAGACTGCAAGCAATTCTGAAATGTATGAGAAAGTGTCACTCAGGTCCCCTCCCACCCCCCACGGCTGCAGTAAAGGAGACAAACCCCTGCGTATACAGACTCTACTTACCTTTTCATAAGAGCAACCATAAGACGTGCTTTGTTCTATATTTAAGACCATGATGTGCTAAAAGAAAAGATTTTTACTGTCTTCTTTATATGAGAAAAGCACTTCTGTGTTTAAAAGGACTGTTGTCACACTCTGGATATTCCCAACTACCTAAGAACTGCTACACTGCTTTGACAAGCGTACTGAGAGCTGTTGAAATATCATTAAATTGTAACAAAACAGATTGCTCATAAGCAATAACAAACACAAGTTGCCCTGGTACCCTTGCAAACAAAGAATGACAATGAATGGAAAGCCTACAGTACAGAAAAGCTGTATTTTGAAGCTAATAGCAGGCTTTAAAGAGGTAATATGGGAAAAGTGACAAAGGGTTTTTTGAACAAAGAATCAAAAAGTTAAGTTGATCAAATGAATACACCACATTAAGATAACGCAAGTATTATTTGAATCCCGTGCTTAACTCTGTGGAGTAACAGTTAGTGATTACAGAGAAGCCAAAACGGACTAAACACCTTTGGGAAACGTACTTTTCCATGTGCTCTTTCCAAGATGCTTTCAGAAACAAGTTATTCAAACCCGCCCACAGCTTCCAGATTCAGTAACCTCTGGGAAAGAAGGGGTTACATTAACCAGTACATGAGACTTCAGAGTAGTTTTAAAATGCCCCATGTGTTTCTTCCCTCCTCATGTTGCCCCAGGCTGTCTGGAGCTGTGCTGGACGTGCCCCCACGCCACCTGCTGTAACCCCAAGCCAGAGCCCCCCAAGCACGAGACCCCCGGACGGCCTCTGGAGGTTCCTTCCAGCCTTAACTATGCCTCCACTCTAAAAAGCTTCATTTAGACATAAATCCATTTTTGCTTCAGAAAATGGTTCTCTGTGGAAAACATTCCTTGGCCGTAAGTGATCGCATTGTATCAAAGGTGTAGGTGACAGACAAGTACAGAGAGATAAGGAGGAATACGTGAAGCAAGAGAACAGAAGAGCTTCTAGCAGACCTTTCGAGGCTGTAAGCTTTACATGGCACCTCTGCACATGCACGCACACGTGGCCAAACACACGGCCTGTAAATTCAAGTCCCACTGCCTGGTAGCTTGTGGTGGCAGAGAAGTGATTAAACAGAGCTGCAGCAACATCTCCATCTTGCAGCAATACTAGAGGAACTTAATTTGATACAGTCCTGGTTAATAAACAGAAGACAGATGAGATAATTTATCTCTATTTACTACAGCTTCCATGGGGAAAATAAAAATTTGTCAAATCTGTTTGCGTCTTTAATATTGCATTGAAGTCTTTAGTAACTACTCTGTGCACTGATCCTAAAGCAGGAGAAAATTCATTCATATTTTGGCTTCTAAGAGCCAGACAAAGTGTTTTCTGTTCCTTCTGCTCTGCTGTTCTCATTAAACACAAACAAGGCAGGATGCCTTTGGTGGTCTGCACACATAAGGAACTGGCTGGATGAGTGAAGGCTGCAGACTCATCCTGTGGACAAGTAATTTTGAACCTTTCCCATCAGCAAAATCCAGAAAACAGACTGAGCAAGCACACAATGCTCTTCTCAGGTCTGGAACAGAAGTTTATCATGGGTGACATCATCTGTAGCCATACACCAGGTTTTATAACCCTCTCAGCACTTTGGATACATTAATTCAGAGCAGCCTTTCAAGGGAAGAAAGCTTGCCCAGCATGTTCACAATTTTAACTTTCTCAAACACATTCTGTTAAAAGAAAGAAAAAAGAAAAGAAAAAAAAAAAAAATAAACGTACCCAGTGAGTCCATGTCTGGAGGTGTCGATCCTAGGAGACATGCAGAGGCACTATTTAGGCCAGCTCTGAACAGCACTTACCCACTTATGTAGCTTCTAAATACGTATGTTTAATTCTGTCAGTCTAAGTGCCTGAAGACAGTGAGATAATTTTGACTCCATGTTATTCATCTTGCTTATGTGCTATATTCCTCCCACTACCCAGAACCCGTCCCCACCATTAAACCACAGGCTTGCTCTGGAGCAAAGGGCTGCTCCTGCTCTGTATGCAGCCAAGCACGCCCGCATCCTGCTATTAGTGGCTGTTAGGCACTACAATAACAAGCAGCAATTTTAAGTGACAAAAGGACTAACTGAAAAAGAAACCTTGATTCAGCTTAGAAAAGTGGGTTAGAGAAAAACATTCAAACGAGAATGACTTTGAGCAACATTTCCATACAGAGCAGTCAGAGCTGTTCTCAGCTGCTGAGAAAAAGGAGTCTGTATCCTATCAAGCTCAATGCAAGATCCCTTCCTCGCACTTCACAGGAACACCTGAGTGGCACATGGCTCACGTGAAAGGCTTCGGAAAGGTGTGTGGCAGCCTCATCACAGGGGTGTTTTCAGGCTGGATTTAGCAGCAGGCAGAGACCAGACTGCTTGACCGCGGAGCAGTGACTGAAGAGGTGGCAGCAGCCATTTCCTGGCACAAGGAGCACAGGCAGCATTCCCCCCCCGCAGCCCGAGAAGAAGCCACCTCACCAGCTGGGACAGGCTTGGGGCTATACTCATGATGCCCCACAGAACTAGCCGGGGATGCCAGAAGCCACGCCAGCCTCTCAAAGTGAGGTACAACTATCCCACCCCACGTGGCAGGGAAGGGGTCACCACCCCAATGGGGCTGAGGCCCAGCACTCCCCAGGACAGCACCCTTTCCCTCAATGAGTATCGGCTCTGAAGAAACAGCAAACTGGATTAGAGGATCAGAAACAAAACCTGCAGGCAATAGGCACTTCTGCAGCTTGCCTTGTGCAGAGGCGCTCTCCTTGTGCTGACTGATGAGCCCCTGCTGGCTTCCAAGTGGGCGTCATACTGGGGCACTTTATGTGCAGCCAGAAACTGCTGTAATTCAGCATAAATCCATTCTGGGGAGGGTTTGGGGGAAAAATGAAATGTTAGCATCCCTCCAAAAAAGGGAAATTATCTCATTGGGCATGACAGAATTATAAAGTATTTGAGCATTACTGTTACACAATGCACCATCTATATAAAAGCACCGAACCAAGAAAAATGGTGTATGAATTCATCAGAGCGGTTTATTTTTCAGGCCTACCACAAACATCCATACTCCTCATTTCTGTGGATTCAACTTGACCTTTTGGAAAGGCTGTACCTAATAAATTTAAGGAAATACTCCCTTTCCTGGCGTTTTTGCACCTTACTCCACCAGCCCCTCACCTTCCTGCTGCTTTGGTCACTGCTGATTACTACCCCCCATCAAAATCTCATTGTCTGACGGCTTCTGTACAGCACTTTATCTTACAATCCCTTTCAAACATTATTGTAGTGTTTCTGCTCCCTGCCCACACTTGCTGGGAGCCTTTGAACTCACTAAGCACAATGCTGTATCAGTTTAGGAAAAATGCCCATTACTGCTTCCCAACCCAGCCTCGCTTTTGCCCCAGTTGCAGGCAACACTGGCAATGCTGAAACCAGACACGAGCTGGAACTTCCCATGCTCCAGCAGTCAACCAAGCCTCATACTCTTCAAGTCAAGAAGGGGCTTTCCTGTCGTGAAAGTTACCATTACCCTGTGTTACCAACCCAAAAAGCAAACCGCCCTCTGCAGTGCCAGTGCCTGGCAGAGCAGCACTGCACCATACGGGGACCATCAATGCCAGCTGGTGGGAAAAGCCTCGCTGTCATAATTGTCTTTCTCAAGCTGATAAAATTAACCTACTGAGTCTTCTCCTATGGATATAGCTTTAAAACAGATCGTAAAATGCAAAGTTTGGAAGTTTCAGGCTTTCTTTTGTTTTTCTCTTTAAAAACTCAGTTCTCACTTCTGATCAAACCCAGTTTGGAAATAGCTTGCAAAGCAGTTTGAATGAATTTCCACCACCTTTCTTAATGGCATGAAAGCCATCATCTGGGACATTGATCCTTCAGAAATGCCTGTGCGCATGTGTCTCATTTTACCCATTATGCTTAATAAGGAAATTTATATAAAACTCATTAAACAGTGCAATTAACTGTCCTAATGACACAATTATACATGTGCCCTAATCACATGAAGAACATGATAATTGTCTAAAAATTATTCAAGAATGTTACATATAAAAATGCAGAAGTCTACAATGTGAAAATAATTATCAGAATCATAAAACCATCAAAGAAAATATATTTATATATTTGCAAAACCTCTGCTCCAAGCCCACAGACAGTAACTTCTAGCAATTTGGAGGAACAGCTGCAAGCAGACAGTTATTCAAAGCACGGCACAAATGTGGCCAGAAGTAGTTTTGTCACGTATCCCTAGCATTAAATATTTTGCTATATGTTCAATAGGGCTAATCAGCAGTGTTCATTTTAAAGCTTCATTAAAGTTGATTCTTCCAGAACAGCCAAATTCAGTCTTGTTTCAGACAGACTACTGAGAGAGATGTCTCAGAGGGCGTGTGCCCACTACAGATGCTGGGCACGCACCCATCCCCTCCCAGCCACTGGCACGATCCAAACCCTTGAGACACCCTACTTGGCCTTTCAGCCCGCCCAGGGGAAGCAGGTCTGTGGAAAGCCCAGTGCTGCTCTGGTTCCTTCACAGGTCTGGTACGGAGATCCTCTAAGCCAGTTCAGTTCTACATTTTTGAAGCCCCAACCTCAGACTTTTCAAACACAGTACAACCAGGAGAGCAGAAGAGATCATCCCTGAGCAGCAGCAAGAAAGCAGGACCCATTTCAGCAGTGTGAGGAATTATTTTTTTCATGACAAAGACTGCACAGATTAAGTTTTAAAGCCATTTAATCAGTAAATCTTTCAGCATTTCTACAAAGGCACGCACCTGTACTATCCCCCCCTCTGAAACAGAAAACAAACGCAAGCTGTATTTATGCAAACACCGATCACATTTTCTCCCTTTGAGGGCCAAGACCTCCCAAGGAGTGGCTGCTATTTAAAGTAAAATTATGCTCAAATAAACAGCATCTATCAAAGTGTCATATTGATTTGGAAATAAAACACAAGGCTTTGCTGTTCTGAGTAAACCAATAAGAGAATCTAGAAAAAACACTTTTTCAAGTGTTCATCAATCCAAAATTCTATAAAATAACAGTCTTAAACTAAAATAACCTGTCTCAGGAAAGAATTCAGCTGAATCTTCAGCAAAATAAATAGAAGTGGATGTAACTGTAGCAAGATAACATTACTTACTCTGTTGGAGAAGCAGCATTTGGAGGGCTGTTTTTCCAAGCCAGCTGTACATTATTGTGTTCACTCTGGTGTTTCCCATCACTCAAGCAAAGCAGACTTACCACTGAATAAGCAAATTAGCTTCCTCCCCTGTGATTACTGTTCTTTCTTGGTCATTTCATTCAAATAAACGGAAAACCCCTTTAAGTTTCATTAAACTGTAAAACAAGTTAATAACTCACTATTATAAACAATGGCGTGTCTGTTTCTACACTTTTCGTAAATCCTTCTCAAGCACTTCTTGGTCTTACAGCATGCGTTCTTGAAGACCAGAAGAAAACAAAGTCTTTATATTCATTTAAACACCAGCTCCATGACTGACTAAGCCCAGTAACAGAGATGTCCTGCTGCAGAAGTACGAAGTACTGGCCATTTTTCTGTACGCTTTTAGAAACAGTTCAATGCAACTAGACGCAGATTTTGATTAAACGTTAAAAAAAAAAAAAAAAAAAAGCGAGGTCATTTAGAATGAAGGAATGGAAGTGTAGCAGTGCTTTTCTAGCAGCATAATGACTAAAATACAGGCAAATACAAAACCCCTTAATGGTGCTGTAGGAAGAAGTGATGTATTCATTATGAAGTTTTTCTTACAGCTTTTGAGGCTATCCTTCATTTTTTTTTAAATTTTCACAAGCTTATTGCTTAAGTGCTGAAGATGCTTTGACAATAAGCAATTTTGAACCCATACCATATTAAATGCTACACAAAGCATACAGTGGGTCATAAAAAGCTTTCCAGCTGTGTAGTTTAGTTCTAAAATCATTTAATTGATAAATGCATGGGGCTTTTTGCATCAAACTAATAAAAACTCGATTTAGCTTTCACAGAGCTAACTGACACAGCTCTAAGTAAAACTAACAGCAACCAGTCATTGTACCTCGTCCTCCACCTTCCACATTATGGTGAGAATCCTTCCCATCACAGCTTAAAGTGCAATTCCTGAGGTCTCTTTTCAGCTGTGCTCATTGCCTAGAGCAACAGAGCTTCACCTTGTCTAGGACTCCCCAGATCACTACTGCAGAATAACCTTAATTGATTCTCCTAATAATGCAGGAATTAATAATCCTATAATGTTTAATTCATGATGGCAAAGTTGCTTAAGGAGCTTCCATGATAAAGAAATTCAAGCATGTTGTTCTAATAATAGGTGTCATGAATATATGGAATCCCAAAATGTTTTCAGTGGAATTAATCTTTAATTAACAATTCTTTTAAAGTCTGCATTTCCAATAAAAATAAAAAAAAAATAATAAAAAAATGTTACACAGAAACATAAATCAGGCTGCCACTGAGAATTTTCTTTTGAAGTGACATTTATCAACTAAATGAATAAGTACATTGACATTTGTAGAAACTGAAGCTGATGAAGCTATATGCTACTGCTTAACATTATTTTCTTTTTTATAAAGAGTCACAATTTGAGCATAAAAATTGCTCTTATTAGGCAGAGAATGTCAAGTCTTATTGCTAAATTTACTGTAGCAATTCAGCATGAAAACAAGTATTGCCCTTTTGGCTTTCAGCACTTCAGCGTCTTCCAATAAAGTGCCCATTCAATATGCATACTTTATTACTGTGTTATTACTTAGGCCAACAACAGGGTGTTTTATCTGAGTCACTACACAATACTAACCTCCTTCTAGTACTGACACAGTCACCAAAATATGATGCCAGTCTTGCACCCAGGCCTTAAAACCTCATTACAAGCAGTGGCTGTGTGCCTAGACTCGGGCACATTTCTCAGCAAGCCAGCTGTACATGCAAAGATCACGGAAAAATGACCCAAGTCACTTCTGTCCAGCTGGTCAGGTCTGGACACGGGGCTGAGGCAGGTGGGGACTCAACAATGCAAGCCATGCACATGGCTGCCCTGCTCAAGACGCGCAGGACTGGGACCAAGATCACCAAAGGGAAATTTCCTTACAACATTTTGAAACATCTTGGACTAGCAGCTGCAAACATGCTCCTTTTAAAGGATATGGTGATCGCAGAAACCACATCCATACAAGCACTAATAAAATGTCCTGAGCCAACACACTTCCTGAAGCACGGACAGCCTGACGTGCTGGACTTCTGACCACACAGCGTAGAGCACAGACACCTCCAAGGTCCCTTCACAGATACACAGCCCCTGCTCCCAAGGGATGCA
Organism: Netta rufina; assembly: GCF_964035555.1. NCBI lineage: Eukaryota > Metazoa > Chordata > Aves > Anseriformes > Anatidae > Netta > Netta rufina. The sequence goes on from NC_140133.1 coordinate 22,302,574, forward strand.
GCACACCAGAAGCAACAGCCACACTGTCGGTGTTAGAGCAGTAAATATTTCAAAGACTGCACAGATTTCACTCCTGGAGGATGGTATGAAGTGACTTTTCAACATCCACAAAACCTCAAATGTTTGCCTAAATGTTTAAACAATTTAGGAGCTTACACACAAACTCATGCCCATTTAGAGACAAAAATCAAAGCAATATATTTTTCCAGATGCTCTACTGGATTGCTCAAGCTGTAATGGGCACACTTACAAGAAACCGCAATAAAAAAGACAAAATGTTCACGCAATACAACATGAACATAGCAAAACAGCCATTAATATCGTTCTCCCAGAGAAAAATGGCTTACTAAATAGCCTGAAAGGACATCTGACATGTATCTTTCCCCGTTTTCAAGAAATATAGCCATACATAAAACTGATATGATTACTTGCTAAATCTAATAAGTTTCTTTTTCTTTGATGGTTGTTTTCTCCTTAATGTGCTTTAAATGTGTAATAAAAATATAATGAAAAACATACATTTATTCTATGTGGCAGCTACTGCATATTCCATAAAAAAATAATCTTATAAAGTTTAATTTTACAGTGTTTCTTAAACCTATTTCTACTTGTTCACTCTATGCACGGGGTATCTGCAAAGGAATTTAATACTTAACATAACACTTTTCTTTACCCACACGAATGCCAAATTTTCTCTTTAGTCATTGTCTCTTCTCTTCTGCAAGCCTAGAAGAGGAAAAGCAAATGGATTTAAGGTTTCCAATGAGTCTCATTAAAATGTAAAGTCCAAATATCCTCATCGTTTTTTTCATGATTACTTTAGGCCTGTTGTGGGATTTTCCTGTCTGGGCATTTGTCTTCCATAGCATTTTAATATCCTTGAGAACTCTGAACTGAGCTTAACTCATTGTCACTAGTGATATCAGTGCATCTGTTTTGCATTAAGGAAATGCAAATTTGAGCACAGATGAGTTTAAAGAGCACTTATTTTTCAAAAGGCATTTGTCAGGAGAAACATCAGCAAATAAAAGCTGTTGACAGGAGACCCTGTGCTAATCTTCAGGAAAACATAGTCCAGAAAACCTCTTTGGACAGCTTCCCTCATTTCTTCTTGCAGCTGAATTTCCCACCAAAATCATACTTGTAGTCAAAAGCCTAACAATCTAATTCTTAAAATAATCTTACATTACATAAATGTTTATTTTACATGTCTCACCATTCATTTAAACCCAAAAAGCCTTGCTTACAAATTCCTTCATGATGTCAATTCAAATAAGAGTTTTCACTCAGCTTAAGAGATAAGTGGTGAGGACCTGCAGATGCCGTGATGTTACTATTACCAGGTTCAGCACATACACTAAGCTCTTTGCCAGGGCCATAGTAAGTCACCCTACCATTAAGTTCACAGCTTCAAACAGCCTTGATCTTAATTGATTTTATCAGGCTACTTGTCATATTAGTAGAGCCATGTAGAAAAATGTGTATCTGCAGCGTTGAAAATTCTGTGCTCCTTATTAATTAGGATGTGTTCTCTGCCAAAAGTCAAGAGGATGACATTTTCCATGAAATACCATTAAAAAAAAATGTTCTAGCTGTTTCACAGAAATAAAAGTCTCTGCATTCCCATGATCATCCCATCCCATCATCTTCTATCCCATCAATCCCAATTTCCATTCATCTTTCCCAAGCACACCTGCCTGGAATTGCAGGGGGAGTCCCAATGGCTAGACACAGCAGACATCATTTTCTGTTTCTAAGTGGTGCAAACAACCTCAATAATGTAAGTACAGTCTTACAGATAGACATGTTTAAACCAAAACTTGAGTTAATTCTTTCAGTCTTCATATGTGTACAGGGGAGGTGGGGACAACACAGCAAACCAGAACTGCAAACAGCAGCATGCACAGAAACAGCAGATGCACTCAGGTATTGTGATTCTATTGCTCTCCAAGGCTGCCCATTTTTAGGGCCACTGGACTAAGCGCTGACTTTGACAGAGCCAAAGAGCCAGGAAGTACTCTCTAGCAATGGCCAGGAAGTGTTTTGAAATCATGCTTTGAATCTCTCCCTGAAACAACATGCAATTCTGCAAGCATCTCACCCATTCAGTGGCCTAACCGGGGCTGTCTGAGCTCTTTTGCTGCATGGCAGTTACAGCCGCACTGCTTTACCACTGCAGCTGTATACTCCAACCACATTAAAGCCCAATATACTCTGTCGCCATAAAATGCCACTTCATAATACACTAAGGCAGGGTGCTTTAGTGTTTACAACAGATGGCAAAACTAAACATGCTTTAAAATGGTTCAAACTGGGGAAAAATCTTCCCTTCTCTGATCATCACACGAGTCATTTTCTCAGGTTAGTGTGCAGGCCAAGCAGTGGCAGTAGCTGGAAGGGGACACCTCTGGTGAAAGGCAAGCTGCTCCCCAAGCACCGCACATCAGTTCCCAAAACCTGCAGCCCTCCAGCCCTCCCCGCTGAGAAGCCACGGGCCAGCCTAGCCGCCACATGCGAGCACCTCTGTGCAAGGGGCACGTTCTCTTCGTCATCCTAAGACTTGGCCAGTGCTGAGGTCGGCAGGCCTGTGTATGTGATAGGCCTCCTTAGATGCTGCTGATGCATTTACTCCGGTTACATGTTAACTATATGCGACAGCTAAGATTTTTTATTATTTCAGGTATGGGAAGAGCAATGTCTCTGGCTCAGATGGGTGTGGGGTCCAGACTGAACATCCCAGTGAGCCCAGCCAGCCCCCAGCCCTGCAGCCAGGCACGCACTGGGAGGTAGCCTGCTCAGGCATCCCCCAGCAGTCACACCTAGTGGGATTAACCCTGGGGCTTAAAGCTAGAAATGAGCTTGAGCTTTTCCTAAATCGAATTCGCTTCCTGGCACTTATTTGCGTATCGGTGACTTGATAATCTCAGTGCTACCTTTACCATGTATTTTTCCCCTTCTTTACCCTTAAATATGAAATTAAAAGAGCCATTTGCTCATCTAAGCAATATTGACGCATCACATTTGCTCAAGCAACAAGGATCAATAGCATACGAATCCCAAGAAACCTGCCAGGACATGGAAAAATATAATAAAGATCAAGGTAACAGCAGGTTTTAATTATGTGAGAAAAGGTATGTTCTGTAAGGTCTTTGCAATTTGAGACTATAATCAAAATGTCATCAGCCTGCCTCTTGTATTTTCAATCTCTTAGGAAAATGACTAAAACTGGTATAACATTTTCAGATTAATTTTGATGCTTCCATCAGAAAGCCTGACATTTGGCTAATGTCAGACATCACCTACATTGTCATTTGATTTTCTTCTTCCCCCTTGGGTGTCGCTTCACTAATGACCTGGAGGTGGTAATGAAATGCAATGAACAGATTAAGGACAAAACTTAGAAAACAAAGCAATATAGGCTGTGACATTAATGTGCCACCAACAGAAAATCTTCAGAACTGTATGATATACAACACTGCTTAAAACTTTAAATGTAAACATTCTTTTCATTTATTCAGTTAGCTGACACTAAGCAGACTAGTCTGCCTCAAGTACTGTAAAACCTTGCATCAGAACACAAGATATCTGTCAGGAACACCACAAAGCTTCTTAAGTGTTACAGTTATATCACTGTCTCTGACGTAGGAAGATGTAGATGTTGGCCTCCCTTTCATGTGTAACAGTGTGCTTTTACAAAGCCTACATATACCTGGTACCTAATTAGAACCCTTCCTCTCTCAAACCTTCTTTGAAGTTTGATACCAAATAACTTGATAAAAACTATATGAAAAGTTTTCCATCTCTTTCCACAAAACATCTTGTGGTACCAGCTACGCATGATACACAAGGAATGAAAAACTCCCAGCATCTGAAGAAAACAATCATCGACATGTAAGAGTAGGGAATTATCTAAGATCCTTATGAGGAAACAGGGTAAAATACGCAAGTGTCATCAGGGAATCACAGAAATGCAAAGCCAAAAAGACTTGCAGAGATCACATGGGCAGCATTGCCTCCAATGCTCCCGAGAGCAGCACAGCGAGTGCTGACTCAGAACTGCTCCCCCAGGCCACGCCACCCTGCTGCAGCAGGGCTCAGTGGCTCTCGGAGGCTTAGGAAGCCTATCTGATAGAGGATTAGGGAAGTGCTCCATTAGGAAGTCACTGCAGAAGGCATGCTGAAACAAGGCAGGAGGGCCTCTCGGGGCACATCAAACCAAGCACTCCTCTCCAGGATAATGACACCGCTGGGAAATGCAAGCCTGTTCAGAGGACTCCATCCAAAGCAACTCCTCCTGGGGACCAATTTAGAAGACCCCAAATGAAAGGAGAGACAAGTTAAATACCATTTACTGCCTGCAATGTACTACTGCTCCTCAGTCATGGCAGGAGCCAGTGCCTACACCCTTTTGTTTTTCAAGGAAATTCAGCCTTACTGAGTCTCAGCTTGTTCACATCAGCACAGCTCACTACCGGAACCCCTTCTTCCCATCCCCAGCCTCACTGTTACGCAGCTTTTTTCCCTGCAGTGAATATCTAAGGTTTGCCACAATTCCTCCAAACAAGCTGCTGCTGCTAGTAGCACCTTAACTATTATCAGGAAAGCTCTGCAATCCCAATGAAGCTGCTCCCAATGATGCTTTCTTTTGTCCTCTAATCTTCTAGGTGGAAGCATGGATTATAATTCCAAGTTACTGATTTCCTCGAACAGAATTTAAAGCACAGAGAAATTTACCTTTCTTCTTCCTTTAAAAGGTCTATTAAAAGAAATCCCAAGTATTCCAATTTTGAGTGCAGCCCAAACAAGCTTCAGAGGAAGCTCTATAGTTAACCACTGCAAAAGAAAGGATGCATGCAGTTTAAGTGCAGACACAAAATATGTAGCACACATTGTTTTGGCTCTTGCTTTTGTTAATATGTGTTTATTATTCTGCACGATGAAGTCATTTGGAAAAGGCATGCACACTGGGTGAAATTCATGCCTGTAAGAAATGCACTTCGATGTCTGCCCATTCTAAAGCTTTGCAGTGATAGGAATTTTGCAGAGATGGCTGTCATAGCATTGAGCAGGCACACCCAAATGCAGCCTTCACTGAGTGCACATTTCTTAGTCCAAACTCACTGGAGTGAGGCATTTTGGTCCATTTCTTTTGTTATCAGATAGCAAGGACTCACTTCGAATTTAATCTCATAATCCTAATGACTGAGAGATTACATACTGCTGTAACCAAAAGCCAGAATCTGTTGTTGTGACTTCAGAGTGTCAGCCCCAAACCTGAGAAAAGAAGTGATGAATGATATCATTACATTTCCTATTACACCATCTGTTTGCAGAGCCCACACCCCGCCCTGTCACTTGCACCAACAAGACAGAAACTATGGTTTAACTGAGGTAATTTCAGCTAAATCCAAAACCTCTGAAACTGACACAAAAATGAGATGCTGCTGTAGAACTCTAAGTATTATCATAAATAGCAATAGCTGCTACTGTGATAACTGCAAAATACTATAGTGAAATTACTTATCTTCTAACCCATGCCTTGCAGACCTCTGAGGGTCTCATTTAACTGCATCGTACAGAACAAATACTGACCGAAGCTTGTCAAGACATGCAAGACCACATAGCTATAGAGAGACCAACCAGACTTTGTCACCTCTTGCTTAACTGTCTGCCCTTGAAAAGATACATTTTGCTTCTAATTTAGGCCTTCTGTAGTGGGAATATCTTTTGAATGCTAGAGAACTACAGTGACCAAAACCTATTAATCTGCAGAGCATGCATCACTCTTACCACATTACTACTTTCCTGGAGAGGAAAAAAGAAAAATTATTTCTGGCATGCTCTTTGAAACGCTTGAACAAATAACTGAAGGCCAAGAGAGAGCAGAAAGGCCGCAGAAGTACCAGGAAACATCTCTCTCTGACCTCTTCGAAAGGCACTTTTTCTATGAACCTCATCGGTTGAACAGCTTTTTGAGATCAAATGAAAGCATAAGTCAGTCACGTAAATCTGAGAGGGAAAGCAACTACCATTTGAAGCAGCGGGGCTCAAAGCCAACAAATCAGCAGAATGGACCTCATGATTTCAGCCTTACTTCCAGTCTGCTTCTCAGCTTCTTTCTCCTTCTAGAACTCTCAGCACTACCAAAGGAAAGAATGAACCAAAAACGCCATGCAGGATTTCACCACTGACAGGGAGCTTTCATGGAAGGATCTCAGGTGCCAGAGTGATGGGAGAGGGGATGTGGCAGGCACAGGAGCTTTCTGAACCCATCTGCCATGAGCAAAGCCCCTCGGCTGCAGCCACTGCTCTGCCCCCAGCTCTGGGGGAAGCAGGGCGGCAGACCTCCTGCAGCTTCCACCACATACGTGCCATGAGCAAAGCCTCTTTGTACTTCTATAAGGGATAAGCAATTTGAGGGATTTGCATATATAGCTTTACAAATAAAAGTATGCAGTGTATTTATTTTGTTCTTCTTATATTACCATAAAATAATAATCTGCATTTTAACAGATGGGGAAATTGACACAATATGAATTAGGCAATTTTCTTACTATCAGCGAGTAATAGAATAAGGAATGACCTAACTTCTCCACATGCACTAACTGCTCCATCACGTTGCTTTCCAGCACACTCGATTTCTTTCCGCCCACTGCATCAGCGCTCCACAACGCGGCTTGTTTGCCCAGCACAGAGAGTATGCAAAATCCAATCTGCACAATGCAGTCATAATAACTGATTATTCTGGAAGACAAAAATCCCAACAGACAAAAAAGCGTTTTCTAATACTTTCACTGAAAAATTATAGCTCGGATATAAAGCATGTTTCCCCAAAGCTGCCGTGTAATGTCCCGGGTGGGCAGCGGCTGCAGGGCACTCCCATGTCCCCAGCTCGGGCTCCTTCCATGGCCCCACTGAGGCTGGACTTCACAAAGCTCACAGAAACACCGTTACCGCAGCGGGGCGTACACTGAAGTCACCCATCATCCCATGTTGCCCACAGTGAGCAGATACCTGACTCCTCAGTGCTGGCTCAGGACAGGGACAGTACCCGGGCAAGGAAGGCTGGGCCGATGCAGCGGGACCCCTGGGCCTCCTCACGGCCACCCTCCAGCAGTGGGGCACCCCAGGGGCACAGCCAGACTTACCAACCATCTGTGGGCCGGCAGTGATGGTCTGCTTTGGTCCAGTTCTTTGGGTGCTTTGTCGTGTCCTCCCCAGGAGAGGCCATGCAGGGCTGGGACAGTGGCTGGGCTCCCCACACCACCGGCTCTACCACAGGACAGTGGGGATGCTGCAGCAGCATGGGGGATAGCAGGCCACAGGGCAGAGTGCCCCCATTTGCAGGCATGCAGCACCTGGACACACCAGGGACGGCTTCAGGGCTCTGTCAGGGCAGCTGGTCCCCAGCACGGCAGGCCGTGGATGGCTCCCTGCCCCACTGCTACCTGCATGGCAGGTCGCCGGCGCTGTCTGTGGTGCCAGAGGTAATAAATTGGCCTTGAACGATGTGCAAACACCTGCCAGGGACAGGGGAGGATGACTACAAGGCATTAATTTAATTTCTTTCCCAGGTTGAGGCATTGCCTGAACTGTGGTCAGTTCGTCAAGGTAGCAGACATCATCTGAAAGTGCGTCACTTAAAATAGCGGGTATAAAACCCTGCCTCGACACGGGGCTGAGCGTTAAGGAAAGCGGTTCAGACAGGCGCAGGTGTCCCTGACAAGCATCTGAAATGTATTTAACTTTTGTGGAAGTGACCCTTTCCATGACAGGCATATTTTGCTACATAATACAATAGCTCACATTTGAGCTATTTTTCTGAGACACAGCTAGATTTTCTCTTTCTTAAATGTAGAACGGGACTTTGTGCTGTTACACAATCTCATTTTACCATCAAACATTTCATAAAAGTACTTTTGATTCTTTAGAAACATGAGGTGCTGACAGACAAAGATTAAAAAAAAAAAATGTGCTTTTTTACAGGGTTGACTCTATAGAATCACTGCTCATGATTATACTTGAAAACCCAATGCTGTCTGGAGAGGAGGAGTGCACTGCTGCTCTGTTCCTGTCTCACATCTGAGCAGTGTTTGGAGAGCAAAGGGATAAAATGGTTCAGTGAATTAATTGAAGTAAGTGTTGTAAGCCATAAATTTAATAAATAAATAAATAAAAGCCATTGTTGCAAATATTGAAGGTTTTTAAAAACAATGTTGCAGGAAATCTGATTTGCTACTAGATAATGTTTAATTCCTTTGGTCTTGATTTGCAAAGGGTAAGTTGAAGCTAAATTATCAAGGAATAAGTAAGCAAGTTGATATGTTTTAATCTTCTAATGCAATAGCAGCCATTGCATGATACGTTTTTCTCATGATGTGAGGTACAGTAATTTATGACTGCATGGGAGAACTTGAGGCTCTGTTTTAGATCATCAGCTCTTCCTAGGTGGTTGATTCAAGCAGAAGGCCTATACTTCAGACATTTCCAAGTTACGTGAAATATCAAAGAATTGGGGTTGTAATCTGGTGAGTTAGAGCTAAAATTTCCAAAGTATTGCTGCCAAAGCTTCCCTAGCAGGACGGGAAGTTTCTTCCTGCTGCATGCTTCCATGCACAGGATGATTTGTCATCATGGAGGCTCATTAAGCCTAAGGTAAACACAGATCTTCATATGTATGTATTATCAAATAGTCTTACAGGCTATACCACTAAATCACCAAGACAATTATACTTCAGTATGCAAATGCACCACTGTGTTGATACAAGGAATCTCCAAACTGAGATAGTCCTGGCTAAAGTTCTAATTTTGAATAAGCCGGTATGTTCACAGTACTCCTTTTGAGAATAATCTATGGTTGTACAAAAAGAAAAGAATATGGTTTAAAAGTTCATGTACCCTTTAGTGTCAACACATACTGCAGATACAAATTACCCCAGATTTTCCCTGAGTTGTATATCTACATTATATTTCATGCATATATGTTTGAATGTTAGTGAACTGAAAGGAAATGAATAGATGTAGTAAGCCAGAGCAAGCATTCTCAAAGAGTTCTTTGAGATGTAAGCCTGGGTTTCCCACATGTGAAGGACAAAGTACAGGGAATTTAGAGTTAAAGCACCTTCTTTTAAAAGACAACATTCCTTCCCCCATTCCTCTGAAGGGCGAGCTTGTGGCATGCTTCATGCTAGTTAAACTTTGAGTTGATAAATACAGGAACTGTATTTTGACTGAATGCAAAGTCTGATTCTTCAATTAATAAAATTTCATATTTAGGATATAAGTAGAGGAGAGAAATATCTCCAAAATATGTTGGTCCTGATACATTGGGAATTCAGAGGAGAAGAATGTTAAAAAGAAGAAGCTGAAATATTTGATGTTTTCCATTTAGTGACAGCTACCCAGGCAGGTTTTTGTTATGGCTCTGGGTTCAAAAGTGATACAGAGAGGCATTGAAGTATCCTCATTTCCGTTCTTGCTGAAATGGTTAGGCACCTGTCAGGCACAAAAATCTGTGAAGGGACAAAAATATGAAACAGACATAAGAAGAGCTATGGTACAGCACACAGCAAGTGATTAAGCAGCATTTCACAGGCCCTGAACAACTCAGAACAACAGAATACCTTTTTTTTCAGGATTTCATCTGTTTCATACTGAATATGCCAGTATGCAATACATTACATGTATGTGGAGTAGCAGTCAAACTGCAGTATATCTTGAACATGGTACAAGCAGCTCAACACACCAGTGATCACCAGTCTAAGAAAACCAAAATTCTTCCAGAAACTGTTCTGGATTGTGGGTTTCTCTCTCTCGTTTAAAAAAGTAAAAGGTGTTATGGCACTGAGAAATCTGAAATCTGGGAACTCTGAATTAGTAGGAAAGTCGTGAAAATATTTGTGGAAGAGTAGAATCATCATACTTCCTAGGGAAGAAGCATTCACTCTTCAATTCATGCACAGTATAACCTTGAGGGCAGTACTGTCAGTATGACTCGGGTCTTACCCAAAGGAACTGAATCACGTAGGTGAAGAAGCACTTCGTTTTCTATGCCAATCCATTCTTCACCTTCCACTGTGAGACTGCCAGTGAGAGTTAATTGGTGGCAACTGTGATAGTAACTGCTGTAGTGTAGAAAATGTCTTCTGGGGACTCCACAAACACCATCTATTCATTGTTTTATACGTATAGGCTGCCCAGGAGAAGATGGCTGACAGTGCTCTGTGAGTACTGACGTAGATCAGATTGTGGACAGTGCCCTGCCCGTGAAGTGTTATGTATTTTATCACCTAACGACTCAAATAAAAAATATGTTATAGAGAAAGAATATCACTTCCAATATTTATGTCAAATACCTATTCATCTTCCTTTGGAAAAGAAATAGGTGATTATTGCAAGCAGGACAGTTACAAAGTAAATAAATAAATAAATCCTAAGTTATCTGCAGCAAATAAAGCAATTTCATTGTATTTTACAGCCTGGTAACAGCGAACCTGCCAGAATGTGCTGCCAACACACTCTATTTGTGCTGAGGAACTGCCCGGTTACAAGGCTCCAGAGTTCTCTTGAAGTAACAGATTTGCATGCAAAAAGCCTGTTTTTATCAAAAACTGATTCTACCCTTGCATAGTATCTGCCACCAGTTGTAATAAGCATTGAATTGAATGTGAGCTCGTTATTTTCTATCTGGTTCTAAATTACAAAGAGCAGATACTATGAATGACATAACTGAATAATTTATTGAGGTAACTAAATTTAAAATTAATTTAATAAAGTTTATTTTTCTTTCATAGTCTGGCCTCATCAGAAAAGCACACCATATGCACCATAAGAGAAGAACATTCCTATTTTCTTCTAAACACACAACCTGACAATTAGAGAATTTAAATGGCGTTAGTAGAAGGCTTTTCCAGATGGTTGTGATGAAGTATGAGATGTATTTATTCATATCTTTACCATGTAAAAGTGAAACAGATAAGCCACTGTAGTTGAAAACTACAGAACATCCAGGAATTACATAAAGAGACATGAATAATGCTGAATAATACAAATGACAGGAGAACTTGGATAAAACAGTTCCCTGTTCCCAGTAGGTTATGATGTAAAGTGCTGGAGTATTAAAAATAAGTGGTTTGTTTAGAATTTCTAGCTATAATTCCTAAACTCTGTTGTATGTGTTTGAGTTTTTTTGCTTCTAAGATAGAGGGATGAAGGTTTGTCTTCTAAGACTTACTAATTTTGTTTAGTTTTGTATAATTCAAACCACTGGAAAAGATAGTATTCCCAATTCCTACATATACATTTAGAAATCCTTTCTGTCGTTAGAGAAGTTTTTCTGCTAACAGTGTCCATAAATATGTGTAGTCACAGAAAGCATTCTGCAAATCTGGAAAGCAGATGTGTTTGGAGTTTTTATCATGAGAGAATTCTTTGAGCAGAAATGAATGGAGAGAGAACCAGAGCTCTTTTCTCTGGATTCATTTTAACTTGCAGTTTTGGAACATAAAATAGCACTCTTGGTATTTGACAGAATCTAGTGATCAGTACTGCAGAAAATGTTCCAGATCGTGTTATCTTTTGGACAAAATTCCAGATCAGCTGTCCTCAACAAGAGGGCAAGGTGTTTCATGGGTTTCAGATAAACTAGAAACTCACTTGGTACCTAATGAATTGTGACATCCTATGTTGGTTTGGTTCTTGCAGTCATGTGGAAACTATCTATGAAAGGCATTGGCCATTAATAAAACAGAAAATGACACAAGCAGCACAGACAGCGTTGTCTGATGATTCATTGAACTGAGAATCAGAACACACAGGCTCTGTGACTGCAGATAATAGCAGCAGTGTGAAGGGAAGTTGCATGCTTTTCCAGGTGCTGTCACACCACTGGCAAGAAAATACAGCACAGGGCTGCCAGAGCAGGTTCACTGCTGAACTACAAAACGTATACTGTAATAACAAAGACTACCCTGTGCTAAGCACCTCGCTCTAGCTATGAATGTATCTTTTATTAAATAGTTATGCCTTTTCACAGTTAAAACCAGTAAAATTAAAGGCTTTTTGCTGATGAGAAGAAAATGTCCACTAGATTAAGGAACCAGTTATGTCCTTCACCTTTCAGGGGAAGAAAGAAAATTCCTTTAGTGAAATCCACCAGGCTTGCAGTAGTGATATTGTTAGAAAAAACAGATTCCTGGCTATCAGTTAGACAAATTTATTCTAATAGGATATCCTAACATATTGTCCCTGTGTGTTTTTTTGTGGGTTTTTTTTTTTTTTTTTTTTTTGTTCTGTTTTAATAGCAAGGTAAAAGAACCGTAGATTTTTAAAATTGAGTTTACAATTCAATGTTGGTTTTGAAGTAATTAGGAAGTCTTATGGGAAGGGATAATGGCTTCATGCTTTTGCTCGAAACATCTGCATGCATGATGCATAAAGGCCATTGCTCTACTTAGGTCTCTTGGAGACTTATTTCTCCAGAACAAGCTTTCGGATTTTTTTCCTCTGGACATACATGTACTTCCCAGCTGTCAAGGTCACAGTCTCTACTTATAAATTCCTAAACAGAAAAAAAAGTAAGTCCTTCAAGAAGGGAAGTTATGTAACTGAGTATCTATAATTAAACCGAGCAATGACACCCATAATCATACTTCATGAAACAAGAGCTGAAACTTTAAACTTGGCTAGAAAAGTGTGGCTCAGGGGACAGGGTAGAAATTAGAACTTCTTACCTCTCTGTGTCTCAGTCAGAAACAGCTAAAAGTTATTTTTGTTTCTGGCTTATTTGATAAATCTTTGCAAGTAATCACTTTATCCAAATCTCATTGAGGTCAGAGAGAGCCTTTCCATTTACTTTATGTATCTTTGAATGAAAGCACTCACTGGTAGTAGGATTCACGTGCAGCTATTTATACCCCATACCCATTATCTTTCTTCCTGACTGTATGAGCTGAAAGGTTACAAAGGCTGCCCCTCTCACGTACGGAATTACTCATACAGCTGTAGTTCACTTGTTAAGGTATATTGAAACTTAGCCCATGAACCATTTGTACGTTTGTTTCATGAATAAATGCTTCAGACTATGGACAGTCTAAATAAAGCTGCAGCCCATTCTTGTGTTCATCAAACACCTGCTTCATATTTGTGAGCTCTGCACTTTGTAGAGTTGGAGTCTAAACAGGTGGGTGCTCTAATAATAAAGGAAACCCATTCCTATCTGGGAATCCCAACAGTTGTATGAATCACAGCTGCACTTCTGAGATTTGGAGATCTCTTTGAAATCCTAATCTTTAATTAAACTTGTAAAGGAAAACCAGTATAGTAGAAGACAAAATAACAGTGGTATTTGGAAAGAGGTCAGTGAGGCAGGATGTGAGTACATGATTTCCTCCATTTTAGATGCACCTGCTGTAAAGGCATTTGCAAGGGAAGAGGTGTTAGGAGCTGGTTAGAAGCTCACGATGCCAGTGAGGTTATTGCAGCAGTAGTGAATTACACAGGTGCAGGATCAGTGTGACTTCTGCCCCTCCTCTGCAGCAACAGCTGCTTCTAGGTGAAAGCATGGGATAAGCAAAATTTCTTCTGTGCGACAGACTAAACCTGACTTATTTCTGGGTCCAAACATCAAAGGGTCAAATTGCTAAAATCCTCCCCCAGCACTGAGAGCTGTGGCCACTAATTGCTGCTGTGGAGCCACACCAAATTTCTTCTGTCTTCACCACCCTCAGCTACAGGATTGCTGCTCAACTGGCTGCAAATACCTGACAGGCAGACAGCACCTCAGGGACGGAAGGCTTTAAAGCAAAGTACAGCCATGTGTCACTGACATGTTCATGTGAAAATTCACAATGTGCTGACAATCCAGATCTCCTAGTAGCATCACGTAGTCCAGATAAAGTAAAAGCCCCAAGTAAAAGGTGCCCCTGGGATATGTAAAAGTTGCTTTGGAGCAAGAGATGAAAATATTGCTGGTACAAACTTCACGGAGTCCAACAAACAGACCAAGTTCAGAAACAGGCAGTAACAGACGTGCCACACAATCTCATCCACCCAACAGGGTTTATTATCCATGAGGTCAAATGCAGCAGGTATATTTTAAATAGAAAAGTAGATGAAAGGTAAAAGCAAGTTCAAACTGTCTGAATTCAAACAGAAGCATCCAACAGCTACTGAATTTCAATGGGATTTATATGGCTGCTGCCTTCAGACTCCTTTGAAAGCTTTATGAGTAACTACCTCCCCAAAACGTGCTCGTATACAAGTAATTTGCTTAACTAATTATCTTTAAATCATGTCCGTTCAGCACTGTTAAGCCAGCTATGGCCACATATCTGGTGGCAGAAAATTTCAGAACACAACTCAAGTATGCAGCTACAGATGTGTCTTAACTAGAAGCAGTATAACACATCATACGGATGTTTTCTTTAACTACTTCCAGAAAGTTTCTCAACAATATTTCCCATAGATATAGCAGCTTCAGGGCTGGCGTGCTTATTTTAAATGCTTGTTCATATAAGGCTGGTAGAGATTTGGCAAGTGTGAGATTAAAACAGATTAAGAATTGTAGAGTAAAACCAAACATGTTGCATGATTCTCTGTCCTTTGAATCTGAAAGCACTGTTAATGTTTTGATCTAAAAGGATCTTTGGGAGAAGTTCTCTGGTCCTGCACTCTCAGCTGTACCCTACCTATGGTTAAACAGCAGATATCAGCCACCCACAAGGAAGCTGCCAGAACCCGTCCATGGGCTGCCCCTGCAGGCACATCTCTTTACACAGCAAAGGTTCCCAGTGCTAATTGTGCATAAGGATACACAAGTATTTTAACATAAACAGCTTCCAGAAGAAATGCTGCTACCAATGAAATAACAGAAAAACTGAGTTCTGCCATTTGCAGCAGGGCTCCTCCCATGCCTTTAGCACCTCTCCGTACCTGCGCGTTCTTGTATGTTATTGCTGCAATGCAATCCTCTATTGTATTCCCTGATCTTCACGAGAGCTTTCTGAAAAGCGTTCTGTCAATAGACATTTCATCTAAATCTCAAAACATGTTTGATAGAAATTCATAGGAAGACGTTTTAGACCATTTGAAGATACTGGAGTTTGTTAATTTATTCCTACAAATATTATGCTAAAATTTTCTTCCCTTCCTGAATCCACAAATTCGTAAGGAGTTAAACCTGGCATCTGATACAGGCATGATTTGAATGGCCCTGCCAAGGAACCTGTTGTATATGCTTTATATAAGGTTAGAAGCAATTTTAAATATGATTTCATGATAGTCACTTAATAACTACTAAGATTTTAACATAATTAAGGGAAGTTTGATCCTTTATGTGCTATTACTTGGGATTTGAATGAGTTAATATTTTGCCATTGCAGTGGTCCTCTCTCTAACTTGCCTTGCACACTGAGGCTGTTGCTGGAGTGGTTTGCAGGAACAAGAGTGGGAATATCTCCCTTGAGAGTCACCTAGCAAAATCCCCCAAAGCAGAGTGAGGCGGCTCGTCATTGACAACAGAAAGGCAAAGAATACACTGCTCTCCAAATCATCACTCTGTGGAGATTCACAATCTACAAGATGTAAAAGGACACGAGGAAGATGACTTTTGTATTGCTTTAAAATCATTGATAGCAAAGGCAATGCAATTGAAGCAGCACTTGCCCTCAGCAAATTCTCAAATGGCCTTTAGTATTTTAAGAACAGGGCAGCAAAGGAAAATGTCCAGAAAAGCAAAATTCATTCAGTTTACTGTCTGTAGGGATGTAGCATCACTGCTTGAGGTATTAACAGCAATCTCCAAAATCCTGAAGTACGATACAGATGGTATCATTGACAGTCACGCACTGTCTGCCCCAGTTAGCTGCCTTGTCCATTTGCATGACTGGAAACAGCTTTGGAAGGCATAAGAGGTCACACTCATTTCCGTGGGACAGATTTCCAGTTCCAGCAGTCAGGTTCCACTAGATTTGTGCATTGTGGTTCATAAGTGACCGACACAGTGAGGACTGAAGGACTTTGGGTGCATTTCAGCTTTCACTTCTGTGAATCACCAGGAATAAAAGTAAATTTAAACAAGTACTTTACAGCTGTAACAAAGTTTGCTAGCTTACTCCTTTGTTCATTATTTTCATTTTCTGCCACTTGAGTAAATAACTCATGTTCCATCTTGCTTTTCACAGTCAAGCTTCCTTTCTTCCTATTCCCATTCCTTCCTACACAGCTCTTTCCCTTATCCTCCATCCTCCCATATAAAATGAATTGCAGCACAAAGCAGTAGGTAAGTTTTCCTCAAAGACTTCAGATATCTGTGTCTCCAAAGTTATTTTCTACCTTTGTATTATCAAAAAAAAAAAAAAAAAAAAAAAAAAAGCTGTTGACATATTTTGATTCTAGGAAAAATAGAAAGGCTTTCTTGACACTTTTTAAGGAAACACCTAGGTGTTGTTAAATAAAGTAAATAAGCCTTAAGCATCTTGTGGTGATGAGGCGAAAATATATATCAACATTCCTGTACGAGTCCAGTGTGACTGCCAAGGTCCCAGTTCCTCACCCAGCACATCAAAATAAGCTGCCTGAAAGCAGAACTATCCTTGCCTGGATTTCTACCACCGTATTGAACAGGAGGACAAAAGCAGGAGTGGTGTAAGAATATCTACCCATCCGTCCATCTTCCTGTTGACAAATGCTTTGGGCTGGACGTCTGAGAGGATGACACAGACACAGCATAAGAAAACTTTCCTTGGCAGGACTCCAGCCAGCTGGTATTTCTGATTTTGAGAAACTGCACCAAAGGTAACAGAGCAACCTTTCCATTTCAATTTTTCACGCTCCCATGCATGAGCTTTTTTCATCTTGTTGAAGTCTCACCCACCCAGCCCAGCCATAACACCGACTGCAAGCCTGGAACAAAGCATTCTCATCAATTCCTCCAGCTGGAACAGAGTGAGAAGTGGTGGTAACGTGAAGCAGGCATCGGTCACAGGCACGGCACCTCTCGACAGCCCCAGCTGGCCCTGCTGACCCTCCATCAGCCAGCCTCAGACAGTTCCCCACCCCACTGCTATCAAAACCAGCTTTGCCAGGGTGCTGCTCATGGCCAGCTGCTGGGGAGCTCTCGGCACCACCCCGGTGCTCCTGGCCAGCTGTGATGGCACCCAGCCCCTCTCAGGCTCCAGCTCCTGCCGAAACAAGTGCAGGACACAACAAAGCACACAACAAGATCCAGCACTCAAAGAACTTCCACGGATTAAAAGCAGCCTGATAAATCACATTCCTTCTATGCACACGTTTATTCCCAGCACTCCTTCTCTGGTGGTGCCCTTTGTGGTTGAGTCAATACTGACAAATTCTGGGTTTTTAGTTCACTAACCTGATAAAGTTTGTGAGACTGAAATGATTTTTTGGTTATACAGTGAACAGGCAGTTTGGGGTGATTGTTTTCTCTTGTCCCTGACAGAGCTACAATCCCTCATAAGGTTACCAAATACCTTTAGGGTTCTTTTTTTGCTCAAGTCTCTGTCAAGGTTATGAAGCCTTGTAACACTTATCTGGAATTTCCAGATGTCCCTCTGTACCCTGAAACGCTCTTTCAGATCAGGTTTTATGTCATCTGGAAATCCCAACCACATTCACTGCAGGTGCCAGCCAGCTATCTGAGCGGGGCACCCGCAATTAAAACTTGGTCTCTAGGAGGTGCTGAACAAAACCACCGTAATTCATTTCTCTTAGCTTCAAGGACCAAATGAAAACAAAGGGCTTAATTCAACTCTGGAAGGCAAAATAGTCCATTGACTTCAGGGGGAAGCAGAGTTGAAATTAAAATGGGATTTTTAAACTGCTATGGACCAGATGTTTTGTATTATGGCTACAATAGCTTCTGCAGGATATTATCTGCAAAGTCCTTTTGGGATCTTGTGCAGTGAGAGATACTATATAAACACTGATATTAATTATCCTGCTATTGTGAATGCTTATCAGTGTTCTGAAATTTCAGATGTCTCATGTTAACATTATGGATTTTAAAATGTGGTTTACATTAAAAACAAGTGGTTTTGCTTTCAGTCCCAGGAAGTACAGAACAATGATCTAAATAAAAAGGGGACCTACTTGGACTGGAGCATCAGTTCAAGGAAACAAAGCAGCTTGGGGTAACCTTTGCACCAAGCCTCACAAACCACCCCTTCCCTCGGGGCTGTGAACATGAAAGGCTTACGTAGCTCTACCTGTACATAATTCCTGGCAATGCTGTGAGTTCATGTCTCAAGATTTAATAATATTTTATTCATACATACTCTAGTCAGCTACAGATTTTCTTCATTAGTTCTAATTCTTCAGCTATATCTTAAACAGATGCCAGGTAGCACTAAATGCACTTTGAGCTGTAGTAACCAGCAAATTCTCTAAAATATCATTTACAACACTCAGTTCCGTTAGAGATCAATACTTTTCCCATAAATCCCACCTATTTTCTTAACTCTAAAGATCCCTTAAAATTTGGCAGCTATGCAGCGGCTTGGTGAGCAGTTCAACAGCTGCCTCACATTAAGTGTTTTACCAGAGTGCCACCTGGTGGGGCTCTGGAAGCGAAATCTTTCCTCGGTGGTTGGTTGGGCATTAACAGACATTTTGGAGGAAGCAGTAATGCGAGCCCTGCCTTCCAGACAAGAAGGAAATGGAGAAATAGGATTTTTGTTCTTGAGCGTTGCCTACAGTCTCAGCACATGGGAAGAGTAAGCATTGTTTCCAAGAATGCAGTGCAGTGGCAGCACCAGGCATATTGGAAAACCATTGGACTGCAATCATGGAGGGGTAGAGATGCACAAGATACATACAAATATTTGCAAGTGTCACTGCCTAACATGTTCACATTATTCAAGTAAGATGTGCTTACACATTTAGTGTGCTAACAAACAGAAGCCAAGCTTGCAAGTTTATTCCTGCTCGTGGTGCTCTGCACTCACCTTCAGGTTTTGGTGGTGGGGCAGTCCCAAGGGACACTGCCTGTGGCACTGCAAGCTGGGGAGCAGCTTGGCCATTCCTGGTTCAGAACTAGAACCTAGAAGCACAACTGAAATCTGAACAGCGATGGGAGTCAAGTCTTCTATTCGTCTTGGTGTTTGGGTGCTAAACCTGCAGAGGGGCTGATTAGTTCAACTTTCAGCCCTTGAATGGTTATTTCTAACCGCCGTTTTAAGCACACTTGTGTCTGCATTTTCTTCAAATCAGATCACTTCAGAAACGAATCTCCTTGTCATTTTCACTTAATCCTTTTAAGTTTGTCTTGCAGAGCTGTTTTTGAAAGGCTGTGTCAATTACTTTCAGGTAAAACCAAACCAGATGCATCCAGCAGCATCCTTTGTGCACTCCAGCTGCTGCTGTGAGTCCACAGTCAAAGAAGAAAAGTCACATCCTGAGCACCAGCTGCCTCAATCTGCAGTTCCACCCTTCCTGCATTTCACAGAATTTTTACTTCATACAGTAGAAAAAAATCTAGATAACATTTCCTTATTATTATAATATTGGTGGTAGGTGGACAGTTGGACGAGATGGTCTTGGAGGTCTTTTCCAACCTTGATTCTATGATTTCTCCTTTCATACTTCTGAAAGTTCTGAACTCCAGCATTGCATTTGCTCATCTTGATGCATCATTTGTTCTCATAAATCACAAAAGATAATTCATTACACCTATATTTGAATCATGACAGTGCCACTGCCTACTTTTTTAAGCTATAAGTTCAAGGGAAAAAGAGTGATTTTATCACATACTCAGTAATGGAATCTCTATGCGTCTGTCCCACCTCACTCAACATTATTGTTCCTCTCATCATTGCTATGAAAAATCATCTATCCAACAGACACATTCAAGTCTTTTGTGTAGCACTGGGCCACAAAAACAACAAAAGTCAGTTCGTAGAGGGGTTTGTCCCAGTTACTATTATTCATTTCTGTAGGCAATTCTTCTCATTACAACTTCTAACAATGAGAACATCAGCCTAGTATTGAGAATATCGTGCTTCACTGTACAACCACTGCAGATGTCTTGCACAACCTTCCCCAAATATGTCAGCATCTGACTCAAATCAGTATGCACAGGGTAGCAGCACTACTTCCAAACCTCACAAAAATTAATTTATTTGTGACTGGAACATTAGAAGCTGTAGCTAACCTGGGAGATCAGTGGCATCCTTCCAAAGACCTTTCCAGTAAAAGGAAAAAAACAAGTTCATGCATTAAACTGGAGTGCTTCTTGGTTTTGTGGACTGGTACAATTTTTGTTTCAGTGGAACTCAAGACTTACCAGAAAGTGCATCTAAGCACTGGAGTGATGCATTTACCTGATTTCCTCTGCCACACAGAAAACCTCATCTTAAATACAGATTCAGAGATTAATGTAGATTAACTGAATTAACTGAATCTATATTCAAGTGGTTCAGTAGGAGCCACTCTCACCACAGCTCCATCCGAGGAGCTGCCTACAGAAGCATGTTTCAGTGCTAAAAAGGCCTGTACACCATCTAATTTAGTGGGAACAACTCCTTGAACTTAAATGCCAGCTCATTTTTCAGTACCATTCTTTACTGTCATAAAGAGAGAAGCCAGGATCAGCTGTCCTGTTACCTGTGACAGCATTAATACTTGTGGTCAAGACAGCAGTCATTCTGGACTTAAATTGCTGCAGTCTAACAAATATCATCCCGCAGTTGATTACTTATCTGAATAGGGCAAAGCAAAGGCTGTTAAAGGCATATTGAATTTGGCATGACCAGATCCACATATCACAATGCAGTAATAAAAGTTTGAACACACAAATGCTCAGATTTTAACTAAATTGCACCAGTACAATCTATTTGTGAAATATACAAGCAAGCAATAACTATAAAAGAAAATAGCCTAATTGTATAAATATTGATTGAAAAAAAAAAATCATGCTGTATCTCCATCAGGCACTCATCTAAGGAGAAAGGAGGCATTCTGAGTAGCCACTCTAATAGGTGAAATCTCAGCCTTCAGGCTATAAATCAACTTCTAATTGTTGCAGACTAAGGAGGGAGTTTATGTAGAGATTACTTTATGCTCAATTCTGAGTTTTCTATTGATTTAAAAGGAAGGTCAAGCTCTAGCTGCCTGCTCCAGGGTTTCCTCTATGAAACATCTGTGTTTGATCATTGCTAGGTAAAGAATAGAGAATTAAGAGAATGCCTAAGAGAAGGCATTGAATCAGAAGCAAGAAATGGGAACCAATAGAGTCTGTCCTTAAGATACCTGTTGTCATGATTTAACATTTGTGAGAATAAATACAAAATATATCATACATTCAAGTCTTTCCTATAAAGGGATTCAGTCTAATTAAGAGCAGCAATTAATAAAATGCTGTATGGCAGGGCCAGGCTGAAATCCCAGTAAAGTCAGCTTGTTTGCTACCAACAGCACAAGCAGGACTGCAGTTCCTTCCCTGTAGGATGTGAATCTGCCCTATAGCATGCTGCAGGGCTTCGTCTCTGTCCCCTGCACTCCTTTTCAAGTTACAGTCCTGATGTAAAAATGGCAGTATTAAAGGGTGGAAGGCAGGAGCTCCCTGAAGTAACTCATCTCAGGGCTGCCCTGGAGATCATACTGCAGTTTAGTGGTGCCCTGAAGGTAAGACAAGACCAAGCAACACCAAGACTTTGATCTAAATGCTCATCCTGGGCTTCTGCAGTCTCCTTTTGGAACATGCAAATTGTGACTCCTGGCTAAGCCCAGGATCAGTGTGGCATTTCCAGAACGGCTGGTATAGGGATGAGTGGCACCTTCCTAGTGACTTTTGCTGTCAAAACCTATACCCCAACATCTTACTGGATACCAGCAAGCTTTTATTGATACCAGAACACTCCTCTGCCAATACATTAGCCTTTAATTGGTCAACACTGCTTAACTAGGGACACCCTTTGCTAGCCTTTAGTTATAATGGGTTACAGGATAAAGAGCTGAAGTGCTTTGGTGTCCCAGGCCTCATTTTATGGACTTGCCATACCCTAGGGTGAAAAATGGCTCCACATAATTCAGTTACTTTATATTGCACTACTTAAAATCAAGTCCAAAATAATACAGTTACAAATCCTTAAGAAATGGGTGAAAAAAAAAAAAAAAAAAAAAAAAAACATTCTACTCACAATGTGGTTGCAGCAGAGATCACTTCTTTATCCTGTTGACATCTTAGCTCACTCCCAATGTGGTACCAGTGAGGGTCTGACTTCATGCACCCTGCCTTTCCAGGTCTATCCCCACAGAGCAGCACGCAGCAGCTTTCACACTGAGCTTCCCTTGGAGCCTGCAGGAGGTGATGCCCAGACCCCTGATCCAAGCACAGGCAGTAGTGGCAAGGCCATGCTGACTTTGCACATAAAAGTAGCAGATGGAGCAAAGAGCAATTGCTATAGGTACAGATGTCTGCCTAATATTGGAACAGGCATAGATAAATTCAGAAGGAAGCAGGCACTCTCCTCAGATCTGTTAGATTAGCACAATGCTGGATTACCCAGCATTGATACCCAGCAGCACCACAAAGAGCACAACTCATCACCACGTGTATAAAAGTGCTTATGCCAGTGATACAGACCTTTTGTCCATAAAGCAGACTAATGTCTGACTGGTAGGAAAAATGAAGCACTCAAACCCATTGCAGAAAACAAGTAATCTGTCACATATGCTGAGGGCCCAGGACTAAATACTTCTCTGCTAGAAAAGAGATTTGCTGAATCTAGAATACATACATTATGCCTGTCTTTTACAGCCCTGTGACAGAGCAATTGCTGTTGTAGTAGAGATGAACCTCAGACTTGTTCTGCTCCCTCTTGAAGTTAGGGACTACCTGAAAACCTCCATAATTCCCTGAGGAATTATAGTTCATTATACTATGAGCCTTCTGCAACTCTTCACATCAATTAAGTGTAAAATTCTGCTCCCTAGCTCTAGTGGCTAGTTGGCATTCTTCAGAAAGAAATGTAGCTTTCCCAAGAGTTTATATCCTGTCTGTATCCATTAAAACTGTGTGCAATGCATGCATCTAAATGGCTTTGCTGTATATAGGTTGCTGTTGCCTGTCAACCAAGATTGGATGGGATTAGTATTTAATCAGCATAGTTAAATGGTCCTCTTCTTAGGCATCCAGCAGCAGTACATGCACACAACATACAATAGGATTGAAATGGAAATGCTTGCACTATGACAGCTGAATTCCCCAAATTCAGGCCTGGTTACAGCATTAAGAACAGATGCAGCACCAGAGCACTGAGCACTCACAGCCTGGCAGGAGCTGGCTCCAATCTTCCTATTCACACCCTTAATGAGTATCACATTAGCCAGAACCTACTCATGCAGAAAGATGTCTCTCATCAAGAGTTAATTATTAATAGATAAATTCAATAGAGGGATTTAAAAAAGATAGGATTAATTTAACAAAAAGGTAAGATCAACCCAATTCAGGCATTTCAAACACAGATCCTCACATTAGTCTGTCTGGCTCTTTAAGCATTTCTTTCATGTCTACTGCTACACATCTGAGTACTCCATCATAACTTGGATGCTGCATTCCTCCTCCTATTATCTGGACGTTAACTTCTTTAGGAAGTCTTAGCTTTGAGGCACACTAACACTTTGCTATATTGCTGGTTTTAAAACTGTAAGCTCCTCCGAGGAGCAAGAAATAGCAAGTTGCAGCATCAGGATGCAGCCCATGTGCCTGGTATGGGAGATTTATACTAGCGGAACTTACACTGCTGATCCAGAGGAATAAAGCCAGATCCCCAGGAACGCAAGCAGGGCAGACCAGGGATGGGACCAGCTCCGACCAGGAGTGGATGGCATCAGTCAGGGAATCAGGTCCAAAGCCAAGCCATGAAGTCCACCCAAAGGTCAGGGTCAGGATGGGGTCCAGCAATCTCCAGGCAGGTCCACACCGGTGAGACAGGTACAGGGTCCGGGGGGGAAGGTAAATGCACAAGATCTGCCTGTAGCCAGGCACTGTGGGGCCAAACCCAACACACCCCAGGAAGGGGCTGAGCCCCCTCACTGGCCATAAATGGGCTCTGGGCCACCAGGTGCAGGGAGCAGGTGAGGCTGCTCGGGCTGTTAAGGCTTATCAGTGCCCTCAGGGCCCTAGCATGTGGGATGCATAAATAAATGGAAAGGTTGCTCCTGTCCTAAAGAGCTTGTCTAGCTGGGGGAGGGCTTAAGGACAGGGTAAAGTATTGGGTTGTTTTTTTTTGAGAGCTAAATGTTGATCCAGTTGCATGTGATTACAGACACTTCCCAGTTTCAATCATTTAACCATTACTTGTGCCTGTAACAACTTTTCCAGAGCAAATCAGTAGAAGATGCTAGTCAAAGCAAAATATTATAAATTATCAGGAAGATTTAACTCTACTTTTTTTTTTTTACCACTTTTTTTCTGTAGATGCTGCAGAGTGATGTTAGCCTTTCCATTTCTGTACGGAGAAGTTAAGTTTGTTTGCTGAGAACATAATTGGCTGCTTTTCCTCTTGACTGGCAACATCGTATTTCAAGAATCCATAAATAAATGCTACTAATAAAAATAAAGAGACACAAAGAAGCCATCTAATTAATTTGCAGTGAAAGGCCAAAGAAACCACAAATTGTAGGATGGCTGGTGCCATTTCACTTTTACAGGTGGCATATAAAAAGGCTAAAATAAATGTGTTTTCTTTTCAAAGAAATATAAAAAAAAAAATGATTCCAGTGTCAGTATCTTCCCTGTTTCTGTCTTTCCTTCCTTCCTTTAAATGTTTCAAGCTCTAAATTTGTTCAGCAACTAGGAAAATACTTGTAAAGCCCATTTAATATTTACAGATATTTAGTGGCAGGAATAGCAACTTCCTTTTACATTTCCCAGCGGACGCTTCATGCTTCATATTTCAGCAAGCCTGTCACAGCGCATTACATCACTCTGGGAAGCCGAAATAAAGATGAATCATTTGTGAGGCTCCTGTATCTCCTCCTGGTCAGCTTTTCCAATCGCATCAGAGTAAACTGATAAAGAAGCAGACGGCTCCCCTCATGATGAACAGATAAGGTTTCAGATGTACTGTTGATGGGCCATTTTTCAGAGAAAAGGGGCTGGCAAGGGAGATGCATCCAGAAACTGTTCCAGCTTTTAGCTCTTTCCCCATCCCCTCCATTTTCCCCATTACTGCAGCAGTGCTTAAGTGTCCTGCCCACACAAGCACCTCCAGGAGCCGACCACCGCTCACGCTGGGCACCAGAGAGGAGCAACACGTGGCATGTTGGAACGTGGCATGTGGCACAGCTAGCCCCAGCCGGGCAGGGCTGTGGGAGGTTTGGAGTCCCTCCAGCCCCCATGCCCATGGCCCATCGCCGTGCTCCCAGCTGGCTGTCATCCCACCGCCACCTCTCTCCTGGCAGCAGCCTGTGATGCGCCGTGCTCTGCAGCGTAAGGAGATACTCAGCTTCTCGCCCATGGTGCTGTGGATTTAGATATTGACTTTTGGGATCAAAAGATGGTTTTAGCTGATAATATCAGAGGGCTAGCTGAATAGAAATAAGGAAGAGGTTTAATCCTGAAGGTGAGGCGCAGCAGAAGCAGCTGGGATTGCCCGTTTTTCAGACACAGAGAGAACAAAACATTTTTGTGGTACGCCACTGGCCACCCTTCTGCCTCCTCACTCCCATGTGTGTCAGCCCCAGCCCTGGTGTGCCCCCAGCCCAGAGCTGCCCCTCCAGGGATGGCTGTGCTGAGAAGCTGGGCTGCTGTGGGAGGTCCACATCTGCTTCTGAGCTGCCACAGATATCCGTAAGATCTGAGGTCCTTAGGTACTTTGGCCCCCTTTTTCCCAATTTTTAATTGGGTGAGTGTTTCTGGTGGGATGGCAAGCAAATTATCTGTAGTGACTGTGAATATCAATATGAGTTTTGAAAGGAGGAGAACAAAGACATGAAAATATTATTAGAGGAATTATATGGACAGCAATTTTATATCAGTACAAAGGATCTTGTATAATTATAATTTTGGAGTCAGTCTCAATGTTCCTAGTGGGTCTCTTACAGCTTGGGATATTCTCTGATTCTATAATTTTCCTTTACAGATAATTTATTTCTCACTACAAAATCAAAAGTTCTTTTAATTGCAGAGAAGGGTCTTCTTTAAAAAACTATATAAAGTTCTCTGAATTGGTATTAAAAACGCACTCTGTTAAAAAAAAAAATGCTGTTACATTTTTGTTCTCTGTAACACAAACAGCTTTTGTGTGTGCGTGTGTGTTTTTTTGTTTTGTTTTTTGCTTTAAAAGTAGCATGTAATTAATCATGGATAAGCATATGTTGCTGACTTCTATCAAGGCACTTGATTTATTTTTTTGCTTCCTTAAAGGCAAACACTGTTTATGCCAAATTATAGCAAAAGTTTATGTTATAAAGCATGCAAAGTAACTAGATAAATCTGTAAAATTAATAATATATCTGCCCATGTTTTGACATTGCCAACTTACAGCTTGAGCTAATTTCTGCTGAGGTTAGTGGACGCTTCACCCACTGAAAACAACAGAAGAATTACTGCTGCCTCCACTGGAACAAACAAAACCCCAGTCCCAGCATATGTGGTAGCTGCTGTATATCAGGAATATCACAAATCAGTGTGAAATTGAAGCAGTTACACTGAAACTGTAATTTCTTATCCGTGGTTTTCCTCCTATATTTGAGTTGCGTGTCAGGGCAGGTGGAATCCTGCTCGCAGCAGCAGAGGAGCAGTGCCGGCTGTGTGTGATGACAAACTGATGACCTCAGCTGAACCATATAGAGGAAAACATCAGTTGTACAGCCCTGTAGAGACCATGAGTGCACAGATAAACCCCTTTCACCCACACCTGTGCCTCAGGGACATCCTGGAGTTAAAGTACATGGACTTCTGGCATCGACAATGCACGCAGTCTAAAACAAAGTAGAAATATGTATGTAAAAGTTCAATATATAATGTGGACTTCTGATTTCTTAACATTTTCGCTCTTGAGGTCTTGGCACAGCTCTGCTAGGTACCCGCGGGAGCTCTGTGGAGTGCTGTGCCCCAGCAGCCCGAGGGGACGCGCGGCTTGGGTCATTTCCCCTCCGACACGTGGGGCATAAATCAGGAGGGGGATGCCTGCGTCCAGCTGGAACGCCGCTGCGAGAACATTTCTCCTCTCTTCTATTTTTAAGGGACAGAGATTGTTCTCTAAGGAGTGAACAAGAAATATGTAAAGAATCATCCAGGCTCACTTACGGAATATTTTTTCATTACTATCTAAGGCGAGGTCTCTGTATGATGTTGTCAGATAGTCAGATTTTCCATCTTCTGAGCCAGACCTTTCACTACTTTCTCAATCAAAATTCCAATTGATCTGTCATTGCTCATTTTAAGTAAATACAATCAGATTAAGGCCAGGTTTCTAATATGAGTGAAAGCTCTTTGGAGGATGGGTTACCATGTGCAATGCTTGCCCGTGTTTTGCTGGAGAAATGCTCCTGCTGATGGCAAGTCCTGGTTCTGCTTTCAGAATGTGACTGGTACAAAGAAGCGCTGAGGGAACATCTCTGGGGCACACAGTGTGCCAGCCCTGGGGACCCCCCCATTCGCCCCAAGGCACAGCACCCCGGGGAGGGGGCTTGTCACAGCCTTGGTAGTTTACTCGTCTTCTCTGCGTTCTTCAGTTTTTTCAAAAATGAGGGCAATACAAGCTCACACAAGTTCTCCAGACAATGCAATCTGTTTTGACACGCATGGCATGACAGGGTGATATAAAGCCTTTCCCTTACTGCAGAGCTGTCAGTTCTCTTCTGCAACCTGTGATTATTTTTACGGAGTATATTTTAATATACATGTTATGCACCCCAAATGCTTAGAGATCACCTGCATGCCACTCTGCCGCAGGCATTTCCAGGCTGTGGCACCCAAGCCCCCTGTACCTGGTCACCTGTGATCCTGGTGTGCCCCTACATCTGCCCGGAGGTTTGCGTAACTGGAATTAAAAATGTACGAGGAGCAGCCCTGGCATGAATGTTAATCACCAGTGGTTCATCCTGAGAAACATGCTGCAAATCCCTTTGAGCCCTGCCTGTTTCAAAGAATAAGAGAGGATTAGGGAGAGACTTGCTCAGCTCAGTTTGTTTTTACTGGAGCAAAGTTCCCCACTGGCTGCCGGCAGCCGAAGAAGCGAGCATCACATTTACACACACAGTCTTCCATGGGGAAAAAATCCCTGATATCGCAGCACGAAGTCGTAACACACCAGATGGCACTTGCTGCTGGCTGCACAGCCTGTGCTGCTCGCTGGGGGCTGCCAGCGGTCGGGGCTGAGCTGCGGAGCCCCCAGGCCAGCAGCACAGGTACCAGTGTGGGCAGCTGCCCGGCCCCCAGCTGCTGCAACTGGGGGTGTTGGGTGCCAAAGCCACCGCAGAAACATTCCCACTGAGAAGGAGTAAAGGGCTCGGGTGTTTTCACCTGAAGGATGACTTCTGGTGGCTTTTGAAGAGATGCAGATGCAACCAGAAGCCCTCATCCCCCAGAGGAAGCACACTGGGTCAGATCTCAATGAGAGTTTTGCCTTTATCTTCAGGGCCACGGGACTTCACCTGCAGGAGATGGTGTGGAAAAAAAAAAAAAAAAAAAAAAAAAAAAAAAAAAAAAAAAAAACATGTATTTTAAATAAGGACTTTATTTTCAGACAAGCCCAAGGTTCAGAGAATTTTGCTGAAGGCTCTGACAGAAAGAATCTCACTTTTGTTTTTGGCATCCACACAGAGGAGTCCACGTTTCTGACAGAATGGCTTAAAAATCAATGTAGGAAGATTTTTTACAAGAAACTGTAGCCCGGAGCCCCCCGACATCAGGACCAGTGAGCAACGAGTGCAGGTGCACAGAGACCTTGGTCACCCTCCACTCCTCCAAGCTCCCACTTGTGGGGCCAGGTGGCGAGGAAGCAGCCAGAAGAAAGACCCAGACCCAGCTGGTCCCTCCCATAGCCTACACACCTCTCTTCCATCCAGAGAACAAAAGAATTAATATTTATTTTCTTCCTGGTCCACGAGGCTTATAGGCAGCCTGCTTTCTGCTTATGACACCACTGAATTGAAACCAATAATAGAGCAAAGGCCACACGAGGTGAACCAGCGTGTTGTGGTCTTGAGCCCTTACGTGTCTGATCCAGTGAACTGTGGCCCTGTTGTAACTGAGATGGAGGAATTTTAACACCAGCTGAGGAAAGACCTAAAAAATTACGGATACTGGGCTAGATTTAGCTGGGATGCTGACAGAGCACCATGGGGTCCTCCTGGGTAGGACAACTGTTGGGTGGGCCTAGGGTCTCACCAGCTTCCCTCGCCTCCCAGACAGAAATGGCTCCCCAAAATATTTGGCTATGTGATTTCATGTTTGCTCAGAGGTATTTTATACACACTTCTCATGAATATTTAGCAATTTACTTGGACATTTTTGTAAATCAATTTTAACCAATTGGGGAATATTTTCATAAAACTAATTTTGAACTTGCAAATCCAAACATTCATGCTGGAAGCCTCATTAGAAGAATTACAAGTAATATGCCATTAATGTGTCCAACAAAAAGAAATTAATTCTGCAGATGAACTACAAATGAACTTCAGATCAAGAATTGTCTGCAGAAATCACACTGTGATGAATAGAAGAATAGTGAATACTGGCAACGCAGGGCGAGAAAATGAGGTAGAATTTATTGAATAAATTACTTCTGTTTTTGCTGGAGTTGCGATCAAGAGATTGTTGGGCTGAGTCTGCCGTTAGAACTTGTTCTATTACCGTAGGAATAAACAGTTTTTGTTTTCATTTCTTGACCTAGCATTTTCAGCTATGATTAGTTTATTTTTCAAGATAGTAAGGATGGGACAGGGATAGATGGGACTGAGAGCAACATCAGGCTAAAACCAGATAGCAAAAATTAAGATTATTAAGAAAAAAAAATGAGATCCAGCAGTGTGTTTTTGATATCCTGATGTGTGCCTCACTCAGGTGCAGCGGGACAGCCCCTGCCCTTCCATAACTGCCTCCCTGTGTCCCTCCACCCGTGGGTTGTGGCCAGTGCCCTTTCTTCACTCAGAGACTTCAAGTGATAGAGCATCTTCTTCATTGCTTCACTCAGTGAGGAGGTGAGGAGTTTCTTGTTGAAATGCTGAAAAGCTGAGACGTGTGTGCGCTGCCCACCAGAGAAGGGAGCCCTCACCAACAGCCATCCCCAGTGGGTTCCAGCACACAGCTCTGTTTTGCCTCAAACACCACCAGGAACATGGGAGCACAGACCTCTGCACAGGGACTCACCACGCCACTTCTGTTCCTGTCAGTGGCAAAAGAACAACGTTTGGCTCAGGAGCCCGCTCTGTGCCCCATTGGGGTGTGTTTTCACTGGGAGATCGGCACATCCCTTCCTCGGTGGCAGGGCAGCAGCCAGGGGCAGGCAGCCTCACGGCGGATGCAGGAACACCAGACAGCTCAAAGTGGGCACGAACCCTCTGCAATCAAGAGGAAGATTTTGTCTACAATTTTAATTGCTATCACGTGTTTCCCTGCATTTCTTGCACAACTCTCTAGATGGCGGGTGCTACCTTGCCTAAAGGAGTTATTACAGAGTATTTCCTTATTACTTGGGTGTGTGCCCCTTGGTTCTAATTTACACCTAAAGGATGAGCATCAATGGATAGATGTTGTCATTTGATCCATACAGAGGAGTACATCGCCATCCATATCTCTTCCTCCTTTGGCCAGACACCCTGAGGAAGGGGTGCTCCCCACCAGCAGCGTGCATGTGGCGAAGCCAGCCCCGTGTGCAGTGAGCAGCCCGCGGGCTCGCGGGGACGCAGCCGAACAGCCCAGCTTTGGGGTTTGTTCGCCTCTTTCTCTTCAGCTGTTGAGGGAGTTCCTGACCATAGTGTTATTCCGCATCGCTGCAAACTTGACTCTTGTGTATCTGGTGATCACCCTACAAATAAGTAACCAGATGTTGTCCTTTCAATTATGCAGTTAAAAAAGAAAAAAAAAAAAAAAAAAACACTTTGGTGTTCGATAAAGAGACGGGTGAAAAATAGCTCCAGTTGAAGTTAGTGATGATCCTGCTTTGCTCAGAAGAGTTCGCTAGCCTACAAATGCTTTCATAGATTCCAGTAAGATGCAATTTGCATATGAACTTTAGTCCAATTTCTGATTTCTCAAGATTTATCGAAAACCAGTACTTCTGAAATACAGAAACAAACCTGATAAATGGTTCTTAGCGGACTGGCGAACAAATCACAAATGACATTATCACAGTTCGTACTAAATACCGGCTTGTTTGACCACCTCAGCAGAATTATTCATGGGTGAAGGAACTGTACATCCATGACTGGACTCACAGATTTATGGTCAGTGTCTTTAAGTGATGAAGGAGGACAGGGGTGTGTGTAGCAGTGCTGATACTTTTCCGAATCCACTGGAATCAGCTGCCTTTAGTTTATTACTGAAGACTACCTCCTTGCATTTCTGCTCTGTACAAAGTGTGCATATACACACAGACATATCTGTGACCTTCACAGACATCACATCAACAAAGAGCAAGGTTCAGTGAAAAACAAAAATAATGAAGATAGTCATTTCAGATCTGGAGTAGATCAGTGTAGGGACCGCCTGTGTTCCCAAGGGGGGTGAATCCCCTTGTCCTGTCCAGCCAGCATCACTGTGGGGGGTTGTGGGCTAGGAGCTCTGTGTGCTTGCACTCATTAAAAAGCAAGGGAAATAATTAGTAATTAAAGAACATGGAACTCTAAAATGGTCGAGAACATGTTTTTCAATCTTCCCACTTTTCAAAAAAAATAAAAAATAAATAAAAAAATCACTGCCTGTCTCTTTTTGACTTTGCAAATATAAACTGATATTCATGGATGAGGAGATTTCAAGCAAAACTTAGTTTGCTTGTGAACATTTCACACTGTTCTGACCACAACCTGTGCTTTTGCTCTCTTTGAGGGTTCCAGATATAGTTTGGGAGTGGCTGCAGTTCTTCTTTTAACCTAGAAAATACTTGAAAAATGATAATTTAATACATGGTTTAAGATTTTGGACTGTCTTCATATTTCTCATCTCTGAGTTTACTTAGCACTTAGGCTACCAAAATAAAATCATCCATTACATTTGAGATTTTTATTACCTCTTAATCTAATGTCCAAGAACTGTTAAAAGAAACAGTGGATTACTGCAGGCAGCAGGATCTGAGCGCGCGCCGAGCAGTGCTGGGGTGAGGCTCAGCACGCTGTAAGTCACCAAGATCTCGTGGGGGCATCTCCTGAATACGGTCAGCAGCTCTGCTAGATTTTGAAATAAAGCAGACAGGTGATACCTTGAAAATAATGTGAAACCTTTACAGCCCAAGAGTCCCTTTCCATATCGCTGTGCAGGGCTTCTTCAGCACGGCAGTGCTGAGATGTCAAAGTCTTTTGCTAAAACTCTCCATTAGTGCGTATTTACTTCCAGAGAGCAAAATACATCATTATAAAATAAATCCCCATGCCCCAAGTGGTGGAGGGTTGCACAGGTAACAAAATTCCTTTGACAAAATCACCCTCCAGATGCCTGAAAGGCACCTGGGCCATGTTTTATGCCATGCATCATTTCAACTTTAACCTATTAAATCCCCACCAGAAATTATGAAATATCAGATGTATTAATGCATTAGTATGTATTAGTTACTCTGAAACAGAGCTGGGATGCTTTATAACATACATTTACTGGTGTTATAATGTGTGTTATTCTCAGGGGACAGAGGACTTAAAAATATCAGCCAGTACAATACATGTGATCTTGAGGATAAATGTTAGAGATCACAGCCAGTGTGGCACTTGTTTTTGTCTTTTTGTAGGCTGGTGTTCAGTTCAAATCGGAACTAAACACCAAGGATGCCACTGGAGTAGGAAAGGAGTTAGCAGCAGGTGGTGTTGGCAGGTAACTTGCACTCACCATCCAGTGTGGTTTTCTTTCTTTTAATTTTGTAACCAACTTGTTTCCCTTCTCTTGATCATGACTTTTAAACCTCAGCTTCGCAAGTGTGTTTTATAATTTAGGTAATTAGGTAGTGTGTATGTGCATCTCCATATACACGCATGGTTTTATGCTTAGTTTGACTTTAAAAATAAAGACAGAGTTTCCGATGCTGCAAAATTCTACATGCATTTTAACATAGGTAATTAATGCCATGGAGATCACTGGAGGAAAACAAAATGCTTTCCTGAAGAAGACGGGGACAATCCATCTACATTACCAAGTCAAGATTAGGCAGAGATCTGTGTCATGTAAGTGGTCAGTTGAGAAACTTCCAAGTAAGTAAAAATTACTGTTTTTTCCAGTGTCCATTTTGTTTTCAGTACAGGTTTGTTTATGGGATTTTTCAGAGCCCTTCTGGAATACTCAGAGGTAGGGTGTAGATTAAATGGAGTAAGATAAACACAGGTTCCTTCAGTTCTTGTGTCAAAAACCTTTTTGTGTGGAACTCGGTGAATCTGGAAAGCCCGAGCAAACACACGCGCCAAGGGCCTCTGAGCAGCTGCCTTAGCCTTGCAGTGCTTGTTGCCTGCATTAATACTGCAATGATTTATCTCTTGGAGAAGTTAGGTTCTCGATGGATTGCAGAATGCATCTGGACCGGTCTAATGAGCACATTCTTCACCATCAGAGAGGCTGTGGAGGGCTTACAAATATTTTAGACATGATTCACACAGCCAAAAGGTCTTGTTTACTGATATGCTATTTATACCTAGCTCAATTAAACCTCTTTGGAAAAAAAAATAAAATCAAAGATTCCAACACTGGCAGTGCTGTTGAAAGTGAGTATCACCTCATTTAAAAGGTTAGAAAAACACCATTAATAATTCAGATAGTTTCTCTTGGGCATATTTATGTCCTAGTCTTTGTCTAACTGCACCAGGCATCCCATACGGTGTGGTTCTGATGGCAGGCGAGATCAATTAGAGTGTAACTGTGTCCTGGTGGTGCCCAGTCGGCCCAGTCTTCATCCCCGCTCCTGTGGGCTGTATCCAGCACGGAGGAGGGATGTCCATGGTGCGTGGTGAGAGGTGGCCAGCACACAGACCACACTGTGCTTGGGGCGGCCACATGAGGCTTAGAGATGGACCTCGGCCATCTCCTGCAGCCAGCAGCTGGCAGCAGTGGTCCCGCATCAGGGTACTTCCAGGGCAGGGACCTTTCTGGTGCTGAAAGACAGAAGAGATGGAGGATGCCCACCAGAACATTTGGACCACACTCTTGCCAAGGCAGCATCCTTCCTGGCACCTGCAGCTCCACCGGCACGCTTCTGTTTACCACCTTGACCAGTACCAAGAAACGACGAAGGGAAATGCCTCGTGGGGAAATGTTTGGGGCAGTTCGAGTTGTGCCATGTTTTGTCAGCGTCCCCTTCAACTTCCTTAATACATCACATAGATTTGAAATACTGCATGAAGGCTGAGATAGAAATGTTAATCTTAATGATGAATGGGGCAAACGTCAAACTTTTTATTGTCTCACACATGAGACACTCGGGGTGAGCGCACCCGCAGACAACCAGGCGCCTGAAGGCACCACGGCGCCTGCTGCCCAGGGCTGCCTGGGCTCCTTTGGTGCTCTTGGATTTGATGCAGTATAAGTAAGGTTTCTTCCCCATTCCACATTAATCTACATAGACTCTTTCTGTAGCATAAACCAAGGTGTCTCCTTGCACGGTGAAGCCATACCTTGTTCAGCCCCACGATGAAGAGAAGGAAGCCTGTGATATAAGCAGGAACGTTCATGTGGCACGTGCAGTGAGCACTAGCAGTGTTGGCATAAAATATTCAGGAATAAATTAGTGGTGGAAAGTAAGGACAACAGCCTTTATGTAACATTTTTAAATGATGCACCCATTAAATAATAAAGGTTTTGATCCCTTAATACACTATTAATAAATTTCAAACCAACATATCTATAAGAAAATATAATTCAGTCAAGTGGAAAGCAGACTAATGTGGATTTAGAAAGAGTGCAACAAATTATAAATTCTTGCTACTTTATCAGCATTACAGAGTAGTATTAATTTTAAAAATAGCTTTTAAAAACATACATGGCATACCATAATGGAGATGGCTGTGTTTCAATTCATCATCCTGATGACTCTTTCCACAGCAATGAGTTATGCAGACGCGCCAAGCTCTGTTTTGCAAATATGGCATGTACCATGCTGCAGCTGAAAGTTAAAAAAAGCAGTTTTGTCTTTTGATTCAGGATTGTGCTCTGCTGGGACTTCAGAATATGAATGGTTACGGACACGCTCTGTGTGTGCATCAAAGACCAGGATGCTCCCTCCTGCTGTGTCTCTCCCAAGGAAGCAGCATCCCAGCAAAATTTCCATTGTTCATCATACCCGTAGCAAGTCAGAATCAAACCATTTAATACACATTTTGAATGATTAAAAATAAAGAGGTTAATGGAAAATGCTAATGTAACAGAGTAGCTCCTTTAAAATACTTTGCCTATAAAAGTTTTCAGTGCTAATTGGCATGAGCGTCCTTAGAATGGTGCATTATGTCTGTCTCAGTGATGAAGGAGGTAGTTGCCATAGCAAGGAGTGTTTTTATTGACTGCTTAAAGGAAAGAAACGCATAAAACCATAGCCAAGGCCAGAAAATGAATTAGAAAAATCCCTGGGTAGCTCTAACTTACACTCGAGCTTTCTTTCATTCCTTTATTATTATTTGACTGCACAGTTCTCTACTTCTCATAAAATGGCAATTATAAATACACCAGAACCCAGTGACCCTCAGAGGCACAGGCCAAGCTCTGCCATCCCCCTGGCTGGGGGGTGCTGGGTCCATGCACCCCCTCAGTCCTCGCCTTGCCCAGGTCAGGGCAGCCCCCGGCCCCATCCCAGCAGCGTGGAAACAAGCAGGGGGCTTAGGGCTGGCCAGCACGAGCAGCAGACCTGTCCATGTGTGAGTGTGGGACCGTGCTGTCTCTGCCTGTCCCTTCCTCCTCCCTCCTCACAGCAACAACTTTTTAATCTGTCTGCCAGTTCCAGCCAAGCTGCACAAAGCAGACAGCTCTCAGTGTGATGATGACACAGGTTTCACAACAATACAGGGCTCAATGGTATTAGGGCTGCTGCTGAAAAACAGGCTGCAGAATGAACTCACATTGAGCATGAGAAGATCCTCAGAGACCTCCGTCACGAACATGGCTCTGACCATGCACAGGGAGCCAGTCTGTGTAAGTTAAGGCACGGGTGGCTCCCATGTCACCACGTGGGCTCCAGCTCAAGCTTTTCCTTCGGTTGCATCCTGCCTTACTTTCCTTCCCCAGTATTTAAGTACAGGATAGATTGTCTATTGTCACTTTGCTTGCAGATAAGAATAATACTTACAGAGCATATATTGCTGCCTTAATGAGTTCCCTGATCACATTTTATGTTATTTAATAATATAAGAACACTCCTAAATGTAATCACCATTTACTGGGTACCTAATTCAACCAAAAAGACCAGGACTCACTAGAAGGCAGATATTTTTCTCTATAAACATTAGAATAATGCTCAGACAGTAGATCAAAGTATAATGGTAAGGTTAGCAAAGCCATTTATTTTATTACCTTATCATTGTAAAAATGAAATTTGTCCAGCTAGAAATGGCAAACTCCATTTACCTGCATACTGGCCTCTTCAGCATCCTTCCTTCAGACTTCTGCTCTTGCCTTCCTTTCTGCCTTCCTACCGGTGTATTATATAGAGCTAATCAGTTGTTGTCACCTGTTGGGAACTACAGCAATTTAATCTGTCTTTATGTTCTTTTATGCCAATATCCATTTACGTGGATTGCAGGCTGCATTTTCATACTCTTAGTCAAATGAGCATCAGTTGCAAAATCATCTTTCTTCATAATGCTTATGTAGCACTGTTTCCTCTGTTGTTTAGGTGATTAATAGACAAATTCTCCTGGAACTGCGCAGTATAAAATCTATATAATGACAAGTTTGGGGAATCTCCTTAGATAGATCTTAAAATAGATTTATTTCCACATGCTGTTATGCAACTGGGAGCCATAAATCCGGCTTCCCGTGTGACTGGTAGCCACATTTTGAAATCACACTTTCAACGTGTATGCATGGCAGGTTGTGATTGCTGCACACACCGTGGTCACAATCAACCATCACAAGCAATTCATTTTCTTTCATTCTTTATTAAATTTTCCCAGCACTTCATATGCAAGTTTAATATCACTTGCATATCACTCCTCCATATTGCAACTCAGCCATCATTTGATAGTTCCGTAAAAGGATCTTTAGAATTCCTAATCCCTGATAAAAATGCCATGGGCACATGGTACACACACTGATTATAAATGCATTCTGCAGGTCCAATTCTATGCCACACCAGCTCTATAACAGCTCAGATACTGTCTGTTATCTCACATCCAGTAGAAAAGCCTGATTCAACATCAATATCATCTTGTGCACGCTGGCTAATACAACAGGTGTTTAACTGTGCATTCACCCTTGCTCTATATCAAATCTATATGCTGGGTCCTGTGACAGGACACAGACTCTGTATTAATGGTCGTGGAGCCGCTGCCTGAAGAGCACATTAAGTCTGTTTGCATAGCATCTGATATGCTTCAAGCTGTAACATCGTTCTCTCATTTTTCCTATTATATTATGATCAACTGTTATTATTTGAGAGTATTTCAACTCCATTCATGATGCGTACACAGAAAAATGTTCTGCACAATCATTCTGAGGGTAAGCTATCTAGCTTAAATGAAACAAGATCATTGCTGCTTCAAGCAAATGAGAAGAGACTTTCTATTTTGCACATCACTGAGCTCTACATTTTGGCATTGTTTATTTTGCTGAGCCTCCTTTACAGAATTAAAATATTAATATACTGGTGCTATTTAGGTAGTAACCAGAGTATGTCTCTCATTTATATTAATTTCCCAGGAGGGAGATGTTTCAAAGACCCAATCAGAGAACAAAAGTAACTTTATCTTTTAAACTCTTGAAACATCCTCTCCCACCCAGCCTTATCCACAACTACAGATTTCAGTGCTGTGTTCCTCAGAAGGCACGAACGCTGCATTCAGCGTGCAACCTGCCCACAAAGAAACCACTGGGGAGGTCACCTTGAGATGCCCAAGATGCAGGGAATGGTGTCCCCATGAGAGAAGTAGGTCAACAGCTCAGCAGAATCCCACACCCGGCCTGGACACTGCTCTGCAGCTGCAAAACCTCAGGGTTAATGTCACCTCCTGCAGCCTTCTGTGCTTTTGTCACCACTGCTGTGGGACCAGGGAAAGAGTCTGTGCCCCTGTTGCCAGTGTGTCACCACAGCAGCTGGCCAAACCTGGCTGAAAATGTGAGGGCTCTCGCTGGGACGTGTCATTTCGGATGCGCTTCTCTTGTCCAGACTCACTTTGGACAGAGATGTGTTTTAACAACCCGTCCATCCTGATGCCGATGCCGACCATGAGCTCCTTACAGCAGCCCTGAGCCAAAAGAAGGCATATTTTCCAGTGACAGCTCTAAAGAGTTACAGCGCCTTAAATCAAATTAGCAGACAGCATCTGAGTGGGAGCCTCTACAAGACGAATGAGCCGGCATTTTTTAAAGAGTAACAACGAGGCAATAAACAAGATTAACACAGAACTAATGGATGAATGGAGACAAATTCGCAGAATGTCCATGTAATGTCAGAGGGGGTTGCATGCCAGACTTTTGGCGAAGTGTTTGAGACAGGAGTAGGTGGCTCGTACCTACTAAATCACAGGCATAAATCCTACGCTGCGTTAGCGGAACATGAATGATCTACTCCGAAATGAACGGGGAAAAGGAAGGGAATTCACTGTTAGGGATAAAAAGGGCTGCTAACCTAAGCTGCCTTTTTATTTCAGCCAGCTTGTGAAAGGCACTTTATTTGCCTAATGAAGCATTTAGGTCCATGCATGGCACTCAGTCCCCCAGCTTCATAAAGATGCCCACCAAAGGTGTCCATACACTGCAGTTGCCACAACAAGGGCTCACATAGCTGGCTTTGGAAACGAACGAAGTTCATACCAGCAAGTTGATTCCAAGTTTCATACCAAAACCAAGTCAAGGGGAAAAAGGACTGCACCTTTCCTTCCACTCAGAGCAGATCTCTGCCTATGCCAGCCCATAAATGATCATAGCAGGTTTAAGAGGAGTTTTCAGTGTGTCAGATCTCCAGGTATGGCCATGGGCAATTCTTTGTCATTTTTGGCTAAACATTAGTTAAACAAAAGAAGTTATTGATTAACAGGTAGAATTAGTGCTACCAGAAGTACAAAAGCCTTTCTGATGGAAAATATTGCTTTGTCGCTATGGCGTGAGACCCAGCCTTTGCAGCCCTGATGCAGAATTTCCCGGTTACTGTAAGCAGGACTTGCTCAGTTCTTTGCCCTTCAAATTAATTTGGACAAGACATGGATACACATGATACACATGGAAAAATCAGAGAAACTTTTGAACTCGGAGACTTCAGAGATCATAGCTGAATCAACCCTGCGTGCTCCAGTTGTGCCACTGGCTCTGGAGGAAATCAAAACTTCTCTCTGTAAAGCTGGCTGCATGCTGCCCTCATCTGTCAGATTACAACCTGAGTATCTGCCTGCTCCTCTGGAGTCACTGAATGTGCCAGTGTAAACATCTGGTTACAGTCCTGCTCTTCACAAATAAGTTTCTACTAGCTTCCACACCTGAAGAACGATAAATGAAGAGCCATGAACAGCAAGCGAGGCTCACTTTTTAGACATGTAACCTCATACTTGAATTGAAATCCTTCTGGGCTGTTTGGTGCTCTTACAGCCATTTGCGTAAATAATGGAAACTCTTACATTTGTGACTTTTTCTGCCATTGCTTGGAAACAACCCATATGGTACAGCGATGCCTTTCATTTTTAAGTGGTGCGTGGAATCAACTTGTAAGTGCATTTGAAAAACTAGCTGGAAATACTTGAAAAACTATATGGAAATAAATGCTTTCTTTTAAATCTGTACTGTTTTTTGAACTTGTAGAATACCAGTTAAGCTAGATGGATTTAGAAAGGCCCTACAGTGTTTTTCTATTGAAATACCAAATGATAAACACCATTTTTCTTGTGTCCCTGCAGAAACAAGACAGCCTAGGGTAACATAAAATTTTCTTTTACTTCTTTCCAACAATGCTATACTTCTTGTTTTAGAGGCTGATTAATATTTATTACTATAGTAAATGGCAACTTAAATATATGCTAGCAGTTGTGCAGCATATCATTAATTTAAGAAAACAGGACACCTACTATCAAACTACAATGGGTCCTTCTGCAGTGAATAATGGGGGTGATAATGGTGGCCTTTTAAAAGGAATTACTGGAACGCTGTGGTATGGATTTAAGTGGCAGCACGTTATCCCGCAGAAGCAGACCTTTCCAAACAGTGCCTGTGATTACACACGTATTCGGTAAGTGAGGTGCCTTGGGTTACACGCTGTGAGTGACAACCAAAAAATAAGAAAGTGGGAAAACAGTCATAACTCAGCCATGAAAACTACCATTCTCCTCATAAATGATACCAAGAGAAGTGCTTCGTCCTTTGCTTGTCTTAGGGTGCAGGGATGCATTCAGTGGGGCTGGCAGGCACTAGTGCATGTTTTGTTAAAAGCCAACCTTAAATTCTTTCAAAAGAGGGTTTGAAGTTGGAGCTGGAAGAGAGACCTGTGGGTTTGTTTTTTGATTGGGAAGGTACTTTGTAGAGGAGAAATCTTTGCTTTGAGATTTCTTTTTGTTTGTTTGTTTGTTTTTTTGAGATTCCTGAGTTGTCCCATCCCCAGATGTGACCTTTAGAAAGTCAAAATGAAAAAGTATTTATTCCATAAAACTCAATGTCAGACTGTAAAGACTAGCATCAGATAAGGTTAGTTTTCTAGTGTTTGTATCTTAACTATAGCATTCTTCAAAATTACTTTTGTTAGTTTAATATTCTTGCACTAGTAAGATTTCTCACTCTGATAGCAAAGGCCTACATGACATAACATTTTGGTTTTAAATAAAAACAGCTCCACAGTATGATACAGACACTTACACGTGGGATGACATTTGGCACAGGACTGAAGGAGCAGACCGCTGCTTTATTTACATGGACTTACTGTGCACAACAAGAAACCAGGGCTGCTGGATCAGTAGGTCTCTGCCGTTTGAGGGCTAGAAGATTTACAGCCCTGGACCAAACCTCTCCTGCTCCAGGAGGGCCTCGACAAGGCTCAGGCACCACCACTGGTTCCCATGGTCATTTTTGCTAACAACTGGCCTTGTTCTTGCCACCCTCATCCTCTCCAGGCATTTCCCACCACATGAGCAGCCAATGCCCCTGCATCCATCCGCTGACCCTTTACAGCCACATACATCACTTGAAAACAACTCTTCACCCTGGAATATCTTTTCTAGGACATTTTCTAGCTTCTTTGTGTACGCCCACGGCTTTCTCAAGAGGTTGTGTCCCCTCCAGACTCAGTTTCCTCCTTCCCAGGATTTGTCTTCACACCAGGTGGGATAAAGGCACCCCTTCCCTGGCGGCACAGCCAGCCGGACAAATGTTGCTGCCACCAGCACCCTGGGTTCAGCCACAGCACTCCTGCCTGGCAGGGCAATGGGGATGCAGCGTGGCAGCCCTGTAACGCCTTCAGCCAGAGCTCTGCCCCGGGGATCCCATCCATGGGCACAGCACAGAGCTCGGCCCCAGCAGGCGCAGGAGGAGGCAGGGGCTGGGCACACAGCGGGTGCCCCCCCGGGTGCTCCCGGTGGCTCCCTGGGCGCAGCGGGCAGGCTGGCTGTGCCAGCAGCGGGTGCCAGTAGTGCCAGAGGCACTGGAGCAACTTTGTGCAAGTCCCTTGGCAAAGACAAAGTCAAAAAAAAGTCTTAGAGGATTCAAAGTAAAAAGGCAAAAAGGGTGATTCATTTTCTTTGTAAATGCTAAATGTCGTTTTCTTATGGATTTCAGTATCGCTGAATTCAGAGACTTAGACTGATACATGATTTTAAGAGCTTTACTCACTACAAATAATCTTTTGATGATGAAACTGACTGCGTAAATCTTTGGAAGAAAAACCTTGCATGAATATAGCCAAATTAGGAAACCCATATCACAACAGCTGTGTCCGTAACCACATGCATTGCTGTTTTATTTTTTAATCTGCATTACTGGATCTATTTTTGACTATAAACTAGATGACTCATTTGATCACAACCAGTGAAAAAAACATACTATGTTGCCACAAAATATTTCTTCAAGCTGAAAATGAAGGGTTTTTATTTGCTCTCTGCTGCAATCATGCATCTCTTTACAAATAACCACGGGTAAAATCAATACATACAGGAACAACAGAAAAAGAGCTGCCTGGCTTTAATTGTCATTTGTCTGCCTTCTTGATTAGTCTCTTCCAGTTATTTTTCTGTCTTTCTCCTTTGATCAATTTGTTCCGATTGAGCGTCCAGGAAATGAAAATTTCTTCAAAAATATTTCAACCAAATCTGTATTTTTACTACTATGTTCATGGAAGAGGGGCAAAAACTTAACCAAAACCAGCTGTAGAAC
The DNA here is from genome assembly GCF_964035555.1 of Netta rufina. NCBI lineage: Eukaryota > Metazoa > Chordata > Aves > Anseriformes > Anatidae > Netta > Netta rufina. The sequence continues at coordinate 22,345,220 of NC_140133.1, forward strand.
AGTACTTTCTACCTCATTTATCCCTTTATGTTTGTACAAAAGAGAAAAATTGAAAATTAGCCAAGAATGTAATACCACAAATTCTCTCACTAGAAAACATAGCATAGTTTGAAGTAATCCCTTTAACCATAGCACTGGCTTCTTGGTTTGCAGCACACAAACTGTTCTCTAAGAGGCAAAAGACTCGAGCAGCTTGCACAGTGCCACGGAAGCTGCAACACCAGCCCATCCCAGTGCGTTCTCTAACTGGAACTAGTGCGTGGCATCCCGAGTATTTATGGTCGTTGTCCATTTCTGTTGTCTCTGGGCCAAATTTTCACTTGCATCAGTCAAGGAGTAAGTCAAGCAGCAACTTTATATTAGCAGTATCACCGTGAATCTGCCCGTGGGACAGCAGCAGTGTTGACTGCTCTGTGAGGATCGTTTGTCAGGGTCATCTGGCAGCCCAGTGGCACCAACCTTCTGGTTAACATACAAAAATCCAGCTTCAGCAGCTGCAAGGCTTCGTTCCTCTTTCTGCAGCAACATTTTTTATTTCTTCGCCACAAAACAGGTCAGCATAAATTCCGGGCAGAAATTTGGCCCTTTCCTCCATGTGGGATTCCTGAAGAAATTGAGAAATCCTTAAGAAAGGTCTTTCTGCTCCCCCACCACCGCTGTTCTCCTGCAGCCTTTACAGTCTGCTCCGTACGGGTCTGGTCTCTGAAGTCCCCCACTCCTCTCGTGCCAGGGCTGGATCCTGCCAAGGTCTGTGCCCATGCTCCCGATGTGCCGCAGCGGTGGGTGGTGAGGGAGGGGACACGGGGCAGGCTCCCGGCCATCCCCCACCTGCAGCAGCCGTGGGGACGTGCGTCTTGTCCGGGCAGCTCACGGCCACACTTCAGCACCTGATGGGCTCTCTGCTTTTTTCATTCTCCCCACGTCCGGGCAGGTCTCAGCTCCAGGAGACAATGGCTCCCCGAGGTGCCCGTCAGGGTTCGGGAAGGGGCACTGAGGACCTGGCCTTAATCATCCAGATGCAAAAGTCAGAGGGCAGGAGAGCTGCTGCCTGCTTCAAAGTCACAGCTGAGGCAATATGAGCAGCAGGCACATCAGTGAGGGATAAAAACACACAGTTGGACCTGGCAAAATCCATCTTAGAAAGCACTGATCTGCCCTGAGAGATGTGTACTGCTGAGACATTTTAAATCACAGAGTGAGGCACTAGGAACGACAGCTCTCCGCAGATGGCCCAATACATCTTTTCTCCCCTGTCCTCAGTGATCCCAATAAACTCCTGACCTTACAGACAAATAAAGACGAACTCAAAGGAGACGGGAAGTCTGGCTTCATCTGCAGCATCATGTCAGAAGAAGAGCTCTGCTTGGTTAAGAAATGATTACTAATTCCTAAATTTTACTGACATTATTTCAGCCAGCAGCTATTTTTGTCGAAGCCACGGTCCAGTGACACCTCTTTGGGGATCGTTTTGTCCTGATACACACTGCTGGTGAGTCAACAGGAAGCCCAAAATCTCTCTTTCTCATAGTTGAGCATCTTTCCCTTTTGTCAATTTGTCGTCAATTTATGGGCCATGACTACTGCAGAGATTTAGCTGTGTTTAGTCATGGGATGATTTTGTCTCTTCCTAGCAAAGAGCTAAGTATAGCACAGACTCATTATTCAGAGGCCGTCAGTGATAACTGGCGTTGGCGTCTGGCCCGGCTCAGTTTGAGCGTTCGGGTCCTCCTCGGTGCTGACTTTAACTTTCCTTTGCCTCTCCCCATCCGCCCTCGTCTCTGCTCCGCAACCTGCTGTGACGCAGAGGCAGCTGGCATCCTGCAAGGCAGCAGTCACGCTTGTGCATTCCCGATGACAGCCAGCATCATTCAGAAAACTGGAGACTGAAATATGCAAAATCCGGCTCGGTCCAGCTTCCCGTCCCTGACAGCAGCCACTGCCAGGTGCTTCACCTGGTGTTTCTGAGCACCAGAAGTAATCTGCCCTTGATGTTGTATCATGGTCTGCCTAGGATTAGCTACAGCTTATCGTGTTATTTTTCTGTGTTATCATCAATTACAACAATTCCAGATGTATTTTGTTGTAGATATAAGCATTTTGGGTGTTTCTGAAACCTGTTCAGATCTTGGTTTGATCCTCTTCCAACAGTAAGCCTAATTACACAAGGTGCCAACCACTGTTTCCACGCCGACGGACAGCCTCCGTTGCGTGGGGGCAGGTCAGCCACCTGGGCACCTGGCACTCTGCAGCTCTTGTGGAAAACCACACCAGGAAGCAAAACTTGTGCTTTTTCACAGAATGCATCCTCACCGCCCGGGTTTGCTGCCCACGAGCAGGCTGCCCCCCTCCACGCGTGCAGGAGGCGCACCTCACCATGGGTGAGCGGGGACCGGCGGCAGCGTCCCCGAGCGGGGGGACCTGGCCGATGACCCCGTGCTTCACGGGGCTGAGAAATCCCTCTGTAAGTTCTTTCCTACTCCCCAGGTTGCCATGTGCATGTGTGGATTGGGAAAGTGAGTTAATGTCATCCCATTGCCATTTCAAGTGTTTTCTGTGGCTGCCAAGCCCTTGGTGACACGGGCCTGAAAAACAATATCCCCGCGCTGCTCCCGCTGCCGCTCTCCACATGCCTCTGTAAGGTCACGCTCACGCTGTCCCCGGCAGGACTGTCTCTCTCCACAATTTCTCTTCTGCATTTGCTTCTTAGCCCAGATTGTTCTGAGGATGTTTAAAAATCTCCTCTAAAACATGTAAAAAACTCGCTCTGCTATCAGGGCACGTGTTCCTTCCCCGGGAGGCTTCCCAGCCCCGGTGCCCACGGCCTCTCTGCTGGAGCAGGCTGCTAACACCTCCGTGGCTGCCGTGGGTTTTTCTCAGAGCAGGGAACCCCTCTGCAGGGCCAGACCCTGCGAGGAGCTGCTGGGGGGCGAGCACACGGCCTCGGCAGGGCCGCAGGGACCAGCCCAATGATCACAGCCACTGCCCAAGTGGGACCCCGGCTCTTGGGGCACCGCTTGCAGCCCCCGGTGGCAGCCACACCTGGGTGGAAGCTGCAGGGAGCCCTCGTCTCCCACGGCCTGCAGAGCCACGTCAGGACCACGCAGAGCACGGCCAGAGCATGGGACAGGAGCATGGACCCCACGCTGCCTTTCTGTCCCCCCACGGGCACCTTTGCTGCCCTTCGTGCGTTTTCACACGGCTGCTGCAAATTGCAGTCCCTCGTTTTGGGGAGGCGTATCCAGGCACTGGGGACAACAAGCAACGTGAGCTCCGATGGCTCCTGCCGGGGTCACGTGCAGAAGCAGGTGAGCAAAAGGCACTTTGTGCCCTCAGAAACTGAATCCTGGTGAAAATGACCCCCACGCTTCCCTTCTTTGCGTGAATATCTGAAAGGGATCTCAGAAAATGTAACAACAGGTGAGATACTGAATCAGTATAAGGTCATTTAGATTCTTTTTTATTTTAATTACATTAGTAAAGAAACAGTCCAGCCTGGAGCTGTGCCGGGTGCTGCTGGCAGCTGTGCTTTGCTTGCAGGACGTCAGGAGGCGGTCGGGTGCAGGTTCCTGGTATTTCAGCACGGTCCCGCCGGCGCCAGCAGGAGGAGGGCACAGCGGGGGGACAGGGGACAGGGCCAGCCGCCAGCCCGCGCGTGTGGGCCCTCGCCCTCAGCGGGACAAGGGGGCTTTGTGCTGGGCCTCCCTGCTAAAGCCAGAGCGGGCAGGAATGTCTGTGGGAAACTGCACAGGAGACCCTACTCTTTTGTGCAAAAAAAAAAAAAAAAAAAAAGAGGAAAACAGAAAAACAACACCCAAAGGCTATAGGTCAGCACTTAGCATATGCTGAACTAGGAAGAGGAACATGGTTCCAGACACTTTTTTCTGCTCAAAACGCACCAGAGTGGGTGCTGCAACAAACTGCCCCGGCCCGATCCTGCTGGTCCCTGCGCTCCGGGCGGGAGCTGTGGTGGCTGGGGGGGCTGGTGCAGAGTGGTCAGAGGGGATGGGATGGGGATGGGGATGGGATTGGGGATGGAGACGGGGATGGGGATGGGGACAGGATGGGGATGGGGATGGGATGGGGACGGGGATGGGGACGGGGATGGGGATGGGATGGGACGGGATAGGGATGGGGATGGGGACGGGGATGGGATGGGGATGGGGATGGGGATGGGGATGGGGACGGGGATGGGATGGGGATGGGGACGGGGACGGGGATGGGGATGGGGATGGGGAAGGGGATCACCCAGCAGCGTTGCGCTGCGCCCCGCACCCTGCGCGCCTGTCCCGCGCACACGTGCGCGCAGCACCCTGCGCGCCCCGCCCCGCCCTGCCCCGCCGCGCGCCCATTGGCCAGGAAAGTTTGTTCCGGCGGCCGATTGGCCGGGGGCCGCCGGGGGCCGCCAATGAAAGGCGCCGGGCGGGCGGCGCGCAGCAGGCGGGCAGCGGGCGCTGCGCGGGACGGAGCCGGGCACGGAGCGCGCAAGGTGCGGGATGGGACGGGGATGCGGGACACGGAGCGGTGCGGGACGGGACGGGACGCGGCTGGGGGACCGTGACCGTGCGGTGCGCAGCGGTGCGCGGCTGGGGGAGCAGGGCGGGACGGTGCGCGGTGCGGTGCGCGGCTGGGGGAGCGGCACCGTGCGGGGTGGGATGCGGTTCAGCCCCGCGGGCATCGCGCCGGGACGGTGCCGGTGCCGCCCCGGAGCCGGGTGCGGCTTCCCCGGTGCTGCCCGTGCCGGAGGCGCCGCTCGGCTCCGCGCCCTGCGGCTGGGGGCGGCTGAGCCGCGCAGTGCCCGGGGAGCGCCGCTGCCGGCCGGGACGGCTCCGCAGGGCTCCCGGCTCCGCTCCTGGCTGCGGTGACTCTCGGGGGACGGAGCCGCGCCGGGATGGAGCCCCTGGGGTGTCCCGGCCCCGCTCCTGCCGCTGCGCCCCGAGCCCCCGTCGGTGCGGCTCTTGGGGAAGCCGCTCGGGGCCGTCGTGGTCAGCTCGTGTCGGGCTGAGCTTGTGCTCTGGGGGATTCGTCCCAGGCTTTTTAGGGGCTGGGAAGTCCTTGTGCACCTTGGTCGGGCCGCCGAAGGCTCAATTTTACCTGGAAAATCCAGGTCTCCGCCACAGATGAGCGAACGAACCAGAATAACCGAAGCCCTCCCTTGGCACGGTGAGGGCTGAGTGGAAGGGGCTTTAATCGCTAAATAAAAACGTGTGGAACGGGTCGTCAGGGAGCAGCTGCTCTTACGGCCTTACTCGATGTACCTTTGTCACCGCATAGTTAGGGGGTGAGTTAAATGCCTAATGTCAGCACTTCGAGGCTTCCACACTGTTGTAATCTCATCTCCCGCTGCCAGATGGCTGTGGTGGGGCAGTGCCAGCACAGGGGCACCGCGGGACCTCCCCAGCCAAGGGATGGCAGCTTCCTGAGCTTTGTGCCAGTGCTGGCCTCGGAAACCCCTCCTGGGACAGGTCAGCCTTGGTCCCAGTGGCTCTGAGCAGTGCTGCTGCTCGAGCTGTTTGCTGGGTTTTGCAGAAGTTGGCTGCTCTGTGCGGGTTGCCCTGGGTGGTGTTGGTGCTCGGCAGCAAGGTGTGCTGGCCAAGGTGTCTGCTGTTCCGTGACACCTTCTCATGGGCAGGTGCAGCTGAGGATTTTGCTGCTGCTCGTGGAGCTGTGGTCTGTTGGTTTTCCTCAGGCACCACCGTGCTTCCTGCCTTGGCCAGGGCTTTGCTCGCAGGGCTGGGGATGCCCTGGGAGCAGCAGGGTGAGATGTGGGCAGCGAGGAGGGCTGGGCAGACTGCACTGTGGCAAAGCTCCCTCTGCACTAGACCCATTGCCCAGGAGCTTCTTGATTGTCATCCACAAAGGGGCTGGAGCCTGAGGCTGTGCAGCAGTAGGTCAAAGGGCTTAAAACCCTCTGTAAGGTTTCTCTGTGCAGAAACCCACCAACCCTTCCAAAACAGGCAGCCTGATGCTTGGCTCCCTTTGGTGGAAGGGTGAGGGGCCGTAAAGATCCACCATCACAGAGATGACATCTGTAACTGCAATTTCACTTAAATCTGTGGAAGGAACAGCAGAAAGTGCCTGCAGTGGAAGGGTGTGCTCCTGCAGGACGTGTTTTCTCGCAGTCACTCGTGACCAGGCAGTGTGGAGCTTAACATCTCCTGCGTGGAGTGAGGGAGGCGAATACCCCATCTCTGTGTACCTCTTCTGACAGGCCGGCTGTCCCAGTTCACCTCAGCTGGCACTGGGCACAACAGCATACAAAGAAAAGTCCCAGCTATTCTGCCCTTTGAAAGGGGAAACAAAATGGCATAAAAAGAACAAGAAAAATACAGAACCTGGATCAGTCTGGATAATACACGTCCAAAGACAAATGGGCGTCTTTGCGGTAGACGGCTGTTTAATTTCCTGAATCATGAGAAGGGCACTTTTTCTGGGCAGAGGGTGAAATACTGTCAAACTTTAATTTGGCTTGGCAGCGTCGCGCAACCAGTTTGAGCAAGTCGGGGAGCAAGTCTGGAACTCATTAGGGCTTGCTGCAAGGCCCTGAAAATTTGATTTTCAATCACTGTTGGGTTTAATTATTGTTGATGTCTTGCCTAGCGTATTATGGGATTCTTTCTGAGGAAATTAAAACAGCATGAGCAGGACGGCATTCTGTTTGGCAAATGGGTTGTTTAGATTAAATTCTAAATGGAGAGTTAAAGCTCAAAACCAAGATAAAGCATGATGGCTGGCATTTTGTGCTTTCCTGGAGCTATTTCAACTGGACTGTGAAGGCAGAAGGCATCAGGATTTGTGTACTGTTCTCACTAAATTCAGTCTTCTTTTTTCAGGAGAGGAAAATAACCCTCTAAGCTAAAAGTGCTGTTAAAAGCCAAGGTAAAGTTTACTCAGTTAATACAACTTTTGGTTCGGTAACTTTTTATTTCTTCAGTTCTCCAGTGTGGATTTTTTGCAAGCATCCAAAGCAGACAAACGGTAGGACAGGAAGAAAGTGCTGCTGTTGCTGTGGCGAGACCTGCAAGGTGCAGAGGTCTGGATGTTGCTGACCCTGAGGAGAGGCAAAACCTCTTTGCCATCAACACCGTGTCTGGACACCTGAATACTCTGCACATGTATCTGCAGATGTGCGTGGGAATGCTATTAAGGCTTGGGAACTTGCCCCTTAAGCCCAAAATGTAGGGCATTTAAAAGCTAGAGTGTATTGGAGCCTCAGCTTTTTCATTCATTTCTTCATAAACTGTGTCCCTGGATGAAGACACAGGATTTTTGGGCTAAGTCCACAACTGTGCTTTCCCTTCAGAACATCTGCTCTGCAGCTCTCTGCAGAGCTTGGGCAGATGGCTGCCTTTGTGGTTAGACACTGAGCTCTCAAACAGTGAAGGTTACGCCTAAAAGTAGTCTTCCACAGAACACATCTGTGAAATCTATAGTCTGTCCAAAGCCACTCCAAAGCAATCTGAGCGTGCAGCAATAAAGATAGTAAACACTAACTGCAGGGATCGTGCATGCGAGGCAATCACATCAGTCACTTAAATGCGCGAGTGCTCTCTTGTGTAAACACTGTCAGGGACTGTACAAGCAACTTCATCCTTGCTGTTGGAAGTTGGACCTCATAATTCTTAACAATTAGACCATAGAAAGTTATTTATCTGTTGGAGACTTCTTGTGCCCGTAGTTCCCAGTTCTGCTCTGTTAATAGAAGTGCAGTGTTTCCCTGTGAAGGGCTGATCCCTTCTCCGTAAAGCTGCCTCGTCCTGGCGAGGCGTTTTGCCCCAGTGTAGGTACAAGAGGTTACACTTGGCCTGGGGAGATGACCATTGCCCTGCATACCCTCTGAAAGGTGGTGTGCTGCTGTGTCTAAATCCCCGCTCAGAGCTGCCAGCGGCATTGTGTTGGAGCCAAAGGGAGGAAATGCTGCTGCAGCTGTCATGGAGAAACAGATGTTGATCTTAATGCAGAAACCTGCTTGGCTCTGTGAACAAGTATTTATAGATATGAAATCATAAAGCACACATGGGTTAAAGAGCTTATTTTGGGACTTGGACTCAGGACTAAACCTAGCCCCATAAAACACAATTTACAAGTTACAAAATCCTTCTCATTCTGCAGGGAGGGAGTGTCTGGAGTGTTTGTTTAGGCTGAGACTTTTTTTTAAATATATAAAAAATGTGTATTTCAGCCATTCAGGAAAAGCAGTATTTAGCTGTCCTAGCTTGAAGCTATTGCTTCATTTAAAGATGAGGCTGAAAGAAAGGGAAAGGTTTTGGGGAAGCTCTTTCCACTTTTGGAAGACAAGCTGGAAAGAAAACATCTACTGTCCTCTTAGCAGGAGCATGTGACTGCAAACCTACCCAAAAGCACGGTGCCCAGGTGCTCAGGCTCTGCCAGTGGGAGGTGGCACAGCTCCTCAGCTTCTGCAGCAGGGCTCTGGGCAGCCCCAGGATGAGCTCTGACTTCCCTTGCTGCCTCTGGACACCTGGAGAAGTTCTGCTGTACTTCATGTGCTCTGCCACAGTTCCTTCGGGCATGCCTTCAGCTTTATGTCTCAATCTCTGCAGCTGTAAAATATGAATGGTCAAGCTGAGAAGGGATTTAGGAGGACTAAATCAAGGATGTTGTACAAAATCCCTGATGGGAGTAGCTCCTGCAATGCAAAATGTCAATGCAGTGATGGAAAGCCCAGCTCCTGATGATGGCTCCGCACCATTTCCACTGCTAGAAGTGGGAAGGACAAAGCTGGCTTGTGGGAAGGGAATTGATGGCTAAAATGAGACACTTACCTGAGCACTTTGGAACTTATTACAGCTGCTGTTTAATTAAATTTGGGTGGGTTCTTCCCATTCCATACACCTACTCGCAGCTTGTTTTGTTCTTATAGTTGAGACCAAGTGTCTGAAGCACTGTCTTGTTTGTGGAAAAATCTATTCATCGTATTTTTTTAATTTGCCCTTCTCTTATCGTTAATTCACACATTGTTAGTGGAGAAAGGAATCCTGCCAACAATGTGCTCTTGGAAGAGCAAGATATTTGCAGAGGCTCTGGTTCTGTTATCTCTGTCATCCTGTAGGTTGAGATCTGGCAGCTCTATTGAAATAGTTTCCTCAGATATCAGTGCCTTTCCCTGGTCTTTATGCTGCTAAAATAAAAGGCAATAAACTTCTTACTTCACAAAGTGTAATATCAATTAGAGCCTCCAGTATTCTAGATAGTACTAATTCATTCACTGACTTCAAATTCTCATTAGGTTTTAAGACAATCTTCATGAATGTCACTTCTTTTTCTGTGAGCCTGGTAATTTGGATAGCTGCTCAGAATCTGGTAGGGAAACAAATAGCTTTTAAGTTAAGGCTACAATAGATGTTTTTCATCTATGAAAAGAAAACAAATCAAAGCTGTCCTTTGCCGTTCCAAGTCAAAATTATTATAGATAGCAGCATGTGCAGAACTGATGAATGCACTTCGAAGAGCAGTTGCTTACACTCACACAAGTTTATTCCATTTGCAGCCACTGTCAAGCAACCCCTTCAAAAATAAATCTTGTCCTGAGCTGCCCATTCCAGAGGCTGTCCCTGCTACCTGGCTCCGGCTGCTCAGAGGTCTGCCTTGGGTGTTTTCTGCTCAGCTCTGATGCTCGTGCCTGCCGTGCCAAGGGGCATTGCTCTGCTTCCCTGGGCTCTGCCTGTGCTCACCAGGGAGCAGTTGGGTGCCCTGCAGGTCCTGCTCAGTGCTGGCTCCTGGAGAACAACTCCACAAGAGCTACTTGCAATCTTTTTGGGGCATTTTTCCCCCAGTTTGAGAGGCAGGCTTAATGAGAAACAGGTGATCCCCTTCCTAAAGGAATTTATTAATAAGGTTTAGACTGGAAAACTATCTAGGAAAATGCTGAGTGAGATGGATTGCCCATCCAAATTACAAATTAAGATGCTTGAGGTCAAGCTTTTGAAAGGGGGCTTCTGCTACCCAAGGGAGGGCTGATTGGGATTCACCTACAATGATGAAAGGATCTTAACTCACTATTTTAGGAGGCAAATTAAATACTTTCAAAATATCTGTGGTTTTGTGGTTATTTTTCCCCCTTCCGGAGGTATCCAGCCTTCCCTTTTGGGGCCTTTAAGCCAAGTTTTCAATGCCTCTGTGGTTACCTGAAATTCTGGATCATCATTTAGGTAACACCAAAAAGTGTTTTTTTGACATTCATTTAAATTCCACCTTGTGAATGTTGTTTAGCAGATAGCTCAGCATTTGGGACTGCCCTGCTCTACTGCTTTGTTGAAAGGCAAACTGCTCAGTACCCTGAGCAGCGGTAACTGCCCTTGCACTTAAATATATGTATACAAAAGCTAATCGAGTGATGCAACTCAAAGGCCCTTATTTAAACAAGCACACACAAGTTCAGATTTGTTAGATTAATGTGATCCTTTTGCCAGCAGTAGGAACCACTGAAGGGAAAAACCTCTCCTGGTAATTGGGCCAGGTTACTGACAACCTCATTTATCTGAGTGCTGCTGCTTTTCAGCTTGAATTAAGAAATGAGAATAGAAGTGAGAATATTTGACGTGGGTTTCTTGCTGGCTTAGAGTGCCTATTACCCAGGCTACCTTTACTCTGTACAGCTGTTTGAAGCAGGGGTACCTTGAGGACTCCCGGGAGCGTGCAGCAGTCTGTGCTCAGCATTGGAGCAGGGCTGGCTGCTGTACCAGTTGCAGGGAGCAGCAGAGGAGCAGTTTCAGTGCTCATACAGCAGTGTCCTGCTTTGCCTCAGATTTAGGGCAGTCTGCCCCTCTGCATGCCCCGGGGTTGGTCTCTGTTGGCTCCATCCCTGCTGCCAGCATGCTGTGGGCTTGCAGCAGTGCCTGGCTGTGGCTGGGATGTGCTTGCAGGGAGCCTCGGGTCTCTGGGGGCTGCCATGGGCAGCTCACTGCACGTCCCTGGGTGTGCCAAGAAGTTTTTCCTAGCCCCCAGCTGGTGCTGCTGCCGCTGCTGTGGCAGAGGTGGGAACCTCCAGGCCCAGCCCAGCAGGAGGATGCGGAGCTCACCCTTTTCGGGAGAGGCAGTTACATGTGTGCTGGGGCTGAGGCTGGAGAGGGGACGGTGAGGTGCCTCTTACACCTGGATATAATAGAAATAATAGAACAATCGCTGCAAATCTGCCCTGCTGGACCTGCAGATGGAGGGAAAGTGCAACCAAAGAGGCTTTCTCTATGTACTGAGTCTTAGTTCTTGCCTTTAGCTAAAACCCAGCCCCTTGGACGTGGTAATATTTTGCTCTTGGCTGATTTTCCTCCCCTGGCCCATGCAGGACCTCATAGCTCTGACTTGGGGAGTTGTACTTTTGCAGAACTTGCAGCATTCCCCTTGTTGCCATACAGCCACCTCTTCTGCTGTGTGTAAATGTTTACACCCTCCAGTTACTGGACTTCCTTTGAGGAAGCTTGACTTAGCTCCCATTATGTCAGCTTAGTTCTGTTATAATCAAATAATGACACAAAATTAATTGCTATCCATCCGTATCCTTGAGACTCCACAATTGCACTGAGCAAACCAGTCCCACCCATGTGAATACGATCTGCCATTTCCTTTTCTCTTTGTTCGGGGCTTTCTCAAAGTTACAATTGTTAATCTCCGAAATTTGTTGCAGCTGGAGGAACCCCACCCGGGGGGTTCATGTGGTGCCTGGATGGGAATTTTGGGGGTAGGATGTCCGATGCCAAGGCGGTGAGGGTCTTTGGGGCTGCACCAGACGCTTGCCTTGTGTCCTCAGCTCTGCCACAGGGAGAGGTGAAACCAGGACCTCGGCTCTCAGTGCTGTTGTCAACGTGTAGTAACTTTTTGGAAGCCAGCTTTTCCTCCTCTCTCCCTAAAAAGGAGGAGGAAGCATACTTGAGGTAGTTACGTGTCTCCATTGCCGTTTTTAGCCTCCAAATAAGGTGTTGTGTAACGAGTGCTTGCGGGATCCAGAAGGCTCGCTGCAGACGCAGGAGGGCCCCGCTCAGCCAGGCCCTTCTGGAGCTGCCACAGCCGGCCCCAAAAGCCCTGCCAGAGGCCGGAGGGTGCAGGATGGCTCATGCAGCAGTGCCAGGGAGCTGTCACGGTGCCAGGGAGCAGTCAGGGTGCCAGGGAGCGGTGCCATGGATGTCACCCAACAGCCTGTCCCCGTGTCCTCCGCTGGCATGGAGCTCAGCGAGCTGCCTCCTGTCCGACCGCTGCACACAACACCCGCTCAGGAAGGCGTGTGTTCTTGGAAGCTTTCAGGGCCTTTGATTAATAACCATATTAGCCAAATTTGCCGTTTGGCTGGAGCTGTCTGGGGCATGGGGCCGGCACTCGCAGCGAGGCCCTGCTGCCCCAGGGAGCCTCCTCCTTCCAGGGCGTTTCCCACCTGCTGCAGTCCAGCATTGTGGTTAGAGGCCCTGTGGGTAGACAGGAGGAAAGATGATTAAAGGTCTCCCAGGGGAGTGTGGTCTAAGCATCCCTGAGCAGATAAGGATCTCCTCACTTCAGCAATTGTCCTTTTGTTGTGGTGACTGACTTTGCAACTGGAGCTGGCTCTGCCCTCCCGTTTCCACCTTCCTTGTTGAGTCACTTAGCCAAGTCCCCATCTGCTGCAGCCCCATGCAGTAGCATGCTTCTGCTGGAGGAGAAATGAATTTGTCTTGACCCTGTGCTTGTGCATGGCCAAAGAGAGACAGTGCAGCCCAATCTGCACCTGCTCAGCCGGGTTAGACGTCGGTCTGCTCTTATTGTGCTCAGTTCCCTCGTGGCTCAATCTCACAGTCCTTAAAGGAAAGCAAAATACTGCTGTGGGCTCCTCCTGGCGCTTGGTTAATCTGTGTATTAGACATTAAGTGGAGCTTCTTGATCCTGTGGTGACATGAGATAAATCAACCTCTGCAAAAGCAGCTATTAGCTGAGGATGGCAGGGTGTTAGCTTTCCCGTACCACCCTTCTTGTGAGCTCTGTTTAAAGTTTGTATTAATATTAAATTTCATCCACCCATTAGTCCATAAAGCAGTTGGCTCTCAAGGAATGAGTTTCCTGGGAGCAGTGTGCTAGAGCTGCTCTGTGCTTCTGAGGCTAAACAAAGCGGAGGTGTTAAGTACAGCCCGAGGCATTTTTTCCGCCCTGCAGCTTGTATCAGCCTGTTGGTCACTGTCCGCAGGAGGACCTCGGCAGCCACCCCGACTGCTGATGTTTGTGGTGCTGAGCTGTTTATCACTACGGCGTCAGACTGGATGTGTGCAGACCACAAACCCATGACAGCTAAAGGGGCTTCGTGTCCGTATGGAGCCAATTACACGTAAGGATGGCAAGTACTTGTGTTCCCGGGGATGCAGCTAGCAGGGAAGGCTCGTTTCTGAGGGACCATGCTCGCCATAGCTGCTCTGTCTGCTCAGCCCCTTTGTGGTCCCAAAGCTTGGCCGGTTTCCCTGTGGCGATACCCCAGGCATGGCAGGGTTTTTACTCGAGGACCATTTGCCGGAAAACTCTTACCCAAGCTTAGTCTGAAGTCTCCTCTTCTTGGACGTACTAAATGTGTGGCACTTAAAGCCAGTGTTGTGAGGAGAGTGGAAAGAAGCTTATTTAAAAGGGCTTTCAAGTCAAGGGGATGTGGAAGCATTGTTTTTTCCATGTGTCGTTGGGGACGGTCTCCTTGCAACAAGCTCTGTTGTCAAGCTAACTTCAGCAGAACAAAGGGCCGATGGCCAAGGTGTGCTGGACCGGTCAGAGGGCGATGATGCACCCAAACCTTCTGGAATCGCAGCTGATCTGTGAGCAGAGCAAGCTGGTGGGGCTGGACCTCGACCGGCTCCTAACTTCTAGCCAGGGGTCCATCCTGCTGGGTGGACCTGCCCTGGGAGCTCAGTGCTCCTTTGTCCTCAAGTCTAAACCAAGCAGGAATGAAGTTTTGTTTTGTTCTGTTTTTCCCGAGGCACTTGGCATTATAGGTTCCCTATTTTCTAAAAATTGAGCAAACTTACCAGTGTCTAGGATGGCCCTGCCTTTGGCCAGTGTAACGAACCACAGCATTACACTGACCAAGAAGCTGGCATATTCCTGAGATTGTTCAGAGATGTTTTTGTGGGTAGAATGGCCTCAGTTTCCTATCATTTCACTGCCTAAGAATTTCCTCTGCCCTGACTTGCTTTCTCTCTCTTAGTAGCAAGAATGCTATCAGACTAAAAGCCAAAACAGAAATCTTAAAGTGTGTTGTATATCTAGTCATGGTGAGCAGAATTTGCTTTTCTTCCAAGCAGTTTGTTGACACAGACATTTTTGTAAAGGCGTTACAAATGTCTTCACTCCTCACGTCTTAAACTCTCGCATCTCTTTTAAAATTGCTGTATCCAGATGGGCTTGGGCATAGGTGGAGTCCAGGACAGTCCGTTTCACAGTCTTACTGGGTTTGGTGGTCTTTGCCATCTTATATGTCTCTCTTTTTTTTTTTTTTTTTTTTTTTTTTTTTTTTTTTTTTTTTAATGAGAAATCTCCTTTTATGCGTATTTGAGGAGCTAGAGCTGAGCCGCGAGGAGAGGCTCCATATCTGGGCAGGGAGCCCTGCTGACCAGGCAGCCCGAGCAGCCAGCACGGCTCCTGTTGTGGCTGGCCCCTGCACTGTGATGGGAATAAGGAGCCCAGAGCTCCCTGCGCTGCTGGGGGAGAGAGAAGCTGTCCCCCAGGTACAGAGACATTGCTGTGCTCCACATCCTCGCGAGGGCAGAGGCTGCCTGGAGAGGTCAGAGCTCCAGGAGGAAGTGTGAGAGGTGGTGGCTGAGTGCCCTGACCCGTGTGGAGGGGGCTCAGGAGCATTTGGCAGAGTCTGCCCCCGCCGTGGGGATTTCCCCCAAGTTCACAGGGCCACTCACACTGCCCTGCAGGCAGTGGTGGGGATGAGCTGCTGTCCCAGCCCCTTCCCCTACAGCTGCAGACCTGCACCTCCAAGGGCAGAGGAACCCGAGCCATCCCAGGAGCTGCACGTTGCCTTGAAGAGCTGCTGGATTTTCATATTTTTCCATACATTTCCTATAGCTCTAGACTTGTGGCTGCCATGCGTGGTAAGGAGCAGTGAGTCATGCTATGGACACCTGCAAAAACTTCTGTTTCCAAAGAGATCTGGAATTCCTGATGGTGAAGGCATCGGGGCTTGGCGAGAGCAATTGCACAAATGGGAAGGATGGTGGCTGGGTCTTCTCCGCAGGTCTGAATTTGTGTGTGGTGCAAAATAATGGCTGGGACTTCAGCTCCATCTTAAGGAAACAGATCCCCAACCTTCAGTACCTAGCTCAGAGGTGGGGATTTCCCCTTAATGCCCACAGCTTTGTTCTGCGGGTGAAACAGTGGCAGTTCCAGATGAGAGCTGAGAGTTCAGTGTATCAAACCTGATCCATTTTGCTGTATGCGTTTCAGCTGAGTAAATGTGTAACCGGTGAGACCGTAGTGAAGGTTCAGAAGCACTTCCCCAGGGTGGTGTTTGCAGAGGAACTGTGCCAAGGTGGCAGGTGGGGAGGTGCAACCTGCATTTCAGCCAGCCTGATAAGCTTCATCAAGCCAGTATCTGCTACAGGGTGGCATCTCAAAGGCCCTCACTGGCGTTCATGTTGGCAGAAGAAGCCGTTAGCTGAACAGAAGTTTTTAGCCCCTTTTTGTATGAGGTCCTCCAGACTCGTCCTTCCATGGCCGAGCTGGCAGCAGTCCATACACAGCGGCATGGGGCACCTCACTCCCCAGCTGGGCTGTTCACGAGGCTTCAGGATGCACTGGGCAGCGTTTGGAGCTGGAAGCTTTTGTAACAGGAGCCCATGAACCCTGAGGCAGTAAAGAAATACCAGGTTTGCATACCAGCGTGAAGGCTGCAGGCAGGTGGCCACCCCCTGGATGGCCGAGCTCCCACGCTGTTACCTGGGATGCCAAGGCTTCGGGTTGTCTTGTGGGGTGGCTCCATGTGCTCTTGCTGCTGACAGTGCTTTTCTCTTTGCTTCCCCTCTGCACGGGCTATATAATGAGGCTTTTCCAAATTAGTTTATTTAATCCAGATGTTTGCGTTTTGAATAAACAAACATTCATAGTCCCTCGTCTGTATCACAGTCCCTTGTCTGTACTCAGCTTCTGTCTGGTTCATTAAGATTAGTCATTTAAAAAAAAAAAAAAAAAAAGGTAGATACGTAGCACACGATTCCAGAACTGACAAGATTTACAGAGGTCTGTGTGTCGGAAATGTAAATGTGTGTCTGTTCTGGAGAGCTGTGTCAGGGCTGAAGAATCAAAAGCATCCTATTTTCTGCATGCTAGAGGCAGGGGGAATGTGTGTGCATGCACTCAAGTGCATGTTAAGGCTGTTTAGAGATGTATTTTTATGAATTCCCAGGATGAGAGGTCTGGCCTTTCAATGGCTTCAAAATGCCTGGAAAGACTGAAGGTGAAATCTGAAATGAAAAAGAAGGCGAAATCAGAGACACAACTGAGATAGCTGTCCCTTGGACAAAGGGAGCTGGAATGGGACCGTTTTATACAGATGGGGCTGGGTTTCTCAAGGAAAAAGAAATGGGAAGAGAAAAAAAACAAAGGGGAGCTGGGGCAGGAGGAGCACAGGTCGTGTGGTGGGATGAGCACAGCTCGGAAACACACGTGGGCTGAATTAAGATTGCGCAGGCAGCACCACCCTGCTCGAGCACTGGGAGCCTCTGCAGCCTTCGCTGTGTTGGGAAGGACTCCGACTGTGCGCACACCAGTGCCTGGCTGATGCCTGGAATGAGCTGCTACTTCTAGAAGAATAAGTGTACATGGACTGCGTGCATGGGAGCGAGCAAAAAGGGCAGGGTAGTGCAAGATTTGTACGCATTAAGCGTCAAAGGAAAATGAGCTTCAAAGTGGTCAGGAAATTGCAGGAGGCTGGCATTTCACAATGCCTCCCAAGGACTGGCAGTACGGGGTGTGCTGGTGTGGGTGGCAGAGCAGAGAGCTGGCTGCAGCTTTGCTTGCAGACAGTAACCCTCTGGGGCTGCCACCGCTGCTGGAATTGTTTTCCCTAAGCCCATTTTTACAGGGAACAAAGGTGTCTTTCAGACAGGAGTCTGCGAGTTCCTGTAAAAACAGCCAGGCCGACGAGCCCAGCGCCCGCCGCGTCCCTCCCCGATGCTTCCTGCAGCCCTCGCGTCTTGGCTCCCACTGTACCCTCCTGCATTCCTCACATTCACACAGCCATGTTCAATAAGTCTGCGGCACAGACACTCAAATAAGTTTATTCTCAGTGTTATTGGCTCCTGCTGTGACTCCTTGCACTTGCCTGCCTGCTGCTGGGAGGCTGTCAGGGCTGTCTGTGCGGCAGCGAGCACCCATGTATGTAACTGCTGCGAGCACAGCAGTTTTCCCCTCCCGCTGCCTTTCCTCCTGGAGCCCTTCCCTGCTGCATTTCCTCTTCACCGTGGAAAGCACCCATAAAGCACAGCACCCGGGATGAGGGGATGTATCACACCCCAGATACATGTGAGCGCCAGCAGGACAGACGGAGGAGGTGCAGGCTGTGCTGCAGCTGGCAGCGTCAGATCGCAGCAGCCTCAGGTTGCCCTAACCTTGCTGCACAGCGGTGCTCCTCGGCCAGGGCTCTGCTGCTGTGCCATGGGGTGGGCATTCTGGGGCATCACGTCCTCTGGTAGCTTGCACCCGGGTATCTGCTGCTGGCTTTAATGGTGTGCCGTGAAATCTCTCTGGTTTACATGGATGCATATGTGCTGTATATAAGCTGACTGCAAATAATATTGTTGTAAGCCCACAAGGGGGGCTGCCCAGCACCGTGTGCATGCTGGATGTGCCAGCTCGAACCCACCTTCCTCACAATGTTCCAGGCCAGTTATGACTCTGGCATGTGGCCTTCTCTCAATTTATGGTAAAAAACTTCAACCCAGGCATCCCTGTGGAATCCCATAGCCAGCCTGCATGGACAGGGATCAGACAGCATCTGGGAGGTTTGGGGCATCACGGCGTGTAAGGCATGGCCAAAGAATTCAGCATCTGAAGGACTGACTGCGGGGCTAGCACTCAAGCCTTGGATGGTCTTTGAGAAGCGAACCTTTCCAGCTGGTGTTCTGCTCTTTTCCAGATGTCTGTGGGCCAGCAGCAGTCGGGAAGAGGTGTGCCATGCTTACGCTGCAGAGGGTCGTGCACGGGCTTTGAGCCACATTCTTGGAGGTAATGTTTCTGCCGGGACGGGCCCTACCTCTGAGGCTGTCCTTTCAGGTCCTGTTGATGTTGTATTGGTGGCTTTGAGGGCAAAGAAAAGCTGCAGAGTCCTTGGGCACTGCTGCAATGGTGCAGGAGGCTTGTGCTCCCTGTTCTCCATCCCCCTTTCTTCTCTGAAACTGCTATTTTATTTTAATTTGGTTCATGACTACTTCTTTAATTGGTGCAATTAGAGAATGGTTTGACTCCTACTTGTTCCAAGACCCTGCTGAAATACTTCAGGTTGCATCAGAGTTAGTCTGTCCTTTTAAAACTTGATGGAAAAGTTGTCCAGCAGAGAATGGTCTTACAGAGCCATCTTTGGTTTACAGCCATTGTGATTAGAATACCCTGAGCTGGGAGCGGGATCCCCAAGGATCACCAAGTCCGTCTCCTTAAAATGGGGGTCGTGTGGCTATCAGTTCCCTTCCCAGTGGTCACCTTTTTAAAGGCGCGTAAAGCCTCGTAGCAGGCGAGGCTCGTGCTCTGCAGGGGGAGGCTGGGGAGGCTGGGGGGCTCTGGTGGTGCCTTCGTGGGACAGCACCAAGGCTGACAGCTCTGCTCCAGCCCCACGGCTCGTGCCAGGGAAGCCTGTTGGCCTATGTCACCAGCCCAGTTTGCATTTACCCTTTTAGCGTGGCTGGATCTCGGTGGCAGAGCCTTTGAAAAAGCGCGTGCCTCCTGCCACCACGGTCGTATCAAAAGGACGATCTCGCTTGTCGCTCGCAGGAAAATATGCAAGTCATGCAAATGCAGCCAGGAGGATCACAGCCTGAGCTCCGACTTGGAGGATGACCGGAAAATTGGCCGCCTGCTGACGGATTCCAAGTACGCCACGCTCACTGCCCGGGTGAAAGGAGGGGACGGCGTCCGCATTTACAAAAGGAACCGCATGATCATCACCAACCCCATCGTGTCACGGAAGGACCCCACCTTCGACACCATCACGTATGAGTGGGCTCCGCCGGGGCTCACCCAGAAGCTGGTAAGGGAACACGGCTCAGTTTTGGAATAAAGTTACCGTGAAAAATAGCAAAGCAGGTGGTTTTTCTCCCAGAGCAAAACTGAGCATGACGTTTAGTATTTTGGAAAGCCATGTTTATAACCAAAGCAGGTAGAAGAGAGGGATGGGTTGCCTTTGGGTTCATATAGGCTTGCTTACATTTCTAGAAGTTGGTGCATGTTTTACAAGAAGGCTCACTCCTTTGGTAGCATTCACGTCCAATGAAACACTGCTGAGGAGAGATCCCATCTGGGCTGTCCCGTGGGGAAAAGAAAGAAAGCCCCCAGCCCTGTCCCAGCTTCCTGTGCCTGGTTTGCCTGGGTCAGCAATAACGCTGCTGTGGGAACGCATGGAAGTGGTTTCAGGCGTGTGGAAATCAGTTGCCCAGGAGGGGACTGCTGGAGGGAAAGCACTTAACTGCACTTCAGCTGCGCTGTGGTACTGAAAACATTACACATTACACCGTCATTAGTGGACAGCTTTTGCTCTTCAAATTAAACAAATAGTTTAAAGCTGCTTAAAATTGCAACCAGATTTTTTTAGAAGATGAGTTGGGAAACAAATGTGGAAATTGCAGCTGCAGACCCGAGTGACAGACCTGTTCTTTACTCTTAAGCTCAGTAGTCCTCGCCCTGTTGGGAAGGCTGGAGGGGAGCTGCCACGAGGTCCGCACTGGAAACGCAGATGGGCATGCAGCTCTAGAACCAGTTTGTGCTGATGGGAGCAGGCCCCTGGGCTTCAGTAAGGGACCAAGACTCCCACTTACTTGACTGTCTGGCTGCTTAGTCATAGTGCTACTGCTTGTAGTTTCCTTTCCTTTACTTTTTTTTTTTTTTTTTTCTTTTGGTAGGAGCTAGCAAAGCAGGAATGTTTGTTTAACCAGTGTTTGCCTTCCACGGGTCCCAGGGGGAATTAGGGAACTTGTTGAGGGATGGGGAGAACAATGATGGCACTTCTCCAACGTAGCATGATTTATTAAGCAGCTGCCCAGCCCGGGATTTATCAGAAATTCAATTTTCACTGCTAAAAGCTGGCTGCAGAGAGGTGCTGCTGGCAGCTGGCACCTTGGGACAGGGTCAGTTCCATACAGCGAAGGAAGCCCAAAGCCTGCTGTTGCTGTGCTGCTTCCTTCTGTGACCCTGAGCCCAGACATGCCTCTTGCAGGCATGCGTCTGTGATTGCAGCCTGCAGCACTGAGCAGCAGGGCACAGCAGGGCCGGGTCCTTGACAGCTCCATGACCCAGAGCATCGCATTCAGTCCCTGCAGAGCCAGCAAGGGGGGAGGCTCAAACGCAGGCGTTTCATGGAGCTTTGGAACTTCTTGCCTTTTGGAGTTGAAGTAGTGCCTGAACAGATTGGAAGTAATCTTAGTTTGAGTAAACAGTGCTCAGGAACTTTGAAGACAACCTTGATAAATTTTGGCTTAATGATCAACTTGACAAACTCAGGAAGAATATTGGATGTCAACAATTCTTGATTAGTTCAAAAGGGACTTTGGCCAAAAAGCTTTTAGTGCATAACTGACTCGCTCCAGTGATTTCCTTCTGAAGGCAAAGTGGAAGCTGGGGATTTTTTTTTTCCCACATTGTCCTGAAGTGGATGGTCCAATAACAGGGGAAGCTCAGAGTACGTTTTCATTAAGCCATGTCTGGATAAGTTATGAAGAAGATATTCAGGGTCTTTGGGGAAAGTAGAAAGAGCAGTTCATAAAATATCTCTTAAAAAAAAAAAAAAAGTAGTTAACAGTGCTGAAAACTTAAAATGGTCTTCCTCAAAATCATCTGTGCTAAGGCACTGTAATAAAGCATTTGACAACAGTAATACATGATAGTAGCAAAAGAAGCAGCTTTTTATTATCGTTTATTTCAGTTTTTGGTGTCAGGCTGAATTATTTTTCCTGGTCTATTCTCTGGACACATTTTAAGACATGTGCAGTTATAACCTTAAGCATTCCCTTGACCCGGGGAGTGAAGTCACACTGAATGTCTGCACAAATGCTGAGAAGTGCCACCGGCCAGTACGGCTGTCCTTGTAAGAAAGGCTGGAGGCATTGCTCAAAGCCTGGCACTGGAGAAGAGCACAATGCTTCAGATGCACGTGCTGGCACTTTGCTGCTCTCGTAGCTCTGGTGTAAGTGTGCGTTGGTGCTGGTCCATTTGTATTGCATTCCTTCTTCCACTGAGGTTACACCAAGCTGCTGTCCGCTAGTGCTCCTGCTGCAGCTGAACCAAGCCAGCAGGCTGCATTGTGTACTCTGTCTTAAAGTTCATCACCATACAGCAGCGAGATATCTGGTTTGCTTTTCTTTCCAGCTGCCGAGTATTGATGGCAGTATCTTTATTTTTTGAAGCACGCTGTGTGAGGCCTGGGATGAGCTTTAAGTAAATTTTTGTCTTTTGCTTCTGTAGTTTCTATTAGGCCTTTTGGCTTCTGTGAAAACCCTCTTTGTAGCAAGTGGTTTTTACTGCATCCTCTGGCTTTGTAGCCCATTTTTCCCAAGCAGCACCTTCTCCAGTGAGGCTACCACTGTGCCTCTGCAAACTTCCAGATACCAATCCTACCAGTGCACAGAGGCACAATAGACTGAATTTTGATGTCTAATGCAATGTGCAGCAACATTAGCATATGCTCCAAGACATGGGGAGGGAGGCCCAACTCCATTAAATCATTTGTTTTTTGCTGTCACAAACCTTCAGGGGGGAATATTGCCCTGAATATTGCTGCTTGGCTGCAAGTAGCTGAAGTGGAAACTGCCTTTGAAATTTACACAAGCATGATGAGCTGTTCAGTGTCACGTTTCTGTATTTAAAAGGCTATATTGAGCTAGACTATGTACAGTGAATAGTTAATCACTTCTCCATTCCCTTAAAACTCAATTTTCAAATGCTGACCAAGTAAGAAACAAATCTAATGCAGCTGGATGCTGGTCTTTAAAACTCAGTGGCAACGAGCCAACTGGCTGCCCGTTCCCTCTTCACACTACAATAGGAAAAATGTCTTGAGTGGGAAACTCCCTTCCCTTTAAGCACCAGGCCAGAAAGAAGTTAACTGCGCAGCCCCCCCTTCCTGCAGATGTTGATCCAGCCTGGGACAGACCTCTCCAGGATCCGTTTACTCTGCTCTTATGGCAGTGGCTGCGGGCCAGCTGAGTAGGAGACTAAACTTCAGAGACAGTTTCTTGGCATCTGCTTCCCACTTTGCAGGGCATCAGTGGCAAAACACCTTCCCTTTGCTGCAAAATCTGTAGTCCAGTAGTGTGGGTCTTGGAGGTGCAGGTTCGACAGACATCTGATTACTTTTTTATTAGGATTTTACGTGAATTGTAAAGGGACTTTTCACTGTGTGCATTTAGTGGGGGGCTGTGGGGTGCTGTTCTCTGTTCCTCACTGTAAGGAACGTGTTCTTCAGGCTCCCAGTCCCTATGGCAGGGTGACACTGGCTGGTCTCCAGTTTACAGATGAACTTTGATGAGTTTCTGGTCTTTTCAGCAGCCTTGTTGTCTGTCCTGCTGCTGGCAAGGGAGGGTATGGTGGGATCTGGATGCCAACCAGCAAACCCAGCAGGAGCTGGGGGAGCTGTCAGTAGGTCGTTGTCTTTTGGCACTGCCCGAAGTGCACGACATGAGGAGCTTCATGCAAGCGTAGCCTGCAGTGTCTGATGCTGCAGTGATCTGGTTCGGGTGAACACAGCGAGGTGTGCAGCAGAGCAAACCCATTTCTGCCTGTGTTTTCTGAGGATGAAAACTGTCACTGATCAGCAATAGCCTGTATGCTACCTGCATCCGAGTAAATTTGGCCTTTTATTGCTAAATGGCAGGTTGGAAGTTGAGAAGAGGAGGCGGGCAGGGGGTCGGTGATGCTGACTGTCACCTCTTGCACCCTCCAGGCCATGCAGTACATGGAGCTGCTCCCCAAGGACATGCAGCCGGTGGCGGGCACGGACGGGGCCTACCAACGCCGGCGGCAGCTGATGAGGCAGCTCCCGGTGTACGACCACGACCCGTCCCAGTGCCGCGGCCTGGCCGAGGGCGAGGTGAAGCTGATGGAAGACTTCGTGAAGAAGTACAAGGCCGAGGCGCTGGGCGTTGGGGAGGTGGCGCTGCCAGGCCAAGGTGGCAGCGGGAAGGAAGAGGGGAAGGCGCAGGACACAGGCTCGGCCACCGGCAAGACCCCCGAGACCACCAACGGGGCCCTGGAGGGCGCGCCTGCAGCAGAGCTCTATGTAAGTGCTGTGCTCTGAGGTGGGACGGGCTGGCAGCATTGCCCTGCGTCTGGGGTGTTTTGGGGGCAGGTACGGTGTCAGCTGAAAGAAAGCAGTAGACAAACGTGCCAGCAGGAATTTCCTTTCCTTGTTTACAATACTGCTCCTGCTCGTCCAAGCCTGCTGTAATGCCTTTCCAAACCGGACGAGTGGTGCCGGGATGCTTGGTGGCGTCACGGCGTGCTGCAGTGCAGTGGTGGGAGAGGCAGCGGTGGGGCCCTTGTGTGCTCCTCCATCCCAGCTGGGCACAAGTACCCATCCAAGAGCCTCGAGGAAGGGTTATCTTTTCTCCCCATCCTCATCCCTCCACAGCAGCTGCCTGTTGAACCACTAGGGCGTGAAAATGCCTTTTGTTTCCTGCTTGCTGTAAGAACCAATGATTTCAACGTTGGATTCTTGGCAGCTCTGAAAGATTGAGCTTGATATGTTCCCAGGTGATTGTGTAAAAATAAGATCAGAAACTGTGTGTAACTGCAAGTTCAAGTATTTTCAGCTAAGCCTCCAGAGCAGTACGAATAGAGAGAATACAAGTGACTGTAGGTGGTGGCTCAGCCTAGTTAATGCAGAGCTATGAACATGGAGATAGTATTGCAGGGGCCCTGATTACTCTGGAGAACTTCGAACAGAGCACGCGCGCCTCTGGACATAAAAACACATTTCCACAAGGAAGCAATTGAGATTCCCTAGCACCCTTTTAGATTTATGTTCTCCAAGTGCAGTTGAGTGGCCATGGTGACTGCTGAACAAATGCTTATCATAACATATGTTGAGTGAAAATATTTCATACTGGCCCTTGTGAGGGTAACTTGCAGCAGAGGATTTAAAGCTGAAAAAAATGGTATCTGAATGTTTTTAAGACAAGATTTTTCTAGCAACTACTAAACTGAGATTGTAACATGTTAAGAGCAGTTTTCATTTTCATTCCTTATTGGGTAATGTCTCCCCTCTGCTATGTCCTTTTCTATTAACACATATCTGACTTTCAGAGTCCAGTGATGCAGCAGAAGTTTTTCAGCATAATAAAACATTGATTTGGACAAAGAATTTTAAGCTAAAAGAAGCCAAAAAAGGAAGGTTTCCATTAAATTCATTAATAAAAGTCATCTGAGCAATGAGGGTTTATTTAGACTACAAGTTTGTCCTTCCAAATAAATACATAACTGTGATGTTATTCTTCTTAGACTTTAAAACATTATTTTTCTAGAGGCACAAGCTGGAAAATGGAAGTGCTGCAAAATCAGTTGTAGGAGATGCTCTCTGACTAGCACGTGATGCAGCTCAGCTCCCAGCAGACAGCAGAGGACTGTGGTTTCCCACCATACCAAAGACAGACCTCCTATTTCCCACTCCTATTTCACCCTCCTATTTCCCACCAAAACACCCATCATTTAGTGTGATCTCCGGTGCAGGAGTTAGAGCAGCTGAGCTAAAGTGGATGGGCTACATCCCAAAAAGGTGAAATGCGCTGAACTTCCAGGGGATCTGCTGGTTTTCACAAAACTGTGTGGAGAGGAAAGTTCTGCCATAGAAAAATAAGACAGCAAACTTTTCCATAGTAGCTTATGTCTGCGTTAAATAGCACCAAGTTGGAAGAGGAGGAGGAAAAGGAGGGCACCTGCCCTGCAGAGCGAGGAAGGATGGCAGCCCACCTCGGTGTGGACTGGGCTGGCCCAGCCGGTGTTGGGATGTTTCCCATTTCCTCTGTGTGTTCCAGGCCTGCTCCTGCGGGGCACACTTGCATTGTGCAATACTGTACAGTAGGTGAAGTCGGTTGTTTCATAGCTACGTGGTAGTAATTTTTGAGTCCTTGCAGTTCTTGCTAAAATATCATAATTTCCCTTTCTTCCCTGCTATCATATTCATGCATGTTTCCTTCATTCTGTTCCTGAGATTTCCCATTCCTTGTGCCCCTCTAACAACCTGATTCTGCGTGCTTTAGTGCAGACTGCACAACAGATTTGTCAGTGCTTGAAGAGACAGTCCAAGATGCAGATGCTCTTATTATGTAGCACTTTGCAGTATGTGTGAGGCTGAAAGTCAAGATGTGAGCAAAAAAGAGCTCTATAAAGACTCAGAAGAGATGCTAAGGGGACTGAGAAATGAGGTGCCCAAAGGCAACAGCACTGGAAGTGTTCACGTCTGTGTTCAGAGCTGAAATGCAGATCTGCACACTCCAGATGTGGAGGTTTAGATGCCTCTAAGCTTGTGTGACCAGCTTCTATGCCTCTCCCAAAGCCTGAGTGTTAAACACAAACCCTGTCCCCAGGGCTCCTGAAGAAGCTTCCCCAGGCTTTCTTCCACTTGCTCTGCAGGACACCAGAGGTGATGCCCACGAGTGCCATCAGGCTGTTTAGAGCCCTTTCAGGGCATAGTGTCCTCGACTGAGAGGTGTTTGTGCTGACCCTCAGGGACCTGCAGGACTGCAGCGATGAAGCAGGCTTTTTGAGAAGACCTGACTGCCTTTGGTTCAGGGGTGCGCCTGGGGCAGTGTGGTGCTCAGCTGCACATTTTGGAGATCCTGATTCTGAAGTGCTTTGTCACGATTCTTCATTGAGTCCATTAAAAGACGGACACGGATTCTGGTCTGTTTGATACCAACCCTTTTAGCCAGCTCCAGCAGCCTGATTTCACCTCCTTCAGTTCAAGGTGTCAGCCTGAGCTATAGATTTATGAAGGCTGGGTGTAAAATATCCTGGCTTTAGAAGACAATGAGCCAAGAAGGCATCAAGTGCTGCACCAAGAAACAGGCAGGAGTGATTTCCTCGTGTTTGTGTGGTCCCTGTGTGAGGGCAGTCAAACCTCCTGTTGCACACTCTGGCCAGCTGTGTTGAAATGGTGTGTAAAGGAAAGCACCGGGCCAACGTTAATCACCACGGGCAAGGCATCTGAGCTCAGACAGCTTTCTGAACTCTTCTCACCTGCAGAGAGGGGCCCCATCACTGCAATGTCTGTCCTAATAGCTAAATGTTTTCCACCGAGCACAAAATCTTTAACCTTCCCAGAACTGGAAAATCTTCCAGCATTGTATTGGAATCAAATCAAATCCTTAAGCAGTTGACCAAAGTTAGCTGTTGTCCCAGTATGTTTGGGGCCAGCAGTCTCACATGTACTGGGCAGAAGCCTCATGGCATCCAGGGAGCCCCCTCTGTGGGAGCTGCAGCTGCAAAACAGCAGCAAGGGGAGAGAGCAGCCTGAGAAAGCTTAGGGCAGAGAGGGACACTTTCTTGGCTAGCACCTCTGGTAACTGCACTAATAAAGTCTTCACTCATCTTCTACATGATAGAGATGTAAAGTGAGTGCTAAGCTGTAATCCCATCTCAAATTCGAAGAGCCACTTTTTAATTAGTGTGGTACGTGACAGGAGAATATGTTATATGATGCTTAGGAAAAGCGTAGTGAAAATTTGCCACAGAAAGAAACAGCAAATTAAGATTTTATTTATTTATTTTTTCCCTAACAGTTCTTATTGGCAAGAAATTTGAGCTCAGACTTGGAAAGCTGCTCATGTTTGTTCTTGCTGCTAGATCTTGCAAGATAAGCAGGGCTGGGGAGGGTGAGTGGAGGCTGCTGGAAGGGTGGAAGTGTAGGGGCAGCTGTGGGGCCGGGTGCCCTGGGGAAGCGAGTTGCTGCTCAAGTCTGATGCCCTTGGGAGTTGTCGGGGATGTGGGGACACCGGTCCCCTGGGGTCAGCACAGAATTCATCCTGACCACACTGCCCTTGTCGGCACGCCGTGGTGCACAGCCAGTCACGCTCTGCCGGCCACAACGCTCTGAGTGCTGCCACTCCACGGAGTTGTTTTGTTCTTCTGTCTCCTACAAGAACAGAAATAGCATGGCTTCTGCAGCATGCTGGAAGTTTATCTGTTCACTTGAGTAGTTCTTGGGAGCACTTGGAAATGCTGCCGGAGCCCGTCAGGGTGGAAGCTGTAAGCAGACATAGCCCCCTCTGGGCTTGCAGGAAAACCAAGCCAGAAAACACTGAGTGGCTTCTCTCACGCAGCCTTCCCCAAAACACCAGACTTGCTGGTAAAACAGGAGGTGTCCCTCGCATCAGTGGCACCACTCCAAGGGCTGCATGGGGCAGTTCCCAAAAGTCTGGGCTGGACAGAGGAGAAGGCAACAGCAAGATGTGTGGCATGCTGGAAATACTTGCCCTGGTGGTGTGGTCAGGGCGTTGCTCCGCCAGGCACACGCTGCAGCGTCCACACAGCAGCTCCACCTTCTCCAGCCCCAGGGCAAGTTGCTTAATGCTGCTGTATCTTGTTTGTATAAAAGCTTCAGCCAGACTGCTGCAAATGGCTGGCAGAAGCCTGGCCTGGCAGCCAAGGCTGTGCTGGAAGGGGCTGCAGCCCTGGAGCATCCCCCTCGAGGGCTAACCAAGCATCACTTGGCCTGACCTGGATTACTCGGATTTAAATGGGAGCTAAAGTGGCTGGCCCTGGGCTGGGAGAGGAGAGTTTCAGAGCTCCCTTTAACTAACCACTGGGTCACCCTGCAGGCACAGACAGTAAGCCCCGTCAGTCTCATCTACAATATGCACAGAGGCTAATTAATCTTCAGATTAGCCAGGTCCAATTCTCTTTGGCCTGTTGTAAATTGAGAGCACTGTGCTGAAATCTGCAGAGTGACATCTGTCATAGATAGGCATGTATGTTAAAAAACAGTGACAAAAGACCAAAGTTCCTAATCTCTGTACAAAATACCTGTCTTTGACATGCCACATTTTTCTGCGCTGTCGGATGTCTTAACTTTTTCTCAGAGAGTGTTTTGATTTTAGTGCAGGTTGGTTTTTATTTAGGGGAATACCCAAGGCCACGTATTCAGCTGATGGGGGCAGTGCCAGCCTTATCCGCCTGAGGACCTGGCTGGAAGAGAGTGAGCACTGCTCCAGATGAGGGCTGCCAGATGCATAGTTATAATGACTTTTAATTACGATTTGGTGCTCCATCCATGCTGAGCACTGGTCCAAATGTTTCCAGAGGATGTGGGGCAGTGGATTTGGAGATGTTGCTCATATTGGCCGTGAGCACCCTGTGGTACTGTCAGTGTTTGCTGAGTCCTACTGCAGGATTAAGACATTTGTTCCCAGCACCTCTCAAGCTGCAGCCCTGGCTTTCTCTTCAGTTTACTGTTTCTTTCTCTTCCACCTCGCTGCGCTGTTTCTGTGCCCTCACTGCAGACTGTTTTCTGCTTGCCGTGCCTTCAGGCTGATATAGCTGTGAAATTTGGCTTTGCCGTTCTTA
Organism: Netta rufina; assembly: GCF_964035555.1. NCBI lineage: Eukaryota > Metazoa > Chordata > Aves > Anseriformes > Anatidae > Netta > Netta rufina. The sequence continues at coordinate 22,373,939 of NC_140133.1, forward strand.
AATTTATCTCCACAGAACAAGAGCTAAAACAAAAACAACCTAAGCCGAGCAGGCCTGGAATTACACGCTTTATTTCCCCTGTCCTTCTCGGCGCTATGGGACACCAAGCAGGAACACAGAGGGTCCCTTCAGACCGCTTGGAAGCAGGAAGCGTTGAGGACACGCTCTGAGATTACAAGTGTTGTTCTGTCTTGCTGAGCTTCTTACCGGCTGCCTAATTAAGAACGATGCATTGAAAAAATGCCATAAAGCAGAGCCCAAAAAAATTAACCACCGTGGGCTGCAAGCCCCGTGTGTTTCCTTGTGCCCCGTGCCATGCGGTGTGAGCGTCACACGTGCTCTCTCTTGCAGCACTGCGAGGCCTGCAAGCAGGCGATGCCGGCGGACTGCCCCGTGGTGTACGCGGACCGGGCCGGCTACACGCGGCAGTGGCACCCAGCCTGCTTCGTCTGCTGCCAGTGTGCCGAGCCGCTCGTCGACCTCATCTACTTCTGGAAGAACGGGGCCGCCTGGTGCGGGCGCCACTACTGCGAGAGCCTGCGGCCGCGCTGCGCCGGCTGCGATGAGGTAGGGACGCGGGGCCTCGCCACGGCCCGCTTGGGGCTCATCAGGTGGCACCACAGCGTGCTGGGCCGAGGCAATGCCAACCGTGGTGGGGAGGAGGGTGGTGGTGGTGGCCACACGCATGTCTCAGTGGTGTGTCAGCCCCACTCCTGGCGTGCTACAGCTCTTTTCGTGCCACTACGGGGCCGGGGTTGCAGAACCGAGCAGCAGTCTGTTTGTCCTGCAGATCATCTTCTCGGAGGACTACCAGCAGGCAGAAGGGATGGCCTGGCACAAGAAGCACTTCACCTGCCTGGAGTGCGAGACGCAGCTGACCGGCAAAGCCTTCAGCCTGGACAAGGGCAGCCTGCGGTGCGCGACCTGCAGCAGGAGCAAGCGCCTCTGAGCGGGGTGCGGCTGCGGCAGGCGCTCGAGGCCGAGACGGAGTCGGGGTGATTTGACAAGAACGTGAAAAGTGGACAGTAAAACAAAACAAAAAAAATTAGAGCCTGGCTATTCACTCTGCAACTAAGTACCCCCTTGCATCCAACACAGTTCAGAAGGAGATTTCCCAGGGGAGGAAACAAAGGAAATCTGTATGCTTGTGGGGTGGGAGGTCCCGGTGTGTCCTATAGGAGGGGACTGAAAAGGAGGGTTCTGTGTTGGTTTACAAAGTCTCTCAAAGCTTCTCATGACTAAGATCTTGCGATGTTGTTTTAGAAATAACACATCTCAAAAATAATTTTTGGCACACTAAACCTATGGTCATGGTTAAAAACAAGGGTTGCTTTTATTTTTGAAGTCCATGCTGGAAGTTTTACACTAACAGAATGCTGACAACTGTACTAAATCAATGGTTTTGAGCAATTTGATTAACCCGAGTGATTACTTTCTGAAAGCAAATGATATTGAATTGCAGCAATGCATAGCTGTAGCTTTCTCCAACGTGTACAATAATGTAAAAATAGGTAACGAGGTGGTGCACAGAGTGATCAGTTTAACCTTACTGAGAAGGGAACTGTGCAGACCTCCCCAAGGGCAGGGGGTGCTGGGCAGCCAACTAATTCAACCGGTCTGGGTTTTAGCCATGGAGCTGGAATGCAAACATTCCTGGCAGTTCTCGCCCAAACCCTGTTCCCAGTTTTATCTCGCTTGCCTCCTACTGTCTGTTATTTCAAGCGAGTGTTTGCACAGAGAGGCATTGTGCTCCCACCGTTCACTGGAGGTAGTTAAGCATTTAAAGTATGGAACTTTTTCAGCTGCTTTCTGAGCAGGAGTTTTATGGAAAACAGCTTTCCAGCTTAAGCTATCCTATTTTTTTTTTTGTGCCTGAAATGCTGCAATGTCAGTTTTTTTCCCTTTAGTAAGTCAATGACCCTCTCCAAGAAATAGGGACATGCTGTCTCCTTTGGAAGCCTGCAGCATCCGTGTCCTGCATGGTGGCACAACTGCCCCAGACCGCGGTCCTCGTGGTGCAGTTCTCCAGCCCCGAGTGAGGTCAGCATCGTGCGTCAGGTCCCGTGGGAGGACATTGTCCCAAGATCTGCACTGCATCTCTGCTGATGGTGTTTGTCCCCTCCATCATGCAAGGCTTCTGTTAGTCACAGAAAATGTCAGATAGTCCAGGCTGGCAGATGTCTGTGTGCTCAGTCTTTTTTCTTATACTAAATGGCTCCATTATTTGCCAGAAAGAACTGGAATATTTTTTGCAGAGATAAGCATATAAGGAGCTCACCATTGCTAGGTTTTCATTCCACTGCAGAAATTGCTGGTTTCTCTCCTTAAAACGAACTCCATGCTGTGGATCTTTGCTTGCTTATGTTTGAGTAACTTGCAAATGAGCTTTGGTGGAAGCCGTCCCTGCTGCTGCATGTGAGTCGCGGACCAGACTCTGCCCCTCTGCCATGTGCAGGGGGACGCCCAGCTCCCCAGGTGCGAGGAGCAGGCAGTGTCGGTCGCTGTTTCACTGCAGGTGAGGCAGATGTGGTGTAAGATGCATCTGTATGTTTGCTGGGGGTGGTGTCTAACGCTTTTTCCATCCCTGTGCTTTTGTGTGGTTGATTTTCCTGAAAACACTAGGGTGTTTAAGAAGAGTGCGTAAAACCCTACCTCCAGAGCTGGAGCAGAGCATGAAAATCCCAAGGCAGCAGTGTCGGCCATAGCTGTGGGGTGAGGGATGTGTGCTGCGGGGTTCTGCTGTGTGCGTGCTCTGGGGGTCCCTGCAGCCACCTTGTCCACTTGACGCATCCCAGGCCCTTTGGTGGGCACACCGAGAGTCTGGGGAATCACTGCTGTCAGCTCAGGAGGGTGCCACAAGCCAACGGGGGACGTGTAGACGTAAAGTTTTGAAGTTGTGCTAGGAATAATAAAGCTCCCTTGGAACAGCCTTAGATACAGGCACTTTGGTTAAAAGCAAAATGGGACTGAAAAATAAAACCCAGTGCTTAGCTTTATTGCCTCTTCTTTCTTTTGTTACAATGGGAATGTTCGATCTTTGTAAATTATTTTTAAAGGCACAGCATAGTTCTAAACCCTATGATGTTAAGGCAGCCAAAAATGCATACAGTCAGTGTAAGCAGTGGGAGAAATAGCGTGAATCACTTAGGAAACGTTTCAGCAAAGACCTTAGCATCCAAACAACATTCCTTGATGGGAAGTCATTGTCTATTTGTGCATGCAGCTGGTTACCTCCAGAGTGATTTGCCTGTGAGGTAGGTGCACAGCATTACCCACATTCAAAAAAATGGGAGTGCAAGAAAAATCAATAAAACTTTGAGTGTTTAAAAGTGAAAGACAGTTAACTGGATAACTGCTGCCAACAGGCTGCTGATGCCTCTTGCCAGGCGTTTTGCTCTGTTTTGCCATGGTTGGCCGCACTGACCCTGCCAAGTGCTTGTGCTGAAATGAACAGGGAGGAAGACGAGCCCCAGCAGGGTGTTTCTTCAGTGCCAGTGTCTGATCGGGGAGCTCAAAGTCCCCGACCAGAGCTGCCTCACCCCTTGTATTGAAGCTAGGGTTGGTGTTGGGGTGTGTGCCAGGCAGGGTGGCCGAGAAGAAGCTGCAGGGGGTGGTTAGGCTGTGTCCCTGGGTTGGGGGTGCTTGTCTGGGCCCCACCTGCATGTGGAAGAAGAAGGGCTTCGAGCATCAGCAGCTCAAACCTCATGGATGGGACCCTCTGGCTGTGCCCATGTGCGGCAAGGGGTGACACCGCTCCCAGCTCCCACGGCAGCACGCCTGGGACAGGCAGGGTGCGGGTGCTGTGTCCATGGGGCAGCACCTGCTCCGAATCCTTCAATGCTAGTGCCTTTGGCATGGGCTTGTCCTACTGGGCTCTGGTCAGTCTGCAGCCGGTAGCACCAACTTTGTATGCAGCCTGTCCACATTAATGCAGGCCTCGTCACTAATGGCTTTATTTGGCTACGTGGAAAAAAGATACCCCTGTAGCGTGTTCTGGTTTGGGGTTTGATTTTGTAATATATGAATTGTAATTCTTCTCCTCTGAAGCCCCTCTTTCAGCATACGTATACTTGCTTCGGGCTTTTTGGACTGCTGGCATCCACCCAAGCCTTTTAGGTATTCCTATAGCTTGTAAAATACTGTCTGCTGAAAAATGTACTGCAGTTAAACAGCTTAACAAAATCCTGTGCCTCTCAAGTGTCAGGAGCAAAAGCGTGAAATTAATGCATCTAACAGCTCAAACCATATGTGAGTCTTTAGTTTCGATATTAAAATTGAAATTCGGAGTGAGCATGAGAAGACGTTCACCCCAAGCGGAGACGCTGCCTTGTTCCGCTGGGGTTTATCGCCTGGAGCGAAGGAGGCTGCTGCAGCGCCTTCTGTGTGTCACGAGCTCCAGCTACCAAGAAAGTTCAATTTGTGTGGGTTTGCTGCTCTGTCTAACCGGGAGCCACCAGTGAGCAACATAGAGAGGATCTTTCCAAAATTAATAGAAGTGGAGGTGTCTCACGGGGTTACTTGGTGTGACGGGAATCACCTGTGGGCAGGCTGTGCTGTGTGACTGTTGCAATGTATCGTGTAGCACAGCTGTTCCCAGTCCTTTGTTTCAAATAAAAGCTCCTGTATCAAGAACGCTGTGCGGCGTTGGCTGCCTGTGTGGCAGGCAGTAGGCACAGGGTGCCCTGAGACGCCAGCTCAAAATGTCACTGCACGGTGCACCAAGCCACCGGGCAGCTAATGTTATTTAACCTTGTTTCCTGCCCAGCCTGCAGCAAGTCTCTGATGGAGGGTGCTGTAAGCGAGCCCCTCTGCTGACGGAGCTCGGCTGCATCTTTCTGAGGCCTGATGTGCCTGCACCCCGACGGCGGTGCCGGGTGCCCCTCAGAGGTCTCAGCTCACGGCATTGCCAGCAGCGCCGTGGCTCTGAACAAACGAGAGTCTCTTCTCATCAGACAGACAGATGAAATAAGAAGGAAGGAAGAAGCAGGCAGCAGGACTGGGCAGGCCACCTCGGGCACCCCCAGGATGCTGGGACCATGTCAGCGGGAACGGGCCTGCAGCAGGAGGCCGAGCCATGGTTGTGCAGACCTGAGCTCAGGAAAAGCATCTGGTCTGGCTGCGGGCGGGCACCTGGGAGCACGAACAACGTAAGGGTCCTTTCTCCGTGCCCAGGATGCTGCCTGGGGGTGACTTTCAGAGTGGCTTTGGTCAGAAAGGCATTCCCAGCCTCTGCGGCTCTGCCTACTGCTTCTGTCCCTATGTTTCTCACCATGAAAACATTTCTAAAACTTTATAAAATAAATTGTTTCTCAGTATGAGAGCCTCTGATGTCCTGCTTTGGGTCCCTTCCTGCTCTGGGGGTGGTGATGTTACCCTGGGGGCCTGGGGAGCATGGTGCCCGCTGCTGGGCCGCAGCGGGGTGAGGAAGAGGAGGGTGGGAGGAAGGGCCGCGTGCTGCTGCTCCGCGACGTCCCGGCGGGAGCACACCGTGAGGCGGTGGTGAAATGGGGCACAACAGCGTGAAGGCAGAGCCTGTAACAGCAGAGAGCCTGGGTCAAGGGGCTGGGGAGAAACACAGGTAATGGAAAATCACACTTTGGGGCAGAAATGCCCACACACGTGTGGCGGCCAGGAGCTGACTGCCAGAAGAGGAGGGATTGCTGCGAGCCTTCCTGACAATGTTGTGTACCCGGTGTGGTCCTGCTGGTGTTTGAATGTTTCTGTGGGCATGAGGCTCACTCGCTGCCTGGTGCCTTACTTGGGGTGAGTCATGCAGTGACCTCAGTGAGCGCAGTTACCTGCAGCACCTCCTCGAGGTGGTCCCAGGGAGGAACCACTCCGACAATACTCACCACCACTGTGCAGAGGCAGTGAGGGGGCTCCGTGCCCTGCCCTCCCCTGCCCCAGCTCCCAGCTCCGCTCCCAGTGCCAGCAAGGCGAGAAAATCCCCATGGGCTGGATGGGAAGCCACAAACCCCATGTCAGCAGCTTCTGCACGTTGAGTTTTCACAGCTTAACTGCTCTGAACCTACAAATATTTGCAGGGCTGTCTTATTTGTGGCACCCCATTTTTTATTTTTTTTAATATTTAGGAAGGGGATGGGGCCCTGTGCATGACTCGGCAGGGTTTTGCTGGCAGAAGGGTGCAGGCTGCTGGAGGACACCCACTGCCCAGCTGCCCGTGGTGTCTTTGGGGATGGCACCGAGCGAGCGGGTGGCTCTGCCCTGCACCGGGCATCAACGTGCCCAAAACCAAGCCCCTGGTCAGGTGCACAGCATTTAACCCTGGCTGTGTCTGTATCAATCAAAAGCATTGGTTTCTGTGGTCATTTGGGGAGTGTAAGTGAATAATATATCACTTTTCTATTTTTCCTATTTTGCTTTTAGCCAAACAAGCTGCCTGCAGCAAGGGCAGAGAAGCTGAGCTAAGGATGGGCTTTTTCATCTTATCTGACAACACGGCTGGTGAGCGTGCCCTTCTCGTGGCTGGAGTCCTGCAGCAAGCCTCGCTCCCACCACGGCTCTGCACAGGCCCCCTCCGAACAGACACACGGGGCAGGGAGCTCTGGAGCTGTTTAACAATTTCCCCCAGAGCTCTGTGGAAAACACCTGGGCCCTGTGATTTATTTATGGGCCCTGAACACATGAAGGGGAACCTCTGTCATCAGGAGCAAACGGGTGGTGAAAGGGTGAGCGCTGGGGGCTGCCAGGCAGGGATGAAGCGTGGGCTGGGGGCCAGCTCTGCACCCGCTGTGCTCCAGGGGTCGTGCAGAAATCACGGCTGGTGATCCTTCTCTGCCGGGCATGGTTCAGCACATAACAGGAGCTCTGCTCTGCAGGGCTTTGGTTCTTAACCTGAAAGAGGCTGGTTTGCCCTGGCTCCAGAGGTGACGTTTTTGATGGATGGTGCTAGGGCTGCATTTCATCTCATTCTAGGCGATAAAAGCTAAATAGCATTCTCTGCAATGTATTCCGGGAAGAACTGCGGTTACTTGGGTCTTTTTTCCAGCGAGTTGACTAGGTCCTGATTTGTTGGAATTGGTGGGGGTCTTGTTATTTACCCTGGTGGTAGCAGACAGCCACAGAAAGCTTGTTGATCTCTGTTATAACTCAATAAAAATCAGATACTTGGTTGCAAGACCATTGCCTGAAACAGAGCCTTTGAGTTTTACTATTGCAATCAATTCTTGGAAGAATGTAATTTCAGATGCCTATATCTAAAAACACTCAAAATTCAGTGGCTTCGGGTGAGAAAAACATAAACCAAAGGCAGGCTGAGGTGGCTATATAAACACTACAATAAAACTTGCTTAAAAGCCCCAGAGAGGAAAAATTTAGAGGTGCAAAAACAAGTATTCATGAAGTGTTCGTGTGTTTCAGTGGAAAGGCTCTTCCAGAGCCTTGCAGCAGCTGCTGCTTTCGTCAAGCTAAATAAAGCTCATATGGATATGTGTTATTCGGTAAAAAGTGAGGTTAATTATGCCTATATAAATCTAATTTGAGCTTTTATTTACTTTTTAACTCAACTTCTTCAGCCAAATCACCAGAAAAGTAAATCTCTCCACAGTCAGGTTGTTATGGGTTGTTTCTTACTTCGAGGGCTGCTGCTCAGGCGCCTGCCAATGCCATGGCCCTGCTGCTCCCCCCTACCTCACGCCCTGCAGCAGTGCTGGATTTATGGCTTCAGATTGCCACGTGCTGCATTGCACTGCTAGCAAAATAAAACTGCAGAGAAATGGTTTCTGCCTGCCTGGGAAGCAGCGCACCTGAGCAAATAACGATGTTCAGCATTCAGGTAACCACTCATACCCGTTCACTGCCCTCCAGGTGGAAGCTGTGCTGCAGACAGGTACCCTGACCGAGCACTGAGGGGTGCTGTGGCAAGTCCACCTCTACTTTCTGCATTTTGCTTCTAGCAGGGAGGACAGTGCCCTGCTGCCTGTACCCACCTGGCTGTGGGCACACCGCTGTGCCAGTCAGACACATTATTTTCAATCAGATTTTTTAAAGCCTTGCAAAGCGCTGAAATATTTCCCCGGGGGCAGCTGTAATTCTCCCATTGCTTTCCTACTGCCTTTGCTAAGAATTTGCCCCACTAAATCACCTCTGTGCTTTGCACCCATGCCTCTTGGCTAGGCCAGGAGCCCGCTGCAGGCTCAGCCCCGTGGCTGCCCTGAGGACGTGGTGCTGGCGGGGGGCTCCGAGCAGGGCGCCTGGCGTTACATGGGTGCAGGGTGTGCGGGCACGGTGCCTGCCTGCATTGCTGAGGAACTGGGCAGCTCATGGGTGGCTCAGCAGATTCCTCTGGAGCCCTGCACCGAGAGCTGAAGCACCGAGACTGTCAGAGACAGACGTTTTCTTTGTGCGTGAACTTAAATAGCCTAACAAAACCTAGGCCAACTTAAAGAGCAGTGAATAAAGGTCTCCTTTGTAACACAAGCCTATTAATGCTTTGCCAGGGCCTTCCCTTGAGACTGCCTAAATAAATTTCCTCGGATTGACAAGGCTGGAAAAGCAGCCCTTTCAGAGAACCGGGACGGGAAGGCTGCTCTGCGGCGGGGCTCCAGCTGTTGGTGTCGCAGCGCTGACTTCATGCAGACGAGAGCTCATTTTTCACACCCAAGGAAAACCTGTAGCGATTTTTCTTTCCTTTTCTGGTGATGGTGCAGGGACTGAGCAATTGCCTCCTCCAGGAAGCTCTAAATTCAAGTAGCCTTTAATTAACTAACCTGCTAATAGGTCATAGAAATTAAGAGAGCCAGGTTGTGTGCAGATCCCATAAAGTGTTTGCATGGCCCTAAAGGGGCCTGATCCTGGAGCTGTAGCTTCCCTTTGGGGGGAGGCAAACCAAAGCCCTACACACACTTCCTGCTGCCCTCGCACATTCAGGGCCACAAACCAAAATGAAACGTTTTGTTCCCCAGCCTTTAATTTGCCTGAGTTCCCCCTGCACAGAGGGCTGTTGTGTGAGCAGGCACAGCCGGCACAGCGCCGCGCTGTCCCTGCACTGCTTTTTCCAGGGTGTCTCCATGCCCCGCACTGCCAAACCACATCTCCTGGAGAGTGCCAGGAGCAAAAACCAAGGGAGGGCGTTGGGAGCATGGCGAGGCTGGGCACAGTGCCCCCGAGCAGGCAGGCACGGGCCGGGCAGAGCCTGGGACCCAGGCTGCCGGGGAGCCTGGGTTCGGGTGGCAGGGGTGCTCCTCAGCTCCCTCTGTTTTGTTCTAGAAAATGTACTTTTTCTGAATAACTCCCTGTATTTCCACCTGACACAATACGAGTAATTCCAGCAGATCTGCTTTGTTTGGGGGACAAAGTTTTCTATCTTTGAAGCAGCGATCAAATTGCAGGTTTGCTTTTCACTCTGGGGAGGAACATCCTGCTTCCAGCAGCACGATCTCTGCAGCACCGCCCTGCGTAATGCCACTTCCCTCACCAAATAACCCGCAGGTAACACCCCGCGCTGGGCACCAGCCCGGAGAAGCAGCTGCACGAGGTGACAGCAGGGAGAACTGCGGGAGGGCCTGGGGGTGCTGGGGGGCAGAGCCCAGGGAGAACAGAACTGTCCCAGGGCTCTGCCCAAACCAAAAGGGCTCAGCAGGACCCGAGTTTAGCTCCATTTCACCAGACACTTATTGGACTGATATGCCATGACTGCCGCTGGATTTTTTCCATAGCGTACTAATGTGAGAAGTGAAGGCTGAATTGCAGAGGTTAATAGTTTGTGCCCTTCCTTATCCTTAATGCAAACAAGCGGTGCCTCAGGACCAGTAGCACGCCATGAATATTCAGAGCACAGCTCCGAGCAGCCTCAGAAGCATTCTTTATTTCCAAGAGAGGAATGGGGTGTTTGCAGAGGTGCTCTCTGAATATTTTGGCTGATCGCATTAATTGTTTTTCTCCACAGCCCACAATGGTGCCTTGTTCCTGCGGTTACTACTCAGGCGTGACTCCCACAGACATCCATGCGTGTTTTGTTTGAGAGCTGAGTGCCCGTGTCCGGCCCCAGCCCGGTGCCGCGTAGGGGCAGGCAGGAATCCAGGCAGAGCCGCGCAGGTTGGCAAGGATCAGAGCACAGGGCAGGAGTCTAAACTAAGAAGTGCTGCTTATATATTAACGCTGTCCAAATATTAACACTGCCCGAAGGATGTGAAGGTGCTACCTTGACATATCAGCATGAAGGATGTCATCCTCTGCGTCCAGCTGTTACGTTTGTAAAACACCTCTCTGAGTGCAGGATCTGGCCACGAGCGGCCCGGCAGCAGGAAAAGCCCTGGTGGGGATGGATGCATTCGCGGGGCACTTGTCATCCTGCGGTCTCCCATGTAGACTTGGCTGAAACCACTGCTGATTTTAGCCTGGGGCTGCAGGAGCAGCTGTGCACAGAAGTGAAATCCCAGGTATCCTCGTGCTGCCTGCAGAACAGGGCTGTAACACGCAGCTGGGAGCGCGGTGCCCCAAGGCCGGAGGCAGGAGCTGCTCCTGGGCACACCAGCGTGTTCAGGCTCCAGGCAGCAGCCAGCAGAACAGCCCTTCCATTTTTCAGTACAAACAAGATGAAAAGTTACAAATATCCTATGCTTTAAGACTTTTTTTTTTTTTTTCCAAAAAAGGAGAAAAGTTTAGGCAAATCAAATCCCGGTGTTTACTTTTTCTCATCAGGAGGAGTAGGGTGCAGCTTGAATACCCCCGTGGCCCAAATTGTTTTGGTTTGGTTTATTTCTATCAACCTGACCCTTACATCTTTCATACTCTGTGGGTAGTTTGAATGTACCTCATCTATCTGAGGCTGCACCTACTCTTAAACCTCCAAGAGCAAACCTTTCTTTCACAGTACGTTATTCTGTTTGTTTTCTTTCTGTCTGGCTTTAGGCACTTCGGCAAGGCACAGCGTTCAGATTTTGCATCGGGTCTCTGGTCATCACACCTCAGTCAGCAGTCCCTCAGGTGACTTACGTCTTTGAACGAGCACGAAAGCATCTTTTGATTGAGATCATTGTTCAGATTCTTCATGGGTGTAGGCATTTGCAGCAGCAGGGAAAAACCTGGACACTGGGCTGGGACTGGAAAGTTCTGGCATCGGGTTTTGGAGACTGAGGGCCTGCCTGAGGGGGCCGGGCTGCTGCAGAGACCAGGCTGCCAGAGATGGGGCTGGAGGCAACACCTCCCATGGCACAGCACAGCGGATTCGGGGAAGAGTGTTTACTTACAGCACCAGAAAATTTGCCCCCGGACTTTTCACTAAAAGAAAGCCAGGATTATTCAAAGACTTTCCTACAAATGTTGTTGCCTGGGGTAAAAATGTTTTCATTCCTTTTTCAGGATAAATTTTGAAGTGCCAGAAGCTCCTGCAACACTCAACAGCTACGTTGCAGATGATTTCAGTGACAATGCCATATCGGGAGAAGTGTGTCCTCCCTGAAGTAGCTGCTCTTTACGGTCTCTTATTCATCAAAAAGGTACGGGAAGGCTGCCATGGAAGCGAGCACTCATCTGCTCATCCCCTGGCAGAGGAGTGAGGAGCGAGCCCTGTGTGCTATGGGCTCAGAGGCGGCACAGGGACCAGTCCTGCTGTGTCCATGTGTCCGTCTGTCCGGCGCCTTGTGCTCATGTGCATGCTGCAGCCACCGTGCTGGGGCCAGGGTGCTCTGTTGGCAGCTGCTGATCTCTAAAATGCCCCGGCCAGCAGGTTGACATTTAGTGCTTTGGGCAGGGTTTGAACCCCATCAGACTTTCAGCCCCTACCATCTGCTTTCAACTGGGAAACAATAGGCTGGCAAAGCATCAGCCCCTCATGGCAGGGATTGAGGGGATAAATTGGAAAACTCAAACCAGATGCATTTTGTTGTAACAGGAAGCAATTGTATTGCTCTGGGCCTCTGATAAAATACATTTTCAAAGGGCTGAAAATGGCCTCAGGCAGCAAGCCTCTCCGTATTAGATCCTCTTTGTGCACCCCGCAGGACCCCAGCTTGCTCCGAGCCCGCTCCCAGCCAGCAGAAAGCGGGGCTGCAGCGTGCGTGCAGCACCAGCGGTCCTGCAGCAGAGCGTGAGGTTTTCACTGTCTTCTCATTCAGGCTGCTTTCAGCACAAATCCACTCGAGACAGATGCGAATGGCTTTTACTGGGAACTGCAGCTTTTTCCTGAGAGGCAGAGAGCTCCCGCTGTGCCAGGGCTGCCCCAGCCCACTCCACGGCCCCATCCCCTGGGAGGCGGCTTTGCCACCGAGGTTGTCACAGCGGGTGTCACAGGAAGCCACCAGGGCCTCGTCTGCCTTTTGCCCTGTCCTTCATGCAAAATGTCAACTCTGGAAGATCTCACCAGAGGCCTTTCCCTTCTCCAGAGGCCGTGGCTGCTCCTACATCCAGTGCTGCTCTCCGCACCCCATGTTTGCTCCCCAGCGCCCTGTGTCCGACACCAGCTTTGTGCAGGTGTTTGTAGCACATGCAGTGTGGCTGCACAGCGCCGAAGACTGCCGATGAGTTTACAGGTACCATCAGCTGGCTCCAGGTTACTCTAGGTTTCATTACATCCGATTATTTCATGCAATTTATCTCCAAGCTGGGCTCAAGCATAGCTGGGTGCAGTTGCTGCTCTTGCACTTTCCAGGACAACGCAACCCATGGCCATGCAGCTGCTAACAGCAGTCCCAGGGCTCAGGCTAACTTTCAGATGGATTTCAGCATTTTCAATTCCAGCTGCAATTTTTAATGTCTGCAAATGTCTGTAGTAGTGATGAAGGGATTTCTTTTTATGATTTACTACAAAGAACAGACTTTGAAACCCACCGAGTCCCGCTGCAGAGGCCAGCTCCTCGTTTTGCCATGGTTTTATAGGAGTACTTTTGCACCGTGTGCCTCTGAGGATGAAAACAATCCCAGTATTTTCTTTGTGCTGTTTGCTTTAACACAGAAAAGATTTTCCTTCAAGTGGCTTATAATAAAATATATTTTTTATTTTTATTTCATACGGCTCATAAACCTTTCCCTGCTATTGTGAGCAGGTGTACAAGCCACATCTGAAAGCAGAGGTGAAATGTAACTGCAATTGCTCTGGAGTTTGTAGGAGCTGCAATGGGAGAGCTGGGGCAGGGGAAACACGAAGGCACCGGGAGAGACCGGCACAGCCCTGAGCAGCATCGGGGCCGGCGCTGCCCGGGGGTCCTCGGCTGCTCGAAGGCTCGCAGGGGCCAGGTTGCTGAGGAGCTGTGCAGGCACTCGCACCCAGCATCCCAACGCCACTGCACGATGCTGCAGCCACACTGCTGGTGAATCGCAGCTGCTCCTGCCTGCCCTGGGCATCTGGACCCCGTTACTGGTCAATGAATTCAGAATCAGGAATTTCTCTGTCCAGACAGAAGCGCCTCATCCACGGTGCGCAGGGTGCAGGAGGGCTGTGCAGGGCATGCAGTCTGTGCGGGGCATGCAGAGCTGTGTGGGACTCCCTAGGCACCACTGACAGCAGCAGCCACAAAAGTGGGTCTTGCTTTGCATTTCTGCAATTCCTTCTGTTTGTTTTCCAGAATGGCTTTGGGGAAAAGCCAGTGGAAAAATGGAAAAGCAGAGAAGGAACAGAAAACTCCTGTAAAAATAATAAAAAAAAATAAAAATAAAAATAAAAAAGAAAATGATCTGCATATCTTTGGACAGCATTTAACTGCATTTGAAAGCAAAATTCCATTTAGTTTTGAAGTATCAAATATAATCAATGTGTGTGAGCCCAAATCACAACTCTGATTCTGAGAAAACAAATTTCAAATAGTTAAGGGGAAAAAAAAAAATGTGGTTGAAACACTTCAGTTAACTCCAGCTATCATATTTTCTCAAATTTGTCCTGGAGCCTCCCTAGATTTTCCTCATTAATCCCCAAATGAAATTCAATTCATTTCATATGTTCCCAGTGCCTGAACCAATTAATGTATCTTCTGGTTCTTAAAAACCCACTCCTGTAGGATAGCAAGCCCTGCAATGACCTCGTGGTAATTCTGAACCCAGGAGCTGCACAGGGAGCTAGGGACATTGGCTTGCCTAGGAGAGCAAGGAGCTCCGTGACAGTCACAAAACCTCTCTCTAGATGTTGCCCTATTACTAGTTACTTTTCTATTGCAAGGGCAGCCCTGAAGGAAGAAAAATAGCAGAGAGCAAACGATAAAATTGCTTCTCTTCTATTCTGTGCTTTGACACTGATAAGGCTGTGCAAGCTCCCAGCTACAGCTCATGTAGCTGGGAGCTCAGCCAATAAACATGTCATCCGTCCGGGGAAGCGGAGGAGCATGGCCAGGAGGAAAGAGAAGAGAAGGGGGAAAAAAAATAGAAAAGAAAAGCAAGGGGGCTGAAAATGCTGCACTTCAGTTGGTTTCAGAATTTGTCTAATTAGTATTTTCTTTGCAAAATATTTGCTCTTACTGCTGCTCCGTCTCACTTAGCAGGTGTGATGAGGAAAGCTTCGTGGTTCACTGCGGCCCTGGGGGTGCTGCCCGTGTCTGCCCGCAGGCACCGAGCCGCCGATAAGGCAGTCTCCGACAGCCAGAGCTCTGCGTCAGCTGCAAGCCTAAAACTAATATTTTGCTACAAGGGCTTGAACTGCAAAGCAAAGCAGTAGGGCTCTAGGTATTTGTTTCATAAATAGTGAGCCGTGTCCGGCGCCCTGATCCAACTGCTCCTAGAGGCACACGGTGCAGCGGCCAGCTGCCGGGGCGCAACGGGAGCGCTGCTGCTGGTGGTGTGTGGCCACTTAGGCACAAGTGGATGCTGAGTGTCTTCAGCACATCCTCCAAACCAACACCCCGAGTGAGCTGTGTTGCCCTCCCATAGCCTCTTTACTCTAGAGCCAGCTCCTTTGTGCAGGCACCGCCCCGACCTGGGTCTTGCGCTGCCTCTCGCAGTGACTCCGGACATGGCCTCAGGTGGCAGGGAGCAAGCATGAAGGCGTGTTCCTGCGGGCTGATCACTGGGTGGATCCCTGTATTCACTTCTAAGGGCTTTCTTCCTTCCCTTCTGGGCGCAGGGGAGAGGTATTTCCTTGTTCCCATGCACCAGGGCGAGCACGGCCGACTGATGTCTTCACCATCTGAGCCGCTCCGTGGTAAAAATAGACACGAGAAGTTGAGGGAACTCTAACCCCCACCGAGCTGCCAAAGGGATTGCCACAATTTTTTGCTGCCGTTTCATGAATATTGCCTCAAATATGGATTCCGCGATGTTTTTCCAGTCTCTAGTTTCTCATTATAAACAGAGCAGCTTCCACTGGAAAAATGTGCTCCACCTTCCCTGCTGCTCCCCTGGCTGGGACCCCCGGGCACTGCCTTCTCCCAGGGGCTGCGGATTCCTCTTGGCTCTATGTGCATCCCCTCGCTGGCAGCAGCCCCTCTCCCAAAGCTGGCCCAGGGCCCAGGTTTGTCCCTTTCCACCCGGGACACCTCCCTGGGCCATCACCAGTACAAAACAGGGTTTCCTGGGGCGGGTGTGATGGATCCTCTGTGAGCGATGGGCACCAAGTGCCACCACGGCCCCAACCTGCACAGTTGGCAGTGCACCTCCCGGTCCTCACCCTCTTGGTTGCTGGATATACCAGCAGCATGAGCTGGCAAAGCCACTTCTTGTAACAAAGTGAGTCAGATTCATTCTCCAGTGTTGCAAAATACATGGGTCTATCTCTTAGAAGTCATTAACATGCGAGTTTCATTTTGTTTGGGTTTATGTAATCGGGAAATACCCCTAACCCAGAAATATCCCTCTTCAGCTGATTTTTCAGAATTATTCTCCTTTTTATTTCCAATTAGCTCTTGGCACAGATTTCTTGTAGTGGGGTTTCAGCCAAAAGGAGATTTATAGAGGCGGGCCACACGCTCCCGGCACGGCTGGGAGCAGGGACCAGAGCCGGAGCAGGGCAAGGGACAGCAGTGGGGAAACCTCGGCGTCACCTTCCGACACGGCTGGAAAAGGCCCCTGTGTCTGAGGGCACAATGGCACAATTAGCTGGGAAATAACGGTTTAAGGGGAGAAGGATTCAGAACAAAAACCTTGTGCAAGCTGTGAAACTGGCTCCTTGTTACTGCAAGGGCAGAAGGGGCCCGGCTGCACAGCAGGAAGCAGCTCTCCTGTCCTCCTGTCCTCCCATCCTCCTGTCACCCTGTCCTTCTGCCCTGCCACCCGCTTCCTCAGCCTGGGCACCAGGAATGTTTCTGCAGGAAGGCCCGGAGGACCAGGGGGACACCAAGGGGACACCGCTCGGCTGTCACCATCCTGGTTCCTGCCATGGGGACACTGCCTGCAGGCTGGCCCCGCGCCCCCCCCCACAGCCCGTCTGCAGTGCTGGGCAGTGATGAGCTGGGGCAATATTTATTTGAATCGACTGCTTGGCGGGTGATGTAACCGGAATCGGCGAAAGGAAAAAGCCAAATAAGGCAGCATTTTAGTGAAAATATGTCCTAAAATGGGAGTTGGGCTGATGATTAGGGAGAGCAAAACACAGATATGATATTACCATGTTGAGAGCCCCACACAGCCTCAGGCTGCTGAAAAAAAAAAAAAAAAAAAAAAAAAAAAAAAAAAAAGCCTCCAGGATCCGGAAAGAAGAGAGGAAAAACAACCTAATTCGGAGCAGTTTTCTCCACAAAAACGAGCTGTGTCAGGAGGTCAGTATGTGAAGAATTTCTGTGCTAAGATAGATGGACAGATCAATGCAGCGGAGATTATATTTTTCTGGGAAAATACTGTTTTTTCGAAAAGTTTCTGCAGTATGCTTTTGGCTTTTCAACTTAAATCAGCGAGCTGCTCTAGCAGATAGGAGGAATGGTGATTTAAAGGTGCTGGAAGCAAAAACTCCCGGAGGAAGCTGACGGGTACCCAAGGAGGAGGGGGGAGCAGCACGCAGCCCCTCACCTGTGGGCAGGGGACAGAGGCCGGGCAGCACCGGTGGCCCCGGAGGACCTGGGGGTCCTGGGCAGGCGCCAGGGAGCGTGAGGGAGCCGGCAGCCTTCGGTGGGAGACCCCGGCCCTGCTGCCTTTGGCAGCTTTGCACTGCTCTGTCACCACGATCACGAGAGCACGAGTCTAAAGGGCAGCTGCTGTGGCCAAGTCTTTGTATTTGTTGGATGAAATGGCATTTAGGATGATTTACCGGCTGTTTAGTCGAAAGGTTGAGCTTTTTTATAAAACTTCAAAGACTGAGGGGTGGGGACAGCAGTGAGAAACCTTGGCCGGCCTCACCGGGCAGAGTTTGCACCTTGCAGAGATGGGCCCACAGCAGACACGTGCTGCAGCAAGGGAAGCTGAGTGCCTTTAGGGGAATGTGCAGCTCTGCCAGGCCTGTGCCCTTCTCACCAGGGGAGGCTGTGGGGGCACGTGGGGCTGGCAGGAGCAGATGGCACAAGTTCATGGGCAGCAAGCCCATTAAGAGGTAACGGGGGGGCTGGATATGGACCAGTAACACCCCTCATGGTGCTGGGAGCATCTTTAGAGTTAAAAGCCTTTCCCTGGTGCTGTAAAACAGCGTCTTTCATGTTACTTTTTCTGGCTGGTCAGTAGAAATCAGCCAGCACTCAACCAAGGGGCATGCCAAGGGACACAGCCAGTGCCAGCAGGCCAGAGGAGAGCTCGGCGGGCAGCCGGCGCTTCCCCTGCCCTCAGGGTTTGCTCGTGGCAGGCCCTGGCAGCCCTGGCTGGGACGAGGCTCCCCAGGGCCGCCCCTCTCGCACAGGCTGCCCGGCCAGAGCTGGGGGTCCGGCCTGCGTGAGGCAGCTGGGGTTGATTTTTAGTCTTTACGTGCAAGTTTCTTTCCTCGTTCTCATGCGGCATTAACAACCAGCATAGTAGTGTGGCTATGAACAACAGCAATAGCCAGGCCTCTCTGCTAGTGAAGACATCTGAGCACAGGCTGGCAGGCGGAGCGGCAGCACGGAGCGCTGTTTTCCTTAGCTCGGGTAGAGGCGAGCTCTCGCCCCGAGGAATTTTATAGTTTCCTGTGAAAGAAGTTCTGGTAATTCATCAGGCATTAAAACTGTCCTCAAGCCAAGAATTTATTTATTTTTGATCTAAATATAGTTGAAGTTCTATTAAAAAAACGCCAGGAATGGCCAAGTTTTCATGACGGGGGCAGGGGAGGTTCGCGCCCCGAGGCTGTCCGCAGGGACCAGGACAGCCCCGGACAGCGGGGACCGTCCTCCACCAGCACTCCCGCCTGTGGATGCTCCCTGTGGGATGCTCCCTGTGGGATGCTCCATCCAGGGATGTTCCCTCCGGGGACACTCTCAGGGCACAGGAAGGGCTCGTGGCTGCCCAGTGCTGCTACTCCAAGCCCCTCTCTTGGCCAAATAAGACATCAGTGACCACAGCACTTTCCCTGGGCATGAGGATGCAGGCAGGTCGGAGTATCTCACAGATACCAGGTGCTGAAGGCCCGGGGAGGACTGCTTGGAGTGGCTCTGCCTCTCCTGGCAGGGGAACTGCTGCCGGGGGATGTCGGGGCAGCCGTCCCTCTGCCCGCCAGCCATCATGGTGGGATCAGGGCACGGCTCCTTAAGGGACCATGGTTTGCCCTTTTCTACCCTGGCAGCAGCAAAGAGGATGAAGTTTATCTCGTGCTTCAGGAATGACTGCATGAGGACGAAGTGGGTTCTGTATTTGTTTCTGAACAACCATTAGCAACTGCTCAGTCCAGAAGGAATCCGGCCTGATGATTATTTAGGCTATTTGGATTGCTTCTAAAGTTTATCCAAACTGTCTGGTCCATCTCTGTTTGTGAGTCAGAAGAAAAACACCCTCCTTTCTTTCCCCTTTGCCTTAATGGTGCTGTGTGGTCTCCCCAAAGTGCGGGGTCCCAGGTCTCTGCCCGCAGGGACAGGACTGGCTGTGGGGTGGCTGCAGGATGCATTTCGCTGCTGGCCCAGCCACCACCACCCCAGAAGCTCAAGGCCAGAGTGAGCTGCCCCGTCCTGTCCTACCTACACGCCCAAGGCCCCTGCAGCCCAGTGAGCCCCAGCTGCCTGACCTGCAGGAGCTGTTCCTGGCTCTTTGTGTGCTCACTGTTGTTTTTCTTAACAATTCACATCATGCCCTTGGCAATGTGCAATGCTGCGGGCACCCTTGTCCTGGGCTTGTTGTGGGTAAGCAGCCAGTCCAGAGTTAGATGCACACAAAAGGACCAAAACCCTATTAAATATGTGGTTTAATAACAAGGCCGTTAGAGCCTGTGCTTGCTTTTGCTGCAGAGCAATCAGCGGCAGCAGAGGAGGCCCCTGCAGAGCAGTACCAGCGCTGCGCAGCCCCTTGGAGGGAGGTGTGCAGATGTGCTGCATCTGCCGTGCTTTCGTGCGGCGTGTTTTACGCGAGCACAAGGTCCCATTTGCAGTTAATGGCAGCCATACACAGAGTGCCATGTGCTCAGTTGTACTGCCAGCATGCTCAAGCCCCCTTTCGAAACCTGCCCAAGACTGCACACGCAGCCTACCAACACTTCCCGCCCCAGGGGAGCAAAGCAAAACTGAGGGACTGCGGCAAGGCAGAAGGAGACAGCCAAAGGTGTGCTTTAAAACACACAGCTGTCCCCACAGCTCCTCCGAGCACGCCTGCACTGCGCTGCTGCTTGCAAAATCCCATGGTAAAAGTGGGCCTGCAAGGGGCTGGCACCAGCTCTGGGCTGGCTCCCCCCTGCACACAGCCTGGGGCATGGAGCTGCCTGGGTTAGCTCCAGGGCTGGGGACAGCGTGGGGCAGCATCACACCGCTGGCACGGGGCTGGCACGGGGCAGCATCACCTGCATGGGGGGCCACAGCAGGCAAGTGTTTGCATGGCTGCAGCTGCTGCCCACGTCTCTCCCCCCATGGCAAAGCCAGGAAAGCTCTTCTCCCCCTCACACGCTCATTTCCTCTGTTTGCACATTACCAGAAACATTTTTTTTCTTTTCTTTTCTTTTAGAAGCAGCATTAGAAAACACTTCTTTTACAAAGTAATTTTCAACTCACTTGTTTTAAAATCTGTCAGCTGTTAAATGCCTTCCCCCAGTCTTCCTCGCATTCCTCCCCTCCCTCACAGTCCCCATTCAAGCTGACAGTGTGGGTCTTTATCTTTTACAAGATTCCCAGAACTTCAGTGTGTTTTTCCCATGCTGATTTGCTGTGATAAGGTACTAATTCAACTGTCAGCTCAGTGACAGACAACAAGAGTGCCAGGGTGCAGGCAGCACACCCCCATCTGATGCAGCAATCTGTTAGGGTCTGCCAGTGCCACCCACACAAAAACTCTCCATTAGGCCCCCAAACAGCACGAGAACTATGAAAAAATCATGGAGGAGGAGAGGAGGGTTGCTTGCTTTCCTTTTAACCATAAGTGTTGGTGTCTTTCTGTTTCCTGGCACATTTCTGAACTTTTCAAGGGTCTGTTTGCTTTATCTTCTCCAGCTTTACCCTGCAAACAAGTGCTGGATTTAGCCTTAACCCAGAGAGATCTGCAGTTCTCCTGCAGGCTTTTGTAAGAGGAACATTGCAAGATGGGTGCTAAAACAGAACAAGAAGGATGAGAAGTGCTGGCAGAACTGCCTCCTGCCAGCACCTGGGGCAATGGCATTGCTGGATGAGGCCCCCCACGGGTGCTGCCCCCCAGCACCGCATGCAGCTCCAAGAGCCCTTTGTCCTGACACAGTAACTTCTACATCGGCAGAACCAGCCCTCAGGTGATGTTAGTGGGTATTTTAAAGCGAAATCCTTTGAAGTTAGATTTGATAATTGGATAGATACTGAAACATATCATTATGGATTATGTAGTAACTCAGGAAATCTGATAAATAAAACAGGGGAAGAAAGGCGACAGTCAGAAATGGCGTGGCTGGACTGAAAATGTCTCTGTCAATAGGCATCGCTTTAACGATACAGCATTACAGCAAGGAGGGGAAGCATCCAGCAGGGAAATCTCTACCCAAAGGCCTGATCCTGCACCCAGGGGGAGGTCTGGGGCCATCAGGGCTGGGAGATGCCGGCCTCACTGCGGCTTGTAACCCCGTGCTGCATGGCAGGAAGGCGCCCACTGGGCCCTCACAGGATGGTGCAGCCACAGCAGCACCTCTCGGGGTAGTCCAGCGCGTACACCTTGTTTTCAAGCCCATAGATGTAGTAGAGGTAAGGCTTCCCCAAGTACTGGTAGCGCACTTCAGTGATGGGGATTCGCTCGACGGTTTGACGCTAGGAAAAGAAACAGAGAAGCCCCAGTTAGCTGTGTGGTGTTTGGAGCTGGTGCTGTGTCACGCTTTGGGCAAATGTGCCCCAAAACCCCCAGCTTCTGGCCACAAGCCTTTTGGGGCCAGGGCAGCAGCTACTTAGTGAAGGGGAACCAAAAAGCCATGGAGATGGAAGAGCCCAACACTGCAGCTATCACAGCTGCTCCCGAAAGCTCCCCTAGCAGTAGCACCATTATGTTTTGGCCCATATTGCACCACTTCTATTGCATTTACAGCTCTTTAAGCTAATTCCTTAAATCCAGTAAGCCCTGGTGTGCTAGTGCATCCTCCTGCCGCGTGTGCTTGAGGGCTGCGTGTGGAGGCAATTCCCCCATCCTTGCCCAGGGCAGGCAGCAGGCAGGGTGCCACCAGCAGGCATTGGGTTTTGTGGTGGAAAGTCCCCTCTTTCCACTGGAGGAGGCAGGGCGGGCAGTCACAGGATGGTCTGGCAGTGAAAACACCCCGGTGAGGGCAACGATGCCACCAGATTCTGGGCAAATTTAAAAGAAAACGCAAATAAAGGAGCCCCATGAAACCGAATGATGACAGAAGGCACAAAGCCTGCTTTCCCCTCGCAGCAAGCAGGGCCTGGCGTGGTCCCTGCCCGCGGGGACATTTTCCCTGCGCCGTGCCCCCGAGCCACTTCACGGCCAGCATCGGGGGAAAGCAGAACAGCACCAGCCAGGCAGGAGGAGATACTTCCTTCCCCCACCTTTTTCCAAAAGATGCTGATTATTAAGCAGAACTTCAGCCAACAGCAAGTGGAAGGGATGAAAAATTAACTGGTGGGGAAGCGCCCCGAACGCAGCCCGGATCGACACAGATGCCACGTGGTGCCAGGGACTTGGCACAGAGGGAGGTTTTCAGCACCTGCCTTCCTGTACAGCTAGAGGAGGCTTTGGGTGTGCAGCAGGCTCTGAACAAACTGCTTTTGATGCTGAGAACTGGAAATTACAGGCTAGAATTAAGTTGGAAGACAGAAATTTGCCAAAGAGATGGCTTTGACAGACCACATGGAAAATCAAGCCATCTCCCCCTAAGTTTATTTTGGTCTTTCAATTTACTTGCATTTTTAACATGAAATCTTGTCTTTCCTGTGGGCGAAAAGACAGTATGTTCTAGCTAAACTTGTGCATTAGCATTTATAATGGGAGCAACAGCGATTGCCACATTCTAGCAAGAATCAGATGAGTGGAATCCTAACGTTTATTCAAAAATAGCTTCTAAATATAAATAGTGATAATAACTAACATTTGCCAGGGCTCCGGGAAGGTAAAAGGGAAAATAATAGCCACAACTGCCTACATCTTTGAATATGCTCTTGTAAAATTATTTCCTGGGTATTTCACTTGGTAATTATGATTTCTTTTTCATTCACTAAAGGTCACCTCTAAATAAATAATGAAATCAGTTACTGCTCCCAACGTCCTGCTGTGTCTGGCCACGCTCGCTGGCCGACCATAATCAGTTGAACCACACAATTAACTGAATTTCCAGGGCTGGCTGGTGGGCACTGTCCTCGTGGTGTGTCCCGTGGGATGGGGGGATGCTGAGGGGACGACAACCCGGTACCATGCTGATACCACTCCTCAGGGGCTGGCACTGCCGGGCACGACCTGTGAGCTCCCCGTGGTGCTGGCCTGGCAGCCCCGGGCCCCCCTTACCTGCCGCAGGATGCGGGACGAGCTGGCAAACGCCGCGCTGTGCTCGGCGATGGCACGCCGCGAGGCCCAGGAGATGGCAGGCTCAGGGAAGTCAACGATGGGGCACACCTGCAAGAAATAAACCCAACAGCGTGCCAGGGAAGGTGCTGCTCCTGGGCTGGCAGACCCAGCTGGAGGCAGGCACTGGGGGACAGGAAAGATGCCCTAAGAGGCCTCACCGTCACCTTCTTCCAGTAGCGCAGCACTGTTAAGTCTGAGAGGGTTTTTTAAGCCTCTCTGTTTACCCCACTATGCGGACAGAAGAAATATTTGGCTTATGGGCAAAAGCAGAATTAGTCGGGAATGCAGCTACTTCTCTCACAGCGTGAGTGATAGCCGTCTGCGTTACAGCCCCACAGACCTCAGCACTCACAGAACTTCGGATCTAAAACACTCACTGAAGAATGAGTCAGATGCTAAAGCATCATTCAGACCCCGAGGGACTCAGCAGCACCAGATGCAAAGTGTTCACTACAGATGCCTGACACTGAGTAACAGCTCTGGGAGAGAGGCAGTCTGTGCCTGGCTCCAGCTCCTGGTACATGGCTGAAATTTCCACCGGTCCCTGCCAGCCTATAATAAATAACTCCCCCGGGCTTTTGCAGGTATATGGGCCTGGCTCGGTCCTCTTTTGTCGGGCAGAAAACCCAGCGAGGCCAGGTCCCAGGAAGGAGCCAAGGACGCCCTGCACTACCTGCGGGCCACCCGTCCCCGCAGCACCCGGGGAGGGATCGCCTCCCCGCACTCACACTCACCACCACGTTTTCATCTTGGAATATGTTCTCGCCACTGACTTTGCTGAGCAGCTCCCCTGGGAAGTTCAGGTGATGCTCAGAAACAAATTCAAAAACGTTGTTCCTCCTGCAAGAGCGAGGGAAAACCAGCGAGCAATCAGAGGTTGTGTGCAGGGCACCGACCCATCTCCCAGATCCTGAATGCCTGAGAAATGCTCGAGCACTCCCTGGTTGCTGAGGACAGCAACCATCTCTGCCCAACCTTTGTGCCCTCCGGTGTTAGCTCCCTAATAACCCTGTATATGCAACAACCATGGGTGACTCTTGGATAAATAATCCTGAAATCAGCCCTTCATGGTGATCAGCCTCCTTGCCTTCCAAACCTATCAACTCCTTACTTCGGGAGAAGTATTGTATTCCTCATCCAAAGCCCTGGCTCATATCAGAGTGAACCTTTCTGGTCTATGGTTGTGGGGCAGGGCCAAGGCTGGTGCCTGATGCTGGACATCCCACCTGCTGGAGCCTGCCCCAGGCTCTGCACCCTGCAGGAGCCCCACCAGCACCCTGAGCACGGCTGGGGCAGCTTCCAAGTGCAGGTCACCCTATGGCTGGGCACGTACCGTGCTCTGGAAAGGGAAGGTCTTCACACGGGGTAACTGGAGGCATTTTGTAAAAAGATGGGAAAGTGGTTAGGATGCACCCAAAGCAGCAGGTAGGGCTTTCAATCAAACCTCTCAAGCTAAGATTTGTTTAGCCCCATCTGCTATCTCTGGCACCAAATGGGAAGTACCAGGGCTGCAACACGGCCATCAGCCTCGTGCCACCGCTAAAACCCCAGGAAAAGGAGCTCAGCCACTGCCCCCATCACCTCTGGCATCCTCAGCTGCCCGAGCTTTGGGTCTGGGCTGTGAGAGTTCGGTACCCATGGAGAGAAATGACCAGCATCATTAAAAGCTAAACCTGACCCTCTCGGCCCCCGTTCCTGCCTGACCAGTGCCAATAAATCTTGTCTTGGCTCCCCCTACAAAGCAAGCCGAGCTTCAAAGCCTTGCAGGAAAACAAGGAATAAAATTAACAGCCATGAACCCGTGCTGCTTACCAGGTTATCACCAGCTGCCTGAAGTGCTGGAGCTTTTTCTCTCCCTGGCACGTTGTGCACGTCTTGCTGCCCCGGCCGGAGCAGGTACTGCACCTTGGAGGCAACGACAGGGGCTGCAGGGCTGGGGATGGGGCTGCTGGGCGCAGGACGAGCCCTGAGCACCACCAGCCACTGCCTGTGGCTCCCCACAGCTTCCCGGGGCTGTGACCCAGGGCCAGGGAAGGCCAGCCACACAGCTGTCTGTAAATGGGGAGCTCATCACAGGATGTATTTGTACCTCTAATTAAGGATAAGCACAATTTCCCCACGCGGTGCTAAGAAGGGAGTGTCCCTGCGAAGGCGCTGCTGCCTGTGCCGCTGCCAGACACGGGAGGCATCTGCTGCTGCGCCGAGCTTTTGGATGGCACCGTGCAACGTGATTAGCAGCAGTTAGCGACTGATTCATTAAGGCTCTTCCAGCCATCATTAGCCCCGGTGGATTCGTGCTTTAAAATGACTGCCACGATTACGCGCGATACCATCGCTGTTACTTTAAACTTAATGGAGCCACGCAAACAGAACAGCTCCAGCACAGTACCTTCTCTTGTGTCACTTAAGGATCATTTTTAAGCTTATTAAGTTTCATGTTTGGAAAAACAATAGGGTGGTAATTCTCCAGCTGTAAAACCTGCCAAACCCGGAATGATGCACTGCCGAAACGGGACCTAAAGCCCAGCCTGCAAAAATCAGCGAAAAATCTTCTGCTGGCATCCGTGGGCATCGGAGAGCTGGGAAAAAGGGGCTCTTTCTAACCATTTTTCCTGGAGAACAGAGCTATTGCCGAATTGCCTTTTCTTTCAGGTGATCCTCGTGGCAGCAGGACAAACAAAGCACGCAGACATCTCTGTGTGCCCGGGCAGTGCCACGAGGCGCCTCCTGCAGCAGCCCCTACCTGCTGCGGCCCGTGCCGGAGCAGAGCTGGCACCTCTTCTGCTGCTTCAGCCTCCGCCGGGACCCCCTGCACGTCACACACCTCGCCTGCGAACACACCAAGGCATTAAACAGGAGCTGGCTGCCAGAACAAAACCGTGGCGGGCGTAGCAACAAAAAGCTTTTAGGTACGTTATTGGAATAATCGCTAATTCGGGCTTGCGGAGAAATGCATTAAGCCAAGCACGTACCTTGCAGCCAAAAGAGTGTACGAAACAGCTCATATATTGTGCCTCCGGATTAATTAGGTGTTTCGGTCAAATTAACCAGTGATGTAAATTGGACACACGATCTGGGCTGAAATGCCTCCTTTCTTGCAGACGGAATTTTCTGCTGGTGTTTATTCATGGTGTTAGCAGTGCGCTTTTATTTACTACTATTTAATCTGATTAATTAAGCAGCAATTTTAGTGCAATAACGATACATCTTTGGGCTGTCTTTGGAAATATCTGTGTAGCAGAACAAGCACAAAGAGGAGGCCAGGTCTGCAGCTGCCCTTGCACCCTGGGTTCAGCCTTGCCTTCCATTCGAAAGCCCCAAACACGGAGCTGAGCGCATCTGAAGGCAGCAAGCAACGCGCTGTACTTCATGCCTGAGATCTGAGCTCATGTCAGCAGTGCAGAAGCAAAACCACCTCCTCTGGTGGCTGGGCAGGGTTAGGATGGTCCCGCTCACATCTCCTCAGGGACCTGGTGACACCGCTGGGACACCGCGGAGCCCCAGCCCCAGGGGCAGCAAACAGGAGCAAGGCAGGACTGCCCCTCAGGCTCCCCGCCTCAGAATAAGTGCTTGCATGTTGCCGTTTCACAAACAAAACCCAAGCAAAGCAGACAGAAAGGCAGAGCTCCTGGTGGAAGCTGCCACTGCTCCTTACCCGGCCCGCACCGTGGCACGCGCCGCACTGCGATCGGCCACGACCGTGGCATCTGTGACACTCCTGAAATCAGAGGGTTACTCATGCACAAAGCTGCCGAGGTTTCAGACATCTCATATTATGCACACGCACTCCTCCTGCATCAGAATTCAGTGATAACATTCTGGTCTTAATGGGACAGAACCCAATACCATAAAATTGTGCTGTAAGAGCACTAAAGGAGCCATAAATAATAATTATTTAACAAAGGCAAATGTCTATGTAATGCTGGCAAAAGAAAGTCATTTTTTTCTTTATTCATAGTTTCACTAAAAAGTAAAATAAATTGACCAGCTATAAGCTTGTCAAGAGCTAAATGGGAACTGTCATGGAAACAAACGTTCTGCTAATGTGGGAAAAAAATTAACAAAAGGGGAAAAATCATCTAGCGCCGTTTCTTGAAGAGGCTGAAGCAAAATTTGCCCTCAAACTTCTAGAAGAAGAAAACACCAGGAAGAAGGAATCTCCGACTGTTTTCCCAGGCATTTAGTGCAGAAAAATTGGGAAGTGGAAAGCTGAAGCCTGGCGCCCACCAGTGTCAGGCGGAGCTGAGGGTGCCGCGGCAGGGACGTGCTCCCCGCGCCCCGAGGAGCAGGACTCACCCTGACCAGCGCCGAGCGGGGCACCCGGCAGCGCCGTGTCTGGCCCTGGAAGAGCGGGGGGACCCCCACCTCCACGTCCCAGAGGTCTGGAGGGATGTCCCCAGGGGGTCTGGATGCTCCGGGCTCTGCAAAGGTGATGGCATCTTACCTGGCTGGCTGGAGGCAGTGCTTGGATGCAGGCCAGCTCCCGGCAGTGCTGGGGACCGACCAACATCGTCCCTTGTCCCTGTCCCCACTCCCATCTCCAGCCCCATTCTCATCCCCATCCCCGGACCATCCCTCTGCAGGTCCGTGCCATGGGCACCCCGAGGTGCTGAGCGTCCTCCTGCCACCATGGCCAAGGGTCATCATTGCCCATTTGGGCTATTCCCAATGGACGGAGGGCAGGCACTTACTGGTGAAGGGCTCAAACGCCCACTCGCTTAACCGCGATTCACTGAACGTCTCCAGTCGGTACTAGAAGAGAAAAAATGCAGAGGCCACAGGGACAACTTGTATAAAGTAGGTATTGTAACTACAACTTGTGAGTGTGGGAGAACATCTGCCCCAAAGCGCCTGTCAGAGGGCACTCCCAATGCCCTGCTTCTCACTGCTCATCCATTACCCACTTCTAACACCCAAAAGAGCCAGCAGGGAGGGCACACAGCACCCACACACCCCCCCGAGAGCAGCCCAGGCAGCGGCAGCACGGCGCCGTGGCACTGGGACCGCAATGCTGCTGGCTGGGCACTGCCCTGGGGGCAGCGACTCACCCAAAGCAAGGCTGAGCCGAGGCCAGCTGTTACGGGCAGCAGGCACAAAGTCTGCCAGAAATGTTTCCAGTGAGAGGAGTGACAATAGAGAATCAAATGCCACATGTTTTCTGTGGAATTAAATATTGCAAAGACACATTCACAGCTGGGGGCACGCAGGGCATTGCAGTTCACTCTGTGCTCGCGTGTGTCCAAAGAAACAAGCTGCAGAGCACGTCCCTCCCGTCTAGCTAAGGGAACTGCTGTCTTTCGCAAAGCTGAGCTGTAAAAGCAGGTCTGCAGGGCTTTGCCAAGGGGATGCTGTACTGTGGAGGGATGTGGACCTTTCAGCTAGCAAGCTCGCAGGCAGCTCCTGGGTAGATTCTCCTTGGAAAGCACGTATGCGACTGCCTTCAAAGCAGGGTGAAAGCACTCTTATGTAATGACCAGACAATTCCTGTGGCCCAAAGCCACCAGGTGGTTGGAAACTGCCCCGTGCTCAGAAGAGGCGCCCCAAGAGGCCCCCTGGGTGTCCTCACCCGGTAGGTGACGCGTGGGCGCAGCTCCTGGATGTCCAGCTCCGCCGCCGCCCTGCTCCCGTAGCAGCGCCTGGCGGCCACGAAGCGCAGCAGGGCTGTCCTGGCCGCCGCCTCCGTCAGCGGGGGGACACCGCGAGGAACCGACACCGAGGGGTTTCTGCTCTGCACTTGCTCTACAGGCCTGGAAACAGTCGGTGCATTATTTAGCTCGCCCAGCAGGCCCAGAGGTGGTGGCACTGGCTTGGCTCCTACGGGAAAGGGATATGGAGAAACTCAAACCCAACTGAAACTGAAGGCAGAGTTTGCTCAGTAACGTGCTAAGATTTAGGTGTGGAAGCCAAAGCTGCTCCCAGGACAGCAGCTCACTGCACATCAAGCCCCCTGCACCACTGCCAGGAGCTGTGGCCAGCCCAGCTCATCCCAGTGACATCCTGGCTCATCCCAGTGCTGCCCCATCCACGCACTGGGATGCTCCGGGTGCCCCCAGCAGGCTGTGCCGTGGGCTGTGCTGGGTCCCAGCCCTGCGCTCAGCAGGGATGGGGGCCTGGGAACCGGCCCAGCAGACAGCCCCCCACCTCACAGCGGGCAGCCTGCTTTCCAAAACCTGCCTGCGGGACAGCAACGAGCCAGGAACAGGCGCCCAGGAGGAGAAAAGGAGCCCGGGGGCCGGAGCTGAGCCCCCCCGAGGCTGCAGCAGTGCGCACCGGGGGGTCCAGGGGCTGCCAGCACCGATGGCCGCAGAGGAGATGCGGCAGGGATTTCGGCAGGGATTGCGGGAGGGATTTCGGCAGGAATTTCAGCAGGGATTTGAGCAGGGATTTGCCGTCGTGCCCCCGCCCGGCAGCCCGGTCCCTGCGCTGAGGTGGAGCAATGCTGACACCCCGCGGGTGTCTGAGGGCCGAGAGCCGCACGCAGCCGCCTGCCTTCCCCTCGAGCAGTGTCTGCTCCTCCAGCGGCTGCCTCCTCTAAAAGTTTCCAGCTCGCTTCAGTTCTGTTTGTGGGGTTTGTTTCCCTGAGTACCACTCTAAAAATAGGCACCGCTAACAATCGGTGCTCCTGGTTCCTGATACAGAAACAATTCTTTTTATTTAGCCTTTTTTTTTCCAGAGGCCCTTCCTATCACAGCAGCTGGTGATGAAAGTCAGTCTGGGTGAGCAGGGAGCGTGTGGAAGGGCCAGGAAATGCCAGAGCAGGAACCACCAGCGATGGGAGCTGCACAAAGCGGGGCTGAGGGGAGCCATCCATCACCTTGATTTACTGGGCTTCTCGGAGAGCATTCCCCTTCCTTCCAGGAGGCTAAATTAATCTCTCCATTATTTCTCCCTATGAAAATAAGAAACTACATGCTCTACTTGAAACACCACACTGCTCGTGCAGAAGACAAGGCTGCCCCTCAGCTGCAGGTTTTCAGAGATAAGCACTGCAGAGAGGCGCCTTGAAAAAAATCAATCAGTAAGGTGCCTTCAGTGTGACTGTCTTGGCCATGTCTAGATCAAACACAAACATCTTCCTAAGGCAGGGGTGAAGTATCTCCCAGTGCTGTGGACTCCCCAGCCACCCAGCTCACAGCCTGTGCTTCTCAGCAAGCCAAAGCTCCAGCTTTTCTTTGTCCTCCATGCCCCAGGGTAGGAGCGCTCCCGGCAGAGGCACCTCGCCTGACCCTCTGCTCTGGTGCTGCATTGGTGGTGGCTTGGTACATCTGCACGGAGTTGTACTCACAAGGAAAAGGAAATGCAAATATTACTGAAAGTCTCGTGAATTTCTCATTCAGAAAATGCAGCTTTTACACACCTTTTTTTCCCAGGCTCATTCAGACAGGCACAGCCCTGCTGCGGGTGAGCACCATGCTCGGCGTGCCTGGGGCAGGAGGCACGAGGAAGAAGTGTGCTTCATGGTGTGTTGCAGAGAGACATCCCAGAAGGGTGAACTCCCAGGTTCTTATTTGAACTATCAGAGCAAATCCTTTCTGATAGTTCCAAGATGTACTGGATTTCTACGCACATTCTGAAGAGAACCTGAACACTTATTTTTAATGCAAAAAGGTTAAATTAAAACCTGTTTATAACAAAAGATGGAGATAAGCACCAAATTCCAGCCCAATGGAAATGGTTTAAATGACCTGGTTAAAAATATCCCAAATCTGGAGCAAATAAGTCAACAGCAGGGTTGTTGCTACGGTGATGATGTTGGAAATCACAATAGTGTATAAACATGAACACATCGCTCCACTTCGAAACAACAATAAGTCTGAGACGGACTTTGACCAAAGCCAGGAGATTCAGTGCTTCGGCTGCTACTCATCAGATACTCCAGGTTTTGCTCCACATCACAGCGATCCAGCCCTAATGCACCAAACAGCCGGCAGAACACACGCAAAGTCGGGCACAGCACAAGGCCACGCTGCTCTCCCCAGCCTCCAGGCAGCCACAGGGACTGCAAACGCTGCAGCTGGCCAGCAGTGACTGACCCTGAGCCCACTGACATCAGCAGAAAGACTCCCATTTTTGGTGGATTTCGGATAGAACCCATAGCCAAAAAGTTGGGGAGAGTTCAGTCTTTGGCAAAATCTGTCAGTTACCCTGCAGTTTTTGTCGCCATAAATCACTTCACTCGCTTCTGACTAGTTGGCTGTTGGAGCGGGAAGTCAGCCTTGCGTGCAGCACCCCCAGGACCACAGTGAATAATTTTTTTTTCCATCTGATTAAACAGAAGCTTCCTGCAGCATTATTATTTCTAAAGCTAATCAAAGCTTTTCTCATTCATAAATTAAGGAACCTCAGAACTCAATTACTTTTCAGCAGCAACAGTGACAGTGATATTTCACTGGGGCACCACATAATTAGAGTTTCTTCAGGAACCGTATTAACATCTAATGAAGAAGATATAGTCAAGGGCATAAGATCAAAGTGCCATCATGAGAGATATTTTGATTAAGCAGCATTCTGTTAAAAGATAACAAGCCTCAGCTTAGGCCTTTCATTGGACTTAAGTGAGCAGCAACACCTGTAGCTCACAGACATGGCACAAGAGATGCGCTGACCCTCTCCACAGGCACTGCCTGGGAGAACGCACACACTGACATTTGGTGGAAGAGGAGTTCCCTTCTCAAAACAGTTAATTTTTAACATATTGCTTGAAAACACATTTTAGGAATATGTTAAGAAGTACAACTGAATAAAATTAATAGAGGAACTCATTGGCATGGCATGCAATCTATTTCTTTTAGCTTTACTTACTGTCTGCTTTCACGTCTTGTTCCATTTTCAAAGGTTAGGAACCAAGATGGTCCTGTCCTTGCAATCTCCCCTGCAATACGATGTTTTCTGTGAATTCTGTGCTGGCAGCAATGAAACCCAGCCCCCCTGAGCCACTCCCCTCTAACAAACAACGCAGATGTTGGGAAATAATGAATTAATGTCGAAGCTGGACAAAGCAGAAACTTGCCCGGAAGGAAAGTGCCAAGCAGCCCACACAGACCGTGCTGGCTTCCCAAAGTGAAGACCCACTGGAGAGGAAGATGCTGGAAATTGTGGAGACCGTGTGTCCTGCAACCCCTGAAGCCCAGTGGTACGAGGTATGGTAACTTCTCCAGAGGAGGAGGCACAACACTGACTGTGGGCTCGAGACACTGCTTGGCTGCGGAGGGGGAGCTGCCTGCGCACCCACACGGCACCGCCTGAAGCTCCACGTGCCCACAGCTCTTGGTGTTCGCTTTTTCTGGTGTAATTATTAAGTACTTGCTAACCTGAGAGCAGATTCTGGAGACACAAGCAGTGCTTCACTGGTACATCTGTGTCAGCCACATGTACCCGTAAAGCAAGCAGCAGCTCAGAACTGAAGGCCACGTGCAAAGCAATGGACACGCTTGTTACTGCTGCTGTGAGCATGCAGGCTTTCAGTAAATAAAAGTCGGCAGCAGCAGGTGGTACGAAGGGACACCGACACAGCAGCATCTGTCCAAAACCTCTCTGGACACCCTAGCGACATTTCTGGCTATTTTTTTTTCTTCTGTGTTTCCTGATGTTCTTCACTTCCTTGTGCGGTCATGTGAAACACTTACTGCATGAGCAGGTTTTCAATTTCAGATGTTAGTACTTTTGATCCAATTTAGTATAAATCGGATCTTGTTTTCCTCCCGTCAGATGGGGCCTGATGTAGTTCCAGCTGACAGAAAGCTGCCCAGAGGTTTGTAGGCTTTGAAGCAGCCCCGTAATCCTCAATTCTTACCCCATCACACAACTGATGTCTCCTCCCTCACACCTCCCTCTGCAGCACTGAGCAATGCTGCAAGGTGTCACGGATGCTCTCTGCCCCCAGAGCAGAGGGGACACGCTCCCTCCCCTCCAGGCTCCCAGCACTGCTCACCACGGGTGCCACCGCTCACCAGCGGCCATCTCCGTGCCCCTCGCACCCGACAGGAGCCCAGGGATGGTCCCACCGGGAAGGGTCACTGCTGCCCCTGGCTCTGCCCCAAGACCTGCTCCACACAACAGGAGCAGCCGGCCAGGCGCCGTGCCCCAGTGAGCTGCGGTCACCCAAAACCTGTCCGAGATAAGCTTTTCTGCCCTGTCCCATTTTATCCCAGAAGTAAAAATAGCTGGGCTTTGTTCCTTTGGGTGGGTACAAATCCTTTCCAGTGGCAACTTGCCCACTCCAAACGCACACTCCAGACTATTTCAAGCAGTAAAAGCAGGTCTTTGCCAAGCCCAAGTGCTAATCCTTTATCTGCAGCTATTAAAATACTATCATTATTTAAAGCAGAAAAACAATGCTTCTTGCCAGAACCAGAGTTATCTTTTCTTATCATTAAGCCATGAAGGGAAGAAGTAATAAATATAACAGCGCACCAAAAAATGGTTGTTCTAACAAGTAAAAATAACTCTGTCAGAATAGGTACACAGAGCAGATACTTATCCAAGAATACAGACCTGAAGATAACAATTTGGTGGTTTTGAAATGAAGGCGTGCCCTGGTGTGCGCCACCACAACACCAGGATGCTGCAGGGGGCAGCAGGGCCAAAGCACCAGTCAAGATTCATCAGCAATTTTCATGCTTCGTTTAAGGCTGTCCAAGTGGAGATTTCTTTTATAGGCTAAATCGGTGATTTTTCCCTGTGAGCAGAGCCCCCACTTCAGAAAATATCTGGCTATAGGTTTGCCACCAAACAGCCACAACTGGGTGCACTGGAAGTCATGTTTGCTTCCATTGCTGCCCTCTGCATGCTCAGGGCTAACCTCTCCACTGGTTCTGAGGAGCAAACAAGCGATGCTGGGAGAAGTCCTGCTGCTCCTCTTGCACAGGGGCCAGTGCCGGATCTCTGCTCCTCTCCCACTGCTCCTCTGCCTGAAAAGTCGCAGAGGGTGGCAGGGATGGTGCAGGAAGGAGAGAGGACAGCAGATCACATCTCCGCCTGCCCCACTGGCAGCACTGCTGCTGGGCACCCTGTGCGCTCACCTCAACCTCCCAGAATAGCTCCCCGAGTGGCACATGCTGCATCTAACACAGCACCTAACACTCCCAATAACCGGATCTTCCCCAATGCTTTTGGGGTGGTGACAGCACCGTGGGGTACGCGTGCTGCCCAGCGCGCCCTGAGCGCACGGGCAGCGAGGGGGTGGGTGTGCAAGCTGCAGCTGCCCCCCCGCAGGCTGCTGGGCGCTGGGAGCCGTCCGTTTGGCCAAAACCCACCCGCAGCCCCGAGCTGGGAGGGGATACAGGCAGCAGCGGTGCGGCGGGGCCGCGCTAGGTGGTGCTGCGGGGCCGCGCTCCGGACCCGCACCGCGCCGGCTGCCGGCACCCGGCCCCCGGGGGCTGCGCTCCGCACCCTGAGGCATGCACCAAGTACCCGGGGGCGGTACAGAGAGCCGAAATCCCCCGTGTTAGAACAGCCCCAACGCTGCCCGTGAGCGCAGCCAGGCTGTGCCGAAGCTGGGGGGGACGCGGAGGGGCTGCGCGACCCGGGACCAGCGGCGGCAACAGCCGGGGTGCGAAGCCCCTCGGACCCTTGGGGCTTTCAGTCCCCACGCCCGTTTTGAAACACCCGATGGAAGATACAAGCTTGGTTTGTCTAAACCAAAACAAGCCCGCTAGATACAGAACAAACCTCAGTCAAATATTTAGGCTGTTCGCTTTCCATGCCTTAGGTAGAATGGAAAATCCTGTAGGGAAAGTCACTTCCAAATCAAAGGCTGAGATATTTTGATAGAATCGAAATTTCCTATGCCCAAATCCTCCCATACTTTATTGAATCAAAACAAAATTCTAGTTAAATCAATCCAATTTGACAAAATATCTAAGGCTAGCAATTCTATTATACATCTTTTTTTTTTTTTTTTAAAATCCAAACACCTAGATCTACCTGTTCACCAGTCACCTTCATGAAAGCTTCTCCTTCACTTCCTTTGAAGAGTCTATATACAAACTTTAAAATAACTATTTTATAGGAATACTACCAGCAATGCTTAGGCCCATCTTTACAGATTCTCAGCCTATCAAACTTCTCCAGTAGTACTGCAGATTTGAATTCAATACATGAACAAAAGTTTTGAAGTCGCAGCACCACAATTTCAATTCCAACTAAGTACTAAGGGGAACCTTCCCAAAGGTGCCCTAATATTTCATTAGTGACATTTTTAAAGACAGAATAGCCATATCTGTTTAATGGTCACAAGGGAAGGTGAAACATCCCAAAAGCACTGAACGCCACAGCAGCAACAGAACAGGCATGATCACATTTTAAAGCTGGGCCAAAGGATCCCTGAAATCAGCAGTGTCCTGCTGACTGCAGTGCATTTCTCTACCAGGACTCTGGGCTTACTTTGCCCTCTTCCATTTATTCCTTTAGCTTAATCATCAAGATTGATTTATTTTTTTTTTAACAAGACTTGAACACTACTTGCCACAATTACCAATGGCTGTGTCAGCAAGTCAAACACTGCTCTCCACACTGTTTGCAGAGCGGCAGCTACAAACCTGCCTGTAATCAATTTTGAAAGATGAAGGCAAGACCTGGTGCACGGTGTCACTTCAGTATTCAGACCTGCAGGGTACAGAGCTGTGAAAGAAGCAAAAGAAAATTTGCCATCATCTTTATTGGAGTGCAGCCACCTCCTAAGTGGGACCGCATTTGACCCACTGCAAATACCTTAAATCCAAAGCTTTCATTTGCACTGATCCAACCATTTTAGAGACAGCTCAGTCCTGGTACAAGGCCAGGCCAATTCTGGCTCATAAGGTCACATATTTCTTGCACAAGTATTGCTGTGGAAGGACAATTTTAGGACCTGTCTCCCCATCTTCCTTCACTCAAATGCTGAGGAAATTGACTCCTGTTAATAAGAGCATTCTGTTGCTGGGTACTCCCAGTGCTGGGGCTGCCCGAGGTCTCACTGGGATGCAGCAGGGATGCAGCCCAGCCCTGCAAGGTGCAACCCATCCTCACTTCTCCTGACTTTGGTCCAGATTTGATAGCTCAGCAGCTCTGGAAGTCATGCCAACAATGTAGATTGACAAAAAAAAAAAAAAAAAAAAAAAAAAGCATTTGGCCCTGAGTCCCTCCAATATTTGTTTTTACTATAAAAGGAGACTAGACTGTAGATGACACATGGGCTAGCTGATTTAGTTACACAAGTCATGGGGAAAACAGTGTTATGTTTTCAAAAGTCCTTTTCTGCTTTTGACAGCTCAAATTTTTAAACTTCACCTCAGGCTACTCAGGTTGCCCTGTATCCGGACCTGAAATCATGCTATTTAAATGCTAATGAGCAGTCTCACTGCGAGCACTGCTCATCACAGAGGAACTCCATCCCATGGCCACCTTCAAGATCGTGTCAGGAAACCCACGGTCTTCCACACACCCCAAAGCAGTGTTCTTCCTACAGGACCAGTGGCACTTCGGACAGGGCGATGCAGCAGGTTGGGGCTGGGGATTTCCACGCAGCTCTCACCCACCCCTGTGGCTGCCTCCATCCCATCCCATCCCATCCCTCCTGCCTACCCCGGCCCCTCTGCCCCAGCCAGGAGTGAGCCCGGAGCTCCTGCCACAGCCAGCAGTGCTGCTCCCAGTGGGTGCTGGGCTCGGATCCTCAGCAGGCTGCTGCTGTGTTCATTTTACAGACATTTCACAAAGACTAGCAAAGGATTAAAAAGCAAAGCATCAAAAGCAATAGCATCAAAAGAAGGATGGCTGAGGGTCTAATCCAGAGCGACACAGAGCAACCCAGGAGCTTGGCCTCAGCCCCTGCTACTTTCTGAGCTGGAGGCTGAAGTCAAACAGTCACATTTCGAAACCAGGAACCTGGAGCTGCAGGGGGTATTGAGACCATCCCTAACAGAGTGACAAATATCCTTGTTCCCAAGAAATGGAAGATGGGGGTGGAAACCGAGAACATTCAGACACCAAGCCCCCTCGGCAGCCACACGTGGCCCACTCCTCAAGCTCTCCTCCAGCTGGCCACCAGCCACAGCAAGCTTTTGAAACACAAATCATCCTCTTGCCTTTGTACCTGCAGCCTGACAGCAGCACTGGTGGAGCAGACATCACTCCTTGTCCCAGACAGGAATTGTACCTATTGTTGGAGAAAAAGGTCTCAGCACACAGTGAGGATGCCCCAGAAGTGCGGTTTCCCCACACACATTACATACCTGTTTCAGCTCACTCAGCACCACAAGCAGATCAGGTTCAGCTGTACAGAACGAGATGCAGCTCTGGTTGGGCATCACAAACAGCCGTGAGTCTAAAAAGAAATCAGCAGCACTGTGTGTAAGGTGTCCCCGCTCCCTCCAGATGCCCACCTGTGCATTTCACTGCAGTGTGGCAGTGTCACCAAACCAGGAGGCAAAGGCCCACCAAGGACACGGCCATGGCTCCCAAAACACCGTGAAGTCACCACATGGCCATGGCCTGAGGGGCAGCCCAAGCCCCACCACCACCCCGAAGCAGAAGAGGCTCCCCAGGGTGGGGGGGACAGCCCCCACTCAGTCCTCACCGTGGGACACGGCCCTCCCGACACCCAGCACCTCCCCAGGGCGTTTAGGCTCATGTTCTGCCCTGCTCCCAACAGGCACACAAGCAGACAAAGCCTTCTTGTGCATCGGCCCTCAAAGTACCCATAGAATAGCACTGGAAAAAATCCAGCTGAAAATGTCAAAATGGCATTTTTGATTGCTCTGCCTAGGTGGAGGAGGGGCATTTGCAGCCAACAACATGACAAAACAGGCATGAGCACACAAAATATTCACATGTGTATTTATACTTGCCTGGGAAAGAACCCTTGGAAAATGTTACCCTTCTGCTTATAACCACTGTGTCCTGAGGATGCATAATTTTGGCTTTTTCCAAGAAAGGGCTCCAAACCAACAGTAACAGCAGGGCTTCAGGCTGCTTTTTATCACCAAGTGACGTGGTTTAGCTCACCATGAACTCCTGCTGGTAGGTCGGGAAGGGCAGCTCATCCCCTGGACTTCTCAGCTCTCCACCCCTGCTGCGAGGACCGGTGACTAAATCTCAATACCTGCTGAGATCGATGCTCACGGCGCTGGCCTTGGCCAGAACAAGGACCCACCTGCCCCTTGGGACCCGTGGCACCACACCAGGTACCACAGCCCAGCCCAGGAGATGCATTTTGGCTCCCCCCTGCCCTGCACATTGCCCCCAGGCTCTCCCTTCTCTTTCCAGGAGAGGATGCACAAACAGATGAGAGGAGACCACGCACAGCAGCTGTCAGACATTGGGCATTACCTTGCCCATCGGTCCGAAGCCCAAGCAGCCTTTGCAGGCTCCCTGGAGCCGCTGCACGGCACTCCGGGGGCTCTGGCACGCTTTGCTCACTCGTTTTCTTCAGGGATGTGCAACTTTTCCCTTTCCTCTCCATATCTAGGTAGTAAGGCTTAAATGATGGAAGATGTCAATCTTCGTGGTGATAAAGCTTTCTCACAAAATTCTTTTTCTTATTATAAAAACAAGGGAAAGAATAACATTTATCCAATCGCACGGCTATTAGAGTATCTATTTTTCTGGTATTCTGGCACTGCTTTCCCTGAAGACTGAGTTTTCTTCATGAAATACCAGCGAGCCTTGGGCATGACTTTAGAGAGCACCAGAAATAGTGTGTGGAAGAAGAAAAGCAGCATCACTTTCTTCCACATATGGATACTGGTTGCAATGAGGGATTGACACACACAGACAATCCCTTTTGATTCTCAACACAGCTGGGAGCTTGTTAGACCCTCTTCCACTTTTTATTCCATCCAGACTGTTGGGGATTCTTCTGCTCTCTTTTTGCCCGTCTTTTCACTCAGCTTCAGCGTGGCTCGCTCAGCATTTTTCCTTCAGCACCTGCAAGCACTACCCTCCCTCCTTGGGCTCAGACAAGGCCACCGGGGCACCACATCTCCCTGAGGTGCAGCCCGAGGTCAGGGCAGACATCTCCTCATCCTCATCACCCCGACACATCCAAGTGCCCCAGCTGCTCCGGGACCCTGGTGGGCTGGCTGCAGGGTTAGCATGTGCTTGAACACACTTTTCTGTGGGAAACAGCACAAATGTCCGTATTAGTGTCCTTCAGGCCTAAACGGATTCAGCAAAGCCTCTGTGACAGCTGGAAGGCTGCTCAGGTCCAGGACTGGGGCTGATAGCCCCAATTCTCCTGTCCATTGACACAACCCCATAGCCCAGCTGCCCTGTAGCTGTGGGGTCACCCTAGCTACCAGCACATTCACTGAGGGCTTACGTGGCTGCAGGAGGTTCTGCCCTGCACCAGCACCCAGCCCAGCTTTTCCTACATCATCCTGTGACCACCAGACTCGCTCCTGCCCTGCTGAAGGCTATGGCACAGCTCCCATTTGTCCCAGGACTCTGTCAAGAAAGGTTAAATTTGTGCACAAATATCGTCCAGCTAAGTCCAAGCAACAGCCATGCCGTGGTTTGAACAAGGGCACACTGTCACAACCATTCACGATTTATATCGTATAGTCAGGGGAAAGTCTATGAATATTAATTCAGTTCTGCTGTCATAAATAGCCCTGGACAGCCAACACCCATAAAAATGCAAATAGCCCTGTGTTAACCCCTGGAAAGCTCCAGCATTAAGCACACTCACGGGTTGGTGGCACCGCCAGCCCCCGCTGGAGCTGCTGACAGCCAGTAGCCTTAGCCGTGGCAGATACAGGGTGCAGCACGTCATGGGATTTGGCTCTTGGATACTTAAAGACAAGAAAAAATCTGACAGCTCTTCCAGCCTTCACCATCTTGTCTTGCAGCTAAAATGTTCCTTTTAATAGAGCGCAGCTTGGTTTGTAGAGCAGCTATCCATCACGGAGGCCTAGAAGAGAGTCGTGGGCTCTGAAGCAAAAATTAAAACTCAGACAGAAAAATAAGTCATAGAAGAAGCAACTGCTCCAGTAGCTACAAGCCAGTCAGGTCCCCAGCCACCTCCAGCACCCGCAGTTCAGACCACAAGGACTCCTGCACCAGACCTGGCCCCACCAGGCACCATGTGCCCTAGCCCAGCTGAGCCCCTCACCACAGCAGGGGGCAGCTTGAAAGAACCTGAAATAGGGTAGGTTTAGATTAGATATTCGGAAGAAATTCTTCACTATAAGGTGAGGCCCTGGCACAGGTTGCCCAGAGAAGCTGTGGGTGCCCCACGCCAGGAGGTGTTCAAGGCCAGGCTTTGGGCAACCCGGTCTGGTGGGAAGGGTCCCTGCCCATGAAAGGGGTTGGAACTGGGTGGGCTTTAAGGTCCCTTCCAACCCAAACCATCCTATGATTCTCCACTTGAAGATCTG
Source organism: Netta rufina (assembly GCF_964035555.1). Lineage (NCBI taxonomy): Eukaryota > Metazoa > Chordata > Aves > Anseriformes > Anatidae > Netta > Netta rufina. Next base: position 22,414,228 of record NC_140133.1, read on the forward strand.
ATACACATCTTTCACTGTGCAGCTCTTCTTAAACAGGCATTGGCAAAATCACCTGGTTCCAAAGGGCCTCGTGTGCCCTGTTTACACTAAAACAATACAAATTAGGTACGAGGTACTGGCTATGCTCCAGTGGGCATGAGAGCATCTGCATTCCTACAGAGTTACAGTGCTTCCTCCAAAGACTGAATTTATACCCACATCCAAACTAAATAAATCATGTACCACAGTCCCTAAAACAACTCACTTATCACGCTTAGTGTGAATAATGAAATGTCATAATATTTGTTCAAGACATGTGGATTATTTTGTTTTCAATAACTGAGATTTTGCTGAAAATACAGAGGTAATGCTTCCTCCGTGTGATTTGGTACCTCCCAGAGGAAACGTGCTTTGTATTGACAGGGGCTGCAGAGGAGGGAGGTGCCTGGTACCCAGCCTGGCCCCACAACCTACCCTCTACTCAGCAGACTGAGATGCGGAGGAGGTCTCCAGGAAATTCTGTGAAATTAAAGCAGAGCTGGAGGAGGCAGCACCAGCAGCATCCCTGCTCTCCCCACAGCGAGGTGCTCACCCCACAGGCTTTGCCCACTGCCCCACAACCCCAGCAGCACCCGCAGGACCACGAGCTCCTGCCTGTCCCCACGCAGCTCCCCTCGGTCTCCAGGCAGTCTGGCACAGCAATGCTGCAAAAGGGCAATTCAACAAATAGCCCATCAGTATTTTTGGCACAGAACCCTCTCCGAGTGCCCGCGCTGCACGGCTCCCACGCCAGCCTGTGGCCGAGGTGTGTGGAGACGAGGAGCTGCTGGCATGGACAGGGCAGCCACAAGCAGGGCTCTGCTGCTCCCCAGGGATGGGGAGCTCAGCACGGCCAGAGCAGCACCCGCCTCCACCAAACCACCTCTGCCCTCCTCCGGAGCTCCCACCAGGCACCCACCTCCGCTCGCACGGCCCGGAGCACGCCGGCGTTATTGTTTCGACTGCAAGACCACGGGCAGGTTGCAAGGGCACACATCACATGTGGGCTGATGGATGAAACGACAGGCTGGGAAGAAAATACTTACAGTGCTATCATTTATCAAGGGCAGAAATTAGAACATAACTGACATCAGGCTCTAGCAATAACCACCGAGTTTTCATTTCCACTCCAAAACCCATCTTCCCAAGCAGTAAATCAAACTGAAAATCATGAACTATATTGGAACTCTGAGATGTGTCTGCCTTGCACTGGGATGAGGTGTACGCCTGGCTCTCTCCTGCTGCAGTCCTGACCATCACTGCCTGGCAGAAGATGCTAAGTTTCACAGCGCAAGTGGCAGCAACTTAAACCTCACAGGCAGGAGCCCGCGTCCACCCCAGCACTGAGACAGGCACTGCCCGGGGAAGCAGCGACAATGCTGAAATGCTGTGAGGACAAGAACAGAACAGGGAAGAGCAGCTGAAGCCTATCACGTGCACAGCTCCCAGTGCTAGAAATAGGCTTCTATATTCTGCACTGTTATTAAGAGACTAACCCCCCTTCCAGGGCTTGAGAGGATGGTTTTATTTGTAGGCATTAAGAGCCTCTCGGACATGCCACAGCCAAGCAATATCGATCAACACCGCCAGCATCGCCCTGCGCATCTCTGCACTGACATCATCCAGAGAGCAGCGTCTCTTATTTACGAGAGGTAACGTGCCCTGCTTTTCAGCTTGGCATTTCAGTTTTGGCTGCCTTGTGCACTACAGTTCATGTAGTGTTTTATTCATACAGAGCCCAACTTAGCCTAGGTTCTGTCAAAGGACTGGGCTTCTGAGCCCTGGTCTTTGGACCACGCTGTCCCTCCACAGCACCCATGTGCACACAAGAGAGCACCATAAAACCTCCCGGACTGGGAAGAGGAGATGTCAACTGTTCCTACTGGAGAAGCAAAGGGCTTTCCAGACACTACATGTAAGCACAGCTACAGCAACATGCCTGGATGACCAGGCCAGACACCCCACAACACCACCCCACAACCTGCTCACCTCATTGTACCACTGGGAATTGCCCCAGTCTCGCTTGGACAAGGAGGGCAAAAAGCTTGGTCTCCTCCCTCTCAAATCTGTTCTTTGCTGCCAAAAAATACCAGCCTGGGAGGAAACTGGAGTCCTAGAATCATCTATAAGACCTTCCTTTGTGAGCAGCAGGTTTGCTACACCCAGAGGAGGCCACAAGAAGCGCTCCAGGTCTGTTCTCCCAGCTTCCCCTCACACCCAAGGCGGTCACTGTGGTCCTCCAGTTATTTAGGGGCTCATACCCATTAAGGAGCAGAGCCAGAGGTGCATTTAGGGTCTGTCCTTCCAGCACAACAGGGCTCTCTGCGCCAAAGAGAATACAGGGCTGTGGAATGAGGAAGGAGCCTGGGGCCACCCCAGACAGGAGCCGGCCACCACCATCACATCGAGCCTGATGAACCGAGTGGTACCAGCCCCAGCTCCCCGCTGCTCGTGGAGGGCTCTTCCCACTCAAACTGGCAGAGCTGGGAACCTGAATTTGACTTGGCCTTGCTGGGGGAAGCGGCCCCTGAGCACTGCTTCGCACCAGCTGTCAGCGAGCTCCTGCAGGAACGGCTGCCCCAGTCTGTCAGGGAAGCGTTTGCTTATTTTAACAACTGCAGCTTTGGTTGAGCTTCACATTGTTTTGGCAATAGGTGCTGCACACAAAGCTAAACGATACAGGAGATCCAGACAGCAAAGTTACCCAGTCCTAAAAATTCAGGGAAAAAGTAGCAGGGCACTGCACGCCGTTGGTGCTGCCCGTCTCGCCCAGCTGGCTCCCCAGCCCACGCTGCACCCCAGCACGTTCACAAATGCTGCAGGTGCCCATGCATTGCCACGGGGGTGTGTGCCCCCACAGAACAGGCTTTAGAGCTTGGGCTGAGCCCAAGTGAGCCCCACTGTGATGGCTCAGCCCAGGCACGCTCGCTTTATTCTCACCTTAAAGCTGTGTTGCAGAGCCCCTGTTTCGGGTCATGTTCTCGCCAGCCAGCTTTAACTGCCCAGTTTCCTGTTGCTTTCATCACAGCTTGATGCAAAACAGCCGCCTCATCAGTGACTGCAATCTTCTGCACACCGACACTGTCCTCCCTCATTACCTGACCCCTGAGCTTACAGATTGCAGCAATGCATCTCTTTGCTGGAAGGGCAAGCATTTTTCTACAGCTAAATGCTTTTTGATTAAAGAAAAAATGAAACAATAAAACCTTATACACCAGGATAAGTAATAGCCAAAGGCAATTGTGGACCCTAGTTCTAATCGGCAGCACACAAACTGGTTAAATCTGATCATAAGACTACCCAACCGGGTATGTCACAAGTGATAAATCAAGACAAGACTTGCTTGATAAGGCAAAGCCAAGCCAAGCTATTTTAAAATGAAAATCCAAAGGAATTTAGAGTGCTGGTGTGAGAGAGAAAAGAGCTGAGACTAGGACAAGCTGTAAACACAGCCTGGTGGGGCTGCTCCCAGACAGCCCCCGGGCCCGCAGTGGAGAAGGGGGGCACCGTGGGATCTCAAGTTCAGGAGGGAAGGAAGAATTGCTGATAGCAGATCATATTTCTACAGTGCTTTCCCTTCTCTAGCCCCCCCACTACACAGAAATAGGATAGGTGATGGCTTCATTTGAAGCCAAGTGCTCAGGAGTGAAAGGGTTTTGGCGGTCAGGGCACTGGCCCACCTGGCACCCCAGTTCCTGAGGCAGAGCTCCCCCACCAAGGCCGAGCTCTGCACGGGACACACCAGGGTCAGGCAGCTCCTTCTCACTTCACAGGGAAGGAACAATACTGTGTGTGTGACACAGCCGAGCCTTCCTCCCCACTCTGTGCCGTGGGGCTATACTATGGGTGACAGCTCCTCCACCAGGACAGCTCACCCCCACCGCTGTGCCACTGAGAAGTTTGGTCTGCTGCACGAGCATTTGCAGCACAGACAAGAATGCAGAAAGACTAGGTGTTTGTGTACCCACGAGGGCACGAATTTGATATTCATAGGCTTTTCTTTCTCTTCTAAAGGGCAATCTGCTTTGAATTGAAACAAACTAAGATGACTTGAATGATAAATGAATGTTGCTCTGTACTTCCACCTCAGTGAAATGTAATTGTAATTGATATTAGACGTGACAGAGCTCCTGCTCAAACTTTTGTTTACAAGCTACTTAACTTCAGCTGTCTCTGAAATAATAATACCATCAAGTCCCTACCCAAAGCATCTCACCAGCGTGCTGAGCAGCAGGCAGCAGCCCAACCCACGAGGCCCCCAGCCAGGAGCTGGGCTCCAGAGCACCTCCAGGTCTCTCACCAGAGGGCTCTGACATCAGCAGCTCCAGCAAGGCTGGATTCCTGCTCCGTGCTAACAGGAGAGGAGATGCAGGCAAGAAGCAGGCAAGGTGCTGCTTATGATGAAGGGGTGCTGTGCCTCACAGCCCCCTGAGGGGAGACCCAGCAACAGAAGGGAAAAGCAAGGCAGACTGAGGCCTGTCCCTATCATTTTCTCACTTGGAAGGACACACAACTCCCTAAAGCGTTCTCAAGTTGACCACAAAACATGCATTAAATTATTTCTTACCTGAAGCTTTTGTTCCTGCTGTGCATTTTGATCCAATTTGTTGGCTTCAGTAATAAATTTCTGCACACGAAACAAGGTGCAGCAATCCTTACACAGCAAGGTCATCTCCCACACTTCATTCCGGTGCTCTTCCAAGCCAAGGAAGGAGGACGAAGAGAGGAGCAGGTGGTGGCAGATCCATGGGCCAGGTGTGCAGGCTTTTTGCACCCAAGCAAGAGAAAGGCATCCCCAGTGCAACCCAGACTGTGCTCACATTCGCCTGCCATCAGAGGAAACCCAGCCTCTTGCTTCTGAGTTAAAGCAGCACGGTGGCAACATACAAGAGAAACCAGAGAGGCTCACACATCACTACCACTCTTCAGGCTCATGTTTTCAGGGAGAAGCACCACTAAGGAATGAATCACTAAACCTGAGCTTTCAGCTGCAGCAGAGAGGGGCTAAAGGATGCACGTGGGAAGGAGACATGAAAGGTAGCTTTTGTTTTGGTCATTAAAAAAAGATGAAAGGAGAACTCTGCTCCAAGCACTGAAAACAGGAGCAAGCCCTTATGCTCAATCCCATCTGGCAATGCTTCCCACTTGCTCAGAACAGATTCATCCACTGGCTTCCCTGCTACACACACCAGGCTGAGCTGAAGGATGAAAAGCCCTAAGGTGAAGACTGATTCACTGAATCTTCCCTCCTGCTTTAACCAAAGGGCTAATTTACCAGCACCACTTTGTATCTGGCTTTCCTCTCTCCTACAACATACCGCATGCTCTCCGAGGACTTGACAGCAAAAGCTCCCAATTTCTTCTTTCACTGCTCACTGAAATTCATCTATTTATTTTCATATGAGCTTTGATTTCATACGAGCCAGCTTTATTTCTGCTTTATTCTTCTCCGCTCTAGAGAAATATATTTTACTTGCTGGCTCTAAGCAGCAGATTATTTTTCTGACCTCTAGAAGGCTTCTAAATTCACAGCACCAGTCCTACCAGCCCACAAACCAGCTTAGGCTTTGATAATTTGTTTAGAAAAAGAAATACTCTCCTTCAGACCAAGTGCAGGGCTAATCTGGGGGACAATGGTCACTGTTTCTGCAGAGAGAAACCTGTCACAAGGCTTTCTAACAAACATTCCCAAAAGGAAAGGTTTGAATTTCAGTGCGGCTGGGCTGCAGCTCCATCAGGTGCCTGCAGACACCCAGCTATAGCACCAGAGATGCATAGAAAAGCAAAGGGAACCCCAAAGACTCGGAGGTAAACCCAGCATTTCACAGCACCCATGCTGGAGAAGGTCTGTCAAGCAGGGAACAAGAAGCAACCCCATAGGTAAGCCCTATTATTCAACTAAGCTCCGACAGTGGAGTCTCACATCCAGACTGATCCCACGCCACTGTGCTGGGGGCAGCTGTGCCCAGAGCATCCACGGGCACCCAGACGCAGCAGCACAGACCTTGGCAGGAGCCCAAAGCCCTCCCAGAGCCAGCCAGACGTACTGCAAGCACTGTGCCCTCAGCTTGCCTGGAGCCTGGGCAGGCCGGTGCAGGAAAGCCTTCAAGTTCTTTCAGCACATCTCGTCTACATCCATCCACTAGGGATCAAATATTTGCTAAAACTTACATTGCTTTACTGCCTACACTCAGCAATTAAGTTTGTGGTTCCTGCTAATTAGCAACAAACCGACATTACTGTTAGCCCACTGCAGACTTTGGGCACCAGAAGCTTTTACGTGGTGACCCACTCCCAAAGTACTCAGATTTATTTATAACCTGTGTGGTGAGACAGAGTACTCCCCCATTGCCACCTGAGACAGCTTCTTCCTAGCTGCACGCTAACACCGCCCGGGTTCACATGTTCCTCCTCCCACGCCCGAGACACCAGAGCCGCGTGCCTGCGTGCAGGCAGCCGAGGAGCGGCCGGGCCCCAGCCAAAACCAGCGCGTGACTCACGCCGCCAGGCACCCGGGGCACAGGGCAGGACACGGGGCTCAGGGCAGGAGCTGCGCCCCACCGCCGGCCCCAGCCCATCCTCGGCGGTGCAGAGCCCCCGGGTGTGCAGGGCAAAGCCCCTCCACCCGCAGCAGCTGCACCTCCTAAATTCGGCACTGGGTCCCGGCCAAGGCAGCATTGCTGTGCCGGGAGATGGCTGCTGCTCAGCTCATCGCCTCCGCACACCCCGGCAGTGTGTTCCTTCAGCCCAGAGAAAGGGGAAAGCGGCTTGTTTTGTGAAAATACCCTCACCGTCTGTCCTGAAGTTCGGCTTTGGTAAAAGCTCAGCCACAGCAGCAGAGGTGGCACAAAACCTCATCAGAGAGGAAGTCAGCTGTGACAGAGCAGTTCTGGCCTAAAAGCCAGTGCCTGAGAGCCTGCTGTGCTCAGGACGCTGGAGCTGCCCCCACACAAGGTTACATCAGGCTGCCTGCACCCAGCACCTCACTGAGCCATGAAAGAGAAGGTAAAGAAACAGGGCTCAATAAAACAGCTCAGAGACTTGCATCTCACAAACATTTAAATCTGTTTTTCAACACAGGAGCAGCTGACATCCAGCCCAAGCTCCGATGAACCTTTACATACCTGCAGCTGCCCTCAGCATCCAGGCCCAGGGCTGTGTTTGGGGCACTGGGCAGCCCAGGGAGCCCCAGCACATAGGTGTGCGATCCCCAGGTCCTGCTGCAGCAGCTTCTCCCATCACATCCTACAGCACACCGCCGTGGTCTGCACAGTGAGATACCCACAGCCCTCCCCAGGCACCGGCCCTGTCCTCGCAGCCCTGCTTCGGTCCCAGAGCTGCCAGCACCCTCTGCACCCTCCCGACACCCCATGCTCTGCCAGCAGGTCGCCCCCCGGCTTCTCCCCATGGGTGCACCCACCTGCACAGCCACCCACCACAGCACAGAGTGCAAAACTGATGGCAGAGGAGCTCAGTGTTCCCTGGAATTAAAGTGTTTACAAACAACTGATTTCGCAGAAGCTGTGTGGGTGTTTTTTCACAAAGCCGTTAGTTTAAAACAAACCTACAGTCATCAAAGCAGAGCACTGAAGAGATTGATAAGGATTATCAGAATGGCACGAGATAAAAGAAACTTCTTCAGCACGCTGAGTGGCACGGTGCCCATGCAGGAGATCCCCGACCATTACAGGTCTGTGGGTCAGCCCGCTGGCTTCCTCAGGTCCCTCTGCATGGACAGGCCACACCAGAAGGAATTCAGGGGTTACGACAAGGCTTCTCCTGGGCTCCCACAGGGACCAGGTCTTCTTCAGGTGGTATTTATAGGCAGCATTCCTGTCTCCCAAAGTTCCTTCAGTTACAGATTAACACAACACCCATTTCCTCATAAACAAGTGCTTCTCTCAGGCTCCCAAGGCCTTTTGCTCCCACGTGAGCATTATTTCTCCCAAGCAAGGAGAAAATCCCACCTGCAAGGCCAGGCTATGGCACCCACCCCCAGGGCCACCCTTACAGCATTGAGGGTCACCACAGGAGCAACTGGGGGGCCACCAGCCCCCAGCATGTGTGACCCCCCCCCCCCCGACCAGTGACACTGCTGGGGCTCTCCCCAGCAAAGCCCCTTTAAGGGCTGCTCGGGGCGGCGCGACATTAATTTTAGCCTGGAGCACAGCCAGGGGCACGCGGGGGCTGCAGGGCAGCTGCTGCAGCGCCTCCGCACCCTGCCCTTCCCCGGGCCCTCCCCCTGCAGAGCCCCAGTTTCACTGCTTTTCACCCGACGGGTGCCAGCCTGGCGGCGGAGGAGCTATGGCAGAGGAGCAGAGCGAGCTGGACGAGAGGATCATCATCAAGGACCAACACACCAAGGAGATCGACCTGGTGAACAGAGACCCGAAGCGGATAAATGAAGACGTTGTGAAGGTATGGCTTTAGGCGCTATTTTTGAGAAGCATCTTCCTTATTGCAACAAGTATATGGGTATCTTCATCCTGCATCTGGCCTGACTTCAGCTGTGGCTTTAAGTCACTGGTGCACGTGCCTCAAGAGGAGGCAGCACCTCGGGTGGCAGCGAGGTCGCTTGCTGCAGGACCCTCACCCTGCGCTGCCAGGACCATTCAGATGCTGGCTGGACACCCCTGTGGGGTGCACGGCTCCAATTAATGCAATATCCCTGATCCTTTGTATATGCTGTGCAACTCCATGGGCTGCAGCTTGAAAATTATGGAGACACCCTCATTTGTGACAGCAAGTGAAAAGCCAAAAATAAAGCAGGCTCAGCTTATATCACTGATTTAAAGTGAACCCTGGAAAAAAAAGCTACTTATGATCAAGAGTTGACAACCTGAGTACCAGAGCACTTAGACATGTATTGTCCTCTTTGGAAGATTGTTTCTCCCGGGTGGCAGCATGAGGGTGCAGCCAGCCTCCTCACCTGTTTTTGATCAAAAGGAGTAGCACATCTCTGAAAAGGGAATCGCTTTCCTTAATGCTGACCACTGAAACTTGACTGCTCTGTCAGTCGTGTAATAAGATTTGTTAGAATTATGCCAAAGATAAGTTTGGCCCAAAGGAGGACGGGCGGAGAGGGAAGGGTTTTGTTAAAACTGTTTGAGAGATCAAAGTGAATGACACCAGGAGTGACAAGACACCGAGCCTGCTCACAAAGGCTTTGAGCAAGTCGTGACCTTGATCGCACTGCTGAAATGCAAGCCTGCATTTGTGCATTAAAATGCTTTCTATTACAGCTAAAACCGTGGGCATGGCCAAATTAAAGTGTCCCAGATGAGCTGGGGCAGTGCCAGCCATAGATGGGCACCTTCCGGCAGGGCAAGACATGCCCGCAACAGCTGCCGGCAGCTCGGTCCCTGCGGCCCCACACGGTGTGTGCCCACATCTGTGCCACCCCCAGTGCTGCCTCTGCTTACACCGGGCCATGGGACCACGGCTTTGGGAAAGGGCACCCCAGAAGCAAAGCCTGGAGAAGGGGGCCCAGGGCAGGGCCTTGTCACAGCGAGCCGGGGGGATGGCACCAGGCCAGGGGCAGCTGCCCTGCCATCAGCCACGCTGCCCATGCCACATTGACAGGCTCCAGCACGGCTCATTGCCAAGTGCCAAGCAATGCCCCGTCAGACCTACCTGCTCACTGCTTGCAATGCCACCAGCTGTCCCAAATAGGACGTGTCAGGGCACGGCAGGCCCTCCCTAACCCCCTCACGCCATTCCCCCATCCCACCCCTTCCCCTGCCTTTTCCTGCCACAGCTCCAAAACCCCCAAGAGGATTTTGAAGCTCACCAGCTTACGTGACCACAATACTTCCTCAGCTTTGGAAGCTTTCAGAGTGCTCAGTCCAGCCACCTCGCATTCTTCCAACCTTAAAAATAGCACCAAAGATAAGGCTGGGCAGGGAGAGGCAGAACTGCCAGGCCCTTACCCCTGGGCACTGCCACTCGCCTGCCTCCCTCTGCAGCGGCTCAGAGGGGCAAAGCCTCTGCAGCGAGCAGCAGCAAACTGGAAAATGCCCTGCCCTTAAAGACTTAAGGGCCTTTAAATGCCCTTCCTTAAATCTCCACAGGTACAGAGGCATGCCAGGGCAGGAAAGCAGACTCAGAATCACTCATCTAGGTTGGAAGAGACCTCCAAGATCACCGAGTCCAACCTCTGACCTAACACTAACCAGTCCTCCACTAAACCATATCACTGAGCTCTACATCTAAACATCTTTTAAAGACCTCCAGGGATGGTGACTCGGCCACTTCCCTGGGCAGCCCATTCCAATGCCTAACTTGCAGGCAGCAAGGTTCACCCTGCCATAGAGCCATATCTGCTGACTGAGGTGCACCAGCAGGAGCTGGAGACCCCAGCACAGCTACAAGAGGGGAAGCAGCCAAGGGCACTTGGCAGAGCTCTTAAAGCCCTTCCCTGGACACAGCCATGGAGCACACAGGCAGCACCCGCAGGTGCTACCACCTGAAGGCACTGGGGCAGAGCCCAGGCTCAGCTCACAGTTCAGCCTCTCTGCCCCATCTCTCCTCAGAGCCCCTTCTGACACACTGGAAGAAAAAAAAAGCAGAGGAGAAGAGACTCCTCCCTTATAAGCTGCTGCTCCCTTCATTAATTGATCCCCTGATTAGCTAATCAGGCAGTCAGGCAGCTGAGATCTGTCATTCATTGCCAGCCCAGCCGGGCAGTCGATGCTGCTCACCAGCACCCACCAGCCTGGCTGTTAATTCCTAATCCATGTCAATATTTGCCCAGCATCTCTTGCCAATCCCAGGAAATTAAAGGTGATAGCGAATGATTTTATGATCAAAGTGCTTCCAAAACCAGAAGGGATGTTGCAGTTTGACAGACAGGTATAAACAGACACATTAGCCTCACCAATGAAAGGTCACGCTTTTTTCAAGACAAATAGCTTGGCTCATGCATTCCCTAAAAATGAGTTACATCACAACGAGATCTCTGTGCATAGTTCAGAGGCTTTTAAGAATATTTGTAATGCAGGGACACTCCCAACGCATGCATATAACACCATATCCCTGTAAGGGCATGGCCAAGCTGATGTCTCTCTCTCTTCAGGCAGAATGCAAACAAGCTGAATTGAGTACCTTGCCTCCGAATATATAAATAAGTAAACCATAAATCAAGAGGACTGTTGGGGTTTTATTAGCGCAAACCACCTTCCTGCCGAGCAGGCAGCCCATGCCTGAATGCTAAAAAAGGGTAGGAACGGGCTCTGGCTTCCTCCAGAGTAAACACATCCACGCACATCACCACTTCGGAGCACTCGTGGCCGGCCCCAGCACCTGTGAGCGTGGTGCACAGCGTGAGTGCTGCTGGCCCTGCCCCATCTCCCTCAGACCTGGGCACGGCATCCAGGTGCACCGGGGTCTGTCCCTGCTCCGGGGCTGCGACCCCGCTGCCCCCTCTGGGTTCCCCCCACGTGGCAGCAGCTCCCTGCTCCCCCGCTGCAGTCTGTGCTCACCCCCTGCCTCTTCTCTGCTCCCAGGTGGATTTTGAAGACGTGATAGCTGAGCCAGTGGGAACGTACAGCTTTGACGGTGTCTGGAAAACCAGCTACACCACCTTCACCGTCAGCAAGTACTGGTGCTACCGCCTGCTTTCTGCCATTCTGGGAATCCCCCTGGCCGTGGTCTGGGGCTTCCTCTTTGCCCTCATCTCCTTCTGCCACATCTGGGCGGTGGTGCCCTGCATCAAGAGCTACCTGATCGAGATCCAGTGCGTCAGCCGCATCTACTCCCTCTGCATCCACACCTTCTGCGACCCGCTCTTCGAGGCGCTCTCCAAGATCTGCAGCAACATCAGAGTTGCTCTGCGGAAGGAAACCTAGAGCTTGAGAGCTGCCCCAGCCATCGCGCTGCTCGTGGTGTGCCCGCCTCGGCCACGCTGCCTCCTCACCTGGGGGACCTGCACAGCACGCAGGAGCCTGCGGCACAGCTGGCTCTCAGGACTCTCCCCCAAGAAGGAGGCACACCAAGCTGCCCCTCGATCCATCCTAAAGACAGCAGTGGTGGCAGAACCTGGCGTCATGCCCTGCTCCTGCAGGAAGGACCGCAGCATCCCCCAGACCACAACATCCCCCAGACCTCAGCATCTTCTGGACCTCAGTGTCCCCCAGACCTCAGCACCTCCTGGACTGCCGCATCTCCTGGACCATGGCCCTGGGCCACCACCTGCAGCTGCAGAGCAGGGAGGGAGCAGCAGAGCCGCCAGCGTGCCACCAGCTGCCCCTCACAGCCCTGCCTGCTCCGTCTCCATCCTCCAGCATAACCCTGAGAAAAACACTCGCATATGAATTATTTGCCGCAAATAATTGTTGTTGTGAAAGCTTCTGTATTAAATCAGGCTGCACAAAAGGCTTATGGATAGAATAGTGGAAAAAAAAAAAAAAAAAAAAAACCTCTTTTTCCCTGTGTGTTCCCATTTCAGCAGAGCTTCAAAAAGCAGATTGATTAGTGTATGAAATGCTGTGTCTGCCTCCTGAGAGGACGTGAAGGGCTTGGGCTGCCGACAGCTGCACAGCCACTGGTGGCAGTTTGGCGCTCACTGCAGAATTACAGGGCAGCGCTGGGCCTGCGGGCAGGACACCCTGGGGAGCACCAAGCACGGGGCAGCTGTGTGGGTGCTCCCCACAGACAGACAGTGCTATGGAGCGGGCAGCGGGCTCGCCATGGGGAGCAGAGGGAGCAGACGGATCCCACAGCCCCCCAAGGAGGGGACCCGGCCGTGCGCAGCACCGGGGCTGGATGCTCGTGGAAGACACGGGTGACAGCAGCCCACGGAAGGGCGTTTGTCACACACCGTGCCCCAGGGCTGCCAGCGCTCCTGGGGGGCATGTGGGGGGCACGGGACCGTGTCCGGCCAGGGCCCAGCCTCCTGGGGGCAACGCAGTGCTCCTGAAGAGGGGGACAGGGGAAAGGTGCAGTTCGGGGCCGTTTCCTCCCCTGGGCTGTCAGTCAGTTTGTTTGGCCCGTGCTGCGCAGAGCTGTGTTTTAACTGTGAGGCGCTTTGTTGGCTCTGTCCTTAAGTGGTTTGCTGAATCAGGGCCCAGGAGGTCTCATTGTTCACTTATTATTCTCAGTTGTATTCATGTGCTTTTTTTCCTTGGCTTCCAACAAGTACTTGAAGCCGAAGTCTCTGCTAGTGCTATGCCAAGGGCTAGGAAGAGCCAGATTTTCTGTTGGTGCTCCTCCAGTGACTTGGGACTGTGGGCCTTCGTTATCCCACAGCGACGTAGCACTGACGCTCAGCAACACCAGGCCTCGAGACAGATAGTGGTACACACAAGAAAAAAGATAGTTAAATGTTTGTAGGGAAAAAAATAATGTTTCCAATAACACTTTGTCACAAGCATTTTTTAAAGCTTTTTGAAGGAATAAAAGTAATAAAAAGCAACGTTGGAATTACAGTCGGTTTAATTTTGTTGTTGCTGTCCTAGCAGTTCACATCCTGAACCAGCCCCCTCCAGGCTCCCCACCACGGTGGTCTCCAGGCTCCCTGCGCAGGGAGCACACGACTCTGCCATCAGCACCTCTGTCTCCCTCTGACCCTCTTGAAGCGTGTGTCAGCCCCGTGGCCGGTGTCCCTTTCTGTGACAAGCCTCTAGCTTATCCTGACAGAGCGAAGGCAGCCCCGGGGCGAACTGTGCCCTGCGGTGGGCAGGCAGAGCCGAGGCACCCTCCGGGGACATCCCAGGGTGAGGGGGCACAGAACAAAAGAGGAGCGAGTGTGAACGAGCCCCCGTGCTCTCAAAAGAGCCCGAGCACATCAGGGTCCCCTTCTTGTTCCGTGCAGGAGGTAGTGACTCTCAAAGGGAAAGGGGATGAACATAGGAGGAAAAACTCTGTTTTCATAACGATTTAAACCAGTCCGTGAAGTGTGCTGGGACTGAATGTGCCAGGACTGAATGTGCCGGGTCATAGTCACTTGAAGCTACGAGAAAAAAATCAAAGGAATGCCAGAATATAAAAGGTGAAAATGTACCTGTTAGTGACAGTGAAAAAATAAAGCTAATACATAGATAAATGCATTTTTCACACTCATTCCCAACACGTAAGGCCAATTCAGGTTACCTCTGAGTGCACACAGGCCTCACTTCTGCATGCCATCCCTGCAGGTGCCCACAGGAGAAGCAATCCAAGCGAGGGTGGGAGCATCTGTCCTCAGTGCTCCCTCCCAGCCACCCGGACAGAGCCCACCCTGAGCTGCTCCAGCCTGCAGAGCCCAGGCCACGGCTAACTCCATGCAATGTACAAAGTGGTGTACACATCTTAAGTGCTTGGTGCAGTGCTCTATAAACAAAAGCATCCTTACCCTGAGCGTACTCAGGTCTTGTGTTTAAAGCGTAGCATCCCGACAGTTCCCTTCGTTTTTTCAGTATTGCCATGCTTCTGCACTTCCCCTCCCTCTTTCCATCAAGACACAGTCAGAAAATTTTATTTACAGGTATTTCTTTGCAATAAAAATCCATGCCATTAGCATGTCCTCGTGCATTACAAAGCAAGATTGCATTGGTGTAAAAGACTAACTGCTATCTACAGTAAACCCAAAGCAAAAGCTCGGCCTCGGGGGACTCTGCGGGAGTTTTTCAATCCCACGGAGCCCAGATGCAATCCCCAGTGCCAGCCCTTTAGAAGCTTTGAGCGCGTTCAGCAAATGTATTATTGCACACATCCCCTGATCCTACAGTCGTGTCTGCTTCCCTCGCTCCCACTGCCCGACGTGCACAGCCCTGCTGGTGACATTCCCGGGCACAGCTGTGGGCACGGGGACACCCGGCCCCAGCCCAAGGGTCCCCATGGCACCCCATGGCACCCCATCCCACCCCATGGCACCCCATGGCACCCTATCCCACCCCATGGCACCCTATGCCACCCCATGGCACCCCATGGCACCCTATCCCACCCCACAGAACCCCGCAGCCCCACGCTCCCCGCTCCATCCCGGCCGTGCCGCCTGCCCAGCACAGGGGAGCGGGGAGGGGGCTCCCTTCAGTCAGAGTGAGCCCAGCTCTGGCGATTGCTCGGGACAAAACCTGCCCCTCGTGAGTTTGGAAAGCCACCCGCCTCAGCGGCAAATGGACACGGAACCGGGTTCGTGCTGCTCAGCGCCACGCACCACTGAAATCCCGAGCACAGAAGTCTTCCACTGGCTCCTGCCCCGGTTAAATAACAAACACTGTACATGCTCACCCTCGCGCAGACCCTATGTACACCTATTTACACGGAAATCCCCTCTCTGATCCCAATCACAGCTTTTTACAGGGGCGTGCTGAAGGCGCTCAGCACGGCGGAGAAGCAGGGCCGGGCCGGCGGTGCCTCACGTCGCGGGGGGCTGCGTGAAGCTCCTCTGGCTCGTGCTCTTGCAGCTGAGGACGAAGGAGGAGGAGTTGCTCTTCTTGCTGACGCTCAGGTCGCACGCCGGCCGCGACTTCAGGTAGCGCGTGGAGCAGCAGAGGAAGCGCCGCATCAGGTCGTGGAAGAGGTGCCCCGTGTACAGCATGTAGATCCACGGGTTGCAGCAGCTGTTGAGGCTGGCCAGGAGCATGGCGATGATGAAGGGAGAGGCTGCAAGGCAGAAAGAGCCATCAGGGTGCTGTGGGGCAGGGAGAGCCCCCGGGAGGGCACCGGGCACAGCATAGCGGTGCCTGCCCCGCACCGGGACACACGGCCCTGCTGCAGAAACACCACAGCAACCGCACTGGTAAAGACGAGGTGGGATACATGAACAGCAGGCAGCGAGTCTGTGTTTAAGGAATTGCTGCTCAGGGTTTTCCCAGAGGAGCTGTGTTTGCCCTGCTTGGCTCCCAGGCTGCTGGTTCTGGGATGTTAACCCAGCAACACCTCGCAAAGAGGCAGCGCTGCTCCTCCTGCTGCAGTCAGCGCTTGCAGTGCCCTCCTGGGGAGCATGGCAGAGAGCAGGGCCCAGGATAAAGAGCCGGTGGGGTCTCTGCCACCCTCCCCAACATCCCCAGGGTGCCCCTGATGGGGCTGCCAGGGGCACCACTCCCAGGTGTCCCCACCACCAAAACGCAGCTGCAGGGATGGAGCCCACCAGCCCAGCCACATCCACGCCTCTGCACAGCGCTGTCCCAGCCCCTGAGAGCAGAGACATTTTCCTTGCCCCCTCTCCCCGAATTAATTTCCACGTACGAAGCTGTGCCATGGGAAATGATGGCCGTTTCCATTTCAGTAATGAAATCTGGGAGCCTGGCAACGGCTCCTGGCTGCACACCCGGCTGTCGGGGTGGCGATGGTGGCGGCGTGGTGCCAGGCACAGCACAAAGCCCCCGGGTTTCCCACCCATGGCCGAGAGCTCAGACCGGCACCGACCCATCAGAGCAGGGCTGCTGGCCCCACAGCCTGGTGGCCACGCTGGCCACAGGTGCTGAGCCCCATAGGGGTGGTGTGCCCTGCGCCAGCCCCGCGCCCCAGCCCGGCTTCTGCCCTCCTCATGTGCTGCCAGCAGGCGCGAGCAGTGCGGGCGTTACTGGGGTCTGGCTGTGCTCGCTGCCTGTCTGCCTCTGCAAAAATCCACTTGCACCTCTGAAACCAGAAGAGAAGCACAAATAGTGAGTGCTGGCTTCCAAATGCACCTTTAACCCGCTTGTGCATAATTCCTGCTCAAGTGATGTCTGGTCCAATTGTTTTTAATTTCAAGTATATGCGAAAAGAGAGCCATGGGGAATTGCTTCAAAATCCCAGGTGCGAGACCTGAGACACATCACAGCAAGTCACTTAAAAAAAAAGCAATCATCCATCTGTTGCTGACTCAGCTCTCCTGTCTCTGAGGCACATAAATTGAGCTTCGTGGGGCTCTCTGTGCATGGTGAGCATCGCGGGAGCTGCCCCAGGAGTGGCTCAAGAGCTGCTTGCCCCTGCCAAGGTGGGGACGTCTGATTTTGGGGCACTGTGCTGGCACCCCAAACCTTCAGAGCAGGCCCCAGCCCCACACACTGCTCGCACCGCAGCAGCAGGTATAAACAGCTCCCCTCGCCAGGCATGTTCTTTGTGACATCCCATGTGGAGGATTCTAAAAATTTTCTTAGCAAGCCAGAGGTGGCAGAGCCCTGCTGCTGGCCGGTGAGCTCGCTGCCCCTCGCCTTGTCCAGCACAGCACCCACACCGCCCGTAGCTCCTGCAGCACGAGGAGCAGCTGAACTCACCTCCTGCTGCTGGCACACCTCTGCGCCAGCGTCCTGTGATTCTGCCCAGCCAGGGCAGCCCAAGCTTTGGTGAAAAAAAGAAAAAAAATCTGGGCTGCAGGGCAACCTGCTGCTTCTGCAAAGAGCGCGGGCTCTGCAGCCGCTCTCGTGCCCCTGGGGCAGCCTGCAGGAGGATGGAGGGCCTGGGGAGGGCACCCTGGGGTGCTGCAAGCTGCAGCCCTCCTCACCCTGCAAAGCAAAGCAACAGAAAGGGTGGCACTGCCCGTTCGACAGTGTAGGCAAGGGCAAGTCTGACTAACAGGCAGGCATGGCTGCAACCCGTAGCAGTGCCGGCTACGAACCTGACCACCCTGCGCAGCCCCGCTGAGGGAACCGGCAGCGGCAGAGCTTTGGCTTTCTGATGAGACTGCAGGCTGGAAATACAGCCAGAGGGAGAGACACAATTCATCCAGCTTCTGAAAATTTTGACTAGCCTAAAAGTTTTGACTAGCCTAAATCAGGTTAAAAAAAAAAAAAAAAAAAAAAAAAAAAAAGATAGCTGCCTGGAGCACCTAGGAGGGCTTGAAAAGCTGAGCTGTGCTTATGTCTCCACCTGGAACGGAAGGGACAGAGAGAGGCAAGAAAGGCAAAGCGAGGAGAGCTGGAGCCAGGCAGGAGAGCTGCTCTGGCTGCTGGGAGCACAGATGTGCACGGGCTGCCGGGGACACCAGGTTTTGCACTGGAGGTGTGTAACTGACACCAGTTAACGAGTGTGTAACTGACACTGGCTAACACGACACGACAGGAGTACGTGGTGCGACCCAGCCGCAAAGCCCCTGCTGTGGCAGGGCTGCGGGGCAGACAGCAGGGAGCCGCGGCTCCCCCTCAGCCTGTGGCATCCCCAGGCTCCGCGCTTCTGATGAGTTTGGGGCACTTTGTCTAAGAGTTGTCCCCCAGTACACTTTTTTGTCCTTTTTCCTAGCTCACAAGGCTGTGCAGAGTTTTTCTTGTAAGCTCTCCCCTCAGGTGCGGGGACACCTCCGTGCAGAGGCAGCACAGACTCGCTCAGCTACAAGCACACAAACCCAAGGAGGGTCATATATTTTACTCTGCTTGCAACCTTAGTGACGACAGGAGCAGCCAGCACCAAGTATAAAAAATGGCAATTCAGTGACACCACATCCTTTAGGAAAAGCCTTTGCTCATAAATCAGGGGGGTTCTGGAGGAACTGTGCTCCAACCAGAGATAAAATAACAGCGGCACAGTCCCTGGGAGGATGGAAGCAGAAGAGGGTGAAAGAAGGGCAAAAGAGTTGAAAGCAAAGAAGTCAGCGAGGACAAAACGATACTGCAAAAGAAAAGAAGTCGGGCAGTGAGACAAGCAGTTTGTGCTGTGGGAGCTGCCGCGTGGAGCAGGAGCGAGCAGCCGGTGTGGGTAACTCAGAGCTCGGAGGCTGAGCTCTCACAGCCACCTCGGGGAGCAGCGACACCTCCCCGGCCACCGCCAGCCACGCAGCCCGACCCCAGAGCCACAGCCACCCTGGATTTGTGCAGGCTGAGCTAGCCTTCGCCCAGGTACAGCCACCACCACCCCTCCCGTTTCTTCTCCATGTTCAGAACTTCTCCCCGTCCCCCTCCCAGCCCCCCGAGACCCGACCCAGCTGAGTTTCTGGCTGCCCCCGCAGCCCGCTGCCGGGTGTCCCCGCGGTCGCTGGACTGAGCGGCACGGGGGAGCAGGACGTACCTTCCTGCGGGGCGTTCGTGTCCCACACAGACCACATCTGCACGAAGAAAAAGGGCGTCCAGCAGACGATGAAAGCTAGCACGATGATGAAGGTCATTTTGACCGTCCGGATCTTGGCTTTGGAGATGAGCCTCGTGCTGCTCACCCTGGCAAACGCCGTCCCGCTGCGGGCGTTGGAGCTCAGACCCACGTTGGGCCCGTGAGCCGTCTTCAGCTTCACGTTCTGCCAGATTTTGAAGCTGATTAAGCCATAGCAGATGCTCAGCATCAACACAGGGATGATGTAGACCATGAGGGTTATCCAGGTGACATAGGCTTTGGGTCCCCAAGGCTGGATGAAGTCTGCCCAACAGTCGTAAACTCCATTCCCCACATCCCTCAGAGAAAATATGTGGATCTGAGGGATGCTGACCAGCAGGCACAGCAGCCAGGTGAGGAGGACAGAGACCCGGTCCGCCCTCCTGTGCAGGGACCTCAGCGGCTGACAGATGGCCAAGCACCGGTCCAGGGACATCAGCAAGAGCATGTAGGTGGAGGCGAACATCCCCACCACCTGCAAGTACTTGATCAGCCGGCAAAGGAAATCCGGTCCGTAAAACCTGAAGGTGATGTCCCAGATGAGCTGGGGCAGCACCTGGAAGATGGCCACGACCAGGTCGGCGATGCTCAGGTGCTTCATGAAGAAGTACATGCGGGAGTGCTTCTGCCGGGTGGTGTGGATGGCCAGCAGCACGCACAGGTTGCCGGTCAGGGCGAGGAAGAGGATGAGGCAGAGCACCGTCACCTCCACCTTGGCCATGTCCTCGTTCCTCTTCAGCGGGTCCGCCGTGCCGTTCCTGCCCGCCGTCTGGTTCTCCGCCGGGACGCTGCCGTTCCCCAGCGACCCGTTGGCCGCCCACAGGCTGCTCCCGGCCAGGTACAACTTCTCCATGGCCACCCCGGCCCGAGCCCAGCCCGGCGAGCGCAGGGAGCCCCCGCGAGCCGCTCCCGGCCGCAGGCAGGCGCGGCCCCGGCACGGCTCCGCTCCCCGGCGCTCGCCCCCGCGCCGCGCTCCCGCCCGGCCCCCCCCCCCCCCCCGGCCGCGGGGGCAGGAGGGGCTCCGGGCCCCCCCCCCGCCCCGCCCGGCCCTCGCCGTGCCCGCAGCCCCCTGCCCCCGGCGGCACGGGGCGTGCCGGGGGGGTCGGGGACAGGGAGCGGGGAGCAGCCGCGCCCCCGTCCCGCTGCCGGCACCCACGCGGGGAGAGGGGGACCCCGGCTGAGGGGGGCGGGGAGGGGGTGGGAGGGGTGGGAGGGGAGGGGAGGGGTGGGGAGGGATGGAGAGAGGTGGGGTGGGGTGGGGTGGGATGGGATGGGATGGGATGGGATGGGATGGGATGGGATGGGATGGGATGGGATGGGATGGATGGGATGGGATGGATGGGGAGCAGCCTGGCCCCCTCAGCATCCCCATCTCATCCCCGTCCCCAATCCCAGCCCCAGCCCCAGCCCAAGCTCCATCCCCATCCCCATTCCCGACCCCGTCCCCATCCCCATCCCATTCCATTCCCATCCCCATCCCATCCCTGTCCCCGTCCCCGTCCCCGTCCCCATCCCCATCCCCATCCCCATCCCCGTTCCCGTCCCCATCCCCGTCCCCATCCCCGTCCCCATCCCCATCCCCGTCCCCATCCCCGTCCCCATCCCACCCCACCCGCCGCAGCGGCGGGCGCGGAGCGGGTCCGGGGCCGGCTCCGGACCCCGCCGCCTGCGCTGGGAGCGGCGGCCGCGAGGGGGAGCGGCAGCGCCGGGCCCGGCCGGGCCCCCCCGAGGGCTGCGGGGCGCCCCCGGCCGCCGGTGCCTGCGCCCGGCCGGGAGCGGAGCCGGGCACGGGGCGCGGGGCTGTCCCCGAGCCCCCCGCGGCTCTTCTGGCCCCGGTGCCGGCGAATTGGCCCGAGGCTCGGCAGAAATTGCCCTTCGGAGCCCCCCCCCCCCCGCCCCAGGGGCTCTCTGCGCTGCTCTCGCCGCGTCTCCGTTGCTCCGGGCCCCCGCTGGAGGCTCGCACTCGCGCCCCTGGGCAGGCAGCGCAGCGCCAGCCACCGAAGGCTTTTTTTCTTTCAGAGAGATTGTTTTAGAGTAATACCAAAGCAGTTCTACAACAGAAAAAAGCCGCGGGTGTGTTTGGTGTCACTGCCATCGGTGCCACTCTCAGCCTGCACGTCTCAGAGAGGGGAGGAGGCTTCCCCCGGACTCACTTCCCCACGAGGGATGCAGGCACCGGGCACTGCTGGAGAGCCCCCCCACGCCTCAGCAGCACCTTCCCGAGCCCTGCAGCAGCCCCGGAGCCATTCCCAGGCTTTTTCACCAAAAAGGTGGCTTCAGCACCACACCGCCCGGCACGGCTGCCTCAGCCACCCAGCCCCAAGCAAAAGGAGCGTGCTGCTGCTCGTTCCACTGCGCTGCTTTTCCCTGATAACCACATCTCAAACTCTACTTAGCCTAGCCTTAGGCCTTGAATAAACATCCCTGAAGTTATTTTTAAAGATTTTTGGGAACCTTTAGCTCTATGCAAGATGTAAAAATGTTAAATACTTTGGCAAGTTCTTCCCTCCAGGGTTCACGTTCTTCCTCCTTCAGGCAATAAAACGGCTGTGGGAATCGCTGAGGATAACAGCTCACCATGTGCAATGCTTTTTTTTCATTGTTCTGCCCTTTTCGGGAGAGCTCTGTAGGAGGAAGTGACCTTGGGTGGAATCCTGGCTGCAGTGGAGTCAAGGGGAGGTTTGCCACTGGCTTCACTTCATCCTGCAGGGCACTCGGAGGTGGTGCATCTGTGCCAGCAGCAGCCTGCGGTCGGCTTGGGACCCGTCTGGCACTGGCGTGCTGGCACCACGCACCTCAGGTGAGTGCCCTGGGACAGAGCAGCCCCAGCTCCTCTTCACTGCCAGCTGAGGCATCGTTCACAGCCACACAGACCCCGATTGCTTCATGGAGTTAGGGTTCTGCACCAAACTGCTCTGAATGCAGACCACAGCCTTACGCCAGTTGCATTGCCCAGGAGTGTTCGCAGCCTCAAAGAGTGGTGTGTAACTGTGGAATACATTTTATTTCAACAGTGAATCATAACTGCTAAACTGTGGAAGAGCTCTCCTAGGATTCGTTCTGTTTGTCCCCTTGCCAATGCCAAACTGATCCCAGTGCTGCGTTTTTCTAACGCTCTGTCTGGTCTTATTTAGAAGTGCAGGAGCAGCTTATCGAGCTGCTTAGGTGAAGGATCACGCTCCTCAAGGATGAAACTTTGGATTCAAAACGTGAAGGCATGGAAGGTTTTCATTAGTCTCCCATGAAGCTTTTGGCTACAGCCTAGGCTCTCTGCCCATGCCCCACTCAGAGGCACAGGATCTGGCCCTGCCTCATGGGTGGTGCTGAGCCAGAGGCAAGGAGCTCAGAGCCAGACCTGTGTCAGGAGCAGCAGAAGGAAGGATCCTGCTCCCCGGTGCAAGGAGGCTGCAGTTCTTCCCCTCCCCATTACAAAGAGGGGATGAATTGTGTGAGCACTGCAGGTGCTGCTGCCTGCCTCAGGGCACACAGCACACCACACACCACCCGTGGCTGCCCTCTCCTGTCCCGACGCACCCCCAGCTCCCCAGCAGCCGCTTTGCTCGGCGCTGTGGCTGGACGAGCTTCACACAGAGCTTTGTCTTCAAGTGGTTTGCCAGCTGCCGAGGAGCCAAAGTGCTCCCGCTCCCTGGCCGAGGAAACCAGGGCTGACAGCATCTCCGTCCGTGAAAAAAGTTTTTCTCCTCTCCTGGGCAGCTCAGAGACAGAAATCATTCACTGGGTTTTGGCACCCACCTCGCCAGTTATACAACGTCTGACTCTCCCGTGTATTTTCTCATCTATTACCCTGTTTTCTGGCTGTTACAATTTGGCAGCTTACATGTTTGTTTTACTCAACTGAAAAGATTTACCAAAGGGCAGAAATGAAATGAAACCTCTTCGGCTGAGGATGAATTCAGTAGCCATAAAGCAGGTTCCTGCTCCTCTGCAGGCTGCCAGCTCCGGGCCACCACGGGGCTGCTCCTGGCACAGCACAGGGGGCACTGGGGGACACTGGGGGGCACTGGGGGCACTGGGGGCACCCGGCAGCCCTGAGCCAGGCAGCACAGGGAAGGTGCAAACGCTGCCTGCCAGAATTCAGTCGGGTCTGTCCTGGCTGGGGAGGCTGCCGGCACAGCTGTGCACGGAGATGCTGCCCGAGACGCTGGAGCCTGGGCACGCTGCGGCTGGGACAGGCTCTGTCGTGTTCCCCATGCACGGCTCTCCTCCTGGCCATTAGCTTTTAAGAGTCCCAGCTCTCACTGTGGGTGCAAGGGAGAAGACAAGGCTTTCAGGAGAAATTGCTCCTTCACATGGCCAACAAATGAGCTTTTCAGCAGCTACCCAGACACCAGCTCATGCTCACGGAGAAGCCCAGCCAGCTGCACCCCGCAGGGAAACTGCCCGATTTTGAGCCCTCCCTGCAAGCCCTGTGCAGGTGTTGGGTGCTCGTCCTGACCCTGGAACGCCTGTCCCTGTCCCTGTGCCTGTCCCTGTCCCTTCCAGCCCGGCTGGGGCTGCGCTTTCCACCTCCGGGGGGTTCAGCAGCAACGGCTGCCAGGGTGCCCCTCAGCAGCAGCCGCACTTGGGGCACAGGGAACAAAAGATGCAACAGGCAGAAAATCACAGGCTTTTTTTCCTTATTCTTTTGATTTTTCCCTGATCATCTTTTTTTTTTTTTTTTTTTCCAGTTCCCATTAAAGGAAAATCTCCAACCAGTTCTCAAAACCATTCAGTCCAGTCCAAATAAACTCAGTCTGCAACTGCCAGCTGCCATAACTGTTCATTTTATTGTGCCTATAAATGCTAATTTGAGCCAATAAAGATGTCTGTACGAGGCATAAACCAGCACATATAGGTGATTTGCCGACAGGATCTGTCGGCGCAGCCCAGGACAGCAGCACCAGTACGGACCATGCACCCCGACGGGTACAGAGCAGGAGATGCTCACGGCCCCTCGCGGCTCCCCAGCCCCTATCCAGGCAAAGCTCCCGGCAACTTCAGCCTCCCAGCAAGTAAAAAACAAACAAACACGATTCTGAGGCAAAGAATCTTGAGAGAATCAAAGGGTTTTCTGAGTCACCCCCAGCTCCTTCCAGATTAGAAATTTCTATGATGCCCCAGAGCTGGAAACATTTTTATTTTAAAAATACATGCTTTGGAATAAGCAAAAGCGCAAAAGCTACACAAAGCTAAATTTAATTTCAATTTGGTTTACTGCTGCATCTGAAATAGATGTTTTTCCAATAGCTATCTTGAATCCCAACTTTACAGTCCCCATGACACAAGAGGTCTGGCAAAACTTCAAGTCCAGGCCACCGGTTTGCAGATGGAGTTACTCATGAACTCATGTATGGATGCAGCCCACAGCAGGCAGTGCAAGCTAGAAAGTTGGGATATGTTATCTGGCTGCTCTTGCATGGGAAATTATCTTTATCCTAGAATTTCTTCCCAGTCCTTGCCCTTGCCCCCTGCACTCAGTCTGCAAGAAGGCCAACTTTGGTAAATTCCCTAAAAATACAGAGATGTGCAGTCCCACGCACACACCTCTCTGGAAAAGGCAGATCATGGCTTCAATAAAAAAAAAAAAAAAAAAAAAAAGAAAAGCTGCTGAATGTCACAGTCTTTAGATAAGGTTGGGAAATATTCTAAGGACAGAGAAAAGAAGAGCGTTTTCCTGTCTTTCATAGATGTGTACATGAATAAATCTTTAAGTGTGATTTAAAATTCCTATGCAGCTCTCCACTTCCTACACCGATTTTCAGAGGAATACATACTGAGAATAAATATTGTAAAATGTACCAGAACTCCTAGGTTAACAAGTCTTTGGAGATGAAACGTGGAAATACAAGTGTTGCACAAAATTATTTGGTCCAGAAAACTTTTTCAAAATCCATTATGTTAATGAGTTCAGTAATTAACAGCAACATTGCACAGCGCTACACGTTTGAATATGCAAGTGAAATGCTGACAGCTTGACATACTGTGTCATACCACCAGTGACATCATCTGACTGCCTAAAGCATGCTCTAGGACATGGTATTGCTTTTCATTAGCTGAAGAAGAAAAAAAAAAAAAAATAATAGTCCCAGATTGATAATAGTAAATAAACTCATGGAAAAATACAGTTGAAGCCCGCTGTCATTTCAAGCATTCCTGCTCCACTAACGCACAAACTGGCTGTTGTTAGGGCTCTGCATAAGAGCTGTTCTGATAGTTGTTATTTTGTTTTGGAAACTATATCATCAAAGCATTGCTTGGAGGAAAAAAAAAAAAAAAAAAAGGCCAGAAAAGCTGGCTTGCACACAGACAAAAGTTGCAGTCTCAAGCTTTAGAAAGCATTCTCAGTAGAAAAAGAGAATTTGTATGAGTTCATGCAGTGTATCAAGAGCGTTTCTTCTTTTCCCTTCCTTTTGTTTATCTAGGAACACTGAGTCTTAACCACTCAGAGAACTCAGTGCTAACATCCTTTTCCATCATGTCATTGTAAGGTTCATGGGAGCCAAACCATTTCCTTCAAAGAAAGCCTCTCCTCTCCTTTTTGAAGGCTGTCAGCCTTTGCTCCTGTGGCCTGCAGCTTATGGCAGTGCAGACGCCCAAGTAATGCTCGCTCAGCTTTGGTAGACGTCTTGAAAGAGAGCCTGAGTGTTGCTGGCATTACAGCAGTACCACTGCCAATTAAACCAATAACCATTACTGTTAATAACGCAGCACTGCAAGTAAGAATTGCCAGCAGAGCCCCTGAAGATGCACTCCTCGTTTTTCACTTGATGCCAAAAATGCAGAAGGGTGCCAGCTCCTGCCCTAGGGCCCAAATCCCCACCGAGATAAGCATCAGTGCTCCATTCAAATCAGCAAGCTTAAAGCTATTCAAACTAGAGGAGGTTCTGGGTCTCTCTGGCCCTACGAGGCAGACTGGCCCGTGACCCAGAAAGGCTATTTCTTTTACTACGTTTCTGTATAACTTCATGCTACTTATTTCAGTTGCCCTGAACTGGCTGGAGCAACTGGTTTTCTTTTATTTTTCCAGTTTGCTATTTGCCATCTGAGCTGTTGTCACAGTGAGGATGTACTTATATCACCACAAGAAGATTTAGTTTTAATGTGTGCAGAATAAACATGCTTCAAACAATAATTTCGGTACCAAATCAAGTCCTCTCTTATCCCAAATTACTGAACAAAAAATGAAATCTGAAAAACATGGCCCAAAATTCAGAAACAATATAAAGCAGAGGAAAAGGACAAAGCATGTCAGGTGCTGATGAACAGCAATCAAAAAATAATAATAATAAAGTAAAAAATGTAGCAACAACAAGTTTTATGGGACCTGCAAAATGAAAGCACAAAACATATTCCTGAGCATCAGCTCCCTGCACTTTGGATATATTAGCTAAATATTTCCCTACACATCGGTATGAATCATTGCTGTAACACCAAATACCTGATGTGCAAGCGTTGGCCCCGTACTGCAGGCCTGAGTTCCTGCACACGAGCAGCTACAGGAGAATGCTTTTGTCCGTAAAAATGAGGTGCTCACGTATTTGAGCATAATGTCTTGCCTTGTTGTGGCAAAGCTAGAGGAATCACAACAAAAATGAAATATATATATATGCATACTTAATATATAAGTTATGTAATTAATATACCTGCACACACACAGACACACACATATATATACAGGAAACTGAATAAACTTTGCTGCTCATCGCTACTTAACAAAGTCTCTGCTGATTGATAAGAAAGGAACTGCAGTCCTCAAGAAAACTCAGCATACATATGCAGACGTGGGTGTGCACACAAGCGTCTAGAAATATCCACATGGGTGTACCTGTGTGTGTTTATACACACCCATCACTCACACTCACACACTGCCACACAGCCCCAGCTCTAGGAAGGCAGCACTGGGGTCAGGTAATTACACAGGGCAGCAGGCTCCGCTCTGAAAATGAAGCCCAGCTACATTTATATGAACTTTTCTGCATCACCAATTATCCCCCATTTGCAGTAATGTGTTTACTTTCTCCTCCCTGAAGTTAGTAAATTGCCTTCCTCTTTATTTAATTCCAGGTGGCTGATTTGGAGCCAATTCACCAATTTGTTGGGATCTCTGAATTCTGGTCCTCTCCTGCCGAGTGCTGCTGACAGCTCCTCTGCTTGGCGAGCTGCAGGGCAGAGGCATGTACCAGTGGGAAAACCACAGCATTACTGACTTGCTTTTGAGCAGAAAATGGCTGGCTTTGAGCTTGCCCAAAGGCCAATGGTGATGATTTACTTTAAATCCCTTTTAACGTGGTCAAGGCATTCAAATTCCAGAATATCTGTTCTCCTATCAAGGAGGGCTTTGCTGTGCCATTCAGTTTGGTAATAAAGCTTATTATTGTGTGAAAGACGAAAACGTTTTCCAGGGCAGATGCTGCCTGCCTGTCTGTCCCCACTGTCCTGCCTGCGGTAAGCTCTGCCAGGCTCCGTGCAGTGGGTGTCCAGGGAAAGCCCATCGCCTCCTGCTGCCACGCACAGAGCAGCCCCAGGGGAGCACTTGGTCAGTGCTCGTGCTGGCTCTGAGCTCGCTCTTTACGTGGTGAGACCTCCAACGAGCTGCAGACGCTGATAGATGATGGCCCCTGCCACCAGCCCGAGGGCCAGCACCCCCAGCACAGCATCCCTCGGAGGGTCCAACCACAGTGGTCCCCGTAACAGGGGAAGCTGTGTAATCACGATGTCCTCGCTCTGTTTTGCACGTGGGTTTTTCTTTGTGTAATTCCTGAAGTTGGGTATTATCAGCTTGGCCATTACTTTAAAAGTCAACACGATGGAGTGCAAGATGGCAGAATTTTCCTAAAAAACCCTAAACAGAGGTCCTTGTATATGTACAGCAACTTTCAGCTATGCAAACTGAAAGGAAATGAAGTAAAATATGTTTTTATACTGACTATTCCTTATGCTTCTCGACATATCTGGCCTTTACATCTGGCCCCTTCCTCCCCAAAGGAACCGGCAGCCAAAGGTTTCTCAGTAGGCATGAATGAAAACTAAGCAAACACAAGTAGGAATTAATGAGCAATCAGAAAACCAAGCTGTGATTTGTCACCCATAATCAAGGCTAATTAATTGTCACTTAAGTGCAAACTGCAGCACAACGCATTGCAGTTTCCTGCCAAAGGCTTTCCAGAGCACGAGCGAGGAGGCACGGCCAATAAACCACGAACCACAGGGAACCGGGAGCTTGAAAGGCAACAGGAAAACCCGGGGGAGAGCTGCATGACAGTCCCCAGCGCGTCTGATGGAAACCTTTGAGTTCTTTTCACGGCACAGGTACATTACTACCACTCTCTGCATGACTTCACCAGCAGCCACGGACCACGAGTATCATCACAGAGCTGCCCATGGGGATGGCGGGGCTGCTGAGACCCAATGGAAGCTGCAGTTGGATCCTCCCAAACTTCAGAAGGGCTGGGGCTAGCACGCTAGAAGACACGGCAGTGCTGCACGCTGTCCTTGCTGCCTTGCCTCGCTCACCTGCGCTCACCTGCAGCGGCACAACCAGCGGCACGGCGACAGCCCCTGCCCAGCCAAGCCCCACGGGCAGCACGGGGCTGCCAGCAGGCACGGGGCCGGTGGCTGCAAGGGCTGCTCGGGGCCCCCGGTGGGGACAGCAAACCAGTGCGCAGAGCGTCCCCAGGAGACGCTCGCTTTTCTGGGAAACGAACAAAATATGTTCCCTTCTGCTCCGCATGACGAGGATTGTTAACCCAAGCAGGCGCTGGGTTTGGGTTGGAAGTTGCAATCACAGTAACACAACCATCGGGCTATAAAAAGAGACGTGACTCAGATGTCAACCTAAAAACAAGGTTCCTGCTAACCACATGCGGATACAACTCGCTCGTTGAGCCCACAATGTGACCAGGATATTTTCAGACCCACCCGGGTGATGGAAGGAGTGGGGGCTGGCGCATCAGCTGGCCCTGGACAGCAGAGCCCCATCTTGTAAGGGTCCTGTGCACCCTTGGGCCCTACCAGCCCCTAGCACAGCACAGCTGAATTCCCTCCCTTCCTCATGCTGGCCCTGGCATGCCATTGCCTGTACTTATCCACCAGGACCCACTAGGATCACAGTCAGTTTTGGGGGGCCAGGACCTATGCACTCTTTGCTGCCAACATCCTCAAAGCATCTCTGCCTCCACTGCCCAGGAGAGATGTGCCCATGACCTGTCTGCTCCAAAGCTGGTGAAGAGTCCAAAAAGAGGGTTTTTTGGCTGTCATTTTTAGTGCAAAAGGACTTACAAAGATGTTTAATTGAGATTCCATCAAGCTACTTCATATGCATGAAATTAACTGTCCAATACATACAGCCAAAGGCAAGCATCCCATAACAATGAGATGAACCAGACACACAAAGACCACGGGTGATTAAATCCCGAATGCAGAGCCTCCAAACTGCTCAGCTACTGCCTTTTTCTCCAGTTCCCCTCTCTGCTTAGGGATGGAAAGTTTTTGCTCTGCCTTCCTGCACGTACAGCTTCACCTGCCCCATTACTCCATTTTCTAGCCATGAATCAAATACTGCAGACCAGGTGAGGCCACAGCCAGAAATCAGGTGCCAGTTTTAAAAGGTTAAGCTAAATGTGATTAGAAGCCTCTCTGAATTTCAGGGCAGATTGCATGATTAGGATTAATGTTGCACCCTGACCACGGAAGAGTTGCAGGTGCAGCACTGGGTGCCCCCCGGTGAGGCAGGCAGCAGCCAGTGGAGTTTCATCTGCCAGAGACGCGCTGAATTCCAGGCGCTGTGCGGGGACGTCGCCTTTGCTGCCAGCATCTAAAATTTCCCTTTTAGCTCAACCAGCTTCCTACACATGATATTGCTCTGAGCACAAAGCCTCTGCTGCATGACTAATGCGCTGCCCACCCTGCCAGAGGACACAGCCCAGGAGGGGAGAGCAGGAACAAAGCAAGCACCTGCACCCATCGCAGGGTACAGCACACCGCGGGCTGCAGGGAGGCAGCTTTCCTCTTGAATGATTATGAGTTATTGCAGGACTGTGTGCATGACCTACTGGTGAAGAAAGCACAGTATCACCTGCTACTAATCACTGTCTTCTGGAGGATGGTAGCTCATGTGCTGCCCCTCCAGCCCTCAGCCCAGGGGCTCAGAAGCACGGCAGCTGCCGGCACCGTGCTCCAGGCTGCCCGAGGCGGGGGCAGCAGGGCCAGCCCAGAGCTTTGCCTTGCTGATTTAACACCTGGGGAAAAATCTGTCTGCGGCCAGAGACTGCAACCCCTCCAGACAAGACTGCAACAGCACACTCACCAACCCTGACGGAGAGGTTTTTAAACAGAAAAATGAAAATAAAAGCAATTTAAAAGAAGCAGCAGCAGCATTTTCCAAACTGTAATGAGTTCAACCAAATGTTTGAGAAACATATTTGCTGCCTCAGGTTGTAATTATGAAAATGCAGCCAGAGAGAGCGATGCACTAGAGAAACTGAGGGAAAGGAGCTGAAGCACCCTATGCAGCCACACGTAACCCCAGGGGTCACGCTGCACCCTCCTTCCTCGGTCTGCCCGAGAGGGAACCCACAGCAGGAGCCGGGGCTGTGCTCAGAGCCCGAAGCCGCAGCTCTGCCAGCCCTGAGCAGGAAGGTGCCTTGCTTTGACCTAAATTGCAGTGCGACAAACTGGAGGGGTGATTTGCTTCCTTGAAAGGCCCATTACAATGTTGGCGAGTAAATACGCTTCTGCCAGAGAGAATATTACCTCTTTGTCTTAAAAAATGAGAACCACCAAAATGTAAAAAATTCAACCAGACATTAGAGCTGAAAAGTCATTTAAAAAAAAAAAAAAAAAAGTCAGCATTAGCTGATGAAAGCAAATACTTACTGTAAAAGTTTTCATTAACTGGAAAAGGGAGTTTTTCCAGTGATAAAAGTTGAGATGGAAAATTTTCAAATCACCTGATCCTATACCAATTTTCAGAAAATTACACAATTTGTCATCTTGTTCAGACTCCAAAGCATCTACAAAGCGCAGCTGCTATTATATTATTTCTGACATAGAACATCAAAACAAAGACAGGAAAAATCTGCCTGTCAGGGCGGTTCTGTCTCAGACTCAGACCCTTTGGAAGGCAACGCGATTTCGGCACATCCGCTGCATTGCGAGCATATGGTCCGCTCTGGAAAAAAGAGCCAGCCGTGGTGAAACAGAAGCGAATTCCTTATTTTTGCCTCCAAATCTCTGACACCGCTGGAGGCCAAAAGCAATATTGGAATAACCTCCGTTAAGCACTGAAGTGGATCGGCTGCGGCATCTGCATTTCCCCGGGCCCTGGCACTCGGAGGCGCCTGACGGAACAGCGATGGGTGTGCTCGCTGGGGACATTCCTCGTGTCTCCAAAAACCCCCTGCCTGCAGAAAAACTGTCTGATAGGAACTCCCCATCATCTGCAGCACAAACAATCTAATTAGCCTTCACCCTCTAATGCTGTTTAATAACCATGTGGGAACTGCATTTCAGAGAGTGACATTCAGTGGGAACGAGCAGGCCCCTGTGCCCCGTCAGGCACAACTTCTGCTTCGTTCCTGGGAAGTTCTGACTTTTTGCATGGCTCCCAGTTACAGCCCAGAGAAAGGGGCACATTTTGTTGTGTCTGTGATTCCTTGGCTTTGGCTTTTGCCCCCAGCAGCTGCAGGGAGCCCCTGCCTGCTGGGGAAGCTGCAGCTGGGGCCTGGTGAGGGTCTGCAGCAGCGCGGGGATGCTGCAGCCACCAGCACCAGGGAGGTGTCGGGGTGGCCATAAAACATGAGCGATGCTGTGAAAAACCAACACCATGGAAAGACGCCAGAGAGAAGAGAAAGAATTAACCTATCTATCTGATGATTACTCACTTCAGAAGCATGATTGTGTTTGCTCTGCCTTTACCACCCCCTTCGGGCTAAGTGCAAGCCAAAGGCGCAGCTCAGGTGGTGCTGCTCAGGCTCCAGCCCACGTGCCGGTTTTGCTGACCACAACAACTTCTAGCAGTTGCCTTTGCTCCTCTTTGCTGTGACTCCTGTCCCACACCCCGTGGTTTGCAAGTCCCTCCTTGTCCCCCAGATGCCCTGGACATGGCTCTGGGGGTCTGCAGCTGCCCAGGGGAGCAGCGTGCTGAGCACACGGTGTCTCCTTCAGGCTTGTTGGTTTTTCCCTTACGTTATTCAATTTCTGTGAAATTAGGGCTGGTGAGAGAACAGCAGCAGGCAGCTAGGAGCGGTTCCTGGCCGCAGGGGCCAGCAGACACCAGCCACGAGGGCTGTGCCTGTGGCTAGGGATGGCACCACAGCCACGTCAGCCACACAAGCCATGTTCCCCCACAGTGGCACCCTGCTCCTCCCAGGCTGGAGCAAGAGACATCACACAACAGAGCCACATTTTCCCCAAGCCTCTGTGATTTCAGAGCTATCTGCTCTCCACAGCCTCCACCTGCACCCCCAGCGCTGCTTCACATTTGCAAACACCGCAGTCAGGTTTTTCGCATGTGCAAACAAAACCACCTGCCTTTGGTGCTGACTCACAACTCCTAAAGGGGAGGAAAAAAGCCTGCTTCAGGACGCACGCCAATTTTCCACTTATCTCCACATGTCCTGCTCACTTGTCACACAGCTCAGCGGGTCTCTGCAACGTGCCTGTCCCCGTGCCACGTGCCGCACGCCTCCAGCAGGCACCGACCCCTCGGCGGCTGCCCATGGTCCCATGCAGCGTCTCTCCATCGCCAGCCAGGGCTGAGCACAGGGCAACGTGTGGAACAGGTACACCTCTGTTCCAAAAGGCACCCAGCAGCTGGGTTGAGTAACAACTGCAGAGCCTGGGACCCACGTGCAGCCTGGAGAGATCCCAAAGCAGTTTCTGAAATGCAGAGATCTCTAAGCATGTCAGTGAACACGCTTACAACAGGTATGTTATAGATAAAACATACGTATTCATTGCACAAACCCTCTCCCTTCAGCAAAGATAACTATTTTACACTATAAACGGTGACTTCAACAATAAGTGATGTAACAAATGAATCTCAATAGACCGTCAGCAAAAGAGTTTGATTTATGTCTGTATTTAATGTGCCATAGCTGTTCTGTCTCTATTCTGTTACACCGAGTAATTGCTTCATTATCTTAACACTCCAATTATTGTGGTAGCAGGGCTCTTTAGCTTGTTTTCAATGAAACTGTAATTATCTGCAGCCACACCAGTTCACTGATCAAAGATGTTGTGGGATTGATGACTTCCTCATCCCTGCATACCGATGTCTTCCAAGGTCCACCAGGCAGCAGCAACCTGGCTTGTCTGCCACCACCTGGAGAAAACCTTGTGCAAAGTTTTTGTTCCCCAAGGCAAAAGGTTTAAGAGTTTACCAGCTGATGCATGGCTAGGAATTGGTAACATCTCAGCACAGTGCAGGTTCACAAACGTGCCAGAACCTGAAGCCTGCAGGCCCAGGTTTCATGAGGTAGCCCTGGCAGTATGGGAGAACTTCGTGCAGAGAAAACTGCTTCCATGGGACAGAAAACTGCTTCCATGGGACAGCAGCAACTGCTGCGGCTGCTGACAGCCCAACACAGAGAACCTTGCTCCACTGCGGGGCTGGCGCGGGGCTGTGCACGGGAGGCAGCAGCGGTGCTCTGTAGAGGTGGGTGAATGTCCTTGGGGGGGTCTGGCCAGAGGGATGTCTTCTGAATGCTCAGGCTCCCCAACAGGCCACCAAACCCCAAATGAGTCCAGGCACGTGGCCTTGCCCTGCCACGCATCCCATGTGCATCATCCTCTCAGCTAAGTGCCTGACACGGGCACTAAGGGCACATGCAAGGAATGCCCACGGGATCTCACTCAACCACATGAACTCAACTGGGAGCCTTCGGCTTCTCACCGCCAGCCAGAAGGCCCCAAACCCCAGCCCTGAACAACGTCACTGCCCCACTGAGTTCTCACACTGTGCACTCCTGGTACCGCTCCTCCCAACTGCAATAGGAGGAACCGGGTCAAGAGGAGACTTCCCAAGGCTGGTCCAGAGTTCATTGTTCAGCTACTTACAAATCCATGCACCCAGAAGGGCAGGGCTTGTTTGGGACAGGACAGGAACTGTGACCTTCAGAAAGACAAAGAACATTTTAATCACACGCTGGTTTGCTGGGAATGCGGTTGGCAGACATGCAGAACGCCAGGCCGATGAACCAATGCCAGTTATCAATAATGACCATCCTGAATGAACGCAGCACTTTCAGTCCAGAATCTGAGTGTGTTATTTTAACAAGTGTCCGGCGTGCCAAGGAAGCATGCAGGGACCCCTTCCCGTGGCCAGGAGCCGCATCCCGAAGGCCATGCAGGGGACACGTCACTGAGCACGGTGAGAACCTGGCCCCTCTTCCTGCAGGGCCTGAATGAGTGCCAGGTTCTTCTGTGCATGATGTGATATGTTAGGCATTATACCACCCAAGCACACCAGTGGAACCAGCCCACTGGGTTAGTAACAAAGAACAAAAGCACAAAGTGGGGACAATGTGCACAGAGCCGCTGACACGGTGCCGTGGAGGCAGGATGGGGAGAGCACAGCCCTGTCCGGCCCCGGGCACAGGCGGTGGGACCGCTGTCAGCACCCTGCTCACTGGGCTTGGGAACAAAAAGGGGAAAAGGGCTGTTTTATTCCACCACGACACTTGAAAATAGTCTCGGGTTTTGCTGCGTCTGGAGCACAGTGCCTTAGAAGTTCAAAAGGTACAGGATGCCTGTGCACAAACCCCATCCATTCTGCAGTAATTATCACCCCGGTCATTTTTCTTTTTGAGTAATTATTCCTAATGGTCAGATTAGTTTCATTTTCCCTCATTTCACCAGGGAACACAATCAGCCAGATCTCTGCTGGCAGAAGTCAGGGCAATTCAATTCTGCCTTAATGGAATTACATGAGTTTACTCAAAACCAAACAAACAAAAACCCCAGAAACTTCAAAATGGTTTGGCCTTATTTTCACATACACGGTGCCCCCTGCCCTGTGACGGCTCGGTGTGCTCACAGCCCCCAGGAAGGCTGTGCCCCCGCAGCCCGTCCACCAGCACAGCGTTTGTCTTTTAGCTCCACAGGAAGCATCTGAGGGCTTTACAGAATTAAAATGGCTCCTTATTTTCCGCATTCAGCTGGCACTGCCTTCACTATTGCTTTACTATCTTTTACCACATGGCGATAAAACATTACCTGCATGCACCTGAAATCGCGATCTTTCTCCCCACTTCTGCCAACCTCACGAGGATTTGTGCTTCCTCCCTCCTTCACCCACTGCCTCTGGCCTCTTCGGGACCCTGGCGTTCCCTGGGCGAGCTGCGTCAGACCAAAGCAGGCTTGGAGCATCCCACAGCCCCTGCCTGGGAAGGCTCCGCTCAGGCAGGGCGGCAGCAGGGGCTCCATGGCTGTGGACCAACAGGGTCCCAAACAGCAAAAAAGTGAGAAAATAACAGGATCAAGTCTTTTAAGATGGAAAATAACAAGGGGGAGTACAAGATTTCATGGCATGTCACTCTGCGTATATGTAACCCTGAGAGTACCAATTAGATGCCTGTGCAGAACACTGTCCAGACCTGAGGTAACCCTAACACAAAAAAGCAAAATGAAAATTTGCAAATGGGAGTCTAAGCCCAAACTTGCTGCTACAAAAAGGCCATAAAACAACAGCAACATGGTTTGAAAACGGCAAGGGAGATCATTTCTCTTGCTGAATGGCTCAGGATGCTATAAAAGCTGCCATTTCCACAGCATGTACATGTTATTCGTCACCGAGTTCTTTAATTGAGCAGACATTCAAGAGGGAGAATCTGACTCACGTAATTGAAAAATTCCTCTTTGTGCTCCTAACTATATCTTTGGGCAGTAGAAGTGAAGTTTGTCCTTTATAAAACCCTTTTGCAAGGTTTATATGAGACTTTGTTCAAGCTCGGACAAGACGCTTCTGGGGACCTGAGTCACCAGCATCCATCAAGCTTTCAGGGGTCCCACGGGCTCTGCACAGCCCATTAAACGTGCCATGAAAAGTTTCATGGGAAATTCAACATTTTGATAATGACTGCGGTTTTCACACATGCGTATGCCCTAGTAGTACTGGGGCAGGTTACGGGGACAGCCTTTTCCCAACAAGCACAGGTTTCTCACCGTGTGCTCGAGGTTTCCCCACCCCAAGGAAACCAAAGTAACGTTGGGGTGTGCGGGGATGGTGCCTGGAGCTCACCACTTGCCTTTTCGACTGCCCGCTTTTCCCTCCTCCATCGACTGCCAGCTGTGCTCTCTTCTCGCGCCTCCTCCTGGGACACCGCTGCACCCATCCTGGTGGCAGCGCCTGGCACCATGAGCAGGGACCACAGAGCCCAAAGCCCCACCAGAGCCTTCCAGCATCTCTGGGTCCTGTGCCCACCGAAACGCCCAAGCCAGACGCATGAGCTGCAGGGCACCAGGGCAGCTGCTGGCCCAAGCCCCAGGGGGACAGAGCAGCCAGCTGCAGACACCACTGGAGGCAAAAGGGCATCCTGAGCACAAAGAGAAGGAGGAGGTTAGAGAGGGACAAAAGCACAGTCTGTGATCCGGCAGCAAGCAGGATTGTTATTGCCATGGTGAGGGTGAAAATGATGATTCAAGTAGTCGCAAAACACTAATTTTATGAACAAAAAGAGGAGGCTGTGGGGATCACATCCCTCTCGAGGCTGCAGGGGCTGGACATACAGGCCTGCAGAGAAGAAGATTAAATGGCTCCTGCCCCAGTCTGCAAAAACCAAACCAATGGAAATGTTACAATTCTGGTGCATGGGTGTTTTGATGCAGCAGTTTACAGACTGGAGATAGTGGAATTTATTAGTTGGATATAAACCCACAGTTTTGTTCAAAGCAGAGGCAATATATGAGTCACCTACCCGACATACCTACACCACAGAGAAATAATTTGTTCTTCTGGGAAACGTTCCTGGAATGCAGAATGGTTTTGCTTTGGGTAGCTCTGTGCTCCTATCAAACATGCTGCAGTGGGACTTCTGTGTTTATTTAGAGTAGCACCGCTCAGAAGCTGTGCTTCAGATAAATCATCAGCATTTATAAGCCAGGATCCAACGCTGTTGGAGATGCAGAATTCCCTGCTCCTTTGAGATGTATCTGGGCTTTATCCCTTCAGCTTCACACAGGGAAGTGGCATTGCCAGTGACCGTGCTTCCTGAGCTCATCTTCCTGGCATCCTGCTGAGCCTCCGAGTTACTTCAGCTGCCAAAAAGACCAAAAAATCATTCCAAAGACAGCAACTACCAGGCACCCACATACAAACTGCAAGGAAAGAACATAACTAATGGTGAGAGACCGTAAGTGTCCCAACACCTCCCAGAGTAACTGACACTTTCTGTTTATGGGACAGAAAGCTGGTGGACAACAGACAGACACACACCACTAATTGCAAGGCTGAACTTGTTTTCTTCTTAACCCTGAGTGCTGAAGCCTGAGTTCACATCTTTGTCTTAATGCTAGGCTCGCGGAGAGATTTAAAGGTCACCACATCATTGCCATTCAGCATTTCCCTGGGGGGGGGCGTGAAAAAAGAGCTGGAAGTCACTGCACACTTAACGAGTCTCTGGTGTGTCTGCATGGGAAGATTCGCCCCTCGCCCAGGCAATTCTCTCTGTCAGGCTCTGGGTTATCCAGCGATGGAAAAACAACCCACAGAGGACTCTCCTATTTACAAGCTGAGACATTTATTTTAGCACTGGAAGGAAGCGTCCCTAGCTGCAACCCAGGCAGAAGGGCAGCCCGTAAATACCCAGGATAAGAGCTGCGGAACCTGATGAGAAGCACCGGGAGAGCGGAGGCAACCCCGAGAGGACAGCGGGGCGCTGAGGTGCTGGGCCCTGCCGGGCTGCAGGGCCTGCGCACAGGCACCGGGTCCAGGCCGCAGGCACCGGGCAGGGAACCGAGGCGAGTCCTCTGCTGCTGCCGGCCAGGCAGGGACCCGGTTTTCTGCAGTCTGCTCCACCCCTGGTGCCAGCTCAGGGTGAAGCTGTGCCTGTGCCCACCACATGGCGTGGGGCAGTGCTGCTGGCCAGGGCTTTGGCAGCAGCACCGTGGCCTGGCCATGGGCAAAGAGCAAGGTGAAACCGTCGCCCTCCGAGCAGCTCCTGCAGAGCTCGTGCTGCCCAAGCCCCGTGACTGGAGTCCTCAAGGTGCAATATCTGGGGTCTGAGATCACAAATACTCCACCAGTTTTATGGCCAATTCCCACAGTAGTCCTCCGTTTTGTCCCCTTAGAGCCAAAATACCAGGATCTGCCCAGAACAGCAAACCGCAGGCCTGGTGAATCTCTGCTCTACGTGCTCAGATTAAATGCTGCTTGTTATTCTATCCGCAGTGTAGCTCAGGATGAGGAGCATGGCTGAAAACCAAATTTTCTGGAGCTTCCATTAGGCCCAACCATAGCAGAGTACATTTGCAAGGAAGGTTAAGCCTGTGCATTTCCCTCCTCTGGGAGCAGAGGAACAACTTAATGTCCTGCCATGTACAGAGACACCACCTGACTCCATGCCTTCTGGTTGCTATCAAACATGTTTTCTGGAGCTTTATTTCCGTGCTGGGTTCACATGACTGACTGCATCCAACTAGAAGCCGTTCTCTTAAATGCTTCCACAAAACAAAGAATTAAGAAGCGTGCCCCAATTGGGATGTAACCCATATGAAATGTATCTGCGCAGATGTGCACCCATACTATAAAATATCCCAAATACTTCCTAATCCCATACCTCCCGCACTGCACTGACACCACATCAAACAGATACATGTAAAAATTACTGAAACCACAATAATAATTTGGGTAGTCAGCCCCTGGAGTCTGCCTTGCTCACCTCTATGGGTACTTACAGCCTGGTTCAAGTCTGCTTACAGGGTCTCTGCTCTTCTTGGTCCTCTTCTGCTCCTCATAGCAATCTTGCTCTTCTTTTCACCCATTTCAGTTCCTTTTCATTGCACACTTCTCCATTTAGTTGGGTTTTCATCTGTTTCATTTTGCTTCCCTTCATTCGTTTCACTCCTACATTTGCTCTCATGTGTCACATAAGACACTTGTCCTTGCAATAAAGAGAGCAGCTGCTTACATCGCGCTCCCTGAGGCTGCCTTTAATTTTCTCAGTTGCTTGTTCTTTCAGAAGGAGCAGAGGAAGGTCCTGACCTGCTGTGGCTATCTTTGTGGTTCCCACGGCCCTTCTTACAGCCATGAACCCAGCCATGTGTGCCAAATTCCAGCCAGGGTATCTGCCTGCTGCCAGCCTGGTCTGTGTGCACACCGTGGTGTGTCCACGCAGCGGCACCGCCAGCTGGGGCTGGGACGC
This sequence comes from Netta rufina, assembly GCF_964035555.1. Lineage (NCBI taxonomy): Eukaryota > Metazoa > Chordata > Aves > Anseriformes > Anatidae > Netta > Netta rufina. The sequence continues at coordinate 22,453,587 of NC_140133.1, forward strand.
GGCACCCAAGGTGCCAACGATGCCTTGTGTTCACACAGAGTGGGATGTGGCCAGAGCTCAGTGGGGGCATTTCAGACCATCTCCTGATAACAACAGTACCAATCACTGCCGGCATCCACGCTTCCCATGCTCATCACAACAGCCACCATTCCAGTCCGGGAGGTTAAGGGAAAACGCTCCAGATTTCTCAGGAGGAGCCAAGCACCATCCTGCTAATTGCCCTACCACAATGGATGGCTGCTTGGTGAGTTTGTTCCTCTCTGGGCCTTACCCTACAAGTAGGATATCAACATTGCCCTTAAAAAACAGCTAGCAAGCTGTTTTGGCAAAGCTAAAGGAAAAGAAGCTGTATGGTGAAAGGAAAAACACTGAATCAAATGCAAAATGTTGTTAAAATATACATACATACATACATATATATATATACACAAATTTTGAAGATGTCACAATTTTGGACATTCAGACAACTTTGCAAGTTATCTGGTCTTCAAAATAACTTCAGTATCTCTCTTGGAAACCAGGTTTCTGGGTACTTTCAGCCTAGTTTGTGGGTGCATTTATTCACTCACCAAGTCATATTCTTGAGTTAATAAAATGGGTTTTAGTAACCCCTGAAACAGAAGAATGTTCCCCAGCTCCTGCACACATTTAGCAATGAAAGAGAAACAGCAGCATTGGCAAGACATCTCCCTTCCATACACACAGCTGCTGGGGTGAGTTTAAGGGAGCAATGCTGTACATCATGGCATGCAAAGTAATCTTAATAATCAAATGTACTTTGTACCTTCTTACTCTGAGTGCTCAGATTGCACAAATTCAGGAAAAGACAGTTCCCACATTCCAAGTTTCTCATCCAGAATTCCTTTGCTTAATTATTTATTTTATGATCCTATGAATTAAAAGCAAGGAATCTTGATGTTTATGAATGTTAGTTAATTTAAATATTAAGCTAAATATAATTTGATATTATCCTTTCCAAAAAGGAGACTATTTCTTGTTGTCTGTTTTTATTTCATAGACCCAAAGATTACCCCAAAGCTAGGCTGGCTCTATGAACACATTCAAAAATATTTTTGTAATTTCACCGTCATGCTAAAGCCTCATGTAAGTCTGTGAAAGCTATTCAGACAGCCTTGTTTAAGTTTCTATAAATTAGATTTTCTAAAAAAATATTTTGGAAAAAAAAAATCTCAGTTCTCAGGCATATCCTCTGTTTACCATCCCAAAACAGAAAGTACAGGTTATGGAGGAGCGGGCTTAGACTGCAGGGGGAGGGATGGGCTTCTCGCATTCGCCTGCACAGATGCCTTGGATTATCCCAGGCTACAGAGGGCTGGGGTTTGGTAACAGGAACCACGACTTCCCAGAAAGACTGGCTGCTCACGCCTTGCTTCCTGCTCTCTTCCCTGGAGAGCAGTGAGGACAGGACGGGCTCGGCTGAGCCTCCAGAGGTCTCAGGGTGCAGCTTTTGCTGCTCTGCGGCAGCCACCCAAAACGCTATGCCAAATGAAGATGGGTTTGATTTAGTTCAATTTGCAGGGTCAGTCACTCCTTGGGAGCTCCAGTTTCCTACAGAGAAACTGAGGCAGTGCAAACAAAAAAGGCTCCTCACTTCTCCTCATTTCTGCAGTGCTTCCTGCTGGGCAGTGGGGTCTGTACCAGTCCCCAGGAGCAGCCCACCCGCGGGCCACATGGGCAGCAGCCAGGCCACGGGGCTGGCGGCTCCGGGACACACTGGGAAGCTGCAGCGTGGCACACAGCACCACAGCACCCAGCACCACGGCACGCAGCACCACGGCACCACTAAACCTCTTGGTGATGATTTTATGAGCTCTCGATGGCTCGCTTCTACCACCAAGCATCAATGAGTCATTGCTACGCTGCTGCTCCTCGGCTGAAAACAAAGCCTGTTGCTTTGTAAATGGGGCTGGTTTACGAGCGCTTTTACTAATAAATTATTTCCTTTGTGGCAGCCGTCCCCACAAACACCCAGGCCCCAACGCTGTTCCAGCCAACATCAGCCTTGCCCTTGGGTTTCCCTTGAAGCCAAAACACGGCCAGGCCCAAGCCGCTTGAGTAAAGGCAGCCGTGGCTGTGCTCACAGGTCCCCCGTGGGCCCTGTAAGGCCGCCTGAGCCTCTGGGGTCATCACACCCCGAGCTGACACTGTGCCTGGGCACTGCACTGCCCGGCCAGCAAGGTGTCTTCAGGAATCTGTCTGAGGAACAAGGCAGAATTTCATGAGAAAAACTGCTATGTCTCAGCAGCGAGTGAATCTGTGCATGCATTCAGCTTTGCAGCTATTTATAATTACTTGCAAGTCATTTCCTTTCCAGTCATTAAGAGCTTCACTGAAATAAATACCCCTCTCTCAGCTGTCGGTATGAATGGCACAAAAAAAAAAAAAAAAAAAAAAAAAAAAGCAGTCAATCATTTTTCCAGCAGTACTAAACAGAATAAAAGTCACCCCAAAATACTCCAAAATCCCTGCTGGGTATGGTGATCCTGTTGCTCAGGTGCTGGTGAGAGCAGCAGTTCTGGGAGCAGCAGGTGTAGGAATCCCAGCTCCTCACAAGCAGCCCAGCTGCTCCCCTCCCTGCTTTGGCTGGGGTCTGGCACCGAGCCCCCCCCCGGTGCTCGCCCACCCCACGGCCCCGGTGTGGTGCGTGGCTGAGTGCTGCTGAGAGCCCCGGCAGCTGCAAGGGGCTTCAGTCGTTTGTGGTGCAAACAGCCCGCTGGGGCATCCACGGATCGATGTCCAGCTACTGAGAAATGGACGTGGTTTTTTTTCTGTAATTTTCAGTAATTTGTGCTGTAAATGGCCCTGCCCTGACAGCGAAACCTGCTGCAGCTATTCAGTGACTCGGAGGTCGCGGGCGTTTAAAAGCAGCAATTATCACCGTTAGTCACGGGGCCCCACCGGCCCTCTAAAACACAGACCCTTGAAAGTGCTAGGACGTGGTTTTTCATGTGCTTTGCCTCCTGCAGAGCAGATGCTATCTCACAGCCGCAGTGGAGGCATCTCTGCCTCTTCCTGCTCGCCCCTTACCAACGCACACCCGCAGCAGCAGGGATGGGAAATCCTGCAGGTGGTTCCCTCCAGCAGCCCTTCTGCATTTCGGGCTCCACTGAAACGCCGTCAGCTGAGATCAAATCAGGGTCTTGCACTCTTGTTTCTGGAGAGCAGAGGAGGGATAAGAGCAGGTGCCGGTAATGGAGAGCAAACAAGTGCTTGCAGAAGGCAAACAGTGATGTCGCTGTGGACAGTACTTCCAGGCAGAAGTGCCTCTCTCAGAGCTCAGATCTCAATATCGCAATGAATTGGTTTCAAGGACCTGTCTAAGGACTGGTTGTCGGAGCAAAAGCTAATACAGCATTTAAAAATCCAGTGAGCCAACATGAGCAATAAATAACTGCTAGTTACTTATGAGGTGGTAGTGGAAGTTCTGTGAGAGAAAGCATGGTTAAAGCTCCCTCCAGAAAATAGTCATTGTGAATTATTTGCTCGGCTGTAATCAGGAGGTATGAGTATTTAATAAGGCAATTATTTGAAAAAGATTTTAAAAGGCTTTTGTAAAGATTTAGCACTCAGCTAGGGATGCCAGCAGCTGCGGAGGGGGTGGCTGCACAGTTCTGCTGCCGTGCGGGGGAAATGTTATTTTTAAGGAAGTTATTTTATTGCTGCAGTGCTCTCCGTCACATTATAAAGAAGGGCTTCCTACACAGCTCACACCAGCAATTGAAACCCCCAGAAACAAAGCAAAACAAAATATTCTATTCCTAACATGTCTGGGCTGTGAAATGGCTTGCGAAGCACCCACCAGCCCCTGGAGACACCACGGGGTGCTGTGGCTCTCCGGGCAGGCACCCAGCTTTGTGCCACCACCCGGCCCACAGGTACAAGGGGCAGGCAGCGACACAGCTCCCTGCAAGCAAACCGCCACGGCCACCTGCCTCTTCTTGCACCCGTGTGGATCTTACCTGGGGAGGAGAAGCTCGCAGAGGCCACGCGATGCCCTTGTTCCAGTGCCTTTGGGCTGCAGACTCAAAGCAGAGGCACAAAGTGCACCTTTACACCAGATAACCCTGACTTGTACTGACCTCCCTTCGGCTGTATTTATTCCTCCCATGGCTCACATTCTCCATAAAAGCACACACACACACTCGCACGTCTTAGCAAGCTATTTAACAACTGAGCCTCGGTAGCACTTGACAGCAGCGGGAGCGTCCAGGGGCGCTTGCAACCACCCCCAGCTTCAGCAGCACGGCACTCGGGTGCATGGCATGGAGAGAAGAGGATCAAGGAAAGCAATGCCTATGCATCAGCAGAAGACTATTCTGCTGATTTAAACCTTTGCTAACCAACAATCACTAATGGCCAGCTGCTTATGGCCTTGTGATAAAGGCTGGAAGCATTAACTGGAAATCTTGCTTTAAAATGAGAAGCAAAATTGGAGTGTTCAGTCATTTGTGCTGTTGAGATCTGGCTTAACAGCCTTAAAATACAGCTCGGTGCCTAGTCACAGGTGTGTTCTCTAACCGAATGGTTTTAATAAATTCTGATAAAATCTCTTCTTTATATTTCGTAATGAGAGCCTAACACAGAGTCACCTAAGAGCTCAGCATCTGTCAGACAAGCATGGGACATCAGCCTGCAGGTCACGGACAGCTCAGCTGGCTACTTCCTACCCAAAACTTCTCCCATTTCCCAGTTCCCCTCTGACCACTCGAGAGGCTCCTGGCTTTATGTGCTCTCACGCCACAGCTGCCTCTCTCCACAGAGCCAGCTGCTCAGCCGGGATAAAGCAACGCACGTGGGAAACGTTTCAGCTTTGCCATCGCTGAAGATGAGCCAGAGGTACAAGTACCTGGTGGGGAGTTGTGTAACCCAAGCTGGCACTTCGGGTCGGCCCAAACCGCCTCCCTCTGCAGCACCAGCACAGTTTGCAGCAGCAGATGATTCCGCTATTAAGATCAAAATTCCTTTATAAATTAATGAATTACCATCTTTCGTAGCACCTCCTTTGGTCCAAAGATCAGCAAAATAACAAATATCTATTTAACTTGGAGAGAGGAATAACAGCTCCCGTAGCACATGAATCATCGCGGTGCCTGCTCTCAGCTGAATAAGGCGAGAGAATTCTTTGCTGGTTAGCTCAATCACAGCATCTGCTGCCGGTTCAGAAACAAGGCAAGAGCAAAACTAACGCCTTTACATAATGATGCTTTCAACAACAAAAAATGAGCTAAAGAAATAAAACCACCGGGGTGAATTGCTCCCAGTTGTATTACACTGAATTACACCGGCAGTTTGTTTCTGCACAGTTTGACCCACCAGACATATTGGAAGCCGTTCGAATGCTTTCTGCACAAATCTGTGGGAAAGTTGGCTTTTTGTCCCAAAGAACTCCAAAAGGAACAGGAATAGCACATCCTGTCATTACACTTGGGTCACGCCAAATCTGTCTGGCACGGGCGTGTCTCGGCAGAGCAGGAGGACGGGGATCTGAACCCGGCAGCGTGCGGCACAGCCCTTCGGGGCACAGCCCCGTCACACGAAGCGCTGCAGGGGCCAGGGGGAGGCAGGGAGGGGTCCCTGGCACCTCCCTGGGGCCCCGTGCTGCCCTGCGGCTGGGAAGCGAGGTGCTCGGCCCCACTGCTGCCCACGGGCACACCAGGGCTGCCTCCATCCCTCCCTCGCACGGTGCTCCCCAGGGCCCTCCAGGCCCCGTGCCCCCGCTGTGCCCAGCTCCCACCCCGCTGGGGCTCCGCTTCCAAGAGCTCTTCCACCACGCACGGTTCCCTGGCTGCAGGGGTGTTTGCCAAATGTTCTCAAATACTCTGCTCTCACAGACCCTCCAAGCTGCCATCATGCGAAGCTTGACACCTCAGCTCCAACACACAGGCGGGGTTAAACCGGCTCACGGCTGCGTGAGCTGTGGCACGGAGAAGTTCCGTGCCTTGCCCAGCACCCGCCGGTAGGAGAAGGCCTCAGGGACGTTGGCAGGACTCATTTGCTTTCCATCCAAAGCTGACCTTCCCAACACCCGCCTGCTCAGGAAGGTAAATATCTGCACGCTGAGATCCCATGGGGGCACGTTGCAGGAGCAGGGCTGATGAAGGTCGCACCCTGCCGAGGGGCCACGCGGGGCTGCCCAGCGCACGGAGCGGCACCAGGGCGCAGGACGGTGCTGGGGCTGCCCGTGGCCCTGAGCCTGCAGCCAAGCAGGGACAGGCAGCACGCTGTGCGTGCAGCGCGGCTCCCAGGGGATGCCGAGCCGGCGTTGCATAAGGCTGAGGCTTCAGAGGGGACTTGCTACGGAGAAATTGGCAGAACACATCCCGAGAAGATCCGTGAGCAGCGGATCAACAACAGCTAGAGAGAAGAAAACAATTACGTGTCCCAGTCCTGTGATTCCTTCCCTCCCTTTTGGCTTTTAACGCAGCACAGTAATGAAGGCTCGGGATAGGGGCTGTTAAACCTTCATCCTTCAAACAAACAACAGGGCAGAGCGGATGCAAAAAAGAAGCAGCACTCTAGAGTTGGTGAAAATGGCAATGCTACCAGTTTGCTTAAAGATGCACAGTCTGACTGCACTGCAGAAGTGGTCTCCAGCTGCCTGCAGAAAATATCAAACCGATGATTTAAAACACGTTTGCAAATGGCTCATTTGCTGACAGCGGCTCCCCTTCAGAAGCCCGTCGGGGAGACTCCTCTCCCTCCGGCAGAAACCAGCACTCCCACGGAAAAAGCAATCGCTGAGCACGCGCTCAGTGGGGACTTTTGGAGCTATCGAGTCTCTTCCCTGTGACTTTCATGCCAGACCCTTCCAACACTAAACATTAAGGCACCGCAGCTTCTCCCAGCAGGCTTCTGAAGCCTGTTTCCATCTTCAAGCTTAAATATATCCCTAGGAAAATACGCACCGCCTCGTGCATTTCCTTCTGGCTCACGCAGCCTCTTCCCAGCCTCTTCACGCAGCCGGTGGGCACAGCCCGGCGCTGTGATGGGCCTCCTGCCCCAGCCCTGCACGCACACGGGCACACAGGGTTTCCTGCTGCAGGACTCTCCTGCAGGAAGGACGATGCAAAAAGGCTTCCAGCCACTCCAATTTCTAAATTCCTTGTTAAATTACTAGTTTAAACAAGTGCATTTTGTTTATTGAGGATATATATTTAACCTTGTATCATCAAAAGAGAGTAAGTATTGAACCCCATAATATTTTATTAACTTGCATCTCAAAGTTCTCTTTTGCTGCCTGCAGAAACGAAGGCCTCCTGAGTAAGGCACCCGGCACTGTCAGGAGCTCAGCTCATCACAGCCGTATCTGTGTGCACGAACACAAAATTCCAGTTCAACCCCAAAACCCAGGCAAAAGCCTCAAATTCTGCATCTGGTTTAGTGAAGAGCTGCACAAATGATTTACAATTATGGAGCAAACGAGCTTTGCACAGATGTTCATCCAAAGCCAGCATGCACGCAAACACGGTTGGCAGCAAATAGAAATCATAAGGTAAAATTAGGAAAACAATTGTCAGTTAGGAGCTCATTTAATCTCACACTGCAGCTCCAAAGAGAAGGCTCCTCGGGGCCTTTTTGGGTATCGTGCTCATATGTGCACACACATAGTGTTACTCGGGTAGAAATGACAGCTTTATTGTGCTTACAGCGAAGCGAGCGCGCCGCGCTGGAGGCAGAGGCCCTGGTAGTTATGCAACAGCAAACTTGCCTGAACTACCTCTTTCTTCCTACGGTCTGAAAATTTGATTTCCCTTCTTAAAACCTTCCTGACAACGCTTTGCCTTGCAGCCTAGCTTTCTCCATGTTTCTGCCTTCACACAATTTAGTGCAGTTTTCCCATTAGCAGCTTTGCAGCTGACACACTACTAATTGTTGGGAGCTGCAGCTTTCAAACGATCAGTGATCGAACTGGGGCACCGTGAAGGACATGGAGATTTTCCATGATGACTCAAGCCCACATCCTGCACATGGAGACACCCTAAAGAAGAGATTTGGGGTGGGATCCCTTGAAGCACGTGCAGTGAGCAGCCCCGATGCCCTGGCACGGTGCGGAGCTGCGGCCGAGCCCCCACCTGCGGGGACCTCAGGACCTTGCCCACCCCAGCCTTTGGCACCGAGGTGCAGCACCCATCCAAGGGGGAGTTTTCTGTTGGAGGAGCCCAGCCCCGCTGCTAGGAAGAAATGCCAGCTCCGAGCAGGACGAGCTGTCGGCTGAGACCTCGCGGGGTTCACGTGAGTCAGAGGCGTCTGCGATGGACGGGCGAGGGAGCTCCCGAGAGCTTCTGCTTGGAACACGATGTACTCAGCAGCAGCTCGTCCCGCTGCGCCCCAAACCGGGCTGAGCCTAGCAAACAATGCAATCTTCCAAAATTACGCTTTCCATAAAGTATGTCTGATGGCGGGGGATTAAGGGGAAGAGTAAACACTTCCCACCAACTGGCAGCTGGGATGAGAAGTTGTCTGAATATTCACCTAAACGTATCGCTGCGATGATTTAACCAACGGGACCAAGTGCCCAGAGCTGGAGGGCTGCGGCAGCAGCAGCCCTGTTTGAGGGTAGCCCAGGGTGCCAACCCAGCTCTGCCTCTGAGGGAGCGGACAGAGCAGTAACGGGGAGGGGAAAAATCCCCCTGAGATCAGAACCCGCTCACTTGGACCTTCTCCCCTAAAGGAGGGCACCGTTTGCAGCTCTGCCATTCTTGTGTATGTTTGTACTTTGCTTAGGGAAATTAGGAGATCAGCAGAAGGAGCAGACCCCCAGCTCACCGCCTTGCAGACGGGACTCGCAGCAGCCGGCTGAGACCCAAATGCTGCCTGCTTGGCCCCGACGGCAGAAGTGAAGGGCTGGGGACCAGGACCTCACACCATGTGGGGGACACTGTGCCCGGCAGCAACGTGCCTCACCTGTACGGGGCAGCTTCTGCATCGCTCCGCAGGTCTTAACTCACCTGTACGGGGCAGTTTGTGCATCACTCCATAGTTTTTAACACAATCTGGGACGGCAGTTCCCTTTTCCTTTCAAATTTCTCTCCATTGGGTTGACACAGCTCCCTCCTGGCCTATCCAGTTTCTCACCTTTTTCTGTCCCAGTTACAACCAGTTGGGCCATCTCTTGCCAGCCCCAGGCCACCCCAGGGGAAAGCTCCCAAGGCCTCACAGTGCTCCCTATCAGCAATGAAAAGGCAACTGCGTGTACTTACATGGCTTATCCGCTTTCTGTATCGATTTTCTAAGTACTTTCTAGCACTTAATGAATTAGAGTATTTATCCTTACTGGACATGGAAATACGTTTTCATCTCACATCAGTATTTATTGCCATTAAACTTCAGATTTAACTCTACAAGTGGCATGTGGTTTCAAAGCAAAACATGAAGTATCTGCTATTGATACAAGTACAGTTATTGAAAAGGAAAGCTCCCCTCAGCTAAGGACTGCAGGACCTTCATTTTCCCTGCTGATTCAGCAGAGCTAAGGACCTCGTGCTGCACACAGCAGCAAGACTACAATTTTCAGGCTGACCTCAGCAAGATGGCCATCCCATAATGAATAAGCATCATTAAGGGCTCTCAGCCTTACAGCCCACGCTGTCTGAATGTGTGGTTGGGATTTAAAACCAAGAAGGAGATTCAGTATCCCAAACGCCTGCTCCTGCACCTGTGTTAACACACAGGAGGTTTTTGTGACTCGTCCCAAACTGCACCGCACTTACATCGCCTCGGATTCAGAGCTGCACACAGCCACAGCTGGTGTGCACTGAGCAAACATAAGGCCAAAAAGCACAGCTCTGCACACCGTGTTAGGGGTGTATTCACATCCCTCCTTACAGCCAACCTCATGTTTTATGTTCTAGTATTACTGAGCTTTCTGAGGCTATTTTGTGTATGACAGTGAATTACAGCATCAAAGAACACAAAAGGTATAAACAACAATACTGCCTGCTTCACAGCCTGGGGAAGAATATTTCTGAAAGCAAAATGCATAGTCCCAATTGCAGCCATAGTCTGAAGTCCAAAGACACACGAACCTCAATCTTACACAGATTTAGTGCTTTCTCTACAAAGCTCATGATGAAAGGCTACCACCGAAGCTTTAGAGTTCAGTAACACCATTTTTAAAACTACAGCTTGTAAGCAGAATACAAACCATGCAAAGTCATCAAGAACCTGCTCTGCTGTTCAGGTTGACTTTAATTTGTATTGCTTTATTTCATTACAAAGCTCTATCATCTTCTAAGAAAAATAACACCTTTTAAGGCTAATATTTATTCTAAAGCTAGAATACTTGGAAGAAATTGACAGGTATCAAATATAAGGACACTGAACTGAAATAATGGCATTTAGGAATGAACATATTTACAAGGGCATATTCAAAACCTGCGTATTCCTGTAGAACAGAAATTGTTTAACAGTTTATTCCACTTACAAAAATCAAATTATACCGAATCAAAAAAATCTATTACTCCTCCGACATGCCCTCTTATTTTAAGAGAGCAAGGATTTTCATACAGTCATGTGCAGCCAGAGCCTCAAAGTACCCACTCTGGGGCAGAGCTGGGGACTGTCCCCCCGCGTGTCCCTCCTGTCCACGCTGGAACACAGCAGCACCAGCACGTGGCGACCCCGAGCGAGGCGCTGCCCCGCAGGTACCTGCAGCAGGGCAGAGCAAGCCGCTGCTCAACGCGAGCAGGAACAGGGCCAAGCACAGATCCTCTCCTCTGGCTGCGGAGAGCTCACCGAGCGTCTGGAGCAGGAGCCCAGGACGTTATCCCAGGGCTGAAGTTAAATTGCACACAGTGCTGCTAACAAAAAATGTCAGCGCACTCGTCTGGTTATTTTAAGGCAGTTTGAATGGCAGTTATGCAAAAACTCAGTGCTTACTATTAAGTACCTAGATACACTGGAAACAGGAAAAAAATAAGATTTATTTCTCAGTCTTAATCCTTCTGCACTGTTGAGCTCCGCAGCCCTGCAACACTAGCTCTTCTTCCGCTTACTCTTGGGAAGCAGCTGATCTTTTCCTGGCAGTCTGGGCTGACACGACTTCCTTTTGTTAACTCGCAAATCCAGAAGACGGCTGCTGAAAGAAAAGAAAAAAAAAAGGTTTTGGTGTTGAGATGCTCTAAGCATGGCAGGTACTGAAGGCTGTGTTAAAGCACTGCAAGCAGCACGTAGGCACACACAACCCGGGGCTGTTACTGCGTGTGATGAACACAAATACCACTCTGTTCGAGGATGACAGCACCCACGCACTCTCCAGTCCCCTGAACACACTCCTGGCACTGTTTTGCCCCATGCCACCAGGCACTGGGGGCAGTGACGTGACCCGCCGGTGGCAGGACAGGATGCACAGAGCACTCCTCACCTCTCCTCCATCACTAGCCCGCACTGGAGCAGGACAGAGCAGCAGCAACCTTGCAAGTGCTTTATCCATAAGAGAGAAGAGCCTCTGGTGAAGCCATGAGGTTGTTGTATCAGTAGGATCTACCTGAAACACAGCCACCGAGGGAAAGGACGAGTGGGATGCCGATGGCTCCCCAACAAGGAAAGCCTGCAGGACTCCCATCTTTAAACAGGCTCCCCTCGCCAGAGGTTCTTCTCATTATGGACAAAGAATTTTCCACTGGAAACTCAAATAAGTGTTTTCTTTTTAGTCACAGAGTTAATTTAAACAATAAAAACTAGCCATATTTAAATTAAGCAGCAAATTTCCATCAGCCAGCCTGAGAGCTTGAAACTCTATGTGGTGTTGACATGAAAGATACCTCTCGTCCATCAATAGCTATTACTAATTAAACATTCCTTGTAAACACAATCTTATTTATTTTTTAAACCATTTGCTAGGATGAGTACATTCACAACTGGAAATAACAATGGAAAACTGTCAAACGCCAAAGTCTGTGTCCCTGCTGACTGCAGCCAGACACATGCTAGCACAGCGGAGCAGGAACGACTTGCATTTCACAGCTCAGTTCAGCATCGAGATGGGAACAGAGCTCTTGTCTCAGATCAATACCCACCTCCAGGAAGACCAGTTGGCATCCTGGCACCGAGGTGCAGCCAGGAGTGCAGGCAGACCCACAGCTCCGCAGTGCTCAGGAGGCAGGGATTACACACACGTATCACCCTGCACAGCCCCAGCCAGTCCTCGAGACTGCAAACCTTACAGATGATTTCTGTAATGCATCAGGACAGAAGCCGACAGCGCTCCCCTCTCAGCTTTCCCCTCCATTCCCCAGTTTTGATCCCCTGCACCCATTCAGAGGAAAGGATCACTCATTTTAACCCAGAAGCAGCTGAGGTTTTAAAACTTGGTGAAATCAGGTATCAGCAAAAACTCATTATGTATGTGCCATACACAATGAGTTTTTTCTCTGCCATAGTTCAGAGTTTTCCATTAATTAAATTCAATGCAAATGCAAGGACCGAGCCCTCTGAAACATCTCATTACAGCGGTGCGCTGCCAGCAGCAGCCCCATGCCAACCGAAAACACACAGGCTGATGGAAGTATTCATAAAGTGATGCACGGATGTTTTAGGAGTGCCAACTTTTTCTTTTTTTTTTTTTTCCTTTAAACAAAGCTCTGATTTAGCTATGTTCAACCAACCCAAGGGAGCCAGTGCTCTCTGTATGGCTCACACCCAACTGGTGTGTGGCACGCGGGCCGTGTCGGCAGCACTAGGTCAGGGAGCACTGGCCTCTCCGCCCAACCCTGCAGACGCAGGACAGAGCGAAGGAGCATTAAGCTGTGTGGCTGAGCTCACTGCTGAGCCCCTGATGAATGACACCGCAGAAGCACTGCAGGGAGAGCAACCCCGTGGCAGTGACACGCCAGCCACCCTGCAGAGCGCACGGCTTTGGCCACTAATGGATGAGGGGCGCAGAGCTGCACCGAGGCAGGCAAGCTGTCAGTGCACCACCCAGTAAGCACGTTTGCTTTTCCCATCCTGGGGCACTTTGCTAGGACAGCCGTAGCCAGCTGGAGCACTGCAGCCACGCTTTTGGTACCCAACAGCCTCAGCCCTGCGCATCTGGCAGCGAGCAGCTAGCTCCTGCCCCGGCACAGCACCTGCTCCGGGGACACCAGCCCCACGGAACAGCCTAAGGAACTTCCTTCCAAAACCTAATTGCATTAAACAAAGCTAAAAGCGTATTAAACAATGCTCCCCTCCCTGAAAGTAGTTGCTGCAGTTGCCCAAAGACATTTTTTGGCTATATATGAGCAGAGATAATGCACACGTACAGGGCAGTGAAAAAAGGAAAGGATCTTTTTTTTTTTTTTTTTTTAATTTGAGATCATCTTATCAGATACCATTGGCACATTGGAGAAGTTTGGAAAGAACTGTATCGTTGATTTACTAACGAATTGTTGAGGTCTAGCTTGAAACACCCTCTCTAGAGTTTGACAGAAAACTGCTAAATAATTCCTGACATTCAATACCTTATTTAAAATATAAATATATGATCAATACAGCAAAAGAACATTTAGGAGCAGGACTAAATGTAAATGCTATGATTTTTTTAAACAACTTCAGTTCTTTTTAGTTATCTAGCAAGATTTTTTTCCCAGATTACAGATTTTTATACTTGCTTCTAACCTCCACCAGTTCCTGTGTTTGCTGCTCCTTCTGCAGAGCCCAGCAGTTTCCCAAGATCTCTCGCTGCCTGGCCAGAAATAATCGCAGTATTCCAGATCACAAACGAGCTGATTAGCTAATTCCCTCCCTGCTCTGTTATGGAGCATTCCTGACAAGCAACATGGCAGCACAGACAGCCAAGCAATTTTATTTTCTAATAGGATTGCTCATCTAATTTGCTCTTCACTATTACCCTCCGAGCCCCTCGGTATTGTTTTCCATTTTCTTCACTGATTGTGTGTGCACTTGAGAGCGCAGCCCTACAAGCAGCCAAGCTGTTCCCTGCTGCCTTCCACAACACTACACAACACAGCCCTCACAAGGGCCCAGTTGTGCCCGGCACGCACACACACACACACACACACACACACACAAGAAGACAACTGATTTTTATTTTCATTTACATACTTTTTTTTTTTTTACAGCAGTGCTCATGCCTATGTTTAGAAGTACTTCAACCACTTTACAGATGACCTTACAGACGTCACTTAAATCCAGATCTTGTTTTATAAGAAATTCTTATATTTTCTACTTTTCTTTGAATTTGAGATTGAATGCAAACATCAGGAAAAAAAAATAGCATTTAACCAGATGAGGAATTAACTTACATGGAAATGAAATGCTTACCATGCCATGAACCTGCAAAGTCTTCAGCATTTGTATAATCCTAGATGCCAGCAAAACACTGAAGCCAACAGGGTATTCAGCTACACAGCTGTCTCCAGGAGTAGGTCACATGTGATTCAATTCCCTGTGCCTCAGCTATTAACACTTACCTGAACAAAGATGCCTGCTTAGGATCAGGAACTTAATTTGTATCTGAAGGATTAAAGCCTTCCACTGTTTCTAAGCTTGAACTTGAAGCCACTTGTCTACCAAGAATTCTGCAAAACCATTGTCACCAGCAGCACAGAGCAGTAAAAGCTGTGGGTCGTGGGAGAAACAGGCACCAGCTCAGGTACATCTGTGCAGCTGGGGGAGCAGGAGGCAGGTACCAAGCACATCTCCTTGTACAAGGACAAAAGACTGGTTTCTTAAGGGGTTTTAAAATAGATCCAGCTTTGGGTTACATTCATTTTCATTAGGATAAGAACATTTTTGTACTCTGAGGCTTTGATCTGCTTGTCCCATGGCACAGCGCCACCAATATTAAAAAGACAAAACAAATGTGCTTGGCCTTCTGCAGAAATGTGCAGATTTTAATCCTTTGGAAAGTCAGATCCCTGCCCGTGTTTTTTGGTTCATTTTGTAATAATGTTGTTGGCTTGGTCAGGGACAAAACTACCCTGACAAGATACTACACGGTCATTTATCCCCAACTCTGACACTTCTAGCATCCCACACTTGAGAGGGAAGAAAAAAAAAAAAAAAAGCTGCTGCCATCCTTACCTTAGGGATGAAGTAAATTTGTTTCTCAGAACACCGTGGCACATTTCTGAGGTAGACAGGGATCTTTCATTGTAACAAAGCACAAAGAACAAGTAATGACTGGTTGTGCTTTTATGTATTTGTTTACTTGTATTTCTCCAGGCAACACGGTCATATAGGAAATATACCCACTAGGCTTCACCTCTGGAATTTCATTAAAAGCTCTCACAAACAGCTGTAGGTGAGCTGTGAATGGCAAAGTCACTACAAAACCTTTCAATTTTTAGGCATTCAGGTTTGGTCCTGCCCACAGAGCCAACCGAAACCTGCAGTTCAGCCGGCAGTCATGCTTTACTTACTTGACATGCACATCATGGAACTGTAAGACTTTCATTAAGTGGTCACCAAGAGGTTACTGGAACCTGAAACGCTGCCTCAATTTCATCAGATAGAGTGATGTGAACATATGTAGTCCCTACAGCACTATTTCACAGCAAGTGGATTTATTTCAGAACAGAGAATGAGAAATGCAAGGGGAAAAAAAAGTTTTGAAAGCTCAGAACACTGAAATTGTGCGTAAATAAGTTTCAGGAATGGGATGAAGTTTTGCTAAAAATATGCTCCAAATTGCCACTAAAATATCCCTAATCTGCTCCATCTGTGCACTTCCACAACTACATAGCAAGTACATCATACAATAATACTTGGGTTTATTTTTTGAGTATTACCTTCTAATCTCTTTGTGTCAAAATAAGACAATTAGTGGAAATCAAAGAAGTCTCTAGGGAATTTATGTAATGTCTCAATTTTCATTAAGAGCTTCATAAAATACACAATTTATTTTAAGTGCAGAATATTGAATGCTTATCGCTTCTTTATTAGATCTATCAAGTAAATTAAGATGCTCAGGAAATCACTGTATCCACTGAAAAATGCACAACACCCAGAGGATCAGAACTTCCCCTGTCTGAACACATCTCTCGCCACCTGAGAAGATGCACTACAGCTAGAGACGCGGTTACAGTCCGACCAACTTTTGCAGATGAGGTTTCTTTCAGAAACTGAAGCTACAGACATCAACCGAGATCCAAACATGCCATGACTAGAAGATACTATTTGTAAGAGTAGTGAAAAATCGCATTTGACAAAACCAAATCATCTACATAAGGAAAACAATTCCCTCTGTTTCAGTTAACAAAGCAATCCTGCTTCTAACATCACGCTGTGGAGCAATATTAGCTTGTCCTTTTGTGTGCTAAACTAAGAGCAATGATAAGGATTTGCATTTTAAATAGTGATAGGTTCCTCTCCTTGGTCTTACCATGACAGAAGCCTCAGCAAGCTCCACAGCCAGGCCTGTCATCAACGTGGTGCTTACCTCCAAAGTGAGATTCTCTGGGGCTGCACACAGTTACATTTTCTGATTTTCAGCTGTCACCCCTAATACCAAATGTCATTTGGGATTTACAGGTATTACAGGCTGCAAAGTCTGTGAATACGGGACTATTTGAAAGTATTCTCCTCAGCACACAATTTGCACATGAACCTAAGCCGAGAACAGACCTAGACCAAACGCACTATACCTGTCAAGCTCAGCAAGAAATTTCAAATGGTTAATGAAAAGGCATTCCCATACAGAAATTCAAGTTGGCCCTTAGCCACTGGCTTTTATTCTGCATGAAAAAAAAAAAATCTTAGTTCCAATAATCTTCATCCTTTGTGAATGTTACTGTTCTCCAGGTGCAGGACAGCAATGCACCTCGAAGCCAGCAGGCCAAGTGTCTGGAAGGCTCCACGAGAACGTAACACACAGCCAAGGCAAACAACGCTCAGACTACCGATCCTGCCACTTTACAAAGAACACCTTCTTGATTTTTTGGGGGGTTCAGTTGTTTGTTTGGGGGGGAATTAGAAGGATTGTGGGTTTTTGTGGTTGCGTGATTTTTGTGTGTGTTTGTTTGTTTGTTTTGTTTGTTTGCAAAGTACAGCTGCCATTGCAAGAACAATTTATTTAGAACAGAAAATGCAGCAGAAATCTCATTTAGTGAAAGGCTAGGTTTACTGTTTTAATTTCAGCCCATTTCTAGCTTTGGTGCCTACATTTTTCCAAAGCAGAATGTTAATTATCTTACGTTCAAAAGTACATTAAAATACAATGCCAGAAGCTGAAATTTCCATATCGTTTGTTTTGCAAATATCCAATTATTTACTCTTACAAAAATAAAGAGAGATTATTTTTCTGGCACAACTCAACTTCAAAAAAATAAAAATCTGTGCTGCTTATGAAATATACCATCTGCATGTTCTTTGGTATGCTGGCCTATGCCTTCACATATTAAGCTTGCCAGAGCGAAGCTCTCGTTTGACCATGCGCCTACTGTACCACTCTGCTGCCTGCAAGATCCCATTCTGCAGTGAAGAGAAAAAAACAACAGCTTTAATGAAATTTGTAGATCTGCTTTACTTAACATTGGTCTGCACTTACCAGCTTGGCCAAACTTCATTATCACTCAATTAAATGAAAATAACAAGTGACTGGGAAGTTTTGGGGGTGAAGAAAATTATCAAAGTGACAAATGATTTTTGCTGTGGATGCATATCGTAACTGATGTTAACATCCAACTCTGCCGAGTAGAAACACCCCATTAAAGAACAGTTTCCATATTTGATATTCCTATTTCTTCTTCCACTACGAACCGTTTTTCTAAACCATGCAAGGAGCAAAAAATGCCAAAATTAAGCAATGGCACATTATGCAGTATTGCAGAAAATAGTTTTGCCAGTTGTCATCTTGACAAATGGCGACACCACCAAGGTGACCATCACCGGGGAACTACGCCTAGCACCTACAATACACACAGCCGAGTATTTTATACTCCACTGCCCATCTTCAGTGAGTTACTTTCAGGTACTACAAAATGCAGTAAGCTTGTAAGTGTCCTTCCAGCAAACACCACTCATTTTCCCAAAGCGCTGCCTGTCTCTGCATGAAAGCCTTAATGATTACTTTCTGCTTTCCACTGATGCACTTCAGCATTCACCTCTGGCACTGCTGTAATCAAGGCTTTGTCAGTGCTTCCATTAATGCTCCTTAATATCCATCAGATGTCTAAACACACGTTTTGAGTTTCAAATATTACTTATGTCATTAACCATGAATTGTTAGAGATGTCATGATCTACTGACCACATACGTACATAGTGGATAGAGAAATTTGTGTTATAAATACTCTTTAAAAAGCAGACTAAGAATTAAATGTGATACAGTTCTCATTGCTCTCCTAAGATCAAGTACCAAAGTGGATGTGATATTCAAAGAGAGATTCCAGTTCAAGCCAACTTCAGCTGTAAGGGTAAACAGTACTACTTCTGCAGCCTGCATCAGTCTTCATTCCTGGTCCTTTGTACAAAAACTACCAAACTTTGCAGTTGATCTAACACTACACTACTACAAAATTCATTATCCCTTCACTCACCCCACCACCCATCTATCCATATACTTCCTCTTCACCTTCATATATTTCATTGGGTCACTTCAGGAATCTTTGGCAGTTTCTCAGTATTTCTTTGTACAGCTAGACCCAAATTTTACATATTACCACTAACAGAAGGGGATTTTTGTTTTTGAGAAATAAGATATTAAGATTTTAAAACAAGAACATGTTCTTCTCTCTTCAAACAGAAGTAAATCAAAATACATCTTACAATTCTAGGATGTTCAACTGACATAGAGATGTAGGTAAGACTGACAACAATATAGCTTTAAATATAATAAAAGATTGGGTTCTTTCAGTTTTCTACAAAAATCAGTTCTTTAAAAAAAAAGAAAAAAAAGGACATACTCATACTCAAATACACCTTAGAACAATGATTTTCAGCTAGTGACCTGGAACATCCATACAGTACTTTCCTGCAATTCAAATCCTCTGTACAAACTACATAACTGTGGAGATTCTCCATGAACCTGACTTTTTAGTGGCATTTGCCTCTTCTGTTGAAAACACAGGATTCCACAAACTGGAAGAGGCTGGAAATCAGCCTTACGGACTTTTCCACCCATCTATTTCTACTCACCTGTCAGATGACACTGAATAAATCTCAGCCTCTTCCAGATCTCTCAAAATATCTGAACTGGAGCTGAAAGGAAACATAAAACAAGTGAATTATTCTAGCAGCACCTACACCAAAGGTCTCCAGACAAAACTATTCATTCTGTAGGAATTCAAACTGTCGCAGTACCAAGAGACAAAAGCGTCATCTCAGACTGCTTGTGTAAGACCATGCATATAAATGCGTTAAGTCTTTATGGTTAATTTGTTGCTATAAACACTTAGGCCTATATAAAATTTAAATGCATTTTTAGAGCTTTTCCAGTAGTGAGGAGTTATACAACACTCACTGGAAGAGAGTCTAAACAACCATCTGGAATCATAAAGAGTAGCTGGCTTACTTCCTGCTCCAATTAGAGAAACTACGGCTTTACGTCAGCTCCCGAAGGAGCTGGGCTAACACATTTCCTCAGAGGACTACATGACACGGCTGCTTCCATCCATGCACCACGCAATGATGGTGCATGATATCGTTTCTTACCTTTGTGTGTGTGTGTATGCACACAAACACACACAGCTGCACAGATCTGTACATATTTAATTAACTGCAAGTATGAGTTCAGTGAAGTCAGACATCACATGCTTAATATTAAAAAAAAACACTAGAAAGTGTAGTATTTCAATAAAATCTGAATTAAGTGAACAAAATATTCTGGTTGTTTATTTATAAATACCTTTCACTGTGTGCTCAGGTTACATGATACAAACTGCTGTGAAGTTTCCAAATATTTGTCAAATCACAGGATTGGGGAAATCAACCAACAAGTTGGAAAAGGTTTTCTGGAAATCTTTCAAGAAGGTGCATGGCAACTCAGTCGACTTTGTATCAGAAATTACACGACAAACTATGTTACAGGAACAGTTGGGAGATTTCAGTGTAAACCATGACACTGGACAGCAACTGGACACCAGTTCCCTTGGGTTTGCTATAAAAGTTTCAAAAAAAAAATAATAAAATCCTATTTGCTAGAAGCCAGCAGGCAAATACAGCCCCAGTGTCATAACTTTATACACAGATAACAGTGTTTGTGTTTGTTTAAAACACAGTAAGAAAACCAGCCCCAAATCCTCAATCTCCGCACACCATCCCTGTGCTCCTGTGGCTTTCTTTCAGGAAACGGATAAATGGTGTGCAACTCCTACATGCTGGCAGGGTTTTCTTCCTCCGTTACCCATGTGTCTCCTCCTGCTGCCCATTCCCCCTCCGAAGCCAGATCCACCAGATGAGCCATGCGCAGTTACTGCAGCAATAACTGCTGAGCACTGATGGGGCTGCATGGGAGAAAAACACCACCGGCGGAGCCTAGCAGACACCCTTAATACATAGACATTTAGTCATAAAGATAAAAAGGAAAAAAAAAATCCGAAAATATACACAAAGCTCTGGTGCCATATGGAGAATGTTATTTTGAAACAAAATGGATTTTAAAGTTGTGTGTGCAATTTTAGAAACTTGTCTGTGGTTCCCTAGGAACTTTTATGAACTGCTGAATAAATCTATCTAATTACGAGCGTTACTCAACAGAGCAGTTTCAATTGGGAAATAAAGCCACCTAAAATTAAAAGCAGTAACTGTATATATAGGGACCAATCAAAATTAATGCAGAGATGAAACAATCCCACCACTTACAATACCTGAAGAGGAGCAAGTGCAGCCCAAATCCCAGCCCCATGTACAAGTGCTTGGGGAGAAGGCCAGGGAGCCCTGAGACACAGCAGGAGTTCTTATTTCACTGCTAGATCTAATATGAGACACTCAAAGGAAGATCATGGTAAAGCACATTGTAAAAACAATGGTGGATGGAAAAAGTTTTGAAATCTAGTGGGGTTTTTTACTCTGAAAAATTTAATTCTGTCAAAAACTCATTTTTGGTACACAAACTGGCTGCCCAAGGAATGAGTTACACTTCTGAATCCTGTCTTCAAGCTCCGGTTACATTAAAAATAGAGGTAGAGGGATATTTTTGTGTGTTTAGTCCCCTAAAATAGAAAAAGAACAGGTTTGATGCCTGAACATCATGTACTTTCTTGCCTTGAAAAATATACTCTTCTTATCATTTATCACTATGTTTGTCACAGCAAAACAATAAAAGTGAAAAGATTTGGCTACCACTCAGAACAATAATGCAAGCTCATAATTTGCGTTTGTATTTCACAGTTCGTGCCTACCAAACTATTTGAAAACTGAGCACAAAATGTACCGGAATTACCTGCCACCTTAGGATGTGCGTGTATATAAAACTGGGCTATCAATGCAAGAGCCATCGGAGCCTCCCAGTGAACCAGCTCTTACTGTTCTTGTGCTGGGAGACTGAGGATACACGCACATCGCTGTACAAAACCACGCTGCAGGGCTATGAACCTCTCAGCTATGGCTAAAATGTCCTTTGTTTCTGTATTTCTTCAAACAATCCCATTGCTCAAGACAGTCACTTGCTGAAATAATTCTCTGTATCTAGTCTGCTAAACAGCAATTTCTTTAAAAAAGTCCAAGCAATCTCTTGATT
The DNA here is from genome assembly GCF_964035555.1 of Netta rufina. Lineage (NCBI taxonomy): Eukaryota > Metazoa > Chordata > Aves > Anseriformes > Anatidae > Netta > Netta rufina. The sequence goes on from NC_140133.1 coordinate 22,475,226, forward strand.
TTGAGTTGAAGTTATTATACACCTTTTTTCCCCCATGCAGACAGGAACTGGTTTGCTAATTAAAAAATTCTTAAACATGCAGTACACTTGAAAAAAATCAAAAGCCATTTTTGAACTATTTATTGAAATACTGAATATTTACCCCAAAAGAATATTGACCATCGATATTAAATTTACACAGCAAAACCATTAGCGTTCAGAAACATAACTGCTCAAGATGTAAAAGGCTGACAACCATGGTGACAGGGTGTGAAGAGGTTTCGTTTCTGAGACTCATTCATGTCTACAGGCTGAAAAAAAAGTGCAGATCATGACTCCAATCACAAGCATTTCCCCAGCCCCAGGTTAGTTTCTTCTGGGCACTTATACACAGCCGAGGGTAAACTATTCCTTTCTAGACCATCATTTAGATTTTACTCTTCTCCCTCCCCCCCTTTTAAAAAAATTTAATATAAGCACACCACCTTAAAATAGGGAGAAGAAAGCTGACGTAAGTGTGAATAACATGTCTCGTTCTAAAAATGAAAGGAGCAAATGTCTCTTTGAATTGTTTATTTTATGGCAGATTAAGTTCCTTCTTGGCTGCATGGTGAACAGCCAGTGTCCTTTAATCAGTCCATCTTGCTGTGCATTATGTACTTAGCTCTGGCACGTGCACGGTGCTTTTTTTTTTTTTTTTGCCTTTTCTTTTCTTTTTTTTTATGCTAGCATGAACTGCAGGATCTTTCATTTACCAATGTCATTTGAAGGTGAATATCCAGCCACAAGCAGCGAGGAAAAGTTTTTCTCAACCTTCCTATCCTGCTTCCACCTCCCCTTCCAAGAGTTTAGGCTGCCTGCAATAAGCAGCATCAGCTTGCTGCTGGAGGGGCCGTGAGTCTTGTGTTAACATCCCGGGGCAGCTGCTTACCACGCTCTTCCCTGGCTTGCCTGTACCTCCTCTTCGGACCACACACCGCAGGCACCACCGAGCTCTGCTTCATCTCCCTGTCTTTGGAGGTTTGCCAGCCTTGAACCTTCCCGGGACTCCTTCCCCACGGAGGGTCCTCACCTATAAAAACCTTCCATGGGTTCCGCTGTGCCAGTGTTTTCCTTGACTTTTTCCAGGCTATCTTGGCTGTCAACAGCCTCCTCCGCAGCTTGAGAGCACGTCTTTGAGGCTTTGTCATCAGAAAGGGAAGAGATCTGCTGGATCACTCTTACCAGTCTGGCCACAGACTTGTGACTACAGCCTGATGTCCCTGGACACACGCCGCATGCCGTGACTTTCCCCCGAGGCCATCGGCTCTTGCTGTTTGAAATGACTTCTCCGGGACTCTGCCAGGCCTCGCTGTTCTCTGCCCATATGTTATAGCTCACAGTTTTTGGAAGAAAGGTATGAATTAACAACATAGCAGAAAAGTATCATCATCCTTCCACAATGGCCTCGTATTTGAGGCCAAAAAAAATCAAAGATGAACTGCTCCCATCTAACATTGTTCTGTTCATCTTCTCTGAGCCAAAGCAGCACAAGATTTATTAAGTCAAAATTGTACCAAGAACTGAGAAAGACAGCTTTCCCCCGATGAAAACAGATTTCATGTACTGCCTTCACGTGCCAGGGATGGGCAGCCCAGGGCTCAGGACGATGCCTTCTTTAAAGCCAGGCTGAGTCAGCTGCCAGGGCAGGAACCCACAGAGCTTTTTCAGCTGTCCTGCCCTGTCAGCACCCCGCCAAGCCGGTGCCTACCGAGAGGTTTCCAGAGGGTGCTGCCATGCAGGGACCTCCCGACTGCCGGCAGCTGAAGCACAGCTCCCTCGGTACGTCTGCTCCAGCTGCTGAGCTGAAGCTGACGCTCTGCAAAGCACCTAAAGCCAGGAGTAAGCGACCAGCTAAATGCAGGCCTTAGATCCTGATGGGCAGCTTCTCAGCTCAGTGCCCGAAAGCCACACTTACTGCAAATGAGGCCCTTTGCTTGGGCAAGAATCTCGCCTGGCAGAAGCTGCAGCAGGTCTGTGTATCCCAAAGGCAGAGAGATTTATACAAGCTACACATACAGCACTGCTCAGCCAGGGCTTCAGAATTAAATCCCCGTGTTTCACCGTACGACGTGATACCATTCGGACGAGGCCACCAAGACGAATTGTCAGCTGCTGCAAGTCCTCCACTCCAGTCATCAGGAACTGACATTTTCTTCTAACACCAAAGTTTTAAAGAGAAGTAATTTTTTTAATGGCTGAGTGTTATCCCAATTTTATAAAATCCTTTTAATAGAACGTTTCCTCTATACGGCTCATTAACTGCCTTATCATTGTCCTACCTAGCCTCTCTTTAATTCTCCTATTGTTTAAACAGTTGCATAAAACTTGGCTTCAGTCCCGGAAAGTAAAAGAACGCAGTGGGACTATTTCTACAGAGCACTAAAGTTCCGTGAAAGCTTTATATACAACTTCATAGCTGTTAAAAAATATCTTCTAGAGGTCAAGGTTTTGTTTTGCTGCTTATTTGTTATGAGCATTTTGCTAATTTGCGGTGACCATCCATTTATGCCAAGACCAAACCTGTCCGGATCGCTGCTGTAGCCTGTCCCTTTTTTCCAGCAGGTGCAAAGTTTCCATTTCCTCAGTTAAAGGAACGACTTCTGGATAATACCTGCACGGTAGCGATTACTATAAAACGCATTCATTTGTAATATTGACCAACTGCTCCCTTAGCTGTACAATGCAGAAATTCAAATATTTATATCAGCTTGAAAAGAGGCAGGAGTTCCTATAAACAACTGAATACAAGAATCATTAATTTACTTGCAGCATGTCTCATAAAACAAGCCTGTCAGCTCTCTGATTTAAGGCTGTTCTGTTTCATTCTATACACCACCCAAAATCCTAATTTTCTTTTAATCCGTCATAGTATCAGCCCTCCGTTTAGAAGTGCTCTCTAGAGCACTTTTAGAAGTGCAGCACAAAGATTTGGACTTCCAAATATATTTCAAGTTTTGACATTTCAATGTGAAAAAAGTTCACCCTTCTCAAAGGATATCCTCTTATTATCAGAAATAAAATGTAAGCCTCAGAAAACCATTTCTTGGTACAATAGCACAATGGTACTGAACACCCCCCAAATCTAAACCATTCATTTTTTTTTCTTTTTTTTTTTTTTAATCTGTGCTCCATTTATTTGCATTAAACTTAAAGCATTAACCCCATGGCAGCCAGAGAGTGACAAAAATACAGAATATAATAGGAAAAAAACTTCTGAAAACTTCTGAACTTCTTTGGTGAACTTCTTGAGCAGTGCAGTAGCTAGCTTTTAAGGTTAAGCAAACTGCCCTAAATTGAAATAAAAATAAATAAAAATGCACCACTCATACAAACTAGGGGATACGTACAAAGTAGGAAACAAAGAAAAAATCCCACAGAGATTGTGAAAAAACAATTCTGTGCAGACTCTGGTAATTCTGGTCCTGTTCCACAGGAGCTGAATTTAAGAGAAAGCCACAGGGAGCTATTAAGCATGTTTTTGGGTTTGTTTTGTTTGTTTGGTTGGTTGGTTTGGTTTTTGTTTGGTTTAGTTTTTTAAAGAAGGTCCAAATATCTGTGATGCATACCCACCAATCTTTACAACTGTGAGATCCTGTGTTTGGTTCAAGAAATCTATGGAAATACTTCACTTGGAAAGAGTGAATACATAAAAAGAAGGAATAAACAACCTTGTCCCGAGCCAGACATAACGCAAACAAATGCACTTTCCAAGGAAGTCTGCCAACTTGTTTCATGAAAGTACGTTCAAACCATTAGTAGCTGCTACATGCTAATATCCTTTAGCTAGCTTTCCTACAGTCTCTTAGACACTCTTTCATCCAGACTTTAGGATAATAAAAATACGTCTGCCAACAGAGAAAGGTGAAGAACGAGAACTTAACCGTAATGTCAAAGGCTGCAGGAAGGTCATTCAGGATGTCCTTCATACACCAAACTGGCAGTGAAACAGATTTAATGACTCCTTGGATGAGCTAATAAAAGAAAAACTCTCTCACTCTGTCAGATTAAAATTCCAGATTTTCCAAGGTCCTTCATGCCAAAAGGTTGGCTTGCATTCAAAAAAATAAATTGAGTAAAGCAGTGAAGGACAGGAACATCTCACTCAGATTTTGGATGAAAAACAAGCTAAGGGCAGCTATTTTATGGAACCGAAACAACAATCAGCGCTCTGGGGCAGCTGTACCAGCAGCACAGTGCAGATGAGGCAGCTCCATCTATCATCTGTTCACCTGTCAAACGTGACATCCAGTGCAAACCTGCAGGAGCTGGCCTTGCACGAGCCCTGCGAGAGAGCTTCTGCCTGGGTTCCCGGCCACCACCACCACACAGACCAGACGTGAGGCTCCGGCCACATCACAGCTCCCCAGAGGCATCTGGCAGCAGCAGAACAGCCACAGCCCAAGCTGCAAATTGGGAAGTTGAGGTTTCAGCGTGTAAAAGCAGCCACTGGAACAAAGCATCACGGCCAGCTTCTGCCCCCTAAGTGAAGGGCCCAGTGCCCGGCATGCTGCTTCACACACAGCTGGTGTAATCACCGAGTTGCTTGGTTTTTTTTTTTTCCCCCCAGTATCTTCCTAGGCTTTCATTCACATTTTCTTTAACATTTACCTTGCTGAAAGGCAACGTTTGTCCCCTTGCTGACTTTTAAAAGCACTTTGTGAATCAAAATGAATTAAAAAAATGCTTCTTTTAAATCTTTCAACAACTAAACTGATACTTGAATAAACACTGATGAAGCAACGCACTGTATTCTTCTTCATATTTGCAGAACAAGGAGGAAGAGGCGCATGCTATGGGTGTAATATTTGGGAAATTGAGAAAATGTTACTCCTAGCTCAGCTGTCAATCTGCTACCTCACCTTCAGCTACTTCCTCTCAATATCTCCCACTTCCAAACATAAGCAACCTTTCTCCTCCTAATAATGCAGACCTGCAAAGGGTGCCTCCTCCTCTCCCTTCTGTTATCAGTAAGATAGCGAGATCACTTTCTTAGAGAATGGCGACAGCTCTCTTGCTTTTAGACACATACCAAAAGAACAGTTATCCTAGATTTCTTCCCTTTTCCTCCAGAAACTGGGATCACAGCACCAGGTATTGCAAATGGATGTTTAAGCACTGATCACGATTATCACTGACAATTGGTAAAGTATTAGATAGCAAATTATGAAGTAAATATCTTCAACAGATATGAAGTCTATCTTCAAAACCTAGATACACCTTATCAGCAGTAACAGCTGAGTGTCTTTTCTATAAAGTCAGCACTGAGCTACCAAAACCACAAAACCTTACATTGCTTATAAAGCATTTCTTGATCCTTCATTTCCTGTTTGAATAAAGCAAACTTCAGTAAGCAAAATTAAACACATGAAGAAAGTGAATGGGTGCTAGGACTTCAAGATCAGTGATGTTCTTCCAGTGACTCGCAGTAGTGGGTCATTTCAATTCTATTTCTCACAGCACTGTTCAGCTCAAAGAGCTATTAAGACTTCAGTTATATCAATTTTTGGTCTTCTCCAAATAAATCCTTAAACAGAAGGGAAGATGATGCAGTAAAAAAGAAACACCAAACATTCTCCTGATCCAACAGACATTTTGCTGGCTGTTTCTGTACCAAAAGGAACATTTGCACTATCAGCCCTCTATCAGGCCGTTACGTGCAGAATTCACTAAATAGTTTCCTGTTTCAGCTGCATCCCTCAAGCAACTGAGCAGACAGAGAAGAGTAAATCAGTAACCACAGCTGAGGAACCCCTCTGATGAAGAATATAAATATACAGGGCCCAACATCACTAACAAAGTATTTCCATATTTGAATTAATCAAGTACAAACCAGCAGGAATGAACTCTTCTTCACTAACCTGCTTGTTGATCCAGATGACTGTGAGAATGCAAGAGAGACTGGTCTCTGGCCTTCCTCTGCAGAATGGGGGTCACTGCTTTTGCCATCAGGAGTTTCTGCTTTGAGTATCTGGGCTTCTCCAAGGATGGCAGTTGAGTTATGCTCTTTAAGATCTTCTTCTACCAAGAAAAAAAAAGTAGAGATTGGAAAGTACGACAAAGCAAAATATTATTATTTTTTTTTCAGTCTAGAGATAGATTTTAAGAAAAACAAATGTTTTAAAAATATTAGAAAACCAATGCCTCATTCCCACTTATTTACTTCCCCAAACTCTGTTTCAAAGGTTTTAATTTCTTTTCCTGCCACAGTAAAAAAAACACATCACCAGCAGCAACAAAAAAGCAACAACAAAAAGCAACCTCTAAGAACCAGAGACTGCAACAGAGACATTCCATTGCTATGAGTTTCACATGCAGACAAAGAGAATTAAAGGGTAAGGATATTTGTCACATTTCATAAGATGAAACTGTTTCAGAAATTAGCAGACACTTAATGAGACAGCTCCTTTCTCTGGGTCTTGCTACCAGTTCACTTCAGCCATTGCACAAGACAGCTTGATAGCTTGGAAGTTTTACAGACCAAGTTACTAAGCTTGTTTTCAACAAAAGAAACATGATTTATTTCTTTATGCATCTCCGAAAGATTAAATGTTAATCTATATAATTGTCATTCTCATTTATCTTTACAGGAAAAAGCATTTCTAGACAACACAGCTAACAAACTGTAAAAACATTCTCATTTTTTTTGTATCAAATGTTTTTATCTATTAGAAGATGAACAAGAGTTCTCTCAAAAGATGCCTTCTACCTCTCCACATAGAGAATAAATACGGACCAGAAAGCACAATACAAAAAGATAAGCTGCTCTTATGCCCTACCCACAAATATTTTCAAATGAGTTATTTAAGTAGACAGTTGCGAGGAGCATTAAAGCCACACCGAGACTCAGCTCGTCGATAATCCTTCTTGAGGCAGTCCAGGAGAGGGGGCAGAAGACTTCTGGGAACTAACTTACACTGCTGCTCAAACCACTTCAACCTTTTTACCTCTGTAGAAACTGTTTTTGACAGAAGAGGCCACACAGAGCTGTAATTACCATGTGGAAAAGCTAAACAAGCTTTGAATTCAGCTAGGGTTTGTCCTTTCCCTTATGCTGAGTATTGATTAGCAGGCGAATTTCTGCCTGTAGAAAACCAGCAGATTGTCAGAACAGCAAGCCCGCTGTCTAACTGATGTAACAGTACTGGCATTAACGTATGAAAAATAGCAAAGACCCTGGGCAGTAATGCAACCCAAAATGTACCAAAAATGTTTATCAAACTCTTACAGTACCTCCCTTAGGCAATGCAAAACCTGCATGTTTAATAGTTACAAAATACAGGCTGGAAATCAACTATTTAAGTTTAAAGATGCAAATCAAAATCAGGTAAATCAGGAAGGGATGATTAAAACATCATCGGAATAGAGCAAGAGTTTGCGAAAGGTTTAAGTTACATCCACCAATACTACAGTGAAGAGCAACGGGAGATAGAAAGGTTTAGAACAAAAAAAATAAAAATACATTTTAATTCTGTACAATTCTACCATGTACTTCCGTGAGAACAGGAAATACAGTGGGGAAGGAATGCGTATGAAGCTGTTCTTCTCAGTAGTAATGCTTTCAAATTGCAAGCCAATAAGTCGCTGCTGGTTTTCTTTCTTCCACTATTATCATTTCCAATTTAATAAAAAGGAATTTGCTGTTAACGAAGATGATGGAGGAAATGGGCTGTAGGCATTTGTTCTTTCACCCCTAAATATTTTTTTGTTTGTTTTTTTAAGTGGTTTACAAAGAGTCAATCATGCGCAGACGTTTGGCATAGACCTAGGAACTGTAATTTCAAAGCTTGTTGAAAGCTCAGTGTACAGGAAGCATAACAAACATTTTGCAGATTTGTCAGCACCATCTGAGGTGCTCTTGTCTACTTCAGCCAACACGCTGCAGGGTGATAGGACTGATCTAGTTATTTTCTACCTGAGTTCTCCTTTGCAAAAGCTGTGTGGTTTTACCTTAGCTTCTCAAAGTTTACACTTCAGAGCACAAAGAAAAAGGCTGCATGGAAGCTTAAAGAAACTCAGAGTAGCCAATCTCTCCACAGACCACAGCTACAAATTAATATTTCGGTCTGTGATCCCATTATCTAACCACACATTGCTTCTGTCTCTGCTACAGATGAGGGACATCACTGTAAATTATGTCAAATGAGATAAACTTGACATTCCTTAACTTTTACCCTTCATATGGAAAGGATTATGCGTTGCATCAAGGTCTGCATGAAATGATAAGGATAAAATTCATACTACTTTATTGGTATTTTCATTTATTTTTATTCTTGAGTGCTCTGCTAGAGGTGACAGCACAGGAAACAGACACATACCAAAGACTAATTCAGTTCAACTCAGGAAGGGCAGGGATTTGTGAGGGCCAGTGCAGACCGAGCTGCTGCATTTTCCCAAGGACACAGGCAGAACACATCCAGCTCTGGCCAATGGATTCTCTTTGAAGCACAGCACAGTTCTGCAAATACGAGGCTGAGGAATGCTCTAAATCACATTCTAAGATAAATGCACACTGCCGCAGCACCCACTACCATAAAACAAATGAGATTGAAAAAGCCTATAGGGAACAAGATAAAAGCACACAGGGGTATTTCTTCGGTGCTGTTGGTAGTGAAGATTACAAACGCGCTGGATGCTGCTCCGAACTCATAAAGCACATCTGCAGAGCTGAGTAACTGCAGCTGTGCATCCCCACTTCTCACTGTATTAAAGGACGTAAATACAAAATGAAGCAAGTTTAAAAAAAAAAGAGAAGCAACATACTCTTTAAACATTCTAAAAGATGCTGAAGTATTTTACTCCTTCAGGCTGAAGACAAAACCCACTTGTCCCAGTCCACACCAACACCTTCCCAGTTCCCAGTTACTGGCTCCTTATCACAGTAATGAAGCAGGAGGGCAGGCAATGTCCATGAGCACCCTCAGTCCAAAGGTACCAATTGCCACATGCCCACTATCAGCAACTTTGGTGGATTTGCATCAGAACCAGACCTCATTTACACCTGCTACTTAAATTATGCATCTAAAATACAACACACACATGCACCGTCACATTAAAATCCAATTCTAATTTATTATGGGTTGTGTTTAAGTATCACATTAGAATCAATGGCAGTCAATCTTTCTAAGGTTTGATTTTTATGTTTGTTTGTTTGTCTGTTTCCCTTAAGGACTGGGGAGAAGAACAATGGGAGGAAAGAACATTTCTCCAGGAAACCCACTGATTAGTATGGGTCAAGGGGCACGTGGTGGAGAAGGATTACGTGATTACATAAAACATTACTAACCTGTGCCTGCTGCCAATTCTTTAACAATTGGTTCTTCTTTGATTTCAGCACTCTCCGTTTTCCTCTTACTTTTCTTCCACCGATTATTTACTTGATCCACTAAAAATTGAAATTCATTTCTGTGCTTTTTTCCTGAAAGACAATAGTGCATTACTATGCAACGAGCTGACTGGTCATTGCCACAGAACTTCCGAAGCATACACCGTAAGAAGTGAAAAGGCTGTGAATAGAAATAAACACAAAATACTGAATTAAAAACATTTTTCTTTCATCAAAAAAGTTTCATATTCTACTACCAATCCAAATCAGTGCTTACGCTTTTGGTTACCCAGTAGTCCAGAACACTTGCACAGATTAAAACTTATTTTGTTGCACAGTAGAACTGTGTTTGTTTCTTAGTATCTGGTTTTGTTTGTTTGTTTTCCCTGAAATTAAGTATTTCAGTTACCATTGTAGTAACTTCTAATATCAATGAAGAACTCAACTCCTTTTGGGCACCAGGACTGCATCCACACATGATCTCTCTCTCCTGAATCAGAACAAGGGTCTGTGCTGCTCAGAGCATTCATTTGCAATTAAGAGCAGATTTTTCACTTCTGTGTCACTCACCAAATCCAAATGGGCAACAGCCCATCAGCTTTGGATGCTCGGAGGCCTGTGTAACTGATGCTTGCCATTTCAAAGCATTTTGCCAAGAGACAACAAGCATCTATTCCAAAATGGGAAGCGCTCCGTGTGTCCCTGGGTGCAGCCTGGATGGGGGACGTGGCCACGGGGACTGGCTGCTCCCTCCCCAGCTCTTCCAGTCGGCGGGGGCAGACGGTGAGCGAGGTGCCCCGAGCTGGCACCAGCTTGGGGAACTGCTTGGTACTGCAATGCCAGGTCACTGCTAGGAGCAATGAAGGGCAAAGGATTTCCAGAGCTTGCCGTGCACTAAATACACAAATGCCAACCACACAGGAACATTTTGGTGCCGTCTTCTTCCCCACAGTACCCACAGATCTGGCAGACTGGCCTTGCTGCTTGACAGGGGTGTCCTCAGTTAACCGCAACTCTGAGCCTGTTTGACCATTCTTCCTACAAATCTCCCAGTTTAACCTAATCACATTTCTCTTTTAGGGCCCTGGAAATCACAGGTATGCCAGGACTCTCCAACAGAGCACTTCTCAAAAGCAACAGGCCCAAACAGAACTGTGGTTGGAGCCGCACGCTGCAGCGTTACAGAGGCTAACTACGGGGATTCCTTCGAGCTGTGAGCAGAAAGCAACACGCTGCCCAACCCCAACGTGCAGGGAAGCCCAGGTAGGAATTTTGAAATTTCTTATTCTAAGCTGATTTACCTTCCAGTTGTAATTTATGAAATCCAAAATCCCAGTTCTTTGCTTTTTGAGACCGTTCGGTATGTGACCGACCCTGCCGACCAAGCAAAGCCCCATGTTCCCAGAAGTGCACTTTTCCCAATCACCTAACAAAAGCAAGTGAAAGATTCTACCCCCATGCTGCTAGCCCAGCTGTCACACCTCGTATTTTATCACCTTATAGTAGAGTTTGTCCTCCCTACTACAGAGAACGAGTGCAATCTCACAGCTACTCTGTCAGCTGCTTTAACGTAGCTTTGGATTTTTCCCCTGCTTCTGCAGTAAAGCAATTTCTGAAGACTTTGTATCATGGTTATTATGGTGTGTTTTTTTTTGATTGAGATCCTCTAATCACAGCTAATTGCTCTTTGGCATGTTCTTTGCCCTTTTGGTCATTCAGCATGTTTTAAGTAATCCTCTGCTATTTGCTCCGAGCAGTGTTGTTTCCTATCTAGATTACTCAGAGGCTGGGAAAATACGCGGTCTCCTCAAACAGACGATGTGATTACCTCATGCTCACCAGGCACGAGGAGAACACATCATTTTTCTGACAGAATACACCAACTTCTCCTCTAACAGCATATCTGTCTGCAGCTACCCACAGCTAGCATAGCACGGAAGTCTATCAGCCCATACACGGTTTTATATCGATGTATTACAGTGAAGACAGCAAATATCAATTTATTTGGAAGGACTTTCAACAAAAAGTCACTCCCAGAAACAGATCTGTCCTTTTGAGAAAAACAGATTAATTCGGCTAAAGCCTTTAGCCTACAGAGAAAGCACTGCAAATGTTTCCTGTGCAAAGGCACAAGGGGCTGATGGACATCGTGAACGTCCTCGTGGCAGAGCTGCTGCTTCCAAGGCAGGAGAAGGCGAGCAGAGCACAGCCCCTGCTGCACGCTCCCTGCTGCCTCTCCAAAGTCTGGCCAGGCCACCAGCCACGGAGACGTCAAAGCTGCTTTGACTATAAAATCCCAGCCTCACTAGGGAACACTTCCCAGTTCCTCGCTGAATGGGAATTGAGGATTCTGGGGGCGAGGAGAAACCACCCTGCTCCCCCCAGCACCCCAGCAGAGGGCTCGCAGTGCACGCACAGCCCGCCAGGAGACTGCTGTTCTGCTGTCCTCTGCAAGGGGCAATGTCAAGCAGCTCGAGGACGGAGCACGCCTTGACCCTCTGGCAGGGTCTGGCTCCCCTGCGGGCCCTGCAGCCTCCTGCAGCCCAGCACATCTTCCTGGCAGCAATGGGATGGGGACAGGGACAGGGATGGGGCAGGGCAGCTCCTCAAGGACAGGACATCGCCCGCTCAGCGCTGCGTCTGACCTGCAGCGTCCCCTGCTGCACCCACGGGAGGGGAAAAGCACTACAGCAGAACGATATCAAGTTCTGCCCCACACAAGAAAAAAATTAAATGATTTTCCCACGTACTGTCTCAAACTTACTCCCTTTCTGCATAGCTGAAGACACCACATAAGGTCAACAGCTCCTTGTAATAAAAAGTTCTTGTCCTGGGTGCTCGTAGCTGAAGCCCTGGACATTTATTACGTAATTCCTTTGGTGCTTCAGTTTTTCCAGTATTACTATTTTTTGTCGCTTTGTTCTGTGCTGTAACTACAAGGATTTTCAAGTTAAAAAAGAAATGTCCTGGCAATACGAGGCACTGTTAAATACAACATAAATCGCAGCTGTGCTGCAGCTACACGCCGCGCACATTTTGTAAAACTACAGGTACTTCAGTAACAAACCATCGCAGGTGTAATTAAAAATATTTAAAACACAAGACATAGGTCAGTAAGCATCCGAATAGCACTGCAAATTATGACTTATACACTGGAAGAGCAGCAGAATAATTTTTCTGAATAAATATATCTGTATTTTGTGTGTGTGTACATATATATATTAAAAAAAAAAAAAAAAAACCTTGATATAAAGGCCTGCCCATGAAAAATGCAGAATGAGGTTGACAGTGGGTTGAAGGGAAAACATCCCACTGCCTACTGGTGAATTCCCAAGGAGCAGAAGGAAGCTGCTGCACAGGACACTGCAGGTAATTGTACCTTGCAGGCACGTACCGTGGCGGTTGCTCAAGCAGTTTCCATCTAGCATATAATACAACCACAGGTTCATCAAGCCAAAATATTAATTGGTCTTTCAAAAACACTTCATATACTGGAAAAGAAGAAGAAAAAAAAGAAAAAAAGAAAAAAACACACACACACAACACGGGGTTATTTGCAATTTGACAGTAGCCTGGAAAATTGTAATGAAGGTAGGAAAAAAATGGGTTTTATCCCAGCTGCCTTACCTTGCTTTACAGCAAGGCTGTTCCATAGCTCCACTCCGTTGTGTGTTTTGTATGGAAATGCACACAAATAAAGGATGTAGTTTTTTTTGTTTTGTTTTGTTTTCCACCGAAATCATGTCAGAGTTAAATTAATTCAGCAATTCAGCTGTGAATTAAGGGTTTAGGATATACATGTTGCAAATTAAAAGGGGAAAAAACACCCTTTATTGCCTAATAAAGCTTTTTGAAGTTCAGGAAAAACAAAAAGGCTACACCAAAAAAAGCATTTGATGAAGGTTCTTTTAACCTCTAACCGTCCTCTAATTTTAACTTCTTTTTCAAGCTAACATTTTCCCTATTGCTTTTACTTGAAATAATTTGCTGACATTAATTAAAATTTACATCTTTGTTCATCATGCTTTACCACTTTTAAAACACATCTTCCTATGAATTTATAATTTTAGATTTTAGATTTTCAATTCAGCTTCCTGAGGCTAATTCATTCACTTAATCGTGATAAATTTCCAAACCATGTTCAATACGACCCGAATGAGCAGGGCATGGTCAGTTGCATGGCATTTGCTCTGCTCTGGGGGTCGACCAAGTCACTGAACTTTGGGTTTGGTCTTTAGAGAGCTATCAAAGGTTCACAGGGAAAAATACCTAGGTGAGGAATTAATCGATTTGTAGGGGTTTTTTGTTTGTTTGTTGTGGTAGGAAGGGGGATTTGTCTGTTTTTTGTTACTGGCTGGGTTGGGGTTTTTGTTTGGGGTTTGTTTTTTTTGCATTACAGTGCTAGAGACTTCTGCACAGCAAGAGAGTAATTATTAACCAGTTACTTGGAATTAGCGGAGAATGTTTCATATTCAAAACCACAAACAGTTTGTACAGTTAGAAAGAAAATATTCTCAGGAAGAGCAGCAAAAAGCAAGGGAAAAGTTTGCTAAAGATTTAGGTCCTTATTTAGCCTTTGCAGAAAACCAACTAAAATCAACAAGACTAAATCTAGCTGCATTATGGAATAATTTATATGCCTGAAGCAACACAAGGAAACACAGGAAATGTGACCATATTGCAGATTTAAATACACCCTTAAGTATAATCAGAACAAGTTGTCCTCTCAGTGCTTTGCTCCTCCATGGCCAAAAGATGAGAAGCTTAACGTTCACTGAATATTGTTTGAGTGTTCCTTGGTTAACCACCACGTTTGAGAGTACAAGCACAGTGCAGGTGAAGTGAAATGAGTGGGTAACAGCAGGAAAGAAACTGCAAATAATATAACAACATTAGGGAGCTACGAATGAATTAGTGCTATTTAAACCCTGATGTACAAACGCACAAATCACCTGTAAAAATCAGTTTACATGAGCAATTTCAGCAATGAATTACCAAAACAGGATGCAAGTCTTGCAACCTAAATCTCACAAGAATCTTTGCTTCTGAAATAACCACAAATAAAGATGGTTAGTCAGTTAGATGGTTCCACAGAGAGGCAAAACACAAAGCCCAGCACAAACAAGGGTGAAATCTCTCAAGCAAAGCATAATCAGCTTTCCCTGCAGTCACAACTGCTTTTCTGTATTTCAAAACCCGGGTTTTACGAATCACACAGACTCTTACACCGAGCAGGAAACTGGAACAGAACTCCTCAGCAGCCTGGGCAGCAACAGGACTCTGCCACCCACATGCCCGGCAATGCTTGGGTCTCAGGGAGTCCTTCCAGAGTTCTGCTCCTCACGCTGCCCACGGGTTCCCAGAGAAACCACACAACTGTGCATTGTGCATCCAGGGAGGCTGACAGGAAAACTCTGCTGCTCTTTATATCCAGCGAACACGGAGGAGAACCAGAAGGTAAGCAGAAAGGGCATAAATGGAGGTGTCTCAAGGAGGCTTCCCCCTCAATTTTACCCCCTCCTGACAGTGAGCTTTCTCTCTTAACAGAGACTGTTTCAAAGAGGAAATTTCAGCCCAAATAAGAGAACTTTCAGCTTTCATCTATTAAACTGAGGGGCGTGGGGAATAAACAGGTGTGTGTCCATGTGTGTGTTTTAGCACAGAGGGAAAAAAAAAAAGATGACTTAATGAGGAAAATGAAGTGAAACTTGCATATTACTTACGATATCCAGAGTGGATCTTGTCTATTTCTTCCTCTGTCTGATCCTTTGTAAAGGTCAAGCTCTACGGAAAGCACATGAATGTTTATTTACAAAGAGAAAAAGCTGATAAAGCTGCAAACTTTAAAACTACAGACTTAAGTGGACGAAGGCTCAGCCATTCATTCCCCCGCCCACTAGTTCTTACTACCTCATCTGCAGTGATGTAATATAAAGTAATACACAAATATATAAATATATAAAGAAATATATATTTAAAGTACGTATACATGCTGTCTTGCTTTGCTTTCACAAAGACAACGAGACGAAGCCAAACTGCCCCACGTAACATCCAGCGTGTGTGGGCCAAAAAGTACTTCCTAATACTGTGCAATAAATGTGCACCAAAAGTCACAAAAGTATCATATGTCATGGGAAAAGAACAGGCACTATTGCTAATATGGAAACAAGGAATTTGTTAGATAAATCCTAGAGAATTCTAGGAAGCAAAATATTCCCCGCACTACCAAGGAGGGTCAAAATCTTCCAATATGACCAAGAGGAACATTTCTCAAGAATCTTCATTGTAATCAAAAAAAAAAAAAAAAGGTCTTACTTAAGTGGTTTGGCCATAGGGACATCAGCAGTACACTAAGAACTGCCCGTGACAAAAGACCGATATGAGAAAGTCGTGATTAGAAGATGGTACATGCAAAGTCCAACACGCAGTTGGGGAACCTGGGAGCTGCCACAGTAACATGACAGGCAAACGTGCTCAGTGCCCACACTACGATTTCTCCTATCCACCCCCAACTTGGGAACGAGGATAATTAGCTTACACTTTCACCAGTTTTATTAACTTCAAGCTGAACCCGAATCTTCTCATTCTTTTCCAGCTCTTTAGCAATCTCTGCAACTGTTTGAAAACACAAGAAACAGATCGTTAAAACAGGAGCTGTTAGAGCACTCCCAGCACTAAATGAAACTACTGTTAACTTAAATCACGGAGACAAACCCGCCTTAGCTTTCCAACAGTGAAACTCGGGCTCAGATCCCAAGCACATACAAGCCGACAGGTTTCACACCAGCACTCGGGACATTTGCCAGTGCCGAGCGCCGGGCAGCGCTTCCGGCAGCTGCCTCCCGCAGCTCCTCGGCCCTCGTGCTCACGTTTCCTCCGTACCAAAGTCACAGCAAAGTGTAGTCTTTTCAAATCATATTTGAATCTTTCTCTACCACACTGTACACTATCTGTGGCATACAGGCACATCTTTATAAAAAGCTTCCATTTTATAATCTATCCTTAAACAGAAAATGATGAAATATACTGCTTATCTTATTTTTATCTCCAAGGAGTACCTTCCAAGGCAACAAAAATCTGTCTGCAGGCTTATACTCAAAGCCCATAGACTAAGTATGAATTACAACCCACCCAAACCATTAGGTCAGACACCTCAAAAGAATATAAACATTACACAACACTGTCTGCATGGTTTATTTTGATGTTTACTTTTACAAACTTTTCTACACTTAATCATTTTCACAGAGCTACCAGGTAGCTACGCAGATTATTAAAACAAACACTTCCACTAGAGAGTAAAGCTGGCAGAGAACAAGAAGCTGATTATGCTGCGAAGGAGTAAAACCTGTTCAAAACTGGTTTAAGCAAAATCCAGGAATTTGGCATCTATGCTTTGTATTTTACAGTGACCTTAGGTTCACTGCTACCATCAAAAATGCATGTCTGCATCCTAAATGCTAGTTTAATAATTTACCCTTCATAAATAGGTACGGAGGCAGAACTCGATGAGAGCGTTGCCTTAGTTAGAGGATCCTAGCTAAAGCAGAGTGCAACGCACCGTGTAACTTCATTTAGCTAGCTTGGATGAGCTACACAGCCAGGGGCTCCCTGCTGCTTCATCGTGAGCATCAAGTGAAGAATCACTCCAAGAAGGGCAACACCTAGCACATCATGAGGCTGCCAGAGCCAGGCGTGCGGCAGAGCTGAGCTCCAGCAGAGGCAGGAGGCTCCAGCCAGGGCAGCGCCCACCTCCCGTGGCTGCCGGCTGCACAGGAGCAGCAGCACGAGCCGGGTTGTGCCTCCCTTCCTTCACCCCGAGCCCAGCATGGCAGCAGCAGCACCAAGCAGTCTGTTCTGTTCCTCACTGGCGTCGGGGCTGCTCGATTCCTGCCAGCCTGCCTGCCAGGGGCTGCCTACCTCCAGCACCTACTGCAGCCACTCGTCTTCTCCTGCCTCTGGGGGCACTCGGGAAGGGGCTCTGAGGGGACTGAGCTGCACTGCCAGACCAGCACAAATCGCTGACATTGAAATTTGATACAAGTGCTGTTCTTGCAGGCATAAACTTGCTAAGACCCTGTCCCTGCTAAGTCTTGCTAAAATGAAATATAAAACCAAAACTTGCTGAAATCAAACGCAATCTTAATTGTATGCGCTGGTTCTCATCACAGAGATTTCCCAAAGTCCTGGAAAACAATTTTTAGACACACCAATATTTATTTTCATGGTGCAAACCAAGTGGTGGTGCTTGGCACCTAAGTCACTTACAGACTTGCCCTTTCTTTAGTTCTTATTCAAGCTCTTAAAATGTTTAGAGGAGCAAAATGAAAAATCAAATAGTGTTGATTGCAAGGTTGCTTTTCTCATACGCTTGCTCCTACACGCCAAGCCCAGAGCTGGCAAGTTAATTCATGATTTCAAAAATCAGGATCTTATAATCATTCCAAATATTTAAACCAGCCTATTCCTACCCTGTGAGCTAAAAGAAAGAGAAACGCATACAAAAAGTTTGTGATGATAAAAACATTCCTAGAATTTCTAACTTACCAGATTTGGGATTTAGAGAATCACACTGAGCATTATACATGTGCACAAATTCCTGGTGTCTTTTAATGAGCTGTTGCCGGGTCCCATGGGCAGACAGTCCGTGTTCCTTTAGTTTCTTCTTCAACTCACGATCAGAGAGCAAGTTGTAAACAACTTTAGGCATAGGTTTCCTTTTCTGAGTAGAACTGCAAAAGGAAGAGGAAACAAACATTTTTTCATTAATACTTCTAGTAAGAACACAAATACTGACTTGCATTTTTACAGGGCATTTCACCCACTTTGGGTAAGGAATAGCTGAAGGAATGATTTCAGCCATGAGCGACGTATGGCACATCACACAACGTCTGACTAATGCAACAGCAATAGCTCTAGGAAGACAGAGCACTTTTTCATCTAGCACAAAGAGCATTTCAAACATACAAAAAGCAAGAGGTCTCGTCTGATTTCCTTTAGGGAACTGTGCAAACGCCACTTCCCAAGTAACAAGTACTGCAGCTCCATTTTTAATATTGACAGCAAGGGCTTCAAATCACATCAGCAAACTCAGTATTGCTCATCTTCATTAGGATGAAGCTGATGTTCAGTCTGGTTTCCGAAGGATGTGTGCTGCATTCAGACTGCTGAAACACAAAGACTTTCCAGACAAATACTTGCCATGTCCTGCACAAATTAGTTGGGGAAGTTTTAAAAGCATTAAAACTGCAACCCCAAAGTTGATTATGAGATTTTTTCAGCTTTCTATGAAAATGGCCTCAATAAAGACACAACTCTCAGATGAGCAATAGAGTGATTTTACATTGGCATATGCTACAGGTAATCAAGAAACAAGCACAATCCACTATATTATTACAACCCATCAACTAATGTTTCTTATTTCAGTGCAGAACAATAGCCATATGCACACAAAAAGTTCTGAGGTGTTTCTTACCTTCTAAGGCGGTCCTTCTTCTCTTCTCTGGTCAAGCAGCTATCTAGATGTTTGTTTATATTTTCATCTGGAATAGCAACCCCACAAACAGGACACTCCACTGAAAGCAAGGGAGAATGGTTTTACTAGCATGTATATTACAACAAAAATCAGGTATTTTCATAAGAAAAACTAACTGTTGATGTAGTAAAATACAAGCACAGAATTCCAGGTTTCTGAAAAAAAGTTTTGGCACATTTGTCCAGAACCTTCATTTCTAGCACTCATTTTCACTCTCAAGAAGTTATTCCCCTTTCTATGTAATATCAGAATGCATCTCATCTTTCTCCCTGCAATCAAAGGGAATTAAAACTGTACTAAAAATCTAGAACATGCATGCTACAAGGAACCCTAAGGACTAATACAGAATCATAGAATCATTTAGGTTGGAAAAGACCACTGAGATCAAGTCCAATCATTAACCTAGCACTGCCAATATAAACATAGGCTTAGTTCTGTGATAATCCCTTTCATTTTTGCAGTATTTCACTCCTATATTTAAGAGGTTGTTGTATTTTGATAGAGCAGTATAGCCAAAATTTGTTCATATTAACATCGTGTTTCCATATTTCAAATCCGTGGGTCTCAGAGCTCACATCAACACATGAGTTAGTTAACCTCACAGGAATTCTGTGATCCGACCACGCTTCATAGTCTACCCCCCTTTCTTTGTGAAGTGCCTATAACTCAATTTTGTGACTTTCACTCACTCACAACTGCCCTGTAACTGACCCCACCCATGTCCGAATTCTTCTTGCATCATATTTGCAAGAAGTACTTGTGAAGGCCACCTGTAATGACAGTCAAAACACAGACTTGAAGTATTTGTCTTTTGCAATTGCATTCTGTACATTCTTTAAAAAAAAACGAAAGGGTAACTTTAAACGAACACCCTGAGACAGATTCTCTAACCATTATTGTCTGTAGTAGTATGAAGACAATCAATCTGGATTTTTAAAAAGAAGCAAAACACAACCTAGTATAAACACTGAAATGTGTGAATTCAGAGCTATCTGGTAACTCTGCTTTACAGTCCCTGACTTACAACAATTAACTGGCACGGTTAACAAAATAATAGACTACTCGTAAGTATTGTATTGGAATTTTACACTTCAATTCTTAACACAACAATTAATAGTTACTAGAAGAACTTCAGCACTGCCTCGTTTTGAATCACTCATTTATATTCTGTGACCAACTACTTTGCATTTGTTGAAGGAATTTCAATGTAATGCATACCTGAGCATTTAATAAGGTCATAAAAAGGTCAGCAAGTGAAAATTTCAGTTGCTCATGAATAAATGAGAGCTAAAATTTCGTATTAGTTTGAAATTCCTAATGTGAGCAAATCTGATTAATAAAACCAGAAAACATACCTTCTGGCCAGGCTGATACCATTTTCATATGGCCACTCTTCTGGCAGTATTACATCCTACCCAGCTAGTGAATACATATGAACTCCCAAACTTCAGTCAAATAAATTGTTAAACAGAAGAATATATAAACATGAACTACTGAGTCTCAAAATTTTACTCCAACCAACTCCAAGCTGGTCCCTTCCAACACAGGATATTCTATGATCTTATTAGACTTTTAATTAAATAAGATGCCTGCTGTGATGTCAAAATTAAGAAGATACTGTCATTTCTCTGCAGTTGATTAGTATAAATGGACATTTCCATGCTTCAATAAATTAATCTACAATTACAGGAGAATAAAGTGGATTACTTTCATCTGAAAAATGTATGGATAGGAACATTAACAGAACTGAAACCAGGATCATTTTGATTGGGGGTGTACCCCTCAAGTAACAAACAAATTGTAAAATACCTTGCTTATGGTTGCAGAGGATATAAGAGAACAACAACTATCAACGTTGTCTGCCTGCTCATCAAATTGAAGAAAAAGAGAAAATGACTTCACTTTTTACTCAATAAATCTATTGTGCAACTTTTCTGTTTGTTTTTAAAAGAGTTGTTACACAATACAAAGGAATCTATAAGAGTCAAACTCAATTTAATTACTTGACATCAGCCCAAACTCCCTCATCAAGAATATGCGTGTAGCAGTAATCTGAACGAATCAGTCCAGCAAAGCAGGAAGCATCTGAGCACACCCGTGCTTTAAGTGCAGATCAGGACAGCGCAGAAACGAGATGCATGCCACAGACTGATGCTACTTTAATGCACGCAGCCAGCTGCAGCTACAGACTTGGGGAAGTGAGCAGAACAAAAAAAAATTAATCCCCTCACCTTTGTTGACTACTTTTACCACTGACGTAGAAGGTTTCTCACGGTTTTTGGTGCATTCAGGACTCTCTTGTGATCCCACTTCGTTGTCTTTGCCACCAGCCTCTGCAGAGCTGTTACAGAGGTTATGCTGTTTCTCAGTTTTGCAAACCTTCCGATCTGTTTCTGCCAGACCATCTGTCTTTGTCAGGGTGCAAACATCTTCCTTTCTCAAGAAACTGTCAATCACTGGCACCTCTTCTTTTAAAACTGGCCAAGACGCAGGAGTCCTAGCGTGGCTTTTGCCAGTTGAACGCCTGCTACAGGCCAATGGAGATGAAATCAGTGGAGTATCCAAGACCAACTGGACCAGCTGTTGCCTAGAAGTATCCAAAAGACAACGTGCAGTTAGCTACATCTAACAGCATTGCTAGCTTCTCCTTTGAGAAGAAAACAGAAGGAAAACAGCTGGAGTTTTCCTCCATTCCTTCCCCACTGTCCAGTTGCTAACATGCAGCACTTGGGACTCATCTCGCCCACGCAAACCAGGAGCCCCACAGTTCAGCACTGCCACGCTTAGCAGGATATAAAAAAATATTTTCCCTACTTTCAAACAAAATAAATAACGTTTTGCAAACGTAACAAAACGAGTGTCAACACATCACACGGACTGCAACAAAGAACAAAGTTTTCCCCCCTTCCTGAAGATCACAGCTAACCGTGGCTCCTGAAACCACGGGGCCTACCAGGGAGTGTTCCCATGCTCTCTAGGAGCAGAGCTCCCAGCCCAACAGAATCCCACTGACCACACGGCTGTCAGCCCTTGAGGCTGAGTGTCAGGTAACCTCAGCTAGTCCTTGTTACACACTCCAGTGCTGAACAGCCAAAGGGCACAAAGTCTCCACTCTTTTCTCAGTACAGGGAGAACCGAGACAGCCCGCTTCCATCTCCAGCATCACGCCGACTGCTCCTGGATGTGTGGCTTTCCTCCACCTCACTCGCTGCCTTCCTCAGGGCTAGCAAACGTAAAGATGTTAAACTGAAGATTCTTCTCAAATAAATACACTCGAGTTTTATCAGTAGGAACACGGGAGGAGAAGGCTTGTTCTGCCTGTCTCGTCAGCGCTCCTAGCTTTGGGCTAATGCAAAGAATTACAAAGTCTGTTGTCCTACTCAAACAACTGAAAAAGGTCTCAAAGGCATTTTTACTCCTACTTCCCCTGGGGTTTTTTGCAGAGTTGTGTTTATTTTGCCACGCATTTTACACGGATCAATCCAAGCCAAGTGAAGCCAGAGCCCGCATTCTTGGCACGCAGGCTGCATAGCGCTGCAGCTGTCTAGACTGCACACATACCTCAGGGCTCACTTTCACTCCTGAATCACCACAGGTGAAGGGAAGGCTTTCCCTACCCACAGCAACAGTATGCGAACCACATACACTGTGCTTACCCACCGACACTTTGACAAGTCCTCCACATCCCGAGGGTCACAAAGAAGTTCATGTCATCCACCCAAAGAGAGCCAGCAAAAGCACATGTGCGATTGTTAACCTAATCCCCTCTAATTTCCTGCTCAATCCCCCCTCAGCAACCTGCACACAAGGCACTTGCCAAGGCCTCCAAGCACAGACAGCACAAAGCTGTGCACAAGCACAGCTGCCCAGGTCATTACTAGCTTCCCTCCTGCCTCGCTGCCATTCTCACCACCATCACCTGCCAAGCCCCAGCCCACTGCACCATCAGAAGTCCTACAATAAAAAAAAAAAAGAGGCAATAGTACTTGCTCTCTAATGAAATGCCATGACCTTACCGCCCCGATTTTGACAATTCACTCCATCTGAGGTGTCAAAGCCCCTGGAAAGGAACAGCTGTGGGAGTTGAGCTTCATTTCTGTGCCCCGCCTAAGCCCCCAAACCATATGACTTCCCCGTATATATCTATATCACCTTCCTGTTCCACCACACATATGGCATGAGACACCTGACCAGGTATCAGCTGTTTCAGGACATCCCCACGCTTACCCAGTGCAATGAGCTGAAGAGAAAGGAGCTCGAACCGCGCGTTGCAGCCCAGTGAGAACACACTGTTCCCATAATGTTTGCAGAACAGAAGGGATTGCCCCTAAGACACACAAGTCTACATTCTCAGCCTGCAAAGTTTTTGACTCAAAAAGAATAAATAAGAGTTGACCTAATTCTACTTACTATTCATTTTCTGGAAGAAAAAAGAAAAAAAAAGAAAAAAGTAAGAGACTGTGAGTGATGCACCTACAGAATGCACACTGCCATTACACTGTTTCTCGCTGCACTTTCACGATGGCACAGAAGCCATACTAAGTCTGAAGTACAGCTGTGCTTTCAGATTTTACAGCTGAAGATGTTTGAGCCTCAGGTAACTACTTAGAAAACTGTTAAGTCTTTTAAGGTAAAGATTTATCACGTCTGAAAATACCTAATTAATAGTTTTCTGCATATATGAATGTTGTGAGCAGGTGCAAAGTCACGGGGTGTCCCTACAATTCTACCAGTTTAAGATAGGTTTTTGATAAATGAACAGAATCAGCTCAGCACACAACGTTCTGCAGTGGTTACATTCAAGCTGGACTCAGAAACCCGACTTGGAGTTGAAGTTTCCTGGATTACTGCATGTAATGACCGCGTTTGTCAGCAGCAATTCGCAGCCATCCCAAGACGCTGACTCTCTGCAGTACAAACAAGCCCAATTAAGCGTGGCAGCACAACTATGTTGTTCTGTCTGCCCATGCCTAGATATGGACTGGAAGCTTTTAGGGAGGTTAATTCCCCAGCTGACACAAGTACAGAGTGGTCTAGCTACTGTTGTCATAGGATCAGCTTCACAGGCAGCTCGGGAGCCAGCCGAGCGACAGCACTCGGGGAGAGCGGCTCTGAAGCTGCAGGATGGGCTACCCAGGTAAAAGACCACCTTGCTTCGTGTGCAGCGAGTTAATGCTTGCATGGAGACAGCCAGAACTGAGAAATCTTCTAAGCAAACGTCAGTGTCTGCAGCAGCCCTCTCAATGCAACGTGGCCTGGTATAAAACAGAGAGAGAGGAAACAGAAAAACAACACAAAAAACACAAAACCTATCCTAGCAATAAGTCGATAATAAAGGTTGCTTTAATTACACCACTGCTGTATGAATAATCTTACGGAATTATTCCTTGATGTGAAGGATAAAGACCTAAAGAAATCTTCCGAAGGGATCCGATTTTGGTACAGCATCAATGGAAAGAACACCAAGAGTGCGATAACTCATTTGCCAAAACACAGTAAGTCTCTATGCCTCTTCTGGTGGGAAAATACAGACCATGCCAGCCTTAAATTCAAAATGGTAGGGAAAAGCCACAGGCGGGCTGGCTGTGAGGCTGTCCCTCGGCGCGGGATGACACCTAGTGGCTCTGCACACCCAGCACCCAGGTGGCTGCCTGGCCTTACCCTGCCAGCCTCCGCTCCCCTTCCTCAGCACCAAGGCAGAACTGCTCAAATTTCTTGTTATTCACATGAATTCTGACAGGTGCTGTTCACATAAAGTTGGCGAGCACAATTACGTTTGGAGATTCATTTGTCATGACAGAGGAAAGGACAGGAGACTCGGGAGAATGCGTGAGATTACCAGCAAAGCCCACTGTCTGCCGTCCCCACATCATGCAGCTCACCCAGAAACTGACTGGGTTGGCAAATGTCAGGACAACACAACACAATTTTTAGAACGCTTCGCATTCTGCATGCAGTTTTTACTGATTACTTCTACCTCATTATCTACTATATGCTCTTATGAATTTAACACAGGCTATCAGCTCGGGAAGGTTTTAGCAGATACAATTTTACTGTACTGGCAAAGAATCAGTAAATGTGTCACAACTGACAAGCCTCGGTTTAAGAGCATGAGTACCTTTTGAAGACTGAAATATGAACCGAGCTGTTAGTGTGTCCTATTCACTGTTGTAACCACGACACAAATCCCTCTCTGTCATCCATCCTCCTTAACGGACGGTGTGGGTTAGAGCAGGGAATTCCTGTTATTTAGGCAGAACTGTAAAAGGATACCCATTTTAGCATGCATGCTAAAGCATGCCTGGCAGAGAGTGACAATTTTATTCTGCAAGTCTGCAAGACCCACACAGAATTTTTCAGCGTCCTCTTCCATCAAGATCCCAGTTCCCATTTTATGGGCAGTTTACTCCTCCCTTGCCAAAGAAGCTATAAAGCAGAGAAAGTAGATGGGCATCCAATGCTTCCAGACAAATAAATTCAGAGGAAGAGATAGGGTTGCAAATCTGCCTAGGAAAAACTCACATAGAAATTGTCCTTTAGTAGCACTAGGGCTGTCCTCCCCTCGAAATTCCTTCTGCATTACTCCTGGACATCCATCAGTGTTTCAGAACCGACAGTACCTGCTCTCTAAGCGCATTCAGAGTGGATGTGTTCATTCCTCTCACTCACTAGCTGCAAGTAACCCTAATAAAAAAAATAAGTTATAACTTTGAAAGTGAAAACATATTTTTCTTCCCCATGTAGGAAAAAAGCACAGCTTGTTCTCCCAGCAATGACTAGCTTTCTACTCATGCAAGCATAATTCTAATTTCTAAATTTTCTAATTATGTGATACAGAAACTGACAATTTCTATCAGAATAGTCTCTTTATTAAAGGACAATGGAATTAATTTTAAAACAACCCCCTGTCTTTACACTTACTGTTTTGGAAGCGACTGGTCTCAATGCAGCACATAAAAGCACTGTTCCTAAAGGAAGATTGCAGCAGTAGGAGCACCCTGACCAAAGACAGATCCTGCCCACAAACCACAGCACAAGCAGAGAGAAAACCAAGCAAAGGTTGCTCTGCACCCACTAGAACACCCTACGGGTTATACTGGTCAGAGAGATGCACTCCCGTAACACATTCATTGCTCAGTATCTCCACGTGTTGCTGAACACAACACGGGAGGTTCTGACCGATTAAAGCCAGCTCAGAACAGCTCCTCCACCTCGCAGCGAACACAACACCAGTGGGCCACCAGGAACGCCACGGACGCCCTCCCTGCCACTTGGAAGTATCAGAGCTTGCACGGGCTTGCACAGGAAGGACTCCAAAGACAACTCTCACTGAGCACAAATTACCGTGAGGGCTCTCATTCTGCAAACACTCGTGCACAAGCTAAATGTTGAGCATAAGTACAAATGGGATCAGCATTCAGGTCTATTTAGAATGATTACCATTCCCACACACGCGCTGACCTTGGAGCACAGCTTTTACTTTGCTAAGTACTAGCAACATTAACATTTTCTTTCCCTACAGGCTTGACTTCAGAAATGCATTTGCGTTTTCTGAAATGCTGAAAAGATTTAAAGCCTGATTTTCATAAACGCTAAATTACCTGAGGCTCAAAGTCAAGGCAGGATGGACTTGGAGAGCTTCGCACGCTTCACAAATCAGACCCTGGAGTCTGGATTTGTTTTGGGGAGGGCTGAAGAGAAACAAAGAAGAAGGTGGGGAAGAAGAGGGTGGGAGACAGAAGGCTCATCTTCTACCAACATCTCTAGGGCAGAAACCAGCAACGCCCCTGTGATTTAACGACACTCATCACTTAACACTGTCCGGTCGAGCATTCTCCTAGCTCAGGACCACTCGCTGAGTAAATGCAGCATCAGGCTGAGAGAAGAAAAAACACAGAGCATCCAGCATCTGAAGCGATGTAAGATTTATCCACTGCCTATATTCCTCTTCTTCTGTCTTGCTAAAGCAGTTACCTTAGTTAGCCATTTGCCATTAGGCCTTTCTTAGCGAGACCCAGAAGAGCCCAGCCCCAGCTCTCTCACCTCCCACTCCAATAAGGAACGGAACGTCACAGTTTTAGGTTTATTGATCAGATATTATGTTGAGAAATTGATTGAACTCCAAGTCACAGAAGGAACGGGTATTAAACTACTCTGGTAAGATTTATACTGATCCATTAAAGCAGTCAAAAAAATGTAATGTTTAAGATTCATTATCATAATGGATCCAAGTCAGCACTACTCGTTCCCTGCAAAATTAGATGTTACCAAATAACAGTAACCCATTTATCAGTAGGAAACACTACAGCTAAAATACTGGAACTGCAGAATTTCAATTCTCCAAATAAAATCTATTAAATCTAATAGTGGCCATACAGAAGATTAGTTCTTCATCACATAGCAACTCTCTTAAGAAACAAAGCCATAGCATGAATTATGCTTCATATCACTTCTGAAGCCAAGAATCCCTCTGATTTCAAGCTCCAGGTTCATTTCAGAGAAAAAGATGATAGCGTATTTGTCTCCCATATCCATGGGAATACCTGCAAAATGCTTAGCAAATCACAGAGCTGCTCCTAACCAAAAGAAAACAAAGATCATAGAAGAAATGTCATGTCTACTGCAGAAAGCATTTACCAAGTCAGGCTTATTTTGTTGTCAATGTCTTCTGAAGGGATGAGGAGATCAAAGGTAAATTAAATGAACAGAAACGTCGGTGAAAGTACAATATTCCATTACTTCTCTAATCCAGGAAGATTCCCACGTGTTGTCCCTCAACACGTACATTTTTCTTATCCAATGAGTTCACCAAGAGAATTCCCTCACAAGCTGACCACTATCACTGGACAAAATCATTCTGTTCAGAATTTCCTATGCACATTTAGGAAGGCTCTTCCAAGAAAATCTTTATTACCGTTATTTTCACCACAGAAGATAACTCCCAGCATCTGCTTGTCTTCCTACAAGCCAGGAGAGACTGTAACTAACAAAGCAACTAACCTGAAACAAAAGTGAAATGTGTTTACACAGACTCCACACATCACCCGAGAGGACCGTAACCTTCAGCTGAAAAACTGCAGGAATTTTCCAGACGTGCAACCATTCATCTGACATTTCTCCAACGCTGGATTTTTTTTTGCTCACTCCTCACGCTTCTCCTTACTCTGCTCACCCACATGGGCTCCTGCCTTGGTGACAAGAGGCAGGAAACCTCCACTGGCAAGTGGCAGGTCACTACAAGTATCTGAACCATCACTGCAAGGCTGCAACTCTTCTACCAAGTACTTTCAGGCATGTATCTTAAGGGTCTTACTGGCAAACTCTAATTAAAAAAGAAAATAAAGAATACCACAAAAAGTTCCCAGAGATTTCAGGAGGCATTGGCCTTAAGCAAAGGAACTAAGGAAGCCAAAAATAAAATTTAAGCGTACAGCTGGTTATCAGGATGAATGGATTTCATTAGTTAGTATGTCACAAAGATGATCACACAGATCTTTACATCATTTTGGATGACACTTAAAATAAATAACGTTGCCAAATACAGTCACCTGCCTTAATTGTAAAGATGATCTACCAAAAAAAAATCTGACAACAAATCTTAAGATAATATCTTTATACCACTTCACTTGATTTTTCACTATACAATTTAATTATACATGTTTTCAAAACACATTATATGGTCAGATCTTTTGTGTCTCATGCAGTTAACACAGTCTTGTAGCATTCAAGACTTGGAAAATAAACCATCTTCATCAAATCCTTTATTATTAGAATATAGATGTTAGAATCTTTTCTTTTCTTTGCTAACACAATTTCAGTTTCTAGCACAAATGCAGACACTGAATATTGCACAAGATCTGAATTAATACAAACAAATTCAGTCACATCTGCCCTTCAAACTACCAAACCAGAGAAAGCATTCATAAAATTACACAATACCTTGCAGAATTAAAGCTCTTTACTAGTTCGTCTAACGTCCGGTTATTTTTCAGGTCAGATTCTGAGACTGCCTATTAAGAAAAAAAGAAGAAAGAAAGAAAGAAAAGGGCAAAAAAGGAACAATCAAATACAGTAAAAACAGCAATATCCGCAAAGTGTTCAAGTGACCAATAACTTGTTTTGTGAATCAATGCTTCAACCACCAAAATTGCTATGTGAATAAAGATGCATAAAGCATCTTTATGCATTCGTTTTTTCTGAAAAACTTCTAAAATAACTGCCAGAGCACTGTAAGTCTGGAACATGATCACCAATACACAAAAATAAAGCATGAAGCTAAAAGAACAAAATCCAGTGTGCCCAGTCTCCATCAATGCTTTATCGTAGTGCAGTTCTAATCACTTTGGAAAACACAACAGGGATCCCATGAATGTGAAAGGAACCTTCAGCAACAAGGAATGAAACCAGATGAAGGAAAACGCTAATCTCGGTAGTGAAAATGGAATAAAAATATGAATTATGAGAGGCATTACGCATTTGATTCATTCTTTTAAAATGATTTCTGATTTTTATCTCTCTGGTTTTATCTATTCTTTTGTCATAAAAAAATTTTATGAGTCTTGCTCACATCAATCCCTGTGATTTTTAAGAAGGCATTGGTAAAATGTACTCTCAGAAAAATACATCAGTCTGCACTTGTTTTAAGAACTGACAATGTTACAGATAGATCTGTTCCAATCTTGAAAAGTCTAGTCTTTTCATGCTTTAGCAACAAAAAAGAAAATTACTTCTATTTTGCCAATACTGTTGAAGCACCATTCATTGTTTTCAGGCAGCCTATCATTTTTAGGAATTCAATAAAACCCAGTTGGCTTAAGATGAAAAGCTAGATTAAGGCCTAGAATAAATTGTATTCTGTGCTCCTTAATCAGAAAAGGCCTTCAAGTCAGATGGTAATAATAACCTACCTGCAGAGCAGGCCAAACCTGTCACTAGCGCTTCTCACATTTAACCTAATTTTCACAGAAAACACCTCCTCTCCTGGCTGTGAAACATAGCTCTCTCCTCCCCAAAAAGCCACACCGTCCAGTCAGTGCGTTCCGTCACTAGGTGCTCTGTGGGCACTTCTAAGGGTGCCCTGGAACTGGAAGTGAGGACACTCAAACATGGAAAATGCAAGTGCTTCAATTTCAGCGCTCACATTTTAAATGCTGGCTTATTTTAACAAATCAGGAGGCAATACTAAACGTTTCGTGACAGATTTTATACTCAGTTCTGAGCCAAAACTGGAGTTTTGATGCTACATGTATTTCTGCCTATGCTGACATAAATGTATCTCTGAAATAGAAGAGTTTCAGGTATAAGAGCACCACAATTTGCCTAAATAGCTGCTCACTGAAAGGAAAGGTGGTAATATATGACCACAATTAATTATTTAGCATAGTCCAAAGGGAAAAGATCCCAAGATTGGTCAAAAAAGAAACAACAACAAAAAAGGAAAAAAAACACTTACCACACAGCATGTTGGACACTGAGTTTTGTAGGACAAAAATTTGCGTATACAAAGGGAACAATCTAGAAAAAGAAAAAACATCATTTTTAAACAGGCCTTCTTTCAACACATGCTTGCTATTATATTTTCCTTTTTATTCAGTATATGCAAGAATATTCCACAACACAGCAATACTGAAAATACACCATTTTCCATAGAATAAAATATGGACAGGTTTGCTAGATGGCGATCTTTATGCAAGTATCTTTCAACATGTACTCTCAGTCCCACTGGCAGGAGCAGAAGTGCATTTTTGTTTCATTAAAGCAGGACAAGACAACCTCAGCCTGGTGCCACTGCTAAGGGGTAACGAGGCGCATTCGCCAGTCCCCAGCAGCGTGTTGCACTGCTCCCCCAAAGGACTTGTGAGGGAGCACTTCCATCATTCTTTTGAATTACAGGCCTTTGAACCAAGCCGCGTCACAGGCAGGGTGTAACACCAGTTGCTGTAGAGCATTTCCAGTGCTCCCCACCACAAATAGCCCATTTTCAACAGCTAGAGCTTTGTCAAGCTAAAGTAAATTTTGCTGCCTGACCACCTTGTTCTCCTTGACATCAGGCAGAGGGAGTGCTGCTGTTTCCAAACCTATTATAAGTATTTATTTTAAAGAGAGAAAAGGCAGTGTGCCTTTCCCTAAGCTGACTTGCAGCACACCACTTTGCTAGCATGTTCCAGCAGATATCAGCCTGAGGCAGGCAGAGCAGCACGGGAAATTTTATCACGTAACACTTCATGCTCTCTGCCATACGGCTCTGTGTTTGCTCTGCCCTTATGATCTTATTAAAGATATTTATATGAAGGACTTTAGGAAAAGGTGGCGTTTAAGTGCATCATTGCAGACAAGAAGTGTTTGTATTGTCAGAAGGCGGCTGCAGCAATAACCAATGTAGAGAAGTTGGTGGCCTCTTCACAGCTTTTGTCCCAAATTGCCCCTCTGAAGTGCCACAAGGGAAACATCCTTGCTGGCCATACTGCAAGCAGGCGAGCTGCATGTTTTGTAAAGGACATATGGGATCAGTAACATCTGCACTGCGCACCCGTAAATAACAAACAGCTGTATGATGGCTGGTCTGTTTCATGCTAAAGCAGAGAAATTTTGATGAGGATATTTTTCAACAGCTTTTTGTCATCCGGATAAGGCCCAAGAGCATTTTGCCAGCCCGTAAGGCCCACAGGATCGTTCTCCAGTCCTGGATCTGCTGGGAGAGATGAAGGCCACACCACCCATCATATCCATGTGCCTATCCGGCCCTGTCTGACCGAAGCTGCCAGCTGAGCACCAAGCCAGGCTTCAGGGCAGTCAGAACGCCAGGATTTGTGCCCGTCACTGCCACCCTGCTCTGTGCGTAACGGGGCAGGAGGCAGCAGCGCGGTGACACGGAGGGGACGAGGCCGCCCCCGCCAGCTGCTGGGCTGCATCCTTACAGCCGTGCCGGGCCGTGCCGTACTTACAGTTGTGCGAGCACTGCGGGATGATCATGGCGATGCTGAAGTAGTCGAAGCAGATCCCGCAGCGCAGCAGCTCGTCCACCGCCTGCAAAACGAGACGCGGGGCTCAGGGCTCGCCGCCAACCAACGGCACCGCCGGCCCCGGGCCGGGCCCTGCCGAGGCCTCCCGCCCGCCGCCATCCCGCCCGCCCTGCCCCGCCGCCGCCTCACGCACCTTCAGCGGGGTGAGGCTCGCCGGCCACGGCGCCTCGGGCAGCGGCAGCTCCATGGCGGCACGGCCCGGCCCGGCCCGGCCCTGCCCCGGCCCCAGTCCGAATCCCCCGCGCTGCCGCGGGGCCGCGCTTCCGCTGCCGGCGGCTGCCGGGAGTTGGAGGCCGGGAGCTGGAGGCCGGGCCCGCCGCGGGAGGGGCCCCGCGGGGCGGCCGCTTCAAACGCCTCGGGTTTGGGTCGGCGGTGTCTGGACAAAGAACGGCCAAGGGGCGCTTGGACGGCGCTCCCCGACACACGGCCTGACACGGGGGTGTGGGGGGCTGAGAGAGCCCCGGGGTCCCCCCGAGCGGGGCGCTGTGACCCTGCCCCGATTCAGGCTGTGTGTGGGCATCGCCACAGCACCGCTCTGCGAGGCACGGGCAGGGTCTGTCTACACACAGAGGGCACCACAAAACACAGCCTAATCATAATAAATGTCATGGGTGAAAAAAACAAAAAATGGCAGGTCGCAGTGCTCGCCTCTGAGCACTCCTGAAGTGCTTCCTGAAGGTGAAATAACTGTCCAGGAGTTTGTGAGAACCTAGCACGTTGCCCAAGTCACGTAGGATAAAACTGCAAAGCAAACCGCGCTGTCTGGGTGCGATTGGGATCTCTGAGAGCCGGCCTGAGCACGCGGGATGCTGGCAGCAGAAGGGAGCCGAGGACGCCTACGTGATGACGACAGTAATGGTCCTCCACAGGAAACCTCCCGCTGCTTTATTGGCACTGCGGTGAGCGGAATTAAAAAACGCTTAATGTTGCTGAACTACCAAGTTACAAGAAATTATTACACTCACAAGACCAAAACAGAGAACACAAACCCTCCCCCCAACTCCTTGCAATGTTCACTTGAACTAAAATACCAGTACGTGCCAGGCTGCTTTTCTGTCAGTTAGCAGGCAGAAACGTACAGAAAACTTAGGAAGAGGTGGAGGAGCCTGACATTAAGCAAATCTCCAAAAGCTACTTAGGTTGATAGATACTGTTGAGACAAAGAAAATACTGGAGTTTTACATAGACCCCAGCTGGATACACGCAACTTAAGTATTTTCAAAGTGCTTGTTCCCAAATCGTGTTCCTGCATCAAGGCTGCCTGCAGAGCTGTTCATTTTCTGTGTCTTGTGATGGACAAACAGCCTGTGTTCAGCTGCCTTTAGCAGATCACTCCTAAAATGAAACACTCCACAAAGATCTGCCTCTCGTATGCGTGTGTCACTCACTTCACGTGCTTTATGATAGAGACACAAATGAACCATGGAGACAAGTATGGGACACAAGCATCTAGATTGGATGAAAATCTGAAGAAGAACATGCTGTACTCCAAGAAACCACCCAAACCATGGAACATTTGCAGCTGAATGTTTTTAAATACTCTCAGAGATTCCTTAACATTTAAAGTAGTGGAAAGTTTCTCATCACGTCATTCCCAACTACAGGGAAGAGCCTGAGTGTGATTGTTCAAAAACATTAAACACTGTCCCAACTCTGCACTTTTGTCAGAGTTGGCAGGAATTTATTGATTTCAACCAGACTGATGTTGAGAATTTTAGAACAAAAAAATCCCACCATGAAGTACGAACTCTTGAGAGAGCACTATATGATGTCCTCGACAGAGCAATTCTTTCAGTAACAGTCTCAATTAAATATGCGCCACGCCAAGCAAAATAACAGCATTTCAAATCTATCATCTTCCACTGCAGATAGCGTGAACACCTCATCAGACAATGCAAGTTAGCCAAGACAAGGTCTGGCCCAGAAACGTCGCTGAGATCCAGCACTCCTCCGATTTCCCGGACTACACTGAATGCACAGCATCTATCAAGAGCCCACAGAAACACAGCAGAGACACAGCCTGCAACAGACCCGTTAGTCACGGGTGTATGGGAAGGCTTAGCACCATGGTGTAACCTTAATTTTTAGTCTCGAAAGTGACTTAGGTGATAGCTAGCATGTGAACAAACGTCATCTTTTTGTGATAAAAACTTTTAGATAAAAAACAATACAATACCATCTGAACGCATCAGTAATTTATATTTGTCCTGTTTCTACTCGCAAACTCTTGTAAGCAATTGAGATTAGGAGATACAAATCCATGTATTTAATCAGTACAAACAACCTTTGTCATGTAGCAAGTCACAAAGGTTTGAACACAGATTTAAATACAAATGCCATAGTTCAGAAGCACTACTGGAGGTAGAGTTCAATGTCCAACAAGGCATTTCTACCCTACTTTTATGCTTCAAGTAGAACGTAACCTCCCTGTGACATTTATTACATTAGTAACCCATAACACTAAGCACATTTTTTTCAGGAGTCTGCAATCTATTTCCTTCTAAATCAGCCCTTTTAATACGGCCTCATTTTCCCCTGCTTTATCCATGCTATGTGCAAGCATTTTAAGCAAAAAAAAAAGAGCACCTACCTACTCACTCTACAATGTCAGAATCAGAGGGAATTAGCAGAGTAACTCCAGTTGTGAGAGCTGCACTTCTGTTCCAGACACCCCCCTTTGGAAGCACAGTACCAGTGCCTCTTAACAGTCTGATGTTGAAAGTTTCATATGGAAAGAAGTGTGTAAAGCTGGGATCCAAAGTCTCTCTGGAGTGTACTCAGTTTGGCTGCCTTAATCTTCCACTAATTGTCACTATCACCCAGACCATTAGTTAAGAACTTCTATTGACTATAAAAAATGCAGACAGAATTCTCGGGCATGAAGCTGAAGAAAAGAATGTAAGTGAGACACATAAATTACTTTACTAAAAAGTTCATCCTGGAAATGTGGTATCATTTTACAAAGCTAAATCTTTATCTATGCTTTTAAATACCACAATAGGGTGCTCAGTGTTAGGACATAAAAATTTAGGGCCTGGCCTGTGATGCTTTAAGAACTTAACTCCCACAAAAGCAGAGATGCTGAGCTCTCCATCCACGGTTCTTGGAGGAGTACAAACACCTTTCTGTGACCTCCACAGGATCTGCTCAAGACCACAACGTGTTAACATCTGTAAGACCGGGACATAAATATTTGAAGGACTACGTTAATACGATGTGTATATCTTCTTAATATTCCTTAAACAGAGACAGCATTTTCTGTTTTTATAGGCAGGAAATCTGGGACAT
Source organism: Netta rufina (assembly GCF_964035555.1). Taxonomy (NCBI): domain Eukaryota; kingdom Metazoa; phylum Chordata; class Aves; order Anseriformes; family Anatidae; genus Netta; species Netta rufina. The sequence continues at coordinate 22,510,411 of NC_140133.1, forward strand.
TCCTATACTCGCTGTCAATATCTAATTCCTAGCAAATGTCTAGTACTTTTGCCAAATTTCTCTTTTTTGAGACAGAATGAGCTACCAGAAGTGGGAAATTTTCTCCTTTGTTGCCTTCTTCCATCAAGGCGCAGTGTGAAATGGTTCATTCAAAATAATAGCATTAGTCAAACAAGATTATGCAAAATTGTTTTCTATTGTATCCTTTCCAGAGACAGGAGGCTGAGGAAATTTTAACATTTCTGCTTCAAGGAGTCTTCATTGCAAGGGAGGTGAGACTTTTTCAGTACCTGGAGTAGCCTTGGTCAGTCACCCAGCGAAGCCAAGCAGCACTCAGCGCTCAGCCCCCCAGCAGATCGATGGCAGGAACACGAGCGATGTTGGGCAGCGTGGGCGCTGCGGCACCGCCTGGCCTGCCAGCACCGTAAGGACTCGCTGTCCAGCAGCTCTGCCATTTAATTACTGGTGTTTTAGCTGAGAACAGCATGTGATGAAGAACAGCATGGAATGAAATGTGCTTACATTGTTGTAAGAGACCCTGCTCAATCTTTTTAATGTAAAGAAAGCAAAGCCAAAAAAAAAAAAAAAGTAAATACATAAATAGCAAAACCCAAGGTTGATTATCTTACCATGAACTTGAGAAGCTTTGTCCTCAGCACACAGCAAATGAGCTCCTGTAGTGCTTTTCACCCAGGGAAGAATACTGGCTGGAGGCACCACCGGCCAGGTTCAAGGCTGGTGAGAAAGCAGGAGAATGAATTTTGTGGAGGTAGAAGCTCATCAGGGAAGGACTCCACGCGAAAGAGGCTGGGCACCATTTCCAGTTAACAGCACTAGCAGCAAAGGGCATGAAATGCACTACGCTTAGAAGGGCCTCAAGCTCTGCAGAAAGCCCCACACGGGTCACTCCTAGGAGAGCAGGGACTTTGCACAGTGCCACAGGCCGAGCACATCCCAGCCGTGGCGGTGTGCCCCCTCGCTGCTTGTGCTGCACCCACAGAGGCAGTGGTGCGGGCTGGAAACCACCACCCTGCCTGCAGCATCCCCGCAGCACACGGGGAAACTCGGGACACTGCCCCAGGGACGACCTTCCCAGCAGCGATACCGGCTGCCAGACGAGCTGGAAAGGCATCTCCTGCCTGCAGAGCACAGCCTGCAGCTACAGCTGACCGCTGGGGGTGCAGCCGGGGAGAGGCGACTGGCCAAAAAGCTGCTCCCGGGTGCACACCCGCGGATGAAGCGCGGGCAGCTCCACGTGGACCTGCCCTGGCCGCACGCCCATGGGAGGCAGGGATGTGTTCTGGCAGGACACCGCAGGGCTCCCGATTTGCCAATGACTTCATTCACTGCTGGCACTCCTTTTTCCCTTTTAACGCGGTCATTTCTCAACTGTGGACCTCCTTCGTTTAAGCAAGCGATAGATTAAATTCCTTCTGAAATGAATAGAAGGCTTGTAATGAGATAATATATTAGACCAAAAATTACAAGCCTGTTCATGAAATGTTTACAGCCTTTAACCACTGATTAAATAGCTTGATTATTCCCATATTGCAAGCTTGGCGAAGGGAATATTGACCAAACAAGCTTCTGGTGTGGCAGAGACAGAGAAGGGGCTGTTCTGCTGGCTAAGCTACTGCTGCAGCCCATTCCTGTGATTGATCCCACGTTGTCTAAATGGTGTAATTAAGCTTTCAATTAATGGGGCAGAATGGAAAGTTAGACTTTGTGAATGCTAATTATTTGCTTCCTTGCAGTGCCTGTCAGGGAATGCTGCTGCCCTACACCGGCCTTGGCTGCAGCAACCTTTGCCTCACAGCAGGAAGCAAGGAGGACTGCTGGAGGTTAGAGGTGTGATGCTGACAGGGGATATTCTGCCTCCCCGTCAATTCGTGGAGCACTCTGACCTGGGCAGGTGGAGTACCGCGAGCAACCAGAAGAATCCCCGGTGGGCAGCCATACACAGCCTGGTCCGAAGCAGGCAGCGTCGGGGCCGTTTTGCACAATGAGGCACCTTATAAAGGAGATGGCATCGCAAAGCAAAATGTTTTATGGCTGCTTTTACAAAATCCAATTTAAACTGCTATTCATCTTTCATCGCAGTTTACAGATCGATGGGCGACATTTCGAACTGACACCACACGACACCTCACTCCAGCCCCTTTCCTCTTCTCTGCGTTTCCGTGCCGCCCTTGACCTGCGGGCAGCAGCACATGTTGCAGGGGTGAAAGCCGCACGGCTGGCAGCACAGACACATGGCAGGGGACACAGACGGGGCCGGAGGCTGGGGCTGTGCTCCCCGCTCGGGTGCACTCACTGCTCCCCGAGGGAGAGGTCCGGCACAGCTCCACCTCAGCCAGGCTTGATTTTGACTTCACAGTGGGTAGAGTATCAAAGTGGCATTAAGAAGGGGATGCTTAGTCAGCCTCAAAATGTTTGTTTGCTGTTTTTTATGAGCATTTATAAAGCACTTGGTGATTCAAAGACAGTCCAGTCTGATTCAGAGGCGCTATTTTTTTCTTCCTGCCACTCACTAAAAGCCTCCAGTTTAACGATAATTCTCACCACCACTTCCTTGGCAAGCAAATTGCACCAGCGCGGGTGGAGCAGTGCAGAGAGTTTTGATCAGTGCATTTCAAGCCCAAAGACATCAGGGGAGCACCTCTCAGTCACAGCATTCACTGCCCACGTGTCAAAAGATCCCTTCTCCCCCTCGGCAGAGGTTACACTGGCAGGTAGCACCACGCTGAGCTGCATTCAGCTCCATTTCACTGCTATTTATCCACGCCACAGGTCCAAGAATATCTGGTCATTTCACACAGAAATGCCTCGAAAGCATAAATGAAATCCTTTCTTCCTTTATGTAACTGTTCGTCTCCTTCGGTGGGATTGGGCCAATGTAAATCAGTGGAAAAAATGTCACAGCTCTAAAGAGCTGCGTGGAAACTTCCATCTCAAAGCTGTTAGAGTTAGCATCTGGAGCAGCCAGAAATAATATTTAAAGTTTCTCTTGAACTGTTATGAGATAGACACAGTGAGTAAAGTCACTCTGGGCATTTGGTAATAAACCAACGCTGACCTAGATGGGTCTGGCCAAAGGGCAGCGTGAAATGCCAGTGAGTGTGGAACAGACAGCTCGGGGACAGAGCCGGCAGCACACTAACCCGTCACAGCTCTGACTGCAGGGACGGGTGGGAATTCAAATAACAGACCAGCCAGCAGTGAGCCCTTGCTGATTTTGGTCTTCTGCCGCAGCAGATGCTCATTGACGTTAGCGAGCTGTTGTCTGAGCACACACAGTTACCTCCCCTTAGACACTGATTCTGATCCAATGAAGGTTATGAAAATCACAAGGAATCTCACCAGCTCCAAGTTACTGCAGTACAACCACCATGGACCTGATAAGCTGCGTACAGAGCTAGACCCCTTGGTAGGACTTTTTTTCATCTTCAGTTGATCATCTCCAGCAGCTCATTGCTTTACCAGCTTTTTAAGAGCATAATTTTAGCTGCTTAGTTCCCAGCCTAGGTGCAATTCCTTTTTTTTTTCCCCAAAAAAAAAGAACTGAACAAAAATAATTTAGCTACTTATAGGAAAACAAGGATTACTGCATGCTTTTGAGAAACAGTACTAGCAGAAAGACCTCACAGTTAGCATCCAAACACCAGGAAAGGCAGAGCTAAGACCCTTCGTTTCTCAGCATGAGCTTACTTAACTTTCCAGTACTAAATTTCTTTCGGTGATTTCCTAGGAACTGTTACATGTCTCTGTGTGCACATAACGCTCAGTGCTCTGTATTCAACCCCAGCAAGAGCTGCGATTAAGGTAACAGACAGAAGCCACCAAATAGGAAAAAACATTTTGCATGCTCATGCAGAGGAAAAATGGGCAAAATAAATAAATAAAATATGAAGATAAAAACATCTGTATGTTAATTGAAGCGTTTCTCAGTTGACATTTCAGCTTTCCTGCATAGATTTAGCCTTTTTCAGCTGAAGGACTTGGCACGAGCACAGTTTGGATACAAATTATTCCTTGCCTCTGGTCCCATGCATCTGTTGATTAGCCACTGAAACACTCATCCCTGGGACTTTCTCCTTTTGCTGAAGATCGTGCTTCAGCACCCACGCTGCCTTGAAACTGCAGCAGAGCTCGTGGCAGAGCAGAGCTCACCTACCTCAGTCTCATGGTAGCCTAAATACGGAGTTCCAGAGGAAGAAAATGTCCCAAATGCTGTATCAGATTAACGTACCAGAAGGGGAGACCTTTATTTCCTGCTCCACTTCCAAAATCTCGCCTTCTTGGGCAGTCCAAAACTTTTGCAGTTGGGCGTTGACCGTGTCTGAGCAGCGCTTCTGCGTACTGAAGGACCTTCCCCAACTTCATTCACACACCTGGAAAGAGATGTAGCAGAAGTCATGAAATTCATTCAAGGCAATTTCAGTGTTTACAAGACCAGTAAAGGAACAGCAGCCACGCACGGCCTCAAGTGGGGGCTGCTGCAGAACAAGCAGCCCAGACACCTTTGCCCTCCCCTGCCCCGCAGCAGGAAGGAGGTGGCCGTGAGGCCACTTCCCACGTGAATAAGTCATCGATCCCCAACCTGCTGCTGCTCCATCACATGTTTGATTATTTTCCCACCATTGATTACTACGAAGTGCAAGACAGTGACTATCTTTTCACCGGGCTCTTACCCCCTGCAGCCCTCTCTGACTTTAATTAGGAACACAATTTTCCCCACGAAGAGCACAGCTCATTATGGACTTTCTGCCTGGAGTTCCCCGAGGACATGAATCTCTCATGCCCCTCCTGATAGCCCACGCTGCCAGCAGCAGGGATTTGTCCCCGGCAAGCCCGCTAGTTAGCAAACACCAGCGGTCCCCAGCGCTTCCAGCATCGTCTCGCCAAGATGCTGATGAGTCTCCAGCAGCTACTGAAGAGATGTTTCCCTGAATCCCAGCTTTGCTTACTGTGCCTCAGCAAAGGCTCTTGCTGCTCCTAATGCAGCTGTATGTCATCTACAATGCATTTATCTCTGCATTTTACTGGGTTAACTGCTGCTCATCAAATAAAGGGGTTGTAAAATAGCTAGAATATGAGAACTACGAGCAGGCAGTTTTGGCTCCCAGTCAACTTAGCCTTTCTCTGCCCAGATTTATATATCAGCAGTGAAACTGAACAGGGGGAAAAAGAGCAATTTATAACCAGAGCACCTGGAGAAAAAACAGCTCAGGCCACTTTGTGGTACTTGCAGTGAACAAGCGAGCTGCTTTGGGGATGATAAATAAATGCCAGTCACTCAGCCTGCATAGAAAACTTCCTGCACATGGTAGATCTACGAATCCAGGACTGCTTCCAGGTGCCGATTCAATGGGAATTAAATGTGCAATTATGAGGGAAAATATCTATTTGGAGAATTTTCAGAAGGAGTTCAGGCACAAAGAGCGGGGGTGCCCCAGGCACGGGGAGCGCAGCAGGAGGAGAGGAGAAGCCCCTCGGCAGGGCTGGGAGCCAAGCACCACTGCCAGCACCTGCACAAAGCCTCTCAAACCCTGCACAAGCAGGCATCACATGCACGGGTCATTTATTTCCCCTTCCCCCCTCCCCTCTTTTCCCCAACCAATGCTGTCTGGGTCATTGAGATGATCTTACAACTAATTTGGGGCTAATAAAAACTGTTTCTGAGTGAATTTATGGCATGCTAAAAAGAACCAAGCCCAGAAAACCCACTTTTTTTTTTTTCCCAAATACTTCTTCAGTGAGTACCCTAAATGCCAGCTCTAAATTATACCAGGGTCACTGCCAGTGCCAGAGTCCACAGAAACAAGGACAAGATGGGTGGCTTCAACCAGTCCATCCGCTCCAGCTTTGGAGGAGAATTATGACCAACATCTGGGAAAATTTCTGCATTGCCTTCTGCCGCAGAGCTCCTCGTGCTGCTGCTGGGCCCCCAGGGGTCCAGCCGAGGCAGCCTGGTGGAGGAGGGCTGCTCGCACCTGGAGAATGCTCAGCCTGGTGCACCCTACGGTCAGATCTCGCAGCCACAAGCAGCAATTTCCCATTGGAAAAGTAAGGCCATCATCCAGGACCAGTCCCCAGGATGTGACATCTTTTATAATCAAATGGGTTCGGCTTTCATATCTGCAATAAAATATAAACAGCTCGTGTTTCAGACAGCTTGGCCTTTCACTGTGGCTAATTTGCACATTTTTATTTTGAATGAAATGGTGTCTGGCCATTCTCCTTGGATCAGTAATGAGATTTTCCACCCACCAGACATCCTGCACTCAGTGGCTGACACATTTTCTAGATTGCATAATTTGTTGTCATTAATCAGCCTCACCACTGAAGCTTCTCTTCCCATGCATCAGCTCACTGACAGCAGTCAGGAACTGAGAAATGCAGGTGAATAACTGCAAAACAGACTAAAAGCCAAACTACTGGAGCCTAGCAAACAATATTGCCTACTGCCCTGTGCTGAAAGAGAACAGCAACGGGAGTGACTCTGGTTTTTCTACTCCTACTATTTCATTTTGAGTAAAGCACAGTTCTCTGGCAAACATCTAAGAGGATAAAAGAGATGACAGGAGGTAAGCACTAAAGGAAAATGAAGAAAAGTCTAGATTAAGTTAACACTGAGGAAATGGGAGAAGATGGAGTCCTTGCACAGGGTGGATTTAGCACCGTGCAGATCTCTGCGGGTGGCAGCTTACATCCCACGGCCCTTCCTTGGTGCAGGAGGGTGCTGAGAGCCACGCTGCCCATCATCAGCTGAGGATTTCCAGCTTCCACCAAGGGGCCCTCGCTGCTGCCCCAGCCCCGAATCGCCGCCCTCGCCCACTGCCATCCCCCTGCTGGCGTCCACAAAGGCCTCACTGGAAGTTTTTTTTTTTTTTTCCTTCCTAAAGAAAAATGCTATTTGAGGTAATCAAAGCTCCAAGAAGCAGACTCTAAATCTGATACTGCTTTGTGCAGAGACTGAATGTTGCAATTTGAAAACATTTTCTCAATTATCTTCAATCTTCTAATCCCCCTGAAAATGTCACTCCCATAAAATTATATTTAGTTTTTATCCAGACAATTTGGGAATTACTCTACAGCTTTCACTAAAAAATTACAAGACTTAGAATTCTAAAAAAGTCAAACCTTCAAGTTGCCTATATTTGTCAGCTAATATAGTAAAAACAATTTAAAAGTCTGATTAGGAAGCAACTTGGAAAATAACCCAAGATATAATGGGGACAAAAAAAAAAACAACACAGAAATCTGTAGACCAGAAATACATTATAAAGGAAACTGAAGGTTGCATGTAAGATCTAAGGATCTATCTACTTCCAAAGGAGAAAGGCTTTTTAGGGCATTAGCCCTGGATTCTCAAGGTGTAATTTCCACCTCCAGTTTTGCTACAGCTTTGGTAACTCTCTCCAAATGCTGCACTCTTGCTATGACTCCAGTCTCCCTCTGTACAGAGAACACCACTTGGCCAAACCACTGGTGTGCCACAAAGCTAAACTCCAAGCAGACCCGTCTTAACTTCATGGAGCAATAGCAGTCCTCAAGCCTCCAAGATCCAAACTTTTTTATGAAACCACATTGCATAGGAAAAGCTTTACATTAAACTACCGAAGTGCTGCCTTGTTCTGAGGACCAGTATCCCCAGGGATTGATATTCAAAGACAGTAGGTGTAATTCCATGACATTTATGCAGAAATTTGCCTCCACTCATGCTTTCTCAAAGTCATCTGCTCCCTAAAACAGACATCCAAGGAGGAGATCCTGCAAAGCCCCCAGCTTCCCTCGCCGCGCACAGCTACACCAGCAGGCGTCTGACGCGGCCGGGGCCAGCCCATCGCGGAGCTGCAGCTCCCTCACGCACCGCAGGCCTGGCTGGGCTGCTCCTCATGGGGGAGAGCAAAGCTGACAACAGCCAGGATTCTCTGCAACATCTGGTTCTGGTTTTCTCCCTCCATCTGGCCAACAAAGCCACGAGGGCCCGCGGCTCGGCTCCAGAGCTGCACGTCCTGTCGAGAACGTGTCGGGGCCATGGGCAGCCTGCGGGCCTGCCCCATACTGAAGGCGCCGGGGGGTTGGGATGGCCAGACCCACAGCTCGGTGAGCTGAGCCCTGCAGGAGGACACAACGCTCAGCAGTTAAAGCCCATGCTTTGCGACCCTTCTGCCATCGGCACGTGAACTGCACTCATCTAAACAAAGGTCTGGCCCAGAACAACCAGAATTGTGGCATCTGCTCTGGGAAACAAGGAGGAAAACCAGAGAGATGCACGTTCACACCCAGCACAGCAGTCAGTCCCCTCCACCCCACGGCACCCAGGAGGGCAGTGGCAGCGCTTGGGCAGGAGGGGCACAAGCACCACAGAGCCCGGCACCTTCCTCATCCTCATCCACCTCCTGCCCCTCCACCAGCCTGAATGAAGTCACGTCTCACGGCCGTTTAGCTGGCAGTTCTTTAAATTACTTCCTTGCACTTTCCAGAAGGCAAATGAGCTGTAGCGGAGCTTTCTGGGTGCTCGCCAGTACACATCCCTGAACTAAACCAACGCAATCCGCAGCTACATCATCTCCCCACGGCCACCCCGCGCCCCTGAGGCGGCCGGCGAAGGCCTGCTGTCCCGGCACCCCGCTCAGAGCACTCAGAGCACAGCCACAGCAGGGCCACGAGCACCTCAGGGCCCAGAAGCAGCCACTACGGCTGGGAAAGCCCCGCTGGACCCGGTAACACCAGACCCAGCATCTCCCCCATGGGGAACAGCCCCTCGCAGCTCAGTGGGGTGCCTGCACCCCGGCACAGCACTACCATGCCCACACAGCACAGCCCTTCCCACTGCTTGCCCACAGGCCATGCTCTGGGAAACGTGTGTTGTCCCGGGTAGGCTGATGTTGGTGTGAAGGAAAGCAGCCTCGCAGCCCTGCCGGCCCACCTCAGGCAGCAGCAGGGCTTGCCTTCGTTCCTGTCACCTCCTCGCAGAAGTGCAGGCTGGGCAGCAGAGTGCATTAATCAGGTCAGTTCAGCGCTATTTGTAAACAAAGCAAGCTAATGGACTGTTGAATGTGAGATTTGTCCCCAGAAGACCTATGAACAACCTATAACTTCTTACAGGAAACAGCCATTTATGTAATTCCTGTGAACTTGTGTCACCGCGCTGCGGGAGGAGGGGGTGCATTAGTCATGCACTAGCAGATGTTTTGACTTATGTAAGGCCTTAAAAATAAATAAATAAATAAATTTTTACCTAAAAAAAAAAAAAAAAAAAGACTACATCTCACCCTGGAGGCTCCCCGAGTGACGCCTGCCCTGGGTTATTTCAGTTGCCACGGAGCCTTGGGACTGTGGAGGAAACGGCTGGCGTGGGGCTCTGCTCCGTCACAGCTGAGTCACATCTCGGCGTGCGTGGCCTCGAGACAGCTCGCACCTCGTCAGGTCTCATCCCAAGCCAGCTCACACCCCAGTGCAAAACGCTCAGAGAAACCCCGAGACAGCGCCTCTCCCCTCCTGACAGCCTGCTGCTGCCCCAAAAGCTGAGCGCTGTTTGCAAGCCACAGTGCCTGTAAGCCACAGAGCAAACGCAGCGCTGCTGATCCTGTTAGCTCCGCTCCCGCTGTGGCTTCCCTCGTACCCTGCTGCTCCCAAGGCCTGGTGTCCCCACAAATTTAGCAGCCAGGTGGGTGCCCGGGTCAGAATTAGCAGTCACATGGGCGCCTGGCCTTTGGATGCTGACCACCTGCATTATTTAAAGGTCTGGAATAAGTTTTACTCCAGTGCTGGTGCTTCAATTCTAGGACACAAACTCCATGGCTTCAGTGGCCACTCCATAGCTTAAGCACTCCGAGCATGGGGCTCAGATTTCTGGGGAGGGAGGAGGTGTCTTTATGGCAGGCAGCAATGCTGTTTTACCTCCAACAGCTACCCTTACCTCGATGTGTGTTTAAATACTTCTGCAAATCCCATATCCTGTGCTTCGCTCCCAGTAAAAACTCAGAGCAGAAAGCTTGGACAGCTGCTGTCTTCCAGCTGGGTACCCAGTGAAGCGATTCCGCGTGCCATCAGCGCTGACGAGTCTTTCAGCCCTAGCCGCAATCATAAACACGCTCCCAACTCCACAGCTCTGCAGTATTTACAGAAGATGGATAACGCTGCAATCCCTAAAGCCTGCTAAAAACTGGTTTCCAATGTCTCCACAGAGAGTGAGCCTGTAGGGGTGTGTTAACAATCTTTTTTTTTTTTTTTCCCCTCTTTTCTCATTTTAACCAAAGTGGGGAAAACTCTTACTTCTCCCTTGCAGCGGGGTGCACCCTGCAGAGCCCAGCTGAGGAGCAGATGAGTTCCCTGATGGAGCAGGGAAGCTCCGACCCAGCGGCCAGGCAGGCTGGAGGGCAGAGGGAAAGGAGGCAGCCTGGGGAGACGCCGTTCTGGTCACGCACCAGAGCGGGAGGGAGACGTTTGAAGAAAAATAAAGCAATTAAAACTCCAAAAAGAACGCGCTGAAACCCAGCACAAACCACAGCGGCGCGAGCTGGTGCCAGGTTTTCCCCACACCGAGTAGCTGTCTCCAGGCAAACCCAGGGCAGTTTGCTATCTGAAGAGCACACTGCCAGTTTCAAGAGTCGATCTCATCCGTCAGCTCCTTTCCCCTCTCCGCAGTGGGGTGAATGTGGGCCCTCAGGGAATGTCCCCAGGCCGCATGGCACAGAGGACAGCCTCAGCCTCCACCCCACCATGCCGAGGACTGCTGGGGGCCGCAGTGCTGCAAACAAAGCATGCTGTATGTGGAAGGATCAGGGAGAAACAGGCGAGTCCCCACCACAAGTGATGGGGGTGCAAGTGACACAGATCCCTGCCGACACCCAGCAAGCTGCCTGGCAGCAAAGCCAGGCGGTGTGGGCAGGACACAGCACACCCCACCACGTCCCACCGCCCCGCAGGGGCTGCGCAGCCACTGAGCGTGAACACCCCCGGCACCGCGCTGCCCTGCGTGCAGCGGCCACCCCCAGCAGCACCCACAGAGCTGTCCTGGGGCCACCCGGGCTCACGGCTGCGCCACCAGCAAGGCCACGTGGGGGGCAGGATGGGGTGCGTGGCCCTGTGCCACAAGCTCACTGCAGGCTCTGGACGTGGCACAGCACACTGCTCCGTTTTTGCTCTAAACGTAGATGGAAACTCTTTACCTCATTTGCTAAAAGCACTTCGATGTCTTTAAACAGGAGGAAGAAAAATTAAAAATATTACTAATTTGGCTTATTTAATTCAGTCAGCAAGACTGAAAGCACTTGCTGCACTCTGAGTCCAGGTTCAAAGCATTAATCACTCTAATTTCCGCCAACATTTCTTCTCCATTTCACTTCTGTGTCATCTTTTCATTCATTATCTATGAGCATTACCACTGACAGGCTGCCCTTAGGTGCATCTTTAAAGCACATGCAGCGAACGATCGTTGGCTCCACCTAAATATTGAATGATTGGATCCACCTAAATAAAAGCCAAATTACCCTCAGAGCATTTCTCAGCAATTAATTATCCAAAAGATCACTGGAGGAGGCCAAGGTTTCGTTCCAGTGCTTCAGCGCGGGCTCGTGGTGTAGCAGCGAAGGGAGGTGTGGTGCTGCTGAGGCTCCCCCCCTGCAAGCAGCAGCCGTGTCTGTGCCACAGGGATGTGACAGGGATGTCACCGGGATGTCCCACAGGGAGCAGCAGCCCTGGCAGCACGGCCACTGTGGACGTTTGCTGCCTTGCACCCCGGCAGCCATGGCACCGCCCCATCCACACAGACCCCATTCATCCTCCTGCACACAACGTGCATACTGAACCAGAAGACGCTTCCTCCTCTGCAGCTCCTGCCCCCAGAGCTTTCCTGACCCTGGCTGCTGCAGCTCACCCTTCCTTCACAGCTCTGTTTCTGCCCCATCACTTTCAGCTTGCAAGTCTTGATCACACTAACGCCTGCAGGCCTGAGTCTCCCCACGTGGCCCTGGACAAGCTGCCTCCCTCTGCTTTGGTGCCCGTAGGCTCTTTGGGCCCAGAGTAATCTCTTGTGATTATACACATTGCAGTAATGGGAGCCACGGAATGGGTCTGCAACATGACGCAGATAAAAATGCCCATCTTTCAAAACCAGTTTTAATTCATTTGTGAAGTGCTTTGAAAACTTTATCTGAAGCCTTGCCTCTCTCAGATAAAAGTGTCACCAGCTTCAGTCAAGAGACAGATTGAAGGATTTGTTCCCAAAAATACCACGAGTTCTTCCTTAATGGTCCCCAGTGATTCAACCAACTTCAAGTCTTGAAATGCCATCTGAAAGCCATGCCCTGGTTTGCAGGTGATCGCCTCCCACCCATACGAACGCCCTTCCCTGTGCTTCCAGCACCCTTTCTGCTTTGTGAACTGCTGGGGGAGAAAAGAAGAAGGCAAACAAGCTCACCAGCAGCACACCTGCAGGAACAGCTCTGCTCCAGGGTCTGCTTTCTCCTGCTCAGCACGGTCAGGAAGCCAGGCGGTCACAGCACAGCCCATGCAGGCACTGCTGGCTGGGGACACAGCAATGCTGCGGTTTGGGGCACCAGGCTCCTGCCCCCTGTGTTGGGCACAGCCCCACACAGCCCCTCCAGGAGGCTCGGTTCCTTTCCCACACACCCACACCTGCACATGGCCCTTTTCCAGACAGGACAGGAGCTGCCCTTGGTCGAGATGGAAGGCTGTGGGCTTGCACCACGCTCTGGAGGAGAGAGCAAAAACATGCAGGGTGCTGCCTGGCCTGGCGTTACGTCCTGCTGCTTGGGCAGCTGCTCCCACCACCCAACGCACTGCACAGAGCCGTCCTTTCTTCTGCTTTCACTCCCCTGTTTTGGCTTCACGTCCCACTGCAGAGCCCAACAGCCCACAGCACTTACACCAACCCCATGCTCACCCCTCCCCAGCCCCCCCTTAACAACTTCCCTTCAAGAGCAGCACCAGATCCCTGCCCAGGAGTGCTGATGGATTTCAGGTGTCTCAGAAGGCCAGCCCAGGAGACGGCCCTGCCCCGGGGCCTGCTGGAGGCTGTGTTTTGGGAGCAGGATCTGGATCTGTGCTGGCTCCCTGCATGGCACTGCCAGCACCACCACAGCGCCCAGCCCGCGCCCGCTGCCACGGCCCCTCTGCTTCTTTCGGGAGGAGCATCCCGGGGAAGGGAGGGGGCCGCCAGCCACGTCCCCGTACTTCCCCTGACCTCAGCCACCGATCTTCAATAAATCTTGACCGGGGCTAATTTAATCTCCAGCCCGAGGCCGCGCTGCCACCTGCTGGGCGCGGGGCCGGCAGCGCGGGGCTGGGCAGGGGCTGGCAGCGGCGGTGCCCGAGCTCAACCCCCAGGGATTTGGGGCCCGGAGCCGTGGGACAGGCAGCACAGGGCCTCGGCTGTGTCCGTGCTGGGGGCAGCAGCCCCGCGGCCAGAGGCCCACGGCCCGCGGCCCCTCACAGTGCCCCGGGTGCCCACCCCGCACCAGCGGCTGCAGGGCTCGGGAGCAAGTCCTGCTGTCCCCCTGTGCCCCTCCGGGGATAATTAGTGCGCACGTAATCGGCTTTCGGAAGGAAAGCAAGCCCCACTCCTCCAGTGCTTCGCTGCCAAAGCAATTCTCTCCATTTCAAGAGCAGTACTAATCTCGTACTCCTACACGAGCGAGCGCTAATGCACTAAACTGCTTAGAGGGGCTTACGGAGTGAAGGGTTTGGGGAAAAGTAGGAGCAGCGCCAGGCAGTCCAGTCACAATCCCCCCAAAATACATCGGGGTGAGCAGGGGGAGGCACGGCTGATGCTGAGGGTGCTGCAGGGTTGTGCTGTGCGGCTGCCCCAAGCACAAAGCTGCTCACATGGGCAGGGGCAGCGGGGGGGCTCCCCATGCTCAGGGGGATGTCGGCGTCTGCGCCCAGCGCCCAGAGGCTGCTCAGGCCTCAGGCTTGAGCAGGACATGTTCTGCTGCACCATGATCTTCAGCCTAAACTGCCATTGGTTCAGTGCCTTTAAATTAACAAGTTTATTTCATTGATCTTTCTCCATTTCTTTCCTTTCCCATCCCAGCCACACAAGCGTGGCAGGTTTCAAGCCAGCCTGCACCAGCTCCAGGTCTCGGGGGCGCGTGGCAGTGCCGGGGGGAGCGGGGGCTGGAAGTGAGCACCCAGGGCTGAGCTTGGCCTCACGGCATCCCCGGGGCCTCCCCTTCTCGCACCCCAGTTCCTGCAGGGAATGTCAAGGCAAAGATTGGGTCAAGTAACAGGGAGTGTGCCCATTTTTTTTTTTTTATTTTTTTTTTTCCAACATGCATTTTAAATAAAGAAATGAGGAATGCAGGGTACTGCTGAAAATCAGCAGAGGTCCTCCCACCTCCATGGGAATGTGTGAATTTACACCCACGTGGAGTTTGCGGTGTTTTTTTTTTTTTTAATTGGCCTACATCTCCTTCCCCGTGTATTTTCACCATATGTCCAGAGCTGAAAGGCAAGCGTCCATCTGTGCTCTCAGCGGTTCATCTAAACAAGCGCCCCACCGCCAGGTACATCACTGTCACCCCCAGCGGGCCTGCCTGCAGGACGGGCAGGGGAAGCAGCCGGGTGGCCACGGGGCCCCTGCCCAGCCCCAAGGCCCATCTCCGAGCACGGGGCCGGGGAGGAGACGCAGAGCTCGGCAGAGCCACCGGCACCAGGCAGGGACACGCCACGGAGGGACGGGGACACGGCGCCAGCCACACGCGGCTTCCCGGGACGGCAGCGAGGCGGTGAACACTCTGAAACCACAACGGGTGTTTTTGAGAAAAGTTAAGCAGTTTTATTCAACAGGATGAGTCCACATCCGACCAGTGGCTCCATCTACATGGCATCATCAGCATACAGGACAGAGGACCCCATCAGACACTCTAGCTGAACGGCATCTCACCATACGTTACAGAGACAACACCCACGGGGAGGACGACGACCGGTAGGGAGGGCAGCCAACCAGCAGGGTCCTAAGGTTTCCTGGCACAACCAAAAAACCCCTCAGACTACGCAACCCAGCCACTCAGCAGCAGATCAGACTCGGGACACCTAGTGCCGCGCCGTGAAAACCACAACACTGCTCGTTCAGTAACAGCCCAGGAGTTACAGAAGGGAGCTGTCGGGTGTACCTCAGCCCAAGGAAGGAACACGCGCTGCCGTCACCGCCCGGGACCGAGGTGTGCGCGCTGCTCGCCGAAGCCAGGCAGAGAGGAGAGGGGCCGGGGCACAACGGCCCTGCAGCGGCACCGGGGCCGAGCGCGGAGCTGCCTCGGGAGCAGCTCGGCGGGGGCAGCCGCAGTCCCGGGGGACCCCGGGGACCCCCAGGAGGGTGGCACCGGCTCTGCACAGCAGAGAAACGACCCCGTGAGCTGCCCTCCTCTTCCTCCTCGGGGCTTGCCCGGCGTCCCCTAACCGCTGCCAGGCTGCAAATTTTCACAGCTTGAGTGAACAGCTCTAGGAACTCTTAAAGCCTACAGTCTTTGAGCCTTTAAAGAGGTATCAAGGATCAGGATAAAGTCACTCATAAAACGTGAGTGGGTTCCAGTTATGATACTCCTACAATGTGTTTAAATTTTGTGCCAAGTTACAGAAAAATACATTTTTCCCCTTAAATTTACAGTAGTTAAAACTACAATTGGAATACCGTATTAAAAAGGGGTAGTTTATTCTTCAACAAAATGTCTTGGTTTTTCTTTTCTTTAAAAAAAATTTAAAAGGATTTTAAAAGCAATCACCCACAGCACAACATAACTGTACAAAGGAAATCATGATGTGTACAGCTCCAAGTACATTAATTCCAAGCATTTGTTCTGGTGCTCAAAAAGGCACTTAAAGATAAGAAAACAATTGTATTAAAAACCCACAACAAAACAAAACAAAGGAAAACAAAAGGCAATAATTTAATAGAAAAACACTGGAATTTGTACCGTATCTTTAAAAGAAGGGAAGAAAAAAACAAACAATAAACATGGTTTTGCTATCAAGTCATCTTTGAAAGTATATAAAAAAAACAGACGACTGGCAAAGTGAATGTTCTCCAAGAACTAAATGGAAAAAAGAAAAAAAAAAAAAAAAAGAAGTTACTGGCAACGAATACACAACTCTCGTGCCAAGTGGGTTTCTTCCCTCCCCTAAGAGCCCATTTGCTGGTTCATTGCTAGAACAGACTGTGTGAACATCTGCTGCCCATAATGACAGAGGCGTTGACCTCGGGGTTAGTCTAAGTTTAGGAAAGGGGGGGAAAAACTATGAAGAAAAATAAACATCAATATGAACTAATTGTGGTAATTACAAATGTCAACTATGTTAATAGACAAGTACGTAAACACCATTTCCCCTTATAGCATTATACTGAGGAACAATGACAGAACCACTACATACAGTACTTTTTCCCCCACACTGTACACCGAAAGGTTAGGTTTCTGGTTTTTTATTTCTTTAACATTACTTTTTACATTGATCTATCTACTAAGTGCAAAGATTTGGTGAGTGGCATTGGCTTTCATCTAATCTTACCCTATATTTTGTACAGCTTACATTTTAACAGTTACTTTCCAGCATTGAAGCGAGTACAGCGATACAGAAAGGGACCCGACCAGGCGAGGGGCGGCCGGAGAGGCAGGCGTGGCAGGGACACATGCTCGTGCACCGCACACGGACAGCAGCAGCCTCCTGCCCGCGCCCAGGGCGGCCGTGGCTGAGAGCACAGCCCAGCATCGCCCGCGGGCTCGGAGAGAGAGGAGAGGAGGTTGATGGGAGAAAAAAAGCGGTGGACGGGGGCAGATGGCCGCTGGGTGAGGCAGGAGGGCTTGCGGAGGGACAGACAGGAGCCGGATACTGGGAGGAGGGCGTGGACGTGAAGGAGCTGTTAGCGCAGATTTCTGTGCAGCTGAGACTCACGATGGCCGGTTTCACGCTGGGGTTGTGTGTGATCACGTGGAAGGGACCAAATTAAAGCACGGGTCATTGCGTGGAAATCTGTACAAGAAGAAAGAAAACTGCAGGAGAAGCACAGAGTGTCTTGATTTCAGCATTACAGAGAGACTTGGTTATCAGACGAAATACCATGCAATCCCCAGCTCTTTCTGCATATTTTTTTTTCTCTGGGTTAAATGTTTAGAGGAAAAACAAAATGTAAATTATTTTGCATAAACTCAAACTGTTGTATTATATAGTACAGTACAGAAAGTGCAAAATATTGCCCCATCAGATCGGTTACGCATCTGATATGGTCAAATATGGCTCATGCTTTTCATGCAAGAAGACGCAATCTGAATCAAGACCCTCATGTACTGCTGTGCAACTTTAAATAAAGGAACGTTACTGTACCAAAGCCTCCTTGCCTGTTTAGTCCCATTTGTTGAGATATTCGTGAGTTAAAAAACAAAACAAAACAAAAGTGTATGGGGAGAGTGAAATGAAGCATCTCAGACCTGTATAAGTTACTCTATTTATGCTTTACCACAGGTTTGTCACCAGTCCTTGTTCATTTTGAAGTCTTCAAGAACATTGGAGTTCAGAGGCCCCCGCTCGCCCCCCAGCGCTGCTCCTCGCCCTGCAGAGCCTGGGGAGCGCCCGGTGCTGCTGGCCGGGCCCTCAGCTGCGCACGAAGGAGTCTCAGGACTCGGCTGGAGATGACATCCCGCCGGCCTGACGGACACTGCTGGCACTTCTGCATTTTCAACTCTTCTCCATAGGCCAAGTAGTGAATAAAACCCATTGTATCATCCTTTTTTTTTAAATGCCAAGAGGTGCAGGATGTAACCCCAGGATTGGCCTTGTATTGCTCGACACACAGTTGCGATGTATTTCCACGCACGCACACGCAAATAGCCTGGGAGGAGGGAGGGGGGAGAGAGAAAAAAAAACAAAACACAACCCAGCATCTCTAGCGAGGACGTTTCAGAGCCAGTTTCTGAGGTAAATCTACTTTTTTATAAAAAGTCACCCAGTTCTGTACACTTCTGTAATATATACTTCTACATAGGATGTGTATTCTCCAGTGACAACACGGAGACCCGCCGTCTCCTGCCGCAGGGCTGCAAGCGTGGGAGGTGTCTCCACATGGTGGGGGTGCGCACACACTCGTGCACACTCACACACGCACACGTCTGTAGCACGTGCCACCAGCCGGGCTGAGGCGAGGCGAGGCGCTCGCTGCCCCCGCGGGGTTTGCTCGTGGGCCCGGTCCGAGCTGCGGGGTGGCCGCGCGAGGCCGGGCGGAGGCGCCGCCCCCGCTGCCCGCTTACATGGTGCCCGATTTATCCGCAGAGCTGCTGGGGAAGAGCTTCTCGGTGGGGGTGACGGCGGGGCTGCCCACCCCCGAGCTGCTGCTGCTGCTGGAGCGGTGCTGCACCACCGGGCGCACCGGCCGCATGGGCGGGGGCCGCAGCTGCGCCCCGGCCAGCCGGGCGGACAGGGCTGGCTTGAAGGTGGTCATCATCTCGGTGGTGGAGCTGCTGCTGCGCCGCATGGCCGCATCGGGGTCTCGGATCAGGATGGTGTGGAGGGGGCTGGCGGGCTCCGAGTTGGTGGCGCCCAGCGGGGGGTTCTTCATGGGCTCCAGCGTGTCCAGCACCACGTCGGGAGCCTGCTTGGCCGTGTTCTGCCGCTCCAGCTCCCGCAGCTCGTTCAGCGCCGTGCTCATGGTCTTCTCGATGTCCTGCAAGCACCACCGAGAAAGGGAGGTCAGCACCGCGGCCCAGCCCACAGAGATGCCCCCATCCTAGTGTCTGCGTGGCTGGGGGTGGCTGGGGGGGCTGACCGAGGATGGGGTCTCTCAGGCCTCTGGGCAGAGCAGGAGCTTGTGAAGAAGATTCGGAGCCCAAACTGGCAGCACAAAGGCACCCACTGACTGAAGTCAATGGGAGTTTGGTCACCAGCTCCAGGAGGAGCAAACCCTGTGTGCTGTGAGTGCTGCTGTGGCACCAGCCCCCACACCCTGCCCACCGGGCCCTGCAGGAACCAGCCCCCCCCGAGGGGCACCTCCCAAACCACCGGGGCCGTGCTCCTGGGGCGCAGCATCCCTGGGTCTGCCCAAAGAGATCCGCCACAAAGGGAGCCCAGTTCAATGAAAAATGAAAAATTACAATGAAAAATGAAAAATGTCAATTTAAAGCAAATTGGGTAAAGTGCCTACAACTGTAGTGCCGATCTTTTCGTTCAGAAATAAAGAGGCCCTAATTTGCCTTCACCTATTTCAGCCTCAGCCGAATTAAGGCCACTTTAAGTCAGAGCCCATCTGCAAAGTGATTGAAGTCAACTGAATCGATCATTTAAAAAGTAACCCCAAGTCAACTCTGCTCACTGTCCTTGTGTAGACAAGCCCTTCATGTTTCTAATGGATACAGCATACTCGGTAAGCCTCAGGTAATGTTCAGTAGAAGGAAATTAATTATCAAGTTAGCTCCAATTAATTATATTAAACTGTGCAGAAAATGAGTGGAAATAAACTCCCAGAGCCAAGCCCTAGGACTACCAAGCTCAGCAGTCCTACAGACTTCAAGGTAAATATTTATTTACATCAGCTGAGCGGGAATGCTTCCCACAGCTCTAAAACAAAACCAAACAAAACCAAGAAGTGAACAAAACGGGGCATTTGGCCGTTCCTCCGCAGGCACCTGCTGCCCCACAGCTGGAAACGGGCCCTGGGCAGTCAGCAGCACGGGCACCGCTGCAGGGCAGGAGGCCGCTGCCGTCCGCCAAGCCCCAGGGACCGGTGCTCACAGTTACCCTGCCCCAGCCCTGCCGTGGTGCCCCCACCCGAACCCCCGCTTGGGATGTGCACTGGGCTACAACCAGAACTTTGTGACTTTGTTTGCACCAAGTGTAAGCTGTTGATGAACAGAGAAGCTGGGCAGCGTGCTGCAGAGCAAGCGAACAAGGAGCATGACTGGTGGAAAAGCAGACAGGACAGTGAAAGTTCTTTCTTTCTGCAATCATCATTAATTATCCCACTGAAAACAGCTGATTCTACACACAACAACCTGCCAAACCCCACACGAGCTCCTGCCGTGTGCTGGGCAGTGGTGTCCCCAGCAGCTGCCCTTCTCCACGTGGCTGTCACCGGCTGCCCCACCGCCGCCACCCCTGGCTGAGCGCGGCACGAAGCCAAGGCCTGGGAGATGCTGGAACCAGGGACTGTGCCCACCCCCCGACACCGAGACACTGCAGAGTCCTGCACTGTGCTCCGTGCAGGGACCACGCTCCCAGATGTTAATAGGTTTAGTGTGGCCTGGCTGAGGGCCCCAGCGAGCAGTGAGCAGAGGAGGCCTGCAGGCTATGCCGAGGTAACATGCATGGAACAAGCACCGGGGAACTGATGGCGAATGATGGTGATGAACAGCTGGGGGAACCCTACTGAGGTCCTAGCTCCCAACAGCCAGTAATGAACCTGAAACGTTTTCCTCCATGCACTGAGCGCCTACCAAATTCTGATTTGACAGATCTGTTTTTCCCCCTTGTGAAGTGCCTGAAGGAGATAATGCACTTCCCTCCCTGGGGGAGCCAGGGGCTGCCAGCGGTGGATCGAACATTGCTGTCTATCGTCTCGAAGCAACAAGGTTCGTGGGAAGAGGCAGTATCTCTTACTGGACACACCAGTACAGCTGGAAAAGCAGGAAGGCTGTTGGCTGCTCGTTTTTGTCTTTAAACCAGCACAGCTGCAACAGCAGCACCACTCTGAAGTGCTCTGCGACGAGAGGGGCTCTGCAGCGTTCACCCAGTGAGTTTTGTTTTACCTCTTGGTCCCTGGGCACCGAGAGCCACTTCACAACCCTCTTACCTCAGCAAGCGCTTCTGCTTCTAGAGATTTCTGATCTCCGAGACTACTGTGTCTAGTCGATCCACAGGTCGATCTCAGCGGGTGGCCATCAGACAAGGCCTTCCTGTCTGGGAAATTGATGCTCCCTGCACTGCCGAATGTCGCCATTCTGCGCTTTTCGGGGCTCTCAATCCTGCCTCTGTTTAGAGGTATTTTGTGGGGGCTGCTAGGGCAGGCAGCTGCTCGAGGAGGAGTGTCTATGCCAGGACCCATCCCTCGGGGCGGGCTGTGGGTGTCCCCCCCGCTTCGACGGCGAGGGATAGCTGCGCCGTCAGACCTCAATCTCACTCTGCAAAGAATTCATCACAAGACTAGGTCACCGTCCGTCAGACAGAAGCATCTGGTTGCATGCTGCAAGACAATCTCTCAGCTCTGAAAAGGCAGATCAAACCGAACTCAAGCCCTTCAGCTCCAGAAGACTAAAGCAAGAGGTGAGACAGACATTTTAGCCAGTGCCAAGAAAGAGACAGCATCGACAGCATTGTACCTTTTTAGTTGTTAAGATCTACATTAGCAATCCACACGAAAACCCCTTCCATGCTCACATTATTCCACAGAACACAGTGGAGTTTTCCCTTCTCTCTGGCCTGCACCACACACTGACTTGTCCCTGCACGTGACCGTGACCACCTCTCTCTGTGTTCGCAGGAGAAAGAGAGTTTCCCTACCGGCCCATGACTCCGCCAAAGCCGTAGTCCACAATATGATCTGTCGGCGACTGGATGTCGTTCTTTGAGGAGGCTTTGTCATCCAGCAGAGGCCCGCTGCTCGCCTCGCTGTCTGCCTTCTGGCTCAGGCTGTCGGAGAAAGCATCATCCCTGGGGAAAAGGAGAACCCCCTCAGGCTGGTGTGTGCAAAGGACCCTGAAACCTGCCTAGAGGCAGAGCAAGCGGTGAACAATGCCAGGTACGTGCACAGGCTAAGACCAATATTACGTCTGCATCGAGCCGCTTTGAGCAGTCAGTGACACACGGGGTCTAGGCACACCAAGTGCAGTATTTACTCTTTGTCTTTACCAGCTTGCACTACAATCTACAGCCAATACGAGAACAGATACAGATTTCTCACTGAAGTCATTAAACCTGGGAAAATCTGGCCACCTGCTTAGGTAGCTAAAGACGGACCTTGGGTAGGTAGGAGATTTTGACATCCTGAGTCTACACACTGCCTTTACTCACATGTCTTGCACCACGATGTACTGGTGGGGTATGAGACCGTCCACACCGTTGTGCCTCCCTTCCCACCAGTCTTCTGAGGCCCGATGGTACAGGAGGAGTGAGGCCCCCTTCTTAAAGGACAGCTCTCGTGGAGATCGTCCGATGTAGTCAAACTTTGCTATGGCTTCAATCTGCTCCACTTCTGCAAAGGAGAGAAGCACAAGCAGGAAAGTTCAGTACAACCATGATGAGGGCACAATAAATCCTAGAAACAGCCACCTCACCTGAGCAGCTCTAATCCTGCTGCCCCAGCTTTCCAAAAACACCCTATGTGGAGTACAAACCACCTTATTTTTAGACTGATCAATTCCTTTTGTTCTACCAGCCTTAGAATTTCTCTCAAACTCACAGACTTCCAGCAGCCACAAAAAGCTGCAGACCAGATGGGGAGCAGCTGAAATTTCTCTGTGTGCATATGGCATCCTCGACTGCATTCATATTTTCTTCCAACAAAGTAATTTCTTTGGTTACAGAATCCCATTATCTTCCAGATTGGGAACTTGTCAAGCCGTGTCAGATACAGCAATCAAAGCCCCACTTACCTTCTCTTCAATTCCCTCCCTTATCCTGGAGGCAGTTTGGCCTGAATTATTGATGAATAATGAATCCCCTTTTGGGGATCCCCACAGAAACGATGACACCAGCTCTGGCCGGGCAGCTGCTCAGCACCACAAACTCATTCGTATCTGCAGACCCTTCCCAGCTCTCTACCTCACACTTTTTTTTTTCTGATTTAAGCTTTACCAAATGCCAAAATTTTACAAATTTGCAGGATTTACAAATTGGGAGCTCAGGGCCTAAATTTCAAGAGGGCCAAGGCAGGACTTCTCTTTAGGAGCTCGGTGAGCACGTGAGGAGCTCTGAGCCCCTGGCCCAGGGCGTCACAGCAGGAGCTGCTGGCGCACCCCAGCACGTGCCTGGTTTGCATTTAGCTGCCCACGGAGGGGCACAGCTCTTCTGCAGATCTGTTTCCAGCTGGGAGCACTGAACCCTAGAGAAACGGCTGCAGTGACTGACTGCGAGGCAGAAAGCATTTCTCTCTGGACGGGAAGGGGGAGATCTATGCTCACTTCCCATCCAAGACTGAAGTAAAAAAGCAGGCTCCACCACCCAGCCAGCTCTAACAGCTAGTAGAGATAGTCTAACTTCATTGTCTGAGGTACCCGATTGTTTTTAACCCTCACGGGGACTTAATGAGGCTGTGACACCTGCTAGACAGAGCAAATTGGCCCAGTTGCCTTAGATTCGCCATGCCCTCATTAAAAATAGGGAAGATTGATCCATTACATCTGCCTCATTGCTGAGCCATGGGCTCAGCGTCAGGATGCCCCCCTCTGCTCTGCTCAGCCACAAGGTCTGCAGAGGGGGAGCCATCGGAAAAGGACGTGGGAAGCACTGGGTCTGAACCATACCCTCTTCTCCGTCTGAGATCAGACAGGTTGCTTCAGCAGACAGGTTTTCCTCAGCTTAAAATACGAGTCTGCACCAATGCAAACCCCACAGTGCTCGGGACCGCCACCGCAGCACCGGTGCAGAATGCTCTCTTGAGGACAAATGGTGAAGGGCTTTCAGGGCCCTGATAAGATAGTGAGTTTCACAGCAGGGAGGGTGCACAAGGTGAGGAGAAGGAGGAATATGGGAATTCACAAAATAAAGCTCCTCTTCTCCACACTTGCACTACAGTTAATCACCCAGAAACTCCAATCAGAGCTATTAATGTGACCACCCAGGCATAAAATTGGCTAAACTGCAGCTTGCTCTCCCCCCTTCATCTTCTCATCCTCACGGCTCCCGTTTGTTCCTAGCATGCAAAAGCGTGGAGGGCCTTTTTTTTTTTGTGCCTTGAGCTGTCTGACCCCATGTTAGCCAGCCAGCCCTCCTGCCACCCTGGCGAGCCTCAGGACAGCACCAAGATTTTGTCAAGGGCAGGGGGCGAGGGAACAGCAGGCACCAGGAGAGGCACACAGCGAGGTGTCCGGCTCCACAGCTCTCTTCCAAGCAGCAAGGCCCCACAATGAAAACGCTGCCATGTGGCTGCACGTTTGCTGTCCCTCCGCAGCACCAGCTCAGCTGCCCCCACCCTGTGCCGGAGCTGCAGGTGCCCCCAGGGCCCAGGCAGCCCCTCGCTTTCCTCTGCTTCGGGCACCGCGTTTTGTGACGAACGCACTTCTTGTCCGACACTGCCAGCGCTCCATTTCCATGCTCACCGTTGTGATCCATGTGAGCTTCCAAGCTTACCGAGAGCTATGAAGTGGCTCGTTTACACAGACGTGTGGGCAGGCACCAGCTTACAGGAAGCTGGGCAGGAGCCTTCTCCAGAGTGCTGTGGGACACCGATACACCCAGCCGCAAAGGAGCACAGCTGGGAGCAACCAGCTCGCAGCACGTCCTGCTCTGCCCTCCGGAGCCAGCTCCACAGGTCTGACACGAGGAAACATGAGCACACGGATACCAAAGGAAACAGAACTGACTGGGAACAAAACCAGGGTGCAGCAATCTGAGCACAGTTCTTTCTGTTTGTGCCAGGAAGATGGCTGTGTGAAAGGGTATGATCCACGGCCTGACAAAGTCAGCAGACTCCCTCTCTTGAACAGACTGTATGCGGGGCTGCTGAGCTCAAGTTCTGTTCCCACAAAGCATCCCAGGGCCTAGAGCAAGCAGAGTTGGTCCCCAGGCACAGGTAACACCCCTGGCTCCCCCCGGCTCTTCTGAGCCATTTCACGTGGCCAGTCCTTACCAGCACACAGCATGTAAGGAAAGACGACGAGGAGAAGAAAAAAATCATACATGGTATTAATGGCATCTCACAGGACAGCTGCACAAAGCCAGCCCCTGTATCCTCCCACAGAGTCAGACTGCAGGGAAGGTCCACGCACATCCTGTGACAAAAACCTGTAAGTAATGTTGGTGTGCATAACCAAGCCCACAGGCATCATCCCCCACTAACGCTGGGACGCCAGTCCAGTTTAATGCCATTAAGGGCACGGTGCTTCCCTGCATGCATAGCTCTTCCAACATGGACCCAGCTCTCTGCTGCTGCTGCCTGTGCTTACCGTCATCACTGGTGTGTGGCTCCGTGCCATTGTCATGGTCAACTTCATCAATTGTGCCTGGCTCACTGTGGGGGCTGTCACTGAAATAAAATACACGGTGCTTTAAAGGAAAGAACGAGATTCTGTTCTCAATACAATTAGCAAAATTAAGTTGAGGGAAAATCTGGCCCCAAGGAGTTCTGCTTTTCATTTTTGTAGGACTGAGATACTCATTTTAAATCACAGCAGATCTCTGGACTTGCTTTGAGAACAGCAGACACTTGCACCACAACCTTCAGGCCCAGAACCTCATGTTCTGTTGCTTGTGCATCTTACTCATATTTGGCAGAACGAATCAGTGTAAATAAGAAGTCAAGTTTTCCACTCACTCATTCACAATGATTTTTAGCATTTTATACTCAACTCTTGCACACCTAATTTGTGATGTTTAACAGAAATAGATGTAAAAAGGCATGCTGCTTCTGCAGAGAGAAAACTTCATCCCAGTGCTGTGATCAGCCTGGGCTCAGATGTCCTGAATATCAAGTCTGAGCTTCCTCAAGCCCTCTTCATAGTCCATCCTCTCAGGGACCCCCAGAACCCTTCTCCTATACTCATGTGAGCTGGAGTTAATTCTCTGTCTACAGGGAATCAAGGCAAAGCCCTGCATTTTGGCACAGCTTCACTCTTAATTTACATTGCAAGATATCACCAAGGAGGGGAGATGGCTTTGCTAAGTTCTGCAATGAATGAAGTTCTGCCCCCGCTCCTTACCAGTACTCCTCCCCTCCAGTCATGCACTTCTCGTAGACAGGTCCTTCCAGCTCCCTGTGGCTGGGGAAGATGCCCTCGTGGTTGATGATGATGGTTTTGATGACCTCATTGACATGGGCCTGGCAGGACACCGGATCCTGCCCGTCTGGAATGTGCATCAGAGTGGGCCCGAAGCAGATGGCCAGGTTGTAGGGATCCATCATGTTCTCATCGCTGTACTGTGACAAGCTGCAAAAGCAAGTGTTAGGGAAGTGCAGTGCCCACCTTCCCTGTCAGCTCAGAAAAATCTCCCACCAAACTCCCCATCGCCCAAAAATCATCACTGAGTTGCACGTCCTCCCTGAACACACTGCCACAGTCGGGCAAGGCTGAGGAAGAAGCAAAATACAATGCTCCAAAATAACTCATGTAACAAAGGAGGGGAAGCCCGAAAAAAGGCAGACACGAACAACTTAGTGAAAGAGCGTAAAAAGAAAGAGACTCACTGATTGAGGAAAGCAAAAAGGTATCTCATGACAACGATGACAGCCCGGGGCAGAGTGATGATGATCTGCTGAATCTGATGCACTCTCTCGGTGGGATTCTCAGTTTCTGGAACACACAGATAGAAAGCACATCTTGAAACCTTCCTAGGACCAGACAACACAGCAGCAGAGGGACTTGTTCCAGATCTTGTAGCCTACTATCCAAGGATAACAATAGTGCTTTTCCCAGTTTGATCCATGGGTTTGGCACTAACAGCAAGTAGAGAAGGAGGCATACCTATCTTCCACAGATGAATTCATACGTATAGTCAAGGTTTAGCTTACACAGCAAATAAAGACATGTCCACGGCTACATTTTTAAAGTGCCTGCTTATACATTTAGTTAATTCCTCAACAACTACCCCATTTCTTAAAAACTTCAGTCAAATATGGCACTGGAAAATTGTGCCCCGTTTGGTGTTCTAGTCCAGATTTTAACATGAGGTTTTTATTAACTTTACTCCTTCGTGGGTTTAACCACCAGGTCCTCCTCAGCTCTTCTGCTTAAGTCTCCCACTGGCTTTAATAGGAATTTAATCCGAGCTGGCACTCGGAGATTCTCCTCTCCCCTCCACAGCAGCGCACAAAGCCCAGAGCTGCTGAAGGAAAACAACTTCCTTCTGCTGGAAGGAGGCTGATGTTACACTGCCTTGCTTTCAGTGCCAGACCCCTCGCTCAGAGCCCTCTGCTCACCCCCAGCCTCGCAGGGAGCAGCCCAGCACACGCCGCAGCCGCCACGCAGCAGCCCCAGGGCCCAGCCCCATGTCCCAGCACGGGGGGCTCGGCGCTGCTGCTGCAGCTGCTGGCACCACACAGCCCCCAGGGCAATTTTTTTTTTTTTGAAGCCCGTATCTGCTCAATATGCTGCCTAGATACTTAATCCTTCAGCTTCTATTTGACTCAAAGCAGGCAGGGCACCAAAGCTTTCCTGAGACCAGCCTCGGATGCGTGGAACAAACCACACCAGTGGAGAGCTGCTTGCTGCACTGTGCTGGTTCAAACTCTGACACTTGCTCATCAAAATAAAATTCCCTGACAACACGTAGCTGGGCTGCTGCTTCTTTGAAAATTCTGAACAAAATTTGGCTTCAGCTCAAAAATCTTTATAAAATTCCACGCTGGAAATCTTTTCCTTTTGAAGAATGCATCTATCCCCTGTAAATGCTTACTGGGCTCGCTATTTCTTCAGTTTGGTTTTACTTAAGAATACATTTGTTTAAAAAAATCAAATAAACAAACACTGGATAAAAACTACAGCGATAGGTATCTGTTCTGAAACCCAGAGGAACAACTTGTCTTGAAGCACTTGCCTGTTTTCACTTAGCAAAATGCTTCGACTGGCTGTAATTCAGAGGAATTAATGGAGTGACCATCAATCACTTTACAACACAGGCACACCCCTGTGTGAACCTTTGCAAACCAAGTGCCTTTTCTGCCCATCCATTTCTCATGTGCATTTGAGGAATGTCTCCATGTAAACTCTCAGTCCCCCATCCAGTGAAAGGAAAAAAAACAGCCTTTCATTTGTCATCAGCAACGCCGGCTTCCCCGTCCCATAAAACCTCTCAGCTGAGTTTAACCTTCCCCCAGGAACCAAACGAAACAGAATCTCTTACAGCACGGACGGCCTTTCACTTAGCAGCTACTACACTAAGTGGATTGGGGTGACAGAGAATCAGAAGCAGCTGAGCTCAGGTTGTCAGTGGGAACGTGGCACCTTAAAGCATTTTAAAACCATCCTTAATCTAAAGGTAGCAACAGCAGCAGGAAAAGAAAAGAAACATAAGAAAAGGAGGTGCTTTGTTAAAACAAATTTTAAAAAAGAAAAATAAATAAATAAATAAAGAGAATGGTAGGAGAAAATACTACCCAGAAAGTGAACTGATTATGTTTGCAATGAAAAGCTGCCAAGAGCTTAGCAAATTGTTCAGACGTTGAGTGCTGGAGGATGGCCCCAAAGCACAAGCCTATCTGCGAGCACAGATAGCCACATCGCTGAGGGCCGGGCACACCTCCTGGCACCAAAGGGGGCCCGTCCTCTCCCGCTGCAGACTGCACCCCCTCAGGCTCCACTCCCTGCTGCGGAGTCCCTCAGGTGTGCAGCCGGAGCCCCCTCGCCAGCCAGACTGAAACTCCTTGTCTGGGGCACGCGGCTAGCA
Source organism: Netta rufina (assembly GCF_964035555.1). Classification (NCBI taxonomy): domain Eukaryota; kingdom Metazoa; phylum Chordata; class Aves; order Anseriformes; family Anatidae; genus Netta; species Netta rufina. The sequence goes on from NC_140133.1 coordinate 22,538,956, forward strand.
CAGAGCGAGCTTCCCTGGCTTTGCAGGTGTGCAGCACTGTTTTACACATCAAAAGTGAAAGGCAACAGCAAATTTCCTAAAGCTACTTTATAAAACAACTGTTCCTGAAAAATAAAAGCACATTCTTCTCCTCCTGGAACAAGCTCATCCTTGCGTCATTCCCCTCCAGATATCATCTGTCTTTTTTGACGTTGCTCAGTCTCCAGCAATTCAGCACGGTGACATTAAAAGGGGGAGGGAGCACTGAAAGCCAAACGAAGGACTCGGCACGTGTTCACCAGCCACCTCCCCCCTCAAGCTACCCCCAGAACGGCACTCGAGCCCCCAGGCACCCCCAGCACATCTCTGGTAACATAAAGTCATCCTGCAGCCAAAGTGCACAACACCCTCTTCCATCATCTCTGAAGCATCGAATTCATTCTGCCTTCTTCCTTTGCCCTCGGGGAGCAATTTCCATGACTTGCCAATAAATAAATGTCATCACTACAAGGTTCTGAGAGAAATAAAGCCCAGCTGGGATGTTTGTTTCTTCAGTTGCAGAGAAATGAGTGGTGCTGGGAGCAGAATTCAGGACAGAACAAGAAGAAACCAGGTTCTCCCCTGAAATCAACCCCAGACATTTCACAATAAAAAGCTCAGCTTCCACCTCTGTTCACATCCCAAAGCAGTTTCTGTTTTTCCTTGGGACAGGAAAACCAAACAGCAAATACTCTGAGAACAGCTGACTGAGGGAAGCTGAAACCAATTGTGCAGACCTCACACCACAGAGAAGCTTTTTGAGTAGCCAATGGCTATTTCACCTCTCGTGTGTTTAGCAGAGGACCCTGAGCTACAGCAGCAGAGCCCAGCTGGATCCCAGCAAACACAGCTGCACGGCACGGGCTGGGAGCACAGGAACGTGTTGGACATGCAGAGGGACCTGTGCAGGAAGCTGCCCGCTATGTTCAAGCAAGCAACCAGCAAACGTGTGTACAGCCCACTGGCCTAAGGCTGAGGGTGACTCTTGGGTGATCTTCATGGTGCTAGGAAGACCTCAGAGGAGCCACAGCCAGATGGTTACCTCCCGCTCACCTTCACTGCTGCTCGTGCACATCCTTAGTGCTTTTTCCTCACAACTTCCATTGGAGCCCTACAGCCCTCCTCACAGCATATGCTGCAAAACACTGCTGTATTTGCCCCCTGTTTCTAGCTTTCCTTGTCCCACCTATGCTTCAAGAAGTCACGTCACATATACTTACTTATAGTAGATATCAAATCTTGAAACCTTTCCTTAGGAAAGAGGGGGTTTTCCAGTCCTCGGAAATACAGCTTCAAGACTCCAGCCACTGAGTTAATGTCACGTTCGTTTTGATCATCAGCAAGGGGATCTTCACCTGCCCAGTTATAAATAAAAACAGTTTTTATTTCCAGCTTTACCGTCAAGTTGGACTAACGCAGCAAGGGCTTTTCCTAATTCAGTAGAAAAACAAAATCAGTTCTATTTCACCATTTCCATCCCAGTGCATTTTTGCATTTAAGACAACAGCTCGGAGAGCTGAACAGATCTCAGTTACGGCAGGTGAGCCCGAGCAGACAGGCTTGCCTAGCGTGCCTCTGGAACAGACCGAAGAGTTCTGGATAGCGCTTTATCAACTTAAATCTAGAAACGGCTTTCAAAAGCTACGGGATTTGGAAACTGATTCCTCTAACTGGATGTGCAAATCCTCCAGTCTTTGGCAATCCCACCACTACCTTCTTCACTGGCCTGGCCACCTTCACTCTGACCCTTCCCAAGCTGCTCGAAGCTCAGCGCCACAGAGGCCGCTGCCCTCCTCTCTCCGACACCCATCTCACAGCCTCGGCTTTCCTCGGTGACAGCAGGATCACTCTGCTCCGACTTGCCAGCCTGACACCTCTGATGCTGTTTTCCCAGCAGAACGATCAGGAGCTCTGTAACCAACACTGCCACCAGACACACATGGCATTGCTGCTCCTTCTGTGCCAAACCACTGCAGGGAGGAGGCAAAATCCGCGCAACCCCCACATGATGACTGTACTCCACCAGCTAGAGCACTGGATGCCATTATACCACATGAATATTGTTGAACCACTAAACATACACTCAAAAGCAGAGAAATAATGTTCCCACCTTCTCTGATACCCTTGCTGTCCTTGGAACTGATGAAAGTTCCTTGAAAACAGATCCCCAACAAACTACGTTATGGCTCTCATCTGAGGCTGCCATGCTGTTATGTAAAGGCTGGGGAAAGGATTTCTGCACCTCCCTGTTTCTGATGTTCTGCCCCTGCGTGACTCTTTGCTATTGCTGGAGATACATTGCTAGGGTATCTAGAAGAAGAGAAAACCTCCTAGCTTCTCTTCACAGGAAGGCCTTTAGCACGGGATTTACACAACACGCAGTGCTCCAGGCCAGCACACCGACACCCCCAGGGCACTGTCTGCCCCCCAGAGCACAGGCAGGGGGGTCAGACCCGGCCGTCCCAGCTGCCCCACACACCCTGCCAACGCACCTCTTTCAAAGGAATTCTTGATGTCGTTGACTTCGACCTGGGAGCCAGGAACTCTAAAAATACCCTGCTGTTGAAGGCCTGGAAAAGAACAATCAGTTTGACAAGCTTTACCTAACTGCCATGCAGCACCTTCTGGAAAACAACAGCAGAAACTAGAAGTCGATGCTCTCAGAGAAAAGGGCTCCGAGAGCAAGAAGGGGACCGAGCAGGCTACCGAGAGGCAGTTCTGCTCATGCTGTCTAACCAAGGCCACCTGTATCAAAGTGCCAAAAGAGCTCCCGTTGGCCTGGGGCCTAAGCAAACAATTTAACCTGAATAAGTACTAACAAGACCTAAATATTTGTCAGTCATGCAACGTTTCATCACAGTTAATACCATTGTAATTATAACCTGAGCCCATGTAGCAGGGGCTGAGGGCATCTATTTATCTATTCTGCATTTCACTGCTAACTACAGTACCTAATTACCTGCGCGGGACATTTCTCTGTTGATGCTACTGAATTAACTTACCATACAAGTTGATGTAACGAATGCAGCTTTCTACTACAAGTGGTATAGCTTGTCCTGAATCCTTCAGGAAAGAGAAAGAAGTAAAAATTAAAAAATTTACTGGTGGATTAATAACATTGCACCGAAAAAGCATTAAAGATCGCAAAAACAGAGATTTGAAAAATCAGTGCCATTGAATTTAGTAAGAGAAAGAGGCAAGAGAAGGAGGCGTTACAAACATCAAGCCATCTAACTGCTCAATACACTGGGTGCGCTCAATTACTGACAAAAAAAAAAGCTTTCACTAACGTGTATGACAAAGGCTTGCTCACTGTCTGGTTGAGATAGGGGACTGATGCAACTGGATCACAGCTATTCCATTCCAAGGGTGTAATGCTGAGTCAAAATAAAACTTGCGCTGCACCTGTCTGATGAAATAAGCTTCCAGTAACAGAGCTTACAGCAGTATTTCTACCTGAAGAAAGAGCTATTGTCAGCAGATGCTGAAAAAAAACCAACAAAACAAACACACCACGGTGTGTGAAATGAACTGCCTGCGCCTGAACCTACAGTGGGTTTGGCTTTTCTTTCAAAGCTGCTTCCAGCATGGAAGGAGCCAAGGGGAACGTGAGCTGTGCCTGCCTTCCTAAGTGGATGTTTGTTTTCCTTAGGGGCTTTGTTTGGCTGTTTTTTCCAGTAGAGTACAGTCGCATCTCTCTGCTTAATTTGCTCCGTCTCACAGACGGGCCTCCAGTAAATACCTGATTTCTTGTTCGCGCATTCCTCCTTCCTCTGAGAACACAAAAAAGCAGCAGAGCGGGAAGAAAAGAAAAGATTAAGCAAGGATGAGTTCAGTTAGAGGTAAGTATCTGTTCCGGAGGCCATGAACGCTCAAATGCAATGGCAGCTTAGCAAAGTCCAACCCCAGCCGTCGGGCCGCCCGCCCTCCCTCCCTCCCCAGCCCCGTGGGCACCGCGCTGCACCCAGCCCGGCCACCAGCGGCCCCTCGGATTTCCTCCCTGCCTGCACCACAACCAGCACCCAGCACGGGGGCTCCAGCAGCCGCCCAGCCCCGTGCCGGGCCCTGGGGCCGTGCCCCTCGCTGCTCCCGGAGCTGGCACAGGGCCCCCTGCACTGCAGCTAACTGCCCGCTGACACTGAGCAGGGCTCTGAGTGTGCTCTTTGAAAAATCGGTTCAAACATGGAACCACTGCAAGTGTTAAAGGGATTCCTGGCCTGTGTGCTACTTGGGACAGGGCACTGCTTATAAATACTGCTTTTAGGCTTGTGGTTGCACTGGAAGAATAAACCAGAGCCAGGCAATGCCTACGAGTTTACCTAATCCAACGTTTTCCTACTGCTGCTTCCTACAGTATTGCTGTTAAACTTCCTTCACGGCAGGCCTGAAACTGCACACCTGGACTGGCACTGCTTCCTGCAGAAATCCCTCCTGTAGCCAGATAGCAAAGTGCGAGAGGACCAGTGGGTAGGCAACTGGATGCATCCTTTGGGCCAAATCTCTTCACCCTGCTCCCCAAACCTCTCCGTTGGGGTAATTTCCTGGGACAAGCAGGGCCAAAAGCCCCTTTCACTGGGACCGTGCTGTGATCAGCTGAGTTCATCCCCACTTAGATACAGAAAATGTGCTGGTCAAGGTTTACCAGGGCTGTACAGTATCAGCGATGGCTTGGAGGGAACCACCCGACAGCCGTTCTGCTCCAGCACTGGAAGACAACCTTACGCCTCCCTGACCGTGCGGGGCTGGAGCCCAGCAAGTAACAGGCACATCCCTGGGAAATCCACCTGAAAAATGTGTTTAACCATCAGTGGTTTCCCAGCCTCAGCTCTACAGGACTGTCAGAAAGCATTTTTCTGCACCCTTCCACGCCACCCTCTGTTCCTTAGGTCCAGGGGCTCGGCACCTTGAGGGCCGGCTGGGTTCCTCTCGCTGTCTGAGCTTCTCCTCCCGGTGCCAAGGGGGCTCAGGGCAGAGGCTGCAGCTCTGCCCACTGCCCCGGGTCAGACCTCTGCCACCCCCGGGGGACCCCCAGCCTCCCGTCCCGGTGTGGGTGTCCCGGGACAGGCCGGGTGAGGAGCCGCGGGCGGGGAGGAATCGTCAGGGGGGCAAAGCGCACGCTGGCCGCGCCGAGTGGGTGCAGGCGGAGCGGGGAGCCCCCGTCCGAGGAAGGAAGCAGTCAGCAGAGAGGACAGGAAAGCCACCATTACATTCACAGCGTTCATAAACTCTTACTGTCAGCCAGCGAGTACCTTAATGAACGTTTCCATATTGCCGTTAAAGAGTTTATGATTATAGACTGAGAGAGGCCTAGGTCTCCTCATTTTCTGTGGCTTAGGGGGAAGACATGGGGGCCTGGGAGAAAATGGAACAAAAGAAATCAACAAAACACCAACATAAATGCAATGAACGGGTGAGATCTCAACGGTTATGACTGAGAACAAAAAATAAACCAAACAGAAAATCCCCGCTGCGAGGGCTCGGCACGGGCTCCGGGCACTCTGCGGCCGCTCCCCCTTCGGCTGACAGCCCGAGGAGCTCGGTGTCACCCTGGGGACGAGCCCTTTGCTCACCCCAAAGCCCTGCTACGGCCCGGGGCAGGCAACCCTGGCGCTAACTAACGTTGGACCCCCTGCCAGGTGACCTTGCTTTCCAGCTCCCGAAGGCCAAGCTGAGCTCGGATGCGGTTGGAAGGCGCCTGAGCGTTCAGCGGAGCTAACGCGGAGTCAGCCCGGAGCAAAGTCAGAGCTGTTCAGTGCAAGCTGTGCGTACGTTCAAGTCAAGGTCAAGACTGCATTCAAGAATGCATTCGAATTAATCTCAATAACATAAACATTTAGCAGCAACAAGCCCACCTGCCTGTTACTTTCCATCCCTCCAATCTCCCGGTGTTTGCCTGTCGGACGGGCGCTGCGCCCCGCTGCAGTCACACAGCACCCTGCTGCCCTGTCCTACGGGTGTGCTGAAGGCTCCTCGTCTCCAGTGACAAAGCAGTAAGCATGCCAGCAGCCTCCGCCTGAACGAATGACGGGGGGTCAGGAATTTTCTTCACGCAGAACTGGCTTCATTCAGGCCAGAGGATAACGGGGCTGCTCGAGGCAGCCGGCGGCACTGCCCTCGGCACCCCCAGCCCGCAGGCACAGCTCTCCCTCGCTGTGCCGGCTACCACAACCGCTGCTCCTGTTTGAGCTAGTGCATGGCACGACATTTGAGAAGTAAGATGAAGGCGTTGGTGCTCAGCAGGATTTTTAACACCTGCCTTCTATTTCTACCACGTCAGCACTCTGTCAGCCTTAAAAAGCACAACGAGCAGTTACAGCGCTCAGCTGCTTCCTCGATGTATCCCACACGAACCAGTCGGGCCTTGGAAAACCCTGGGACAATCCCACTTATTCCTAAACGGACCTCGTTCTGCTCATAGATTGTCTGAAAGAGGTCAGTGGGAAAACCTCTGTAACTAACTTGTCTGGGAGACATTCCCAGGAATGTGAGTGGTCTTTAGTCCCTCTGGCAGGTGTTCACGAAGTTGCCAGGGATCCAGGACACAAGCAAAACTGCGAGCCCAGACAACACACAAGAGCAAACCCACCCACACTTGTGTAGGAACAACGGCAGGCACCCACATGGGAAGCGGCGTGTCCCACCCCCAGCAGCTAGGGACCACAGGGCTAGGTCTGAGGGAACAGATCCCAGGGACCCTCCTGATGCCAGCAAGAGCTGGGGACACCTCCTGCTTCTGGGAACACAGCCATGGGCATGTGCAACGCTTTAGTGCTGAGATCAGGGGTCTGGAGGGCTGCTTCCATTAATTACAATTACATTTTGATTTCTTCTTCTGACAGCGAAGAACATTAAGACTCAAGTACACAGATCTAAAAGAGGGAGAAAAATAGCAGAAATTCTCCAAGCGATTTCTGATCTGTCCTCTGCCCCCAGGCTACACGAGCATCTGCAGAGGACAGATGATGACTGCAGATGAAAATGGGTGCTAGGAGCCTTCATGCAAAAGTTCTTGCAGAGCTGAATGGACACATACAATTTACAATCCTTAATTAAAAAAAAGGATTTGACTGTGCACTCCTATAGCTTATAACCATTCCTCCAACTTTACAACTCCTGGTAACTGAGGAGCAGACACGAGGACTGCCCAGTGGAGCGCCCGCATGACTCTCAGCTGAGCAGCCATGTGTGCGAGCTAAAGGCACCCAGAGCTTGCTGCGCTGTGATCTCCTCTCGCTGGGTGATGCCCTGGAGCCAGGCAGCTCCTCGGGCTGTTGTGACCCAGCCTGCAGTGCTGCTGCACAAGGAGGAGATTGTCTCGTGTTTATTTTCCTTTGTGAAGTAAAAGCAAATACTGAAACAAAAGCAAACAGAAGCAGCAGGGAGTCGTGCCATCATCCCTCATGTAGGAGGCTGTTATTCATTCCTCTGGTTGTTCTGGCCTGCAACACACAGCACCAGGCCACAGGCACCCACTCCTGAGAAAGTCCTCGAGCCAGTTCTGTGAGATTTTACCCAGCTGTTTCGGCGTGCTTTCATCTGCCAGCTCTGCAGACAACCCTGCCTGCTGCATCCAGAGGCCCCGAGCTCAGCTCAGCAGCCAAGCACAGGCAGACACTGGGGAGCTGGTGAGAGCCCTGGGACCCTCTGGGGAGGCAGTGACACAGGGGGGGAGCAGCTGCCCTAACTGCTGATCCAGGGGGCCTGTGAGCATGGGGCTGCATGGAGCCAGCCCGCCCAGGGCACCCAGCAGTGCCACAGGAGCTCTCTCAGGACACACAAGAGCAGCTCCTCGGAGCATCCTGCTGCAGTGAGACATGAGGCCGCCTGGGTTTCTCAGCCTGTCCCCACTCTCTTGCCCATGGCAGGCTCTGTCCCAGTGGCACCTCCCCACCTTGTGCTGGAGCCCCACCAGCCGCTCTCAGCCTGGCAGCAGCAGCACAGCCCAGCTCCAGCCAGGAGGCAGCAGGCCAGGGCACCCGCTGGCCTCTGCTCTCTGTCCAGGCAGCCTCCTTCCTGCCTGGAAAGGCAGCCCAGTGACCAAGCCATCACCACCTGCTTCAGCATTTCTCACGTGGAATGTCTGTTGTTTGGGTTTTGTTTTTTTTTTTTTTTTTTTTTTTTTTTTTTTCCTCCTGGTATTGCAGATTTAATTAAACGCTGAAATAGGATTGTAAAAAGATGATGTAAAAAGAGGCTCAAAATGTTCTGGGAAGACTTTTGCAGGCTTTGCTGGCCCATGTCTTACTGTTAGGAAACCAGCACACTCAGAGCGAGCCACTAGAGCTCTGTGGAGATGCTTTATGGACTGGACACAGATCAAAGCCTCCTGCCTGTTACATTCACCCCTAGCAATACCTCCTGCTGTAACTGGATGAAAGTCTAAGAATAAAAACACCCTCTGTGCTCCTGGGTAAAGAAGCCGGAGCTGGGAGAGGTTTTCAGGAGACATATCAAAGTCCTTAAGAGAACAGGGATGGCAGGGAGCAGGTGGGCACACTTGTATTGCTCTGTCTGAACACAACACAGCCTCAGCTGTGCCTACAAGACACTGCAGAGCACCGTGCTGACAGAGCGCTTCCAGGCACTTCCAAGCCAGCCAGCTAGAAATTACACTGCAGCAAAAACAGGGGCCTGGTCGTCATCACCCTCATTACTCCACTTCAGGCAATGCAGCCGAGAAGCAGGTCAGTGATCGGGAGAGCTTGGGTTTGCCTGCCCTCCAGCCTGCCAGCACAGGGCAGCTGGAAGATAGCTGACTCTCAGCCCCACCAAGCTGTGTCAGCAGCCAAGGCAACCACCCTCCTCCTGCCAGCACGAGCCAAAGGTCCTTCCCAAAAGCAGATCAAATAGAAGAAACTTCTCACCTGGTTGTTCCGCATTCTGCTCTTTCACCTACAAAAAACCATAAGTTTCCATCAAGTCTGCACATTAGTCACCAGAAAATGGCTGTTCAAACAGAGATGCACAAGCATTCCCGCCCCTGCTTCTGGGTCTGTAAGCCCTGAGTTAATTGTTTGTGGCAAAGCCGAGTGAGCCTGAAAGCCCTGCAGGTTGCAGGAGGTGCCGAGCTGGTTGCCATGCGAACCCTTCCCTCTAAGAGGCACGTTACAAGTCCAAGGCTCAGTCACAAGGGGGGGGAAGCATCTTCTATTCCCACTGACATTAAAGGTTTATTTGCAATATGAAGCTCATCTTAAAAAAAAAAATAACCAGATGCACCACAGGTCCTCTGCACTAAGTGCTCATTTACACTAGCTGGGGATTGGCCAAATTCGAACAGGAAAGGGGGAGTCTGATAAGGGCTAAAGCCCCCGGGGAGGCTGCTGAGATTAGCCAACTGCCTCGTGGAGGACCACTAATAGCAGCTGAATACAGCGGAGTAATTCTGCTCCTTGGCTTTTCCTATGAGATAACAGCCCATCTAATCATAATCAGGCAGGCGCTCTTCTGGCTGTCAATATTCTCATTCCCTTCGTGTATTTTTAGTGCTTGGATTTCATATAAATGGCAGCATATTACCAGTGATAAGATCTGTTCATTTTTTAAAGTATTTGTCAATCCACTGAAAAAAACTAAACTCGTTTCACATGCTGTTTATTTCTCCCAAGGCCAAGAAAGCTGATTTATTCTTCCTTTTTCTAAGGCACATAAAAGCAAGCATTTGGCTTCACATGCCTCCTTCCTGTTCTCCCTTGGCACCTGCAGAAAGCAAGCTTGCAGCCAATTCCTCGCTGAAAAAGCAAAGAATTCCACACAAGTGTTTTGCAAACCCAGATTTTTTCCTAAGGAGAATCAGCTCATGCTGAAACACAGCATTCTGCCTTTCTGGGCTAAGCATTTGCTGAATGTCTACGTAGCAGGACAATCCCATGGCCTGGAAGAAATTCAGAAAGTTTCCATGTGAAAACGTTCCACAGATGCTTTTGCACAGCTCCTGGAGTATTAAAGCAACTGACACCACACTCTTCCTCCTAAGAAGAGCAGGAGTTGTTTTGTGTGGGAGGACAGGACGGTGACCAAGGTAATCTCAAAGAGACGATCACTTCTTGCACCGATCCATAGGAGTCTTAGCCCTGTATCTTCTACACAGGGCTGCTTCCCCTGCACACTCCCAAAGAAACTTAGAAAAAGAGTAATATTCCATGGAAATAACTATTTTGCATGTCAGTAGTTAAACTTAGCATAGCAGCCGAACATGGAGGCCATCAGTCACCCAGGGAACACAGAGGGCAGGTCAGATGGGCAGATGAAACCTGATTTAAAATCACTGCTCGTGGTGGGACATCTCCCTCTGAACCTAACTCTGCAACTCACCTTCCCCAAGAGTCTGCTTCAGCAAGTCGTGTTTAGCCTGGAGCTTCGTGATAAGATTACTGCCATTCAAATACTCCTTAAATTTCTGGAATTAAGAACAAAACAAACAAGGTGGGTTAAGTCTCCCAGCAAAAATCATCTGCAATTGATGTACACTTTTGCCTGGGGCTACTGACAGGGCCTCGGAGCTGTCAGGCTCTAACAAACGAGGCGTCAGATGCACCGCAGGATGGAGCACGCTCTAATCACTTCTCACTGCCCAAGCCCCAGCCCTGATGATCTTATTAGCCCAGTCTCCTTGGTGCTGCACCTCCTGCCTGGGAACGCGAGGAGCTCCAAAGAAAAGAGTTCAAAGCAAGCTTTCTTTTGTCAGGCTTCTGAGAACAGGCTGGAAAATCAAAGAGGTTTTCCCTGCACTGACGGGGGCTTTGCCATTGTGCATGCAAGCGATGCAGCAGCGAGCACACCCAGTGCAGCTCAGCCCTGCCCAGGCAGTCAGGCAGTGTGAGCTGGGCGACACAAACCATGCAGCGCTGCTTCGTGGGCCACTGTGAGCCTGCTGTACGCCCAGTAACACCCCAGGGCAATAATTTCATGGAGGAGTAAGGGAAACAGATGTAGAAAATGAAAGACAAAAACACGGGAAAAAATGCAAATTCTTGCAAAATTTATCAAAAACAAGCACAACTCTAAACTGCAATGATCCCCCTCCCCTCGTAAATCGGAATAACAACACTGCTAGAGAAATTAGCAGCTTTCCTATGTGTACATATTTATCACAAGCCTGCTGCCCAGTTCTGAGCCACTCCTGCTGGCTTCTGTAAGCTTTTGGTCACAACTGGTTGCTCCAGTTGCTCCTTCAAAACCAAGGCAGACACTGAATTGTCATTCCCTGTGCATTGCCCTGCCACTGTGAAATGCATTCCAATCCCAAATCAGCCAGAAGACAAATACTTGAAGAGACTGAATTGGTTCTTGCTCTTCACTAATGAGCATTTAAAATGGGACTCAGCCCTAGCAATTAATGCTTTGTGTCCTGTATCACATGAGATGAGACTCACTGTAAAATAGAACATCTCAGTTTCCTGTTGGTTGGCTCTCCTCTTGGCGATGTTTATTTTACTCATGTAGGTCTCTGAAGCAGCTGATTTGACCGACTCAGTGGAGCGACTGTGCTGGAAGGCATCTGAAACATCAAAATCTTCCACTGTCAGCATGTCCTGCAAAGTCTGCATTGTGGCGTCCAGAGTTTTTCGTACCTATCAGACACAGAAGACAGCATGTTCTTGAAGCAGACTGGAAAACACCACATCCTGAGCCAAAACAACTGGCCAACAAGCAGCTCATCCTGGGCTCACTCATGCATGAGCCGCAAGGGGAGCCCTCAGCACCGCCACCGACGGATCCCAAACCCAATCCAGGAAACCCCCTGCATCGTGGGCTGAGCAATGCTGCCTGTGAGGCCGCCCGCGACACCCAGAGCAGTCCTTACCTCTTCGTTCTCTATCTTGAGGGTGGCCAGTCGCGACTGCAGCTGGTGGTACCGCATCAGCAGCTCGGTCTGCACAGGCTGCTGGGCGCTGACCTGACACACCTGGGGCAGAGCCATGCCAGAGACAGGAGAGGATTCAGTGGGTCACGCACTGAGCAGACACACGCATTGAACACCTACACGATTCTCGCAGCTCCTCACATCCCCCAGGGCAGCGTGGCCCAGTTTCTACGCAGCAGTGCCCTGGATGTGGGCCAGCACAAGGCATTCCTACCCAGCATTTTAAAGCTGTGCTCTGAAGTCTTCCAATTACAGCAGGTAAATCAAAGCCCCGCTTTACAAATCTGTTGGGCAGTTCAGCTGAGGATCAAGCCACAGGCATTCTAATTGGGAAAGGCAAGGAGCAAGAGGCACGCTGAAAGGAGGAGCCCTAATGAGCTAAATGTCTCATTAAGAAAGGAAACATGAATAGCAGCATGTGAAGACAGAACAGAAAGGGAAGGAATAACGTAATGGCGATGACAGAGAACAAGAGAGACCCAGCCCAGGCCAGGCCGTGAGGCAGCCCCACAGCCCCGGGCAGCAGGCACAGTACCTCGTCCCCCATGTGGGGCTGGAACTCGAACTTGAGCGGAGGGCAGAAGACCTGGTTGCACATGTCCATGATGGTGTGCTTGTCACTGCGCGCATCCAGGTTGTCCACGGCGTTCTCGATGATGTCCAGGCCCTCGTGGCGGGAGGTTTCCAGGTTGTACTCTGCAGACAGGTAAGTCCTGAACGTCCGAGCGAGGCTGGCGTGGAACCCCAGGTCACAGCACTGAGAAACACAAGCACAGGTATCACACAAGCACTGCCATCCCTGTTCTGGAGGGTCAGGCACACATTAAACACACAGAAAGCAGCGTACGGCCCAGGGAAACGCCAGCCCTGTTGTACGGGGATACGTTTAATAGCATACTGCAATTCTACATGAAAAGGCCAGGAGAAGACTGCAGGAGAACAGGCACCAGGGGCACAACCAGCCGGATGGTGTGACCTTGTGGGACCTTCGCCACAGCACTGGGGTTTGGTGGCCTTGGTTCTACAGGGAAGGACGCGGGTGGTGCTCAGGCAGGACAGAGTTAAAAATCAGGGAAAAGCACGGTTCTCCTGCGCCCTGCAGAGGTACCCAGAAAAGAAAGGGCTGGAGGACCCACACCTCGGACTGTCCCAGGGCATTCCTTCTCACCCGGGGAGCAGCCCTGCAGGTACTTTTTGTGCAAAGAAACCATTCCCCAGGTTCTCACGGACAGACGGTGCTCAGGCAGGGTGGCGCTGAGAAATGCCCTGCAGCATGTGCAAGCCCTTCCAGCCCGGCTAGGGAGCTGCCTGCCTCGCTCACCATGGAGCAGTTTCTCGTGCATAACTGATCGTTCTCACGTTCACCTTGGAGAAAATGATAAAACTCTGAGCTAATTGCCTCATGTACAGTATTCTGGCAGCAAAAGCCTGTTTTTAAACTCTCTTCTCAATATAATTGAGTTTGGCATGCTAAGTATAGCACCAGCACGGGGGTTTGCTGCTACGAATGCATAATCACAGCTCAGCACCACCCCCCCTGCCAGTCCCCAAGGGAGCCGGGTGGGAGCCGTGGCACAGCGAGCCCCCGCGCCGCTGGGTGCGACCACCAGCCCCTGCCCACGGCACTGCAGCGGGGGCGCAGCCAGGCCCGGAGAAGCACCCAGGGTGTGGATGCCAGCAGCAGCTCTGCGGGGAAAGGAGGGGCACGGCGAGACAGGCAGGAGGGCTGGGAGTAGGAGGAGAGCAGCGTAGCAGGCTGAGCCCTGCGAGAGGGGCTGCAGGGAGACTGCGGAGAACCACAGGGCTGCCTTCCAGAAATGCAGCACAGCTATTCCTGGGACAGGAGAGGGCTGAAGCTCCTGGGAGAGGACCAAGCTGGACAGTTACAGCTTTATCCATCGCCAGGAGTTTCGCAATCAGATGTCCCCAGGACGCTTGTTTCTGCCTGCCAGCGCAGCAGAGCCCCGTGCCGCACGCCCCCAGCTGTGAGCTGCAGAGATGCATCCCAGGGCAGGAGGGATGCGGGACACAGGCAGGAGGAACAGAGGGGAAGGCCTGCTGAGACGGGCACCCCACCACAAACACCTCCCGTGGCGAGCAGCCTGCACTAACGCTGCCGGCCAAGGGCAGGAGAGCTGCCACAGGACAAGCTCTGTCAGAGAAGCTGTGAAGCTGTGCTGCCACACAAATTAAAGAATAAGAGGAAAATCCTCATTGTCTGAGCTATAACCAAACACACCCAGAACCCGGATCATTTACCAGGTTCCCTTTTGCTCCTGGCAGTATGAAGCCATCTCCCCAAACCCCACCGGGCTGTGCCTCGTGGTACAGGGCTCCCTGTTCGGGGCTGCCATGTCAGGGACACCTTTTCCAGCTCTGCAGTGTCCACAGGAATTACTTTGAACCAAGGCAGAAAGGCACAAAAAGTGACTCTGCATCAGCACATCAGCACTGATAAACTTGAAGTGAAATATGAAAACTCGGCCGGTGCCACAAGCAGCTCCAGCCGAAGAAGTCATCTCGCTCTTTCTGCCCATCTGAGGAGACAACCCTCAGCTCGGATCATGTCACAGAGTTGTACTTGGTTCAGTCTGTGCTAAAACAAGCAGTAACAGCAAAACAGGACAACAACTGCTTGCAGATACACGAACACGGTCTGCCTGTCCTCATCCAGTCTTTTAAAGCAGCTGAAACCGCGTATGGAGCAACGGGGTTCCTGCAGGAACGATCGAATGCTCACAACCCACTAGTTACCCTGCCTGCTTAACTCCTCATGTGATCAGTTGAAAATGTGGGTGGTTAAGGACTGGTACAGCTCTGCCTCCATAAGCCAACAAGCTACACAGAAAGCTAGCTCCTGGGGAAGTGGGGTGAACCCAGGGCAAAACCTAGCCATAGGCCCAGGAGTGTCTCCCACAGGGCAGTTTTAGCACAAACTCCTGCTCGACCGCCCTGGGGCAGCGCACAGAAAGGGAAGGAGCCGAGGCGATGCAGCCTGCCCAGCTCAGCCCTGCCCGAGGAGCCCCAGGGCAGCTGTCCCCAGCAGGGCACGGGGCCAGGACCCGGCAGAGGAAACACCAGGGCCAGGTGACTGCAGGCCTGCTCCCCAAACGGGGCTGCACAGGTTTCTCAGCGCCCCTCCAAACCTGCCCCGGTCGTTCTGCTCCCTGGAAAATGATTGCTGCTCGCCTGGGAACAAATGCCAGGAGAAAATACCTGCCACTGGCACGGGGTGGGAGCTTCCAGAGCCTCCGAAAGTGAGCTGCTACAGAGGAAAATCACTGAATGCCGCAGGATCTGAGGAGACAGAGCTCAAGGTAACGTCAGATGCTTGTGGAAAAAAAAAATAGAAAGGCAATGTGAAATCTTTCCTTCACTTTGAATGCAGGGCTCATGCTGAAGCTGGCAGCTATCGGCACTGCCAGCACTCGGCTGCAGAGGACAGGCAGGGCAGCCAGCTCACTCGCACGGAGCAGCCCTTGCAGGCTCTGGTGGTTAGCGCTGAGCCTGGTGCTCCACACGCTGGTGCCCAGAGAGGGAAAGGCAGAGCATGAACTTTCACACAACTCTCAGGGAAACGCACAAAGGGCAGGGAAGAAAAAAAAAGACAGACTTCAAACTCCTGCTCCCAGCTCCAGAACAAACGGCATCTTCTCACCCCTCTCATCCCCTTTGATGGAAAATAAATTAGAAGCACAAATAATAATCCTTAGTGCTTCTGCAGTGCCTTTCATCTAGAGAGCTCAAAGCCCTTCATATATTAATTCATTAAGTCTCGTAACACCCCTGCAAGGGCTGGAAATATTACAGTGTTCAACCAAGAACCAAGTGAGACCCAGGAGGTTAAGCAGGCTGGCTCTGGTCAGAGTGCCCCCAACACGGCCAAAGCCAGCGCGGCCCCGAGGCGAGGCACAGCACGGCCGCTGCAGCACACAGCACACGGTGCCTCTGAGGAGCAGGGAAATGGGGAGGTGTGCCCAAGGGCAGGAGGACAGCTGGTGAGAAGCAGGGCACTGAACGTGGGCCTCGAGCTAGCGGGACACTAAATCCCTGCTGGCAGGCAAAACGTGAGGGTGTTGGTATCAGGCCAAAGTGGTAGAAAGACTGAAATGTTTTCTAAGTGACCAGCTCATCCATCTCTTCCTCACGGTTAAAGATATTTAACCTGCCTGTTGCAGAGCATGAAACCATGTTTTACCAGGGTAACATTTGCCCTTGGCCTTGATAACACCGGGTACCACACCTGAAAGCATCCCCAGGCCCTAGGAGCGCCCACCGGGAGCACCCAGCGCTGCTGCTGTCCTCGGCCACCTCCGTGGGGAGCGGCTCCTGGCCAGGCATCGAAAACGCAGAGAGAAACAGCCACAGCTCTGCAGCCACTGCGCTGAGACCACCTGCGTTACACAGGCACCCTGCTCAGCCCGTGATGATGAATGGCTGCACAGAAACCCCCTGTGCCGTTCTGCCACAGCCCACGGCCACGTCCTGAGCCGGGTGAGCGTGGCCCCAGCGCAAGCCGTGGCCGGGCCTGCCACCAGCAGCAGTTACTGTAAATCTGCCAAGGGAACAGTCGTGGTGCATCGAGCTCAGCGCTTTGCCTGAGGCGGCCACGGCGACATAAACCCCCCGCACATCCCATTCATCCTCAGCCAAATCTGAAGGGTGGACGTGTAGGGGTGGGGGCAGGGGGAGCACGGGATCCTTCCCGACACAGTCATCAACTCACACCCTGAAGCGTGAGATTTGATTACTTCTAATCAAAGGTTCCTTAACTGCAAATATTACCGAGCCCGACATTATGTAGGCCTTTTCAGAACCGAGCTATAGTTAATTAACTCTCTGCTCCCTGGAGTGGGTTTCTTTCTGAAGGATCTTTAACCCACATTTTATTTTGCTCCTTAATCTCTCTATAGCAACCCCTCTTCTGTGTGCATTTTCTTTTGTGCGTGTGTTGTTTCGTTTCTTTTTCCAAGATGAACTCATTGGCAAATTAATCTTTTAAAGGACATTAAAACCTCGAGGCTATTCTTTCGAGCTACTGGGAAAAGCAGCAGCAAAAAGCATGGGGAGAGAATTCTTTTTTCCACAGGAATGTTGTTGCTTTTTTGTATAAACTACAAGGTCCAGCGAACCTTGCTCACTGCCTCCAGGCAGTAAAATTTACAGCCCGCGCGATACTTCTAAGCCATCAAACAATCAGCACCAGGGCTTAATTAATTTAGCAAGCCAATTTCAACGTCCACAGTGTCCGCATGAGGAAGAAGTTGTTGCTAGGTGCAAAGGTCTGCACAAAATGCAGATTTGCCACACTATTAAAGCCAGGACAGACAAAACGTAGGAGATCTGTGTTGGCTGGATTCTGCTAGTCTAATGCAGTGCTCTAAGAACAGCTTAGAAAAAACCCATTGTTATCAGAGTGCCGTGATTTACGGTTTCCCCACCAAACGGGTAGCTCTGGTAGCTATTATTAATACCCTGCGTACAGAATTAGACTGTAAGTTTACTAAAGCAGGGTACTAGTGTACGAACAAAAGACGTCAAACTCCTGAAAGAAAATCCAGCAAGCACACCTCTTCCCCTCCTCTTCATCCACACAAGCCCTGTTTTGAAAGGGATCGCACATCCCTACCCATTTATTCTCTTACAACACGTAAAGCCCTTAACGAACCAGATATTTCCGATTTCCTCACCTGCTTCCACTGACACCCCCCGCCCTGGCTGGGCAACCCACGCCCCAGCAATGCTGCCCGGGGCTGTCTGTGAGGCCAGGCGTGCCTTAAAGCTCGCAGGTCACCTCTGCAACCACAACAGCTGAGATTTTTCATCTCAACTGACTCACGGCACCACGGGAAATCAGGCACCCCAGCGAGCCCTGCAGCCCCGGCACGTACCCTGGGATGCCCATGTGTGTCACCGAGTGTCACCGCCACTTGCTGCAGCCTCCCGGAGCACGGCCCTGGCGCTGTGCAGCCGCCTGGCACCACTGCCTCCCCAGCCACAGCTCGCTGCCACGACGCTTAGTGAGGGCCCTTCCTAAAAACACGTTTTGTTTCTGCTCGAAGGACAGCGCAGGCAGCACTTCTGTACCTCTGTGCAACTGGAAGGCTCTTCATGCTGGAAATATGGCTTCAAGCACCCCGCAGAAGAGCCCTGCCACCCGTACACGCCGGTTCCTGCTGTTGGAGCCAGCGGAGGCGCGTGCGGCCCCCAGGCAGGGGAGCACTGCCCGGCAGAGCTGCTGGGCTGCAGGCACAGGCGCCCCAGCAGTTAGCTGGTGATGGAAACGACAAGAAGGAGAGCTGCAAGAGACGCCTAGAATTACATCCTAACGAAATGGCACCTGGCCTCAGCACCCCGAGCACCCCTTCTCCCCAGCAGGAGCCAGGTGCCCCGCAGCCAGCCCTGCTGCCTCCCACCCCGTCACTCACACGGGGACAGCAGCACAACCCTACCCTGCAGCCCCCAACAGTAGCTGGAGACACACAGTCCCCTCCATTTCCCTCTACTCTCTCTTTTCAGCACACAGATATTTTCTGTTCCTTTTTCTGGCCCCTGCTTTGCTGTGATGTAAGTGACGCTCACTGCAGATTCCTGGCGTAACAATTCTGACATTTCTGTTTCCTCTCTGGGCTAAAGAGCACCTGAGATGACAATGCCACCAACTAACCTTCCTAGTGTCCAAAAGATTCGGCAGTAATATTAAATTCCTAAGAATTCCTTTCCTTTACTTGCTTGTTTGCCTCAGCTATGGCAAACACCCCAGCGCACAGGGAGGCACGCTGCGTCTCACAGAGATTTAACAGAGCCCGAGCCAGTGTGGTGGTCAGCTCGTACTCACACCGATCCTCTCGTTGTACCTCCTAAACCCAGCGTTATCTTTTGTGTGAACACTTCAAAATATTTTACAGCTATTTCACACGGAGCTCCAGAGAGATGGTAACAGCTTTATCTCCGCTTTACACACGCGACCACAGAGATTATCTCGGTCACACGGTTAATGGCAGAAATGAGGGACGAACCGGGTGTTTGGATATAAACGCGCTCCTTCCAAGGGAAGAGGCGAGCAGTGCACTTTGAGTGCAAGTCTCATTTGAGCTGTCTCCGTATTCCTTTTCTCCTTTCTAAAGGAGGAAACAAAAAGGCCACTGGAGACAGAAGGAGACAGACACGCCCTGTGCCACTTCACGGTTCCTCTGATCGAGTTTTACATTTCTCATTAAAAGCGAAGCGCTGGGAGGACTCTCTGCTCTCCCGGAGCAGCTGGGACCTCGTTTTTCACCAGAGCAGGAGATTAGCAGAAAGGCTTTGTTATAAAAGTCACTATTCTGCGGTGATGTTGAGGGCAGAAGAAATGTCAAGGCTGTGCCTAATAGATGACACCAAGCCATCTGGGATTTGGGGAAAACGCTGCTAAATTAGCTGCTCCAGTGTTCTGACGGTTCAGATTTGTGTACAAATCAAAAAACTGCACATGGCAATTTGCGCTTGATGTGAAGGGTGTGCGAGAGCCCCATCACCCCCCTGTGTCCCCGAACAACAGCCCCTTACATCGTTAATCATCCCTCTCGGCGAGGCAGCGTGGAGGAGCTGGGAGAATGAGCACAACCGCAACGCACCCACCCTGCTGGGGTCCCATTAAAGCACGGCCAGCCAGACTGCAAGCTGAAACAAAACAGTGTTCCTCCTCTGCAGCACCGGCACCATCACTCGCCTGCTCCAGCCTCACTCCTCCCATCAGGCGAGCCCAGCGCCGGGGCTCAGCCCTGCCAGCGCCGCTCTGCTGCCTCTGAGTCCCTGAAGGGACTCCTGGAGCACGGAACAAAAGCCATGTGCAGGCTCCAGTGTCAGCACAAGGGAATAAATTTGGGAGGAGTAATATAAACAGCCAGAACTAGACTGGAACTCTTCAATTCTCCAGGAAATCTAAGTTTCAAAAACTACACAAAAACAAAATTAAAAAAAAGAAGAAAATGAAGGAGGGAAGGGGGTGTGTGGGGAGGGAGAGAAAATACACAACAAGAAACGGAAACCCCATGAATAAATCAAGGTGTTATCACACCTCGCTGTTCAACTGCTTCCATGACTGAGTTGTTCAGTGTATTTTATAAGATGGCTGAACACATCTTAAATAAAGAGAATAAGGACATACCAAGAATAGATTTTCTTAAATCTATTTAAAATCTTAAAATCTTGATATTCCTCAGGGGTTTTGCTTCAGGCTTATTTTAATTAATGATTGAAAGAATAAATAAATGTCAGTTGGTTAGGAAAAAAAATAAACACTCCAGCACATTTTTAAATTATACATTTAGGTAATGATGAAGCCAGAAGGCGAACCCGGTACTTATAGATCAGTAATTTATGTGCTCACTGAAGCAACTTCAGAAGGAAGAAACTGCGTAGTGCAATCTACACCACCATGAAGACACCTATCAAAGGAGGAGGTGGAAAACCCTGCTCTTGAATCATTTAAAGGCAGCTTGTAGGAGTCACTGATAAACACACAGGTTCAATTCCTGCCATCACTACAAAACTTGCTTCCAGGAGTCGCTGCCTTGAGGCTATGTTGTTCAGGGAACACTTTGCATTCAACTCAGCAAGCGCCGCCCCTAGCCAAGGAAGCTCTCCCACCCCTGCTTAACTGCCAGCACACCTGGCTGCCACCACAGCTGAAGAGGGCTGAGCACCTATTCAAACTGGTAAAAGCTGCAGATATTTGTAACAGGAAGATTTTTTCTTCTGTTTTCAACAACAAAACTGAAAATGTATGCAATTCCACGAGAGCATCTGTTGGAAATGCAGACTAATCAACGTGCTAGGTGGAAAGCTCAGGATCACCTGCCCCATGGCAAATTCTACTCCCGAAGCTCTGGACTTGGAAAAGCTGCAGCTGCAGGAAATCCTACCCAGTGAGAGCCAGAGATAAGAAGCTGTCACTTTAACGTGAAGGAAAGCACTGTTTCTCCACGGTCCCAAAGCAAGAACCAATGCAATATACACTGACAACCAGACCGCAACATGCTTGTGATACGACATGAAAGATGAAGAAAACATCCAAGCAGTTTCTAGTTTGTAACTGTATGTTATAGGTGCCTGAACCACAGAGTTGGATCCAAACCTGGACTCCTTGCTTATGCTCTCACAAAGGTGTTGCCATGTATGCTGGCTCATACCATGCAGTTATAACAAAAAAAATCCATCTTTTTTTTTTTTCCAGACACTGATGACAGAAGGTTCTATGGAGCACAAATAAAAATCAATTACTTTGTTGTGTGATCATGTGGCCACCACAAAATTCAGAGAAGGCTGACTCCCATATAATGGCAGCTCCAGTTCTACCCATATATGCCTATGTCAGCTGAGGGGGAAGTCAAATGTATGTGTGTAACTGCAAGGGAAAAAAACAGGGGAAAAAATCCAAGTTTACAGCACGTTATCAGGCCTCAATTGAGCATATTTTAAAGCCTCAGCAAATCCCCCTTCATTACCATCATGTATGAGTGAAAGCGTGTTTAAGTGCAAGTGCATTTAAGAACCAAACCATGCCTAAGACTTAGCTCTGCACTTGTCAGGAGAAAAAAAGAGTAGGATGCGCACAGAGGGAGGAAGCACTTACATCGATGAGGTCGGAGACATCGTGGATGTAGTATTTACTGACAGCTGCGTTGGTGGCTGCCAGGTTCAGCAGGTAGTCATTCCTGGCTTTTGTACACTTCAGCTTGTTTTCAGAATATTTGGCTTGTCTCTGAAAAAGCAAAACGGAGCGTTAGAGCATAAATAGGATGCTCCTTACACAGCTTCTCTTCCTGCAGGGCCCCACAGCATCCCAGAGCCTGGGTGTGACATGTTAATTAATAACATTTGGTATCAGGTGTGATAACAGACACCCTTGCCAGGCTGGAGGAGAGCACATCTGAGCACGGACACAACCAGCCAATGCACAGTAAGGGCATTCTGCTCAGCCATACCCCGTGCACCCGAAGCACAGCTGTTCTGCCTTATCTGTACGGTCATGGAGGTTTTGGCATCAATCAAAATTAGAGGGCCAAATTTTCCTCCCAGATATGCTGACATGCATCTGGACTAAATCCAGATTTATGCAGCTGTATCAAAGTGGAATCCAGCCCAGAGGCCCAAGCTACAGAATTTAGAACAGGGCCCAGAATTCAAGACTCTGTACAATAGCAGATGTGCTTGGATCTGGGGCATTTGTTCAGAAAGATCACTAGTCTGAAGGTTTAGCACAGATTAACCCTTCACGGAGGCTTGCTGGGGGACAAAATCCCAGTGCTGGGTCAGCACGCATGAGAATGCTTCCCAGCTGAGGAAGCTATTGCTCCTTCTCAGAAATTAACACAGGAATTAAACAGTTTTGGAGATTCCAACCTCCAGGAGGATTTGCTGAAGCTGCAGTGCTGTTCTGTGCAATGAAATGGGCCGGAGCCAAACTCCCCCCACTGCAGAGGGAGCCCCGCAGACAGCCCATGCCTGGCTCCCGCTCACCCACCTTCTCCTTCATCTTCTCAATCTTCTTGACGGAGCTCCGCCGCTGCGGCCTGTCCTCGTGCCGCAGCAGATTCACGCTGATGTCCCCTGACTTGTTGAACTGCTTTTCCTCCTGCTTCTCGGCCTCCTTCAGCTTGCTCTCAGCACTGATGCTTTCTGCATGGTACATGTGGTAGGTCTTCATCACCTGAGGAAACGAGACTTTGTGAGTCACCTCCTCCATGGCCAGGAGATGCATCAATGCAGCAGGTGAGGACAACAGCCACGGGCAGCGTGGAGCACTGCCTCTGCTCTGCCAGGGCTGTCCGAGGCCACTTTGGCATTAAGGAACAACAAGGTGAGGAGAAAACTATCACAGAGCCACCTCATCACTATTCTGTAGCAGGTGTAAGAACCTCCACACCCTGCTCAGTCCCTGCTGCAGGAACAGCCTAAGACACGACTCCAGCACACGCCTGCACTCAGCGAGCACTGCTCACCTTCCTGTGGGGAAATGAGAAATCACCTCCAGTGCTCTGCAGTGATCATTTTAGAGCTGGCAAGAGGAATGCATCTGCTCTTCTCCCTTTATGTCGTTAGTCACATTGTCCCCTTGTATCATCTCCCTTCAGGATCCGGATGCCTTAGTTCACATTGCCCTGACAAGGCCCGAGATGCCCGACTTCTCGCTGAAGATCGGTCTCATTCTGAGTGCCTGGGTGCTGGCAGCTGTGGGACTGGGGCTGGTGCGGGTGTGGATGCCAGGGCTGGACGAAGCAGAGGTGCAGGGCAGCCCACGGCAGCAGCCCCCTGCCCTTCCACATCCCCAGCTGTTACTGGTGCTGCTGCTTCCTCGCTGGGGCACGGCACGGCTCTGCCTCCTGCCCAGCACAGGGGAGCTGCGGCACGGCCGCCGTGAGGGCTCTGCCAGGTACGTACAGCACTGCTGCAGGGAACAGGATCGGGCACATAAAGGTCCTAGAACAGCCCTGCTGGCCCGCACAGCAGGGTGGGGGCCGTTGCCAGCAGGTCCAACCCAGCAATGGCACTGTGATAGGGTTTGATCCACTGCAGGCACCCCGTTCCTCTCCCCACAGCATCACTTGGCTTCATCTCACAGAATTCCCCTGGAATGGCCCAAGATTAAACACAACTTCAGGTCAACGAGGTTTGTGAACATTTCACCCCACACGTTAGTCACCATGCTGAGGAGGGCATCAGCGGGGAGCAAAACCACCAGGCAGTTACCAACCGATGGCACCCCGCTGAGAGGTTTAGGGAATGATCCAAAGCCCCTCTCCAAGGGACTCAGCCAGCGCCAGTCAGACAGCCCCCCGACACGGACGGTGTCCCAGGGCACTGATGTTACCCCTGCAAACAAGCAGCTAGCAATGCAAAAATAATTAAAGCCTCCAACTGGGGTTGCTAGAACTGCTTAAGGAAGATGGCTGCAAATGGGACTGGAACCAAAATAACTTCCCTTGCCACGAGGTTTGAGGACAGATTGTAACCCCACAGGCAAACATCCTGATTCCTTCCCCTTTCTGCACCATTACACACAGGCTCTAACAACATCAAATTATTCAAACTACCACAGAACTGTATCCTTCATTCTGTCGTTACCGATCACCACGATGCCAGCAGGACCCAGATTTAGCGCTGAAGGCAACCAAGCGCTGCAGGAAGCCCCACGGTGGCTGCCGACGGGGGGGCCAGGACGCTGCCTGTGCCCCCAGAGCTGCACTCAGCGTCCTTGCACCGTGCCCTCTGACGAGCTTTTCCACCTCAGCGTTTCTCCTTCTCTGACTGGAGCAGGACAGCGCCGATCCCTTGCAGGAGAGGTGCTGTCACACCGCAAGGAAAGCGGCCGTGCCTGTCCCGCGGGCAGGGGGCACAGCGGCTGGAGGGGAGCGAAGGCACGGCGTGGTCACATCACACCCGGTGCTGGCTGGCCAAAGGCAGAGCTGAACATAAAGGACGCCCTCCTCGCTCAGCAAACGCTCCCCTCAGATGTCGGCTGAGTGTCAGCACCGCAAGGCAAACATTTCCCTGGGCTCCAGAAGCGCGGCCCAGCACCGAGCCCAGCACCGCGCGGCAACACCACGAGTGCCAGAGCAGCCTTGAAGGGTCAGAGACCCCCGAGTTAAAAAGGAGCACGATCCCACAAATGCCGAGCAACTTCACGCAACCCTGGGTGAGGAAAACAGAGTTCTCCTCGGCTGCGGCTGGCAGCATGAGCTGCGGTGCGTTCAGCCTGAAGCATCGGATCGCCTCTCCCGCCAAGCACCGACGTCAGCTCCGAATGAGCTCCACATGCCGCACCACGGACTGCACAAACGAGCCAGCTCCTGTAGGCAACTGCGAGGGACAGCAAGCAAAGGCTTGTGCCTGATTTCTGAGATGGTCAGTGTCAAAATCCTGTAAACGTGAGCCACAGATTTCAAGCTGCAGTTTTGGCAGTGAACATCACAGCACGCATCAAACAGGCACTTTCTGGGTTCTTCCTAAGGAGAAGGACCGAAGGGCTTCCCTGAGACCTCCTTATCGTCTGCCACCGCCTTTTGGTGCAAATCTCGGAGGAAAGTGAAATAGAGGAAATAGAGAAGCCCTGCACTCCAGCACAGCCTGGCAGTAACGAGGAAGGTTCCTCCAGCACCCAGAAGGCAACACAACAGCAAAGCCCAGCGGTTGGGTGATGGACCAATTTGCACAATTTCTGTGAAATCTCAAGGTTACGACCCAGTTCCCTAACAAGAAAAGCTGAATTACTCCCCCAGCTGCCTGCGCTCACCCCAGGCCCCCGCAGCCCCGACCTTTGCGCTGTCACAGCCCACCCCCGGCTGCCCCAACGGGACTGGCTCTTTGTGATGGCCAGAGGAGCTCCGAAGGGTTCTCCTTCCTCCCGCCTGCCCCTGAAGGAGCACCACGGGAGCCACAGGTACAGCTTCCCTGAAGGTCTCTGTAACGAGGCGCGAAGGACTGAACAGGGCCGGCAGCTAACCCGCTGTCCTCACAGCTCGGCGCTCACACGGCTGAAACGACTCCTGGAACAGCTCGCTGCCAGCCACGCTCCTCCTCTGCTGCCATGTGGCGCAGCTTGTGCTTGGAAATGCAGGGGCTATTTCTGATTGTTTTAATATCTGCCCGGATTTTGAATGAGGTCTGCCCACACTGCAGCAATCAGCCCTTTGATCCGCAATTCCCCGATGCCTTCCCAGCGCCTGGAACAAAGTGGCGCTGCCCCTGTCCTGTGCTATTGTCTCATAAAGCAAAACTGCCACAGCTGCGTCCCCGGGATCTGCTCTGCAAATAAGTTAATTAGCTGCAGTGGAAGGAGAAAAATGTGTTCCAATGTTCATTAGTTATTTAACAACACAAGTTGTTTTCCAATATTAATAACAAGTTCTGAATAAAGGCCACCGCCAAAACACCAGCCATACACGGCGCTGCGTGCTGCCTGCAGCTGGGGCTGCTTCATCCTCCCACACAGCTCATCATTAGGTCCTGACCCACAACTGCGCTCAGACAGAGGCTGCCTGACCCCTGCTGAGCACAGGCTCGGGCCCTGCTGAGGTCAAGGGGCCCCAGAGGGCAGAGGTGAGCACAGCCCCGGCCCCGTCCCCTCTTTGTTCTACGAGAGGGGCGCATCCGTCAGACCGACAGGCACCCACTGCCATCCTCCCTGCCCGCGATGCAGCCAAACCACTCTTTTAAGAAAGAAAAACGAGGCCTTTTCAGTGGGTTTCTGTGGTGCACCACTGTATTTCTGCTGTGTGAGCCGGTCAGTGAGTTCTGTAGCACGACCCTTGCAGAAAACACCTGCTCAGCAGGGCGGCACGGCAATACAATTCATTTCACACTTATTAATCCCCTTCCGTATCTCCTCCTGACACAGGACCACCCCAGTCCGTACCACAGACACCAACCTGAGCGTGCCGCCTTCAGCCAGAGCCTGCCTGCACTGTGGCTAGCCCCATACATCAAAGGGCCCGTCGGCACTGCCATACATCAGATCGCACAGCATTACACAGCGCTTACAGGAAACACCACTAGAACGTTGCTGTGGGGCCATTCTTTTTCCTTGCCCTAATTTTGGCCTGAATTCTTCAAAGACAAATGCTTACAATGGGGAAAGCGGCCCGTGAGCAGCATACAACATCAGACCATGCAGACTCTAACCTGACAACCTATCTGCAGGAGTCTATAAAAAAGAATCAAATTAATGAAACCGGCTTTAATTCAGAGCTTATTTCTGTACAAAACTGCTCACAGGTACTCCTATTTCAGAATGACAGTCATCTACCTCCTATTTAATTAAAATCGGGGTGGTTTGGGGGGTTTATGTCTTGCCGCAGAGAGAGTCTGCAGGGTGACTTGCATCAAAACAGCAACGAGGCTGAACTAAAATGAATTGAGTTATTTTGGTTTAAGTTTGAAACTGAATGCCTCAGAAGCCTATAAAAAATTATATTATTTCTACACTCTGCACAGAGTTCCCCTCTCAAAGCCCGAGAAAGCAGCCTGTCCAGGGCACAAACTACAGATACATGGTTCAGCCACAGGCGAGATACATGGAAATGGTTTCCTGGTGTGGCCTACAGATGGATGACATTTGACAAGAATGAGCTTTGCCCCTGTGAGCCAGTTGTCCTTATTCTGCACCTGGTTTTGTCAGGAGTCACAGTTACTGAACGTGCAGCTCCTGGGAACACAACATGCTGTGAGGGACCTGCCAGCAGCAGTCCAGCCCCAGAGATGTCCCAAAACGACACAACCACAGTGGGCCAACCTGCAAGCCAGGCATGCAGTCAGGCCTCTTCCACCGGCTATCTCCGGGACAAAAAACCATGGACTGGAGGAGAGCTGGTCTGTACTGCAGAGATTTAAGATGGTCTTGGTTGCCTGATAAGGCCTGCTTTTGTTCACATCTCACTGTGAGTTTTCACTTGTCTCTCCCCACACTCTTTCCCAGCAGGATGGCAGACACCAGAGGGCTTGCTGCCATTCAGCAGGTGACTGTCCCCCTCTGCTCTGCCCTCAGGAGGCCCCACCTGGAGTACTGCACCCAGCATATGAGAGGGCTCTTCATTACTGGGAGGGTGCTGGGGCAGTGGGACAGGCTGCCCAGAGGGGCTGTGCAGTCTCCTTCTCTGGAGATGTCCAAAACCCGCCTGGCTGCCACCCTGCACAACGTGCTCCAGGTGATCCTGCTTGGCAGGGGGGTTGGACCAGATGATCCTCAGAGGTCCCTTCCAACCTCAGCCATTCTGTGTTTCTGACATAATTACCCCGTTATCTTAGCAGCAAGGTCAGCTCAAAAGAAGCACAAAGCTCTTCCACCCATTCAAACACATTCTGCTCTGCACGCGGGAGCAAAGCAGTAAATGGAGAGAAAATTCAGTTCCCCTGAAGATGAGTTTTGCCACAGACCCAAGAGGACCAAAATTATAATTTCTGCTTTTCCTTGCAGTTCCCTTTTCCTGCAGCTGAGCCCCCAGCTCACTGCTGATCCTCAGACTGACTGCACTGTGTGCTTCCAGTCATGCTCCTGTCCCACATGTGGGTTCTGAGTACACCGGTCCACGTGCACCAAGGTCAGCCCAACCCCTGTTATTCGTTGTTTGTTTTGCACCTGTCATGCTGCTGCAATTAATCTGGATTAGTCACTAGCACTAACACACCTTGTGACATCCACCAACCAACCACCCAACCTTCTTGCAAGCTTTTTAATCCAACCTGGCTGTCCACCCCCACTGCGGGACTCACAAGAGCTGAGTTCTCCCACAACCAGTGCAGGAAAAAAACTATTAAGAGGAAGATTTGTGGCAGAAATATCAAGTAATGTCACTCATGGTCTGTTGTTTAGGCCTATTTTTCAAAAAATGGAATAAAATCATTGTTTAGGAGTAACCCTACTACAGTGTCATTTCTGTGCCAGTAACAGTTACAACTGAAGAAAGCCATGTATCATCTTAACTTTCATGTATAAGACAGATGTTACATTGCTTCATTAAACTTAAAGCACAAATAAAATAAAACAAAATCCTAAGGGGCAAGAGACAGAAGCAACACAAAGATTTTTACTATGAAAACCTACTTGAAGAGCGATGTCCTGTAACAGCAGGGTTTCACCTGGAGGCACAGACTGCATTGCCACCAAAGCGCTCAGAGCAGGGGGATGAGGAGGAGCACATGCTAGTAAGGAGTTCTGTGAATTCAGCAGCAGAGGGTGTGTTCAGCCAGCACCCACAGGCTACCAGACTCATGAGCAGGTCAAGTTTCAGCCACAAATTAGCACTGACAACCCAGAGCACAACTCACGAGCCATTAGCACCTGGCAGAAAGCACCAAGCAAGCGAAAACTGAAAGGGGCAACTCTGTGAAGAAGGCAGGGCAGGTGAGAACACTGCAGACACCAGGGATCGTCCTGGATCATGCCCAAGACATCTCTATTTGTGCTCAGGTGGCACAGTTAGATGGCAGGATCCACTGCCTGATGAAGACATGGAAGCTCTTTCCTGCAGGACAGCTGGGAATTTCTTCCCTGCTTCCATCAAAACCAGCCAAGAGCAAAATGTTTCTAGCAAGTGTGTTGTACTGCGTGATGGCATGAGGGTGAGAGAGACTCCTAAGGTAACTAATGCTTAACAGACATTTTGTTCTCACAAACCAGTCTCCTGAGCCCCCCTCGCTGCACAGGTTAGCCGTGAGCAGGATGAGTTCATCACTTACCGTGTAAAGCTCGTTGGTGACTTTCAAGAGCTCTTCATGCATCTGTAAGCCGATTTCCTTGCTCTGGAAGACAAAAAGAGCAAAGGTTGAGACTCTTATGCTCACAACATGCATTTGGGGAAGGAAAACACGCTTTGGAGCAGGCAGTAAGACTCCAGGACTGCCAACCATTCCACACACCTCTGTCCATCCCATTCCCCTGGCACAGTTCCCAAGCACCACCCCGCTGTGCCAGCCCGACCCCACGGGCCCTCACCCCGCTCAGGAGCTCCCCGGCCCCACGCAGCTCGGGCACTCTGCAACGGGCCCACGGCCCCAGCACCCCGCGGCCCAGAGGACTTCACGTGAGGGGCACCAGAACAAACTGCGGAGGCAGGCAGAAGACACACAGAGGGGGAAGGGAAACCACACAAACGTGCGGCTCAGGCTGGGAGGCAGCAAGGTCACAGACTTCTGAGGAGCTGGGCAGAGGCGTGCGGGAGGCTCGGAGCGCTGGCAGGGCGCTGGTGCGGCACCGCGGCACCTCGGGGCACCTCAGGGCACCTCGGGGCACCTCGGGGCACCTCGGGGCACCAGCAGCAGGCAGACAGCCCGTGAACACTGCCAGGCTGGCCAGCAGGAAGCAGGGAATTGTTTTCCCCTGACTTTCACAAACCGAGGGCGAAGCCGATCCCTGTGCAGCGAGCAGGGTTTGTTCCAAGCCCCGCCAGCTCCTGCGTCCAAGAGAATCCTGGTAATCCCCAGCAAATGCGTTCACACCCATCCCACAGAGAACAAAAACACAGCAACATATTTATGCCGCCACTATCTAGCTGCATTTTTCACATTGCTTTCATGCCTGTAGGGTTTTTCTTTCCTTCTTTCAGTTTACAGTGCAGTGGGTGGACCTTGGCAGCACAGCTGGGCTCTGGTAATGCCTGCCTTAAATGCCTCCTGCCCCTCCGAGACCTGCCCTCTCCTGGCTCCCCTGCCAGACACACGACTTGCCTGCTCCTTGCCCTGCACTGGAGTTAACTAAACTATGCACATTTTAATTACAGACATTTTTTTTTTTAATGAAACAGCCCTGCAGCATGAGAAATGCCCCAGGGGCCTTATTTACGACACTTCACAAATCCTGTCTAATATCCTTCCTGCTCCAGAAGCTGAAAAGACAGCATCAATAGGGCTGCCAACCCACATCTGGGCTGTTTTTTCCATTTCTAAACATTAAAACCAAAATACAGATGGCCTCCTCTTCCAATCTGCCTGTGACAGTGAAGTTTAGAAATAAACCAGCATTTTGATTTCCTTTAATTTCCTACAAACCCTTTACAAAATAAAACGCAGAATTACCATCAGGAATACACGCAGCACAGCAAGCCCTCGTGCTATTTGAATTGCTGCATTTTCACTTCTGGTCCGTGTTTGTCCATGCATCGCCCAGCCTGGGCTTCCGAGCCCAATGCAGAACCTCACACACGGTGTCATTTATTTCTCCTGCCAGCACACAGGGATGAAGCAGGAATTACCAGCAATCTTGGTTTTCCCTTCCATTGGCAAAATTTATCTCCAGTCCACAGTCAGCCCCCGTGTGGCTCTAGCACGTGCCCTCTCCTCCCTTCTGGTGACCTGTTTCACGCAGACTGGCAGCATGCACAGAAGCAGAGCCTTGTCTCCTGCCAGAGGAGTGTGTTCCCGCCTGCCTTTGCCGACTTCCCAACAAAAGCTGCGCTCCTGAGCGTGGTTACGTGGCTGCTGCATTCTCCTGGCAGAGCTGGCTGCGTTAGCACTGGACGGACTCTCCTGTATAATAAATCATACCATAAACACCCGTGGGCACGCTAATCACTTCAGTTCAGTCTCCAGCCACCCAGCACCACCTGCCAATCCAGCTTGCTGTGATAGGTTTATTAAGGACACCTGCTGCTGGACTTGCAATTTCCCACCACCTCTGGTATTTCAGAGTGAAGATTATCAGGGCTTCCCAGCCTGAATATTTCCTTTTCCTTTCACCTCGGCCATGACCTAACCTCCCTCTTCTATTTGTCCTCAGTAGCTCATTTTCACTGATCTGACCAGAGCAGCCCAAAGGCTGTCTCAGGCAGGACACGGTTACGAAATGCCCACACCACGGTTATATAATGGAGTTTCCAATTTCCCAACTGCGACAGCCAAAGTTCAGCAGGCTCAGGATAAAGCTGACTGTGAGGTTGGCATCCTCCTCCCCCCGCCCCCTTCTCTGTGGAAATCCCTTCGCCTCCCTGCGCTTCCCCCTCGCTCCCTGCAGGACGGAGCAGCCCCCGGTGCCCCCGTCTCGCTAAAGCTTGGCTGCGGGTCAGGCCAGCTCCTCCTCAGCACTCAGGATGCTGCTGCAGATGTGCATGCACTGCCTTCCTGCCCTCCCTCCTAATTATACCCCACATCTCTCCGTGGAACTTGCCTGGCTAGGAAATGCTAATTGGAACTGGAAGATGTGTTTAAACTAAGTATAGATCCCCACCAAAACACCAAACAAAGTTAGAAAAAATAGTTCCTTTCAGATTTCTCTCAGCTAAGCTCAAACATCTTTGTGCATGGTCTGCTTGGCTTGTTGGGTGGGTGATGGCCCAGAGGCCTGGCCAACCCACACACAGTACAAGTTTAATCCTAGACTATTAAAAGTTAGCATTTAATGCAGAGAGGGAAGTGAGGAAGCTAAGGATTAGAAGCGCTCTGCATTCGGTGAATTATGCAGTAATTATAGTTTATCTGTGAATTAGTGTCAGAGCACTTGGAAGAGTCAGAGGACCGATGCATGCTGCTCCCATTCACACTCCCGTGAGGTGCCAAGAAGATGCCAATTAGCAGGAGGTGCTAAGTACCCCCAGCCATCTGGAAACCTCATCTGCTAGGAAACCCCAGCCCCTCTCCCCTGCCACCAGAGCCAGCATTCACCGCCTCGTCTCCAGGATCTCTCTGGTGGCTCGCTCACAAGCAGCAGCACTGCTGGAGGCGTGCAGCACCCCGGGCAGGGGGCACCTCCAGGACGGGGCTTGTTCAGTCAGGGGCTGTAGAGAGCGGGCTCTCGGACCCCAAAGACCCCACGGCTGTAAGGGATCAGAGCAATCACATCTAACCCTTCCGCTGACCCCCCTGCACAAACCTAAGCCCCCAGGGCCTGAACCAAGCCCTTCCCCAAGCCGGAGGACAGGCCTGTGGGCAGAGCCAGGGCCCAGAGGCAGCTGCAGCTTCTGCCTCTGCCCCAGCTTTCCTGTGCGACCGGGGGACGTCCACGAAGCTGTAATTTTCAAACCTAATTTTGGACTCTTAAATAGAGCAACAAAACTGGCTCAGTTGGCGTTCACATGAGTCACGTTGCCACTGAGGGACCACAGGTGTGTACATGCACTACGTTTCAGGGCCTGTTTGCTTACAGACACTGCAAACCAGCCTCTGAAGGCGCCGATGGGGACCACAGGGACCTGCAGCACTGCCAGAAGCCTCCCAGCAGAGCAGCACCCAGCCTCGTCCCGACCTCCGGCAGGTAGAAGCTGACAGCCTCACCTCTCCTCCTAGCTTGCTGCCCGCCCTCTTTGTAACAGGCAGATTGCGTTTGTATATTCACGAGACAAAGCCAGAACGTCCTGCAGCACACTCAAACCCCCTGGCACCATTCACCGAACCCAAACTCCAACCTAGCTGTTTGCTTCATGCCTGCCATTCCCACTAAAAACACGGCTGCTTAGTGGAACAGCCTCCTTCAGTTAGCAGGTCTGTTAAAATCCCTGCTGCTGCAGACACGGGGACAGGAAGAAGCACCATGAGCACGGACAACAAAGAACACTTGGTTAAAGAAGAAGAAAAGCTCTCCCTTCCAGACAGACACCGCTTCTTCATTAAATCCCCATCCAGGGCACGGCAGTACGGGACATAATTAAATCCACTGTCACGGCACGTAATTAAACCTCTCGCTGGGGAATGCCGCGGCACAGTTATTTCGGACAGAGCAATGCTGTCTGCAGTGTGAGTTCTGTCCTGTGCCGGGAAGCAGCAGCCGCAGGGGGAGGCAGAG
Source organism: Netta rufina (assembly GCF_964035555.1). Classification (NCBI taxonomy): domain Eukaryota; kingdom Metazoa; phylum Chordata; class Aves; order Anseriformes; family Anatidae; genus Netta; species Netta rufina. The sequence continues at coordinate 22,572,090 of NC_140133.1, forward strand.
GGGGGGACGCCTGCCCGGCCCCGCAGCACATCCCGTGCCCAGGGCTCGCCAGGAGGAGTGCTGCAAGGCCTCGAGGGGACACGATGCAGCCCAGCGAGGAACTCAATTGGATCTCTGCAGTTCTGTGCCTTGGCACCTCCATTTATTGCCTGCCGATTGCTATGCTAATATTTGCCTTAATCATCCCCTCCTGCCCCAGCAGCGCAGCTCGGACTGGAAGCTCCAAGGACGTTTGCCCAAGCGAGCTGCTACTCGCTACGCTTCAGTCTGCAGGGGTTCAGCTGCATGACGTGAGCTCAAAGGATGAGCCAAACCTAAATAAAATTAAAATAATAATAATAAAAGCTATTTCTACATATCAGGACCACCTTACTAACAACTTAAACACATCTATGCTTTAAAGCCACAACACAGGATATATACTGCCTGCAGTGCCCATGGACAAAGTGGGTCCATTGATTTCAGCGATGTACCCTGATTTACCAGCATGACATCTGGTTTTATAATTTCTCTTTGACTCTGTATAAAAATGCTCAGGGAGGAGCACTTTCAAACTCTGGCTGCAGACAAACACTCATGTTCCACCCCACCAAACCTCATCAAAACCCTAAAGCTCATCACTGTCCTGAAAAACCAGCCCTTGCTGAGTCCTCCACGGACTTCTCCAGCTTGCAGTCTAACTTGATCCCCCAGGGGCTGTAGTCTTCTTTTCTTTTTTTTCCCTCTATTTCACAACACTCTGTGATATTAAAAAGAAACGAACAATGAGAGGAGGGGTTGCATTTTTCCCTACAAGGCTTCCTCCTCACTTTCAAAGCTAACCAAGTTGTCCCTCACTAAGCCAAGAAGGAAGTGGAGAGCATGGCAGGGACGCAGCGGGCAGACTCCCTGCTGCCAGCACCACCAGCCCGAGCTGAACCTCCGCAGAAGAAACCCACAGCCCTCGGTTCATCCAGCACCAGGGCAGCGAGCTCCTCTCAGCGTTGGAGGGAACGCAGCTTCCCTTCTGGGCAAAGCCACTACCACTGCAACTCGGAGGTGGCCCTGCAGCCACACAACCTGCACAGCTGGCCAGCCACAGCCACAGCCTGCAAGAGCGGATTTACCAGTGATGTACCAGTGATGTCCCAGTGATGTACCAGTGATGTCCCAGTGATGTACCAGTGATCCGAGCGCTGTAAGCCACCACCTTCTCCTCTGGCGTTTGGTAATCACCTTACACCTTCTGCAAGGCCAGCGGCAGCCAGCACAGCCAGCAGTGACCTGAGCTGAAGTGAGCTCAGCCCTGCAGACACCTGGCTGCGCCAGCCCCCACTCACACGCTGCAAACCCAAGCCCAGCAGCTCATACTTCTTCCTCTCCTGGATTTGGGTCACTCCAGAAGGCTTTCTGGCTCTCACCACGAAACGCGCGTCCAGCCGATGAATGGCGAACGCCAGGACGAGGGGAAGGGAAGGGAGCAAACGCTGCAGGTCACGGGGAGGGCACAACACTTGAGTGGAGCTGCACAAAACACAGAGCCCCCATTTAGTAACGAACGGCCCACACCAGCACTGAGCAGAGCGGGGGAAGTCACGGGGAGAGGCATCGCAGCGCTCAGCACCTTTGTTGGCAAATTACCGCTGCGATGATCGATTGCTTCTCAATTATGCCCGTCCTCAAAGCCCAGAGAGTACGGAGCTGCTGCTTTGCTGCCATTGTTTACATTGACATAATGGAAGCACAATGCACAAAACCTGCCCGTCCCTCCACGTTCCCGCAGCATGTCACAACCCATTAATAAATTCTAGATGGGAGGAATTTAGAGTGACATCTCTGGAAAAAAATGTTACCCTAATTTACCATCAAAAAGCAATCTGCGACCAAACCAAACAGCTGAACCACGATGCGGATGCCTTTAACCCTTCTGGTGTTGGTTTATTTGCCTGTCAGCCCTGTGCGGCACGGTCTCCCCAGGAGGAGTGCTTGAGGAGCTTTGGCCATTATACTCAAAGGCAGAGTGGGTAAAATACTGAAAGACGCCTGCTCTGAGCAGTCTAACACCAGCTGCAAGGCTGGACTGCGTATCTAAAGCAACCTTTTATCAGGATGCTCTGATTTCCACACACGTTTCTCACCAAGCACTGCTGCAAAGTGCTGCCCGATGCCACTTTGGGCACAGTGTGCAATAGGTTAAAAAAATAACCTGAGTATCCCCAAAAACGTCAACCTTCCTACCCACATCAAGGGCAAACGATGACACAAAATAGGCCTTTTCAGTGATTTAGCTGATCATTATTCCTGGGGACATGTGAGTCCTGCTACAATTCAAGCCTCAAGGGACAAATGCCAGTGAAATCACAGATCCCCACAACCCAACTGCAAAGCCTCCCTTTGATTAAAACAGGGGCTGGCTTGTGCAGGCTGCAGATGAAGTCGGTGCTACTTCACCTCACTTGGCAGAGGATGGGGGAGGGATGAAAAAGGAGCAACAACTTCATGCAATGTAAGTGTTGTGTCTTAAAAGTTAAAATCCAAAAAGAGGAAGAATGGAGAGGACTGAGGAAAACCAAATAAACAATCCTGCTGAATGGATGAAATACTTTCACCGTCACATGGGAGAGGATTGACTTACCACAGTCAAAATACTTCATTTTACGCCCTTGTTTAAGTGATGACTGGATTTGTCCTACAGATTAAAACAATAAATACTACCACAGTCTTATGAAGTGGAAGGATAGTCTTGATATACGTCTCAAAACTGGGTTCAGAGTAAAGTGCAAATGGGAGGGAGATTGAGACCAACATAGAACTAACCAGGACAGGAAAAGGGATGACATCCCAGATCACAACAGGAAGTCCAAGCCTGCCCCTGCAGTTTAATTTCCAGGTTAGATCCATAAACTAGAAGAAACTAGCCACAAAAAAAATATCACATTTAAAAATGTGGCTAAAATTTCAAGATAACCACTGAGTTCAGAGCTCCTCTCCTGTGCAGTCAGCCATCCCGCAGGGCTCGCCCTGCTCCATCTCTTCAGCAAGTTGCCTCTGAGAATTTTACTTGGCCTGCCGTCCTATGGCTTTACACCGTCACATTACAGAGTTCAAGCTCCTGTCTCAGTGAGAAAACCAGAGGTGACCTACACTTCTTAAAAAGTCTCGTTACCCTTCTCTGCTTTTCAGCAACGCTGGCTTTCTTACACCCACTTACACCATTGTTGGGCAGAGGGGACAGGCTGTGCCCAGACACCAGCACTGCTGGCTGCAGCTTTGGGTGCAACTTTGACTCCATCTCTGTGGACTCTGTCCCCTCTGCCTTGCTGGACCACGATCAAAAACCAGCTATTCTCCAACTGATTTCAAGTCTGGCTTTTCTCTAGGGCGTCTCCAAGTGTTTTATAATGTTAAACACTCCCATGCCAAAAACAGGGCAAAAAGCAGTCTCAAAAATTCAAATGCCCAGTAAGTAAATTCATTTTCCATCTTCAAAAAAAGTTTCCAACTTGTGTAGAAGTCCACATAAGACTTCTTTAAAAAACAAAAACAAAACACACTAAGTCATAAGGACACATTCTGCCTGTGCAGGGCTCTCCAACACAGCGGGGGTTACCTTTTTAAAGAGCCTGATGACATCCTCACTGATCTGCGACAGCCGGACGATGACATTGTTCATGAAGATGTCATTCAGGGTGGCATGATCTCTGCTCTCTCGGCGGGTCTGTGTCAGAACCAGGTACCAGCAGTTCACAGGGGAAAGCAGGTGCTGATCTTTCCTAGGGAAATTTGGAAAGAAGCAAAAATGTCAAGGGGACAAGTCAAGAAGGCACACGATTTTCAAATGAATGCTGTTAGCATATTAACATTGCCTCCTTCAACAGCACAGAGCTGCCAGAATTCACCATGCCCCCAGAGAAAAGCATGAGCTGCTCTCGTCTCCTCACACAGAAACACTGCAGCACACGGCCAAGCACCTGACCCTGCAGCAGCCACAATGCCAGCTCCTCCAGCCCTTCTGCTTTAGACACCACTAGCTCGGATCACTGAGCTCACTGCTCGGTATTTTGGTGGTATCAGGGGTTTATTGTAACAGCCACCATCTAAATATGTACCGGGGGGAAAGGTGGTAACTCTCGTCTCATTGTGTTCATTCAGATTTGGTCAGATCAGAGCTGATCCCCCTCCAACACCACCACACTGCTGCGTGCTGTCCCTCACCGCGCTGCCGGCCACCGACCCTACTGCACGGCCCAGGACATCTTGTTCTTCTGCGAGCTCCATCCCCCAGATACAAACATCGCAGAGAAGCAGTTTTCATGAGAAAACAGCACCACGAGTCTCATGTTCATCCCTGCAGAGAAAGAAACCACGCGGCAAAGTGGAGGTGACACCGGCAAGGTGCAGCCCCGTGTCCCCACCCGAGCCCCGCGTGCTGCCTGCCAGCCCCTCGGCTCCCCGCGGCACAGGCTGCAGGGCGCAGCTGCCAGCCCCAGAACTCAGCCCAGCGCCTCGCAGGCACCAGCTCTCCGCCAGCACCCACCCCGCAGGGCTGCAGCCCCACTCTCTGCCACTAAACCAGGGGGCCAGATCTTGCCCTACTTGTTAGGGAGAAAGCAAAGTCTGAGAGCGGTTCCACAATTTCCCCAACCTTTGGAATCCCAGACAAGTAAGACGACAGCCACCCGCTTATCTGCAGTGCTTTGACAGGTTTTATTTTGAGCACTGGACTTGTCCCAAGCACAATGCTGATATGGCACCAGACACAGGTGAATTAATTACCCTGGCATAACGACTTGCAGCATAACTGGCTCCAGCCAACCCTCCCCTGCCCCAGCGCCAGTGACTCACGCTGGCCCTTGCTGAAGGGCAATTCCTGCTCACCCTTACGTCTCCCCATCACTGCTGCGTCTGCCCAGGTCAGCTCTGAGCTGTAGCAATGCCCGCACCTTGTAACTCAGCTGCTGAGGCGGGTGTAGCTGGAACTGCCCCCAGTTTTGGTAGGGCTCCAGAAGAAATGGCCTGGGACGTGCCCTCTGCCAGCCCGTGGAGCTGCCCTGCATGGCCAGCAGCCCCAGAGCCCTGCACAGGGGGAAGACATGGCCACTTGGTGGCCACAAGGAGAGGGAGGGCTCTTGGAGGGCAACCACAGCCCGGCAGAGCTGGCTGGTAATTCAGGAGCGCGCCCTTCCTCGCCATCCACTGGTCTGGATGAGATGGGAAACCTGCCTCTTCCCTACGATGAAGCAGTGAGGTCAGGGAGGCAGCAATCCCTTCGAGGCTCTGCCAGGGAGGGGAGTTTTGCTGCTTCTTTCCGCTTCGTGCTATTAATACAGCTGTCACTTTCCTCTCAGAACAGAGCCCATTTGCCACGCAATCTGTTGCATCGCATTTAGTCCGCTAAACAGTGCTGGAGAAAACGTTTTAAATCCAATGTTAACACGAAGTGTCTGTGCACAACATGAAAATATTCATGTATGCTGAATATTTACCGCCGCGTTAATCCAGCCCACGCTGCAGACAACAAAGGCTCCCGTGAACTGCAGCACATGGCGGGTTGGGAAACCCAGAAGTGCCCCGGAGCCAGAGAGCCACGAGAGCGAGCACGTCCACGCCTGGCTCTGCCGGGACAGCAGCCGAGGGGCATCCGAGCCCCCAACCCGCCTGGAAGCCAGAGGGGGTCAGAAAAACTCTCCTCTGAGGGAAATTTCTGTGAGTATTTCACACATAATGAGAGCGAGTAATCTTGACACATTCCGTTTCAACAACACGAAAACCAGCCTGCGCTGTTTTCCCACGCATTGCATTTAGTATTAAACCAAATCAAAATTTTCAAAAATGATACACGCAAAGCAGAACACCCCTGTGTGACAGCCACACGCTGAGACCCTCTGAACAAGGCAGCTGAAACGATTCATTGCCAGCACTTCACCTACACCACTTCCTCTGGTCACACCGCCGTGCTGTGCTGGGGCTGGGCTCCGAGACCAGTGAGCACGTGCCGTGGCATTGCACTGCCTTCCTCTGCAATGAACACGCTGCACATGAACCTACCAACAGGCAGGGACAAAGAGGTTTGGACAGAAAACATTGGTGTCCCTCTCTTGAGACGGAGCGAGGCATCCGAGGACTGGGCAGAAGCGTGCACAAATCCAGCTGACCCTATGAACGCTGCCAATACCCTGCAAAGCACTGGGCCCTGCGGCCTGGGTGTTTTACAGAAGCAGAGAATCAGTCACCTGCAGACACTGTACAGTACAGAGCGCCTTCCTGGCATCTTACATAAGATAAGCAATGCCCCCAGCTCTCTCAGAAGTGCCCTGATGCGGCTCTCAGCTGACAGGAGGCACACACACAGGCGGCCTTCGCAGGTGCCCATCTTTCCAAGAACAACTTTGTGAGCCCAAACCCAACAGCTCCTTCCCCAGGATCGTTATCCCTGACATACGAGACAGCAGCGCACAGCTGGCAAGCAGCAGCCAGCTGCAGAAAGGACAGAGAGAACCTGAACGGCAGCTCGTGTTGAGCAGCCTTATGCATAAGACAACAGCAAATCCTTGCTCACTGGAGAGACCGAGTAAACAGATTAAATGGGATTTAGTAATATGGAATAAATAGGATTCGGTAATGAAACAGCAGAAATTGCTGCTGCTGCGGCTGAAATGGGGAAAAATAATCACGGGAGGTCAGAAAGATCACAAAGTGCCAGGGGCTAGCAAGCTAAGTGCATCCGGCAGGCAAAGACCTGTTTTCTAGGAAAGTGGCTGTAGTTGTTGGCCAATTACACCAGCTTCATCTCCAGCAAAGGACACGCTCCCTGATGAAAGAATATTTTACGGATGCAGCCAGTGGGGAGACAAAGGCCGGGAGTTTCAAAGCGCTGCAGGGGAACCAGCCACGGGGAGCACCAGCCTCCGTGCTGCAGTGCTGCTGCGTGGTGCCAGCACCCAGACCCCAACGGCCAGGGCACGGGGGCACCGCTCGCGCTGCCAGCAGGAGCCCCGTGCCCCAAGAGGAGCCAGGGAGGGCTGGTCCTGGCTCCCTCTCTCTCTGGTCCTTGTGAGGAACACGGCCAGCAGCTCCGACGATGAGCTCGGCGGCTGCTGAATTGCACATGTGCTCACAGAGCCTTGTCCTGCAGACCCCAGCCTGCCGTCCCCAACAGGCCACAGGGAGCACACCTGCGGGGTGCAGGAGACCAGGGAGCAGCTCCTCCGAGAGGACCGCGGCGTGGCCAGGAGCCTGGGAGTCCCAGCCACCAGCAGCACTGACTCCAGATCCTGGCTGCAAAACCCGCTCACCTCCAGGCTCAGATCCTGCCTCGAGCTTCCTTTTTTTGGATCTCTCGTTTTAGGCAAGCTTGAAAGTGTGGTTACACTGAAGAGACTGCTTTTGAAAACTTGCACACGTTCACACATTCAGGGATTTTGTAATTTTCATCATCAGTTTGAGTTTCACACTATTCCAGATCCAACTCATACGTCCCATTTCAAAGCTTTGTTTTAAAATATTTACATGGAAAGCATACATATTTCATTTTCAAAAAAACTGTAATAAATTAGATTTCCAGCAGCTGCTTCCAAGTCTGAGCCTGTAAGCAGATCTATGAGCAATGGGAAGCGTTCTGACACTGAAAGATTGGGCTGCACACAGAAACCAGGGTTTATGAAATGGGCCTACCATTATTCACACAATCAAATCAGTGACCGAATTCAAGCCTTTAAAAAAAAAATACAAGGGCCATGACTCTTTCCAAGCCCCCAATCCATATTTTTTATTCTACTGCTCAAAGAAGTACCTAGGAAGCCCAACTCCAGCAGCACAGCTCAGTATTGCTGCAGCAGAAGTCCTGAAAAGCTCTCACACCTAGCACTTGAACCAGTTTCTGACCCTTGGTTTTGCACCCCCCTGCTCCTGCAAACGCTGCTTACTTGAACTGGTGCTCTCTGGAGCTGCGTATCTTGGAGGAGAACCGCTCAGCCAGCTTCTCCAGGCTCCGGGAGTACTCCAGCTCTATCTCAGCCTTCCTGCGGAAGAACTCCTGCAGGTCCTGCAGCAGCTGCAGGCGCGACTCCGACTGCTGCTCCAGGCATTTGAACTGCTCCACCAGCTGAGTGCGGATCTCTGAATGCACACAAGAGGAAAAGAAAACACAGCGTAAGCAACAAACACTCACAGGAGGGTTGTCTGTCTTGTCATAGAGGAAATCTCACAGGCATTGCTAGAGCAGGCTCCCTCACGCGCCTGAGATTTAATCCAAGGCTTATTAAAGTCAACAGATTTTTTTTCCAAGTGAGAGCTGAAGAATTTCATTCACCAGCCTCATATTAAAACCTTGTTCTTTGTCAACATAAACAGCTGCATAAGTACACAGACCCTCAGAGCTGTTCAACCGCCTACTTGAAACTAGACAACGATGCTTCAATTTGTCTATTACCACCTGAAATTCTGAATTCTTCACTTACAAACCAACTCGCTGTTTGCTCCCCTGTCACCTGAACACCTGCAGAGGAGCTGACAAGGAACTGCAGAAAGCCGGCGCTATAGAGGCACTCCTCACCCCCTGCCCTGCAGAGCTGGTGGCTGCAGTGGCACATCAGCAGTCATTGCTCCGTGCTGGCTGCTGAACTGGCAAGGTTTTACATAACAGTCATGCAGAGCACTGACTGAAATCATAAACCATTTATGGACAATTCCGAGCTCTTTAAATTTGCAAGGATCCCACGTGGAGGAGGTTAAAACTGCTGTGGTGAGGATGTGTTCTTCTTCAACATCCCTTCACATACCAAACAGCGAGCCCCTCCGAGCCTGACAGGTGAGCTCAGAGAGCTGCAGGAACAAGGGCACCCGCAGCAACCTCATTACTGGGTCATTTGGCAAGGGCAGGAACGGGACCGGAGGCTGCAGGCTGCATGAAGGTCACCTAAAAGCAAAAGCTCCTTGGAAATAATGAGCGTGCTGAAAACAAAAAGGTAACTCCAAATTTAATCAGTCACCTGCCGCGGGATCCCCCTGGGCACCCGCACAGAGCCAGCACTGAGGACACGCTGACCTCTTTGGGATTTGCCCCACAGCCTGGCCCACACGCAGCTTGTGGTGCTGCAGGGTTCCTCTGCAGGAGCCGCACAGGGGCACCCGGAGCGCTTCACTGCTGCTTCTGCTACGTGGGGGCAAGGATGCTTTAACACCACGGGGCAATAGTAACCCTGGTTTTGCTACAGACATGGACCACAACGCCCGGAGAAGCTTCCACATTGCAGAAGTCAGGCGTCACGCCTGAAGGCTGGTCCCGTCCCTGGTAGCTGGGACTGCAATTGCTGCTGAAAAACAGCCCAGGCTTTTCAGAAAGGTCTCGTGTACGCAGCACTGCAGCTCTGCTGTCATCAGAAAGCCTGCTCTGAGCGGTGACACCTCACGGCCACCTACGCAGCCGTGGCTTCCTGCAGCCCCCAGCTTTGCAGCCGAGCAGGGACGGGATGCGAGATGGCCAGCTGGCGCTGTCATCCGCAGAGCTCCTCGGAGACGGCTCCCCTGGGGCAGCACGATGGTTGCACGGCGCTGCTCCGCGCCGCCAAGCCCTGGGCAGCGAGCGGTGGCATTCACCGGAGCTCGGGGGGAAAGGGGAGCTGCCTGTGGATTAAGCCTCCTAAACATCTCTGCTACGTTCCTCCAGGATACAAAGGTACCGGTTTCGTAACAAAACATTTTTAAAACCTTCACATTCCCCTGCTGACAAGAGTTTCCTTCCCACACAAGGTCAGTGAAAATTTCATTACATCCCATATGGATTTTACATTCCCACTCCTGCTGGTGCCAACACAGGACTTGCTTTACAGCTCTCTGCTCTGCTGAGCAAGTTTGATATAGATTTTTTTTTTTTTTTAACACAAATTTGGTCTCTAGTTCCCTCGTCATAGAGGATTACAGCCTGAGGTGGTTTCTAGAACAGCTCTTAACAATTGTGGCAATGCACAGAAATACAAAGAATATCAATAATGCTTCTCCAATCTTTTCAGTTTCCAAAATCTCCCTATTTTTTCCCAGATCTGAGCTTCTGCTGCCCATTTGATCTTCGTGTCTGACACAATGTCTCCTCATCTCTGGCAGTGGTCACTCAAGGCAGCTCAGCCACCAGCGACACGCAGCACCTCAGCAAGGCTGCAGCAAGGGTGCTCTTGGTCAGCCGGGCACCAGGAGAGGCACATTTTGACTGTCTTCAGCAGAATTTTTGCCTGTGAGGCACTGCTGTGACATTTCCAAGCTCCCCTGCACAAGTTCACTGGGGCCAGCAGCACCTGAGGACACCGCGGCAGCGAGCGGCCCCCGCAGACCCAGAGCCCATTAGCAGCGACCCCGCAGCCACTGGGCGCCGAGCTGCCACACAGGCAGGTGGAGACGGCCACTCACCCTTAGGACTCATGGTGCATTTTAAACGGAGAAGGGTTGCAATTGAAAACAAAATTAAGGGTTACTGGCATCATTGATGCAGCAGGCAGCAGCAATAACACAGAAAACGACGTTCTTCTGAGCTCCAGAGGGCTCCGTGAGTCAGTCACTCACGAGCGCGGCACCTGACAGAGCCTTCCTCGCTGCTCCCCGCTCCCATAGTTACTGCTCTGCTGCATGCAAGAGGCACCCTCGTTTCAATTAAAATGCACTTGCTCTTAAGTAGGCTTTTCAGAAAATAATGAACAATCCAGGCCGGCAGAAAAGCCTTTTTCCACCCTTCCTGCCTGCTGCCTAGGGAACACGGCGCACTCAGAGGACACCCGTATGTCCTGCCTCGAGGTGGAGCTGGGGCCCAGCCCCGCCGACAGCGCCCGGTGCCCTGCGGCCTCCCTCGGGGCTGGCAGCCAGGCAGGACAGGAGGAGGGCACAACCAGCACCCCGGGTGCCATGATGGGCGCCAGCCCAGCGTGCAGGCCTCACACTGCCTGGCTCGACTCGGCCGACTCACCTCACGGAGAAATGCTTCTCAGGAGAGACCTGAGTAAGACAAGCCCAAAGCACAGGCAGCTGGGCACAGGACAGCTCACGCTCTCTGGAGGCACAGCGAAGGCCACAAGCAGGAGCCGAGGTGCTGGCAGCCCACCGGGTGCTCACCATCACTCAGGGACCGTCCCCTCCACCCCGTGGCTCGCCATGACAGCACCCCTCCTGCCCGTGCCCTGCCTGGCCGTCTAAACGGTGCTAAACATGTCTCAATGACATAGCCCAAGCCCTGCCTGGACTCTGTCTTGGTTCCAAAATGATATTCTTATTTATTTATTTTTAAACCCCACGCTTATGGCTTTCATTGCTAGGACAAAAAAAGGCTCCTTGCCATGACAAGCAAACCTCACTAGAAAAACTCTCCAGCTCTGGCTTTTATCCATCACCATTAGGACGTAAACACAAACACCACAAGTCCACCAGGAGTATAGCTGCCTCACAGTTTGTGTTGTTGAACATGAAATTTGCAGGAACGTTTGCTTTAGGACGAGCTAAAAGCATTTGCCAAAAAGCAGAAAGCAAAGCATGAAGAAAGTCGTGTGGCTGGTCACATTTCCACACCCGTTCGTGTGAAATAATCCCACAGTTCCATACACAATATATGAAACCACAAACAGGGCCAAGTAAGAAGGCCAAAATGAGCTGTTCTCCCAACAAGTGTGCTAGAAAGCCCCCCGAGTTCCCTGAACTCCGCCGAACGACCGGCTCTCCACGTTTGCTGCTTCTTCCCCCAGTTTGTTTGGCTCTGTTTGTAAGAAAGCAATTTGCAGTGTGAGCAGTCCTGCCACTTAAAATGCAGAATCAGAGGCAGCAAAAGCAAGACAAATTATTTCCTCAGCTCTTCTGAAATACAATGGCAGGGATATCGGAGAAAACAAAATTCCTTGGCAAATGAAGGGACAGCAACAACGCTCCGGACAAACGGCAGGACTGCTAATCCAGCCGAGACACGGAACATCTGCACTCAGAAGTCCTGGGGAGCTGGCTTTGCTAACTATTTTCAAATTAATTACCCCACCCCGCACCCACTGACTGCTCGTTACTACCAGGCCACGCACCCGGCCAGGGGAGATGCCAGCAGGGACGGGGTTGTCAGGGGGGACGCAGGGCAGCCCCGCAGCCCTCCCCGAGGACAGGCTGGCAGGGCAGCCAGCGGGACGGGACACGATGGGACGGGACGGGACGGGACGGGACACCCCACCAGGCAGCACAGAGCTCTGGTGTCTTCACACCCAATATTAGCCGGGCAAAACCTCAGCCTCCAAGACTTTCAAATCTCCCCAGGCAGGAGCCTACGGCCCTTGCAGAGCCTGGATGACAGATCCCACGGTCAATCCAAGATTACCAGAAAATCTTATTACGAGAAAAACCTCAGACATCTAAGCTACGGTGGGTTTATAAATGAATGGCAACAGTAAAAATTGCAATCAAAAAAAAAATCCACAACCCAGAAACTTGGAGTTATTCAAAACCTTTCAGAAAACTGAGAGCTGAGTGGGTATGCAGTTGTTGGGTACAAATATAGGAAGGGGAGTGGAAACAGCCCCAAAGTGGAAACAGCCCCAAGAAAGCAATGATTTAAATCAGTACTAGCATGAGATGAGCAGACGGGCCATGAAGAAAGTCAGGTGAGAAATCAAAAAACTGTAGTGTCCTGGGCCAGGCAGCCGGAGGCGTGTGACGCGACGTCGCTGCGCTGAGGATGGCAGCTGATGACACCGTGCTGGGGACATGGAGCTGCTCGTGGCCAGCTGGGCTGGATGTCTGGGTGGCAGCTCCTCGGCGGCCCTACACGCCGGTGGAAGGAGGCGTGGGCTCAGGGGAGCTGTATTTTGACATTGCGATTGTTACAACCCAGTTACAAAACTGAACCCGGCTGAAATCTTGTGCATGACTCGCAACAAAACACTGGGCTAATACAGACAATGGCAAAGAGCTACAGAGAGGAAGCAATCCTTTCTGATGCGGCCTTTGTAACACCAGGCACTGCTCCCACGCTGCCACACGAGGATTTGCAGCTGCTCAGACATCTATCAGGCAGCAGCCGCCGCGATGCCCGCGCGCAGCGGCAGAGCTCAACCAGTGTCAACAGAGAGGTCGGTTGCACAAAGTGGGAGAAAGATCTCCAGGGAAAAGTGTTTTTGTCATCGTTTTCTTGACACAGACCTTCTCCAAAGTGCTCTCTCTGGCTACAGCACACGGGGCTGGCAGCACGACAACGGCTGAGCCCCACTCTTACTGCGGCAGCCCGGGGTGAGGGCAGCTCGCACCAGCAATGGAACCAACTGAACCTGAGGTACTGGTGTTTGACTTCAGACACGGACCTTCAGAAATCCTGGAGCCAGTGTGACTACACCACAGCAAGACCAACCCTCCCATCTTCAGGGAGCGCTGCATTCGGGCTGGAAACTGGCATCCACAGGCGTGCCAATGAAAACAGGCACTTTCTCTAGGTTTTTCAAGGCTCTGGAACAGTGCTGCTTGGGTTGATGCTGACGTGCTGGCCAGTAGATCAGGTTAAATCTCATTTTTTCCTATCCTAGACTGCTCATCTCATCCCTTCCCCAGTGAGGACAATATTGGCAGGATGCACAGAGACAGTGTGATTACACGCGTTCAAATAACATACCTCTGACAACACAGCTGATGCAGTGCTTTACAAAGAACAGAATTCTTTGGGGCTAACTGTGGCCAATTTGAGCATTCAAATGAGAAGTAACATGCTTGTGTGGAGAGGTCAAGATGAATACAGTACGCTCAGTTCCAGGTCATTATTAACGTGTTGCTACTTCCACCGGGTCCGCCCTCAGTTTACTGAAGGTTATTTTCCTTCTTTTTTTTCTTTTTTTTTTTTTTTTTAATCTAACAATGAAACCCCCAGATGAATGCTGCTAGTTTAATGCAACTTTTACCAGTGGTGTCTGTTTTTATTATTCCCTTACTGTGTCCTCATATATTTCATATATTCTCCTGGGCAAGAGAAACTCTGAGTTTCAGAAACTCACAAACACGATGTTGAAATCCTGGCCATGGATGAAACTGTGGCAAAACTCCCACCAACTTCAATGGAGCTAGGATTTCATCCTAGCAAATGCAGTAAATGAGACAACCACATTCTCCAGAAGTTATACTGCAAGTCTCTCCCTCTTCCAGTAACCCCTGGCTCCAATACTTCTTACCTCAAATGCTGATAAAGGCCAGGCTCCTTAACTGGCATCAACCACAATGGAAACAAACACACACCCACAAAATCCAGGGTGGACCTGATGATGTTATGGGTCTTTTCCAACCTAAATGATGCTATGGTTGTAAGCTGATTGGCACCCTACTTTGCCATGTACATCTACTCTAACAATTACTTTCTTCATAAACAGTAAAATCTTGAACAAAAAATCAAAGTAAGTCTGAGTGAAACAACTGCAAGCTAAACAGCAGAATCACTGTTGGTAATTGCACCTTTCCTCATCGCATCTGAGGGCAAACAACCTGATAACGAATAGCAGCGCTTTCTGTTGTCATACCTGTAACACGAAGCTCACAACCTGCCAACCTTTATATCAATCTGTGTATTTGCCCCAGTGTGACAAATTCAGGCAGATCCCGCCAGAGCCTGCTGCCCAAAGAGAGCAGCACGGGCACTGCAGCAGGACCAGCCCCACCAGAGGGTGCCCGCTGGAGTTGTCCCTGGCCGGGGCACTCAAGGTTGTTCTGACCCATACGAGCTCTCTGGTGTCTAGTAAGGAGTGAGCTCCTGGGGGAGATTTTCCTGCTGCTATTTTGTGGAGGAAGTTGAGATATTTTTTTCCTCCCCAGCCATATTTTCTCATGAATATGCCATACATAAGACAGACACGAGAACCCTGGTTCTGGCCACCAAAGCTACTGGCGGGTGTTGCACATGAACGCAGAGCAACAGCCTGTGCTTGGCTTCTTTAGGAATCCAGGGTTAAAAAAAAAAATTGGTCTCATGGGGAGATGAGGTAATAAGAAACACAGAAGGAAACACCCCTGAGTAAGGCTTAGGGCATTTGCAAAGGGCAGAACAAGGGAAATTCCAACCAAGGCAACCTTGGTGATGGACTCACCAAGCGGAGAAACACCACTCCCTCCTCCACAGCGGCTGAGCAACTTTCATCTGCAGAAAAGTGAACAAAAAAAAAAAAAGCAATAATCCCCCCAGACGTGAACTGCTACCGGCATGTGCTGGCAGGTCACCTCACCTTCCAGAACTGCTTTATGTTCGGCAGGAGTTATCATACCTGAATAGTCCTGTCTGTTCTGGAGACCACTTGCTGGCTCAGAAATGCCATAAGAAGGCATTTCTCACTGTTTATCTACTAAGCAAAGTTTCTAATGAGGAAAGTTTCTAATTTGAGTAAGGTAGTAACTCAGAATTTATCTGAAATAAAACAGACCTGTTACAAAGTCCACAAATGAGCATCATATCGCAAGTTTTGGACAGGCTTATGAAGCAAAACCAATCCTACACAGGGAAAAGCAGGTAAAAAAATTGCAGTGGAAGAAGCCTGAAAGTTAAAGCTCGTGAGGGTCGGTAGCCTGTACTGAAACTGAGAGTCACAGCAGGGCAGCACAAGCCAGGAGGGAAGCCTGGGGCCAGCAGCACGGTCCCCGCCATGCAGCGGTGCTGCAGCCGACGCGACCTGCCCATCCTTCAGGGGTTGGACCCAAGGATCTCTGGAGGGCCCTTCCAAGCCCTACAGTTGTGTGACTCTGTCCTCGCCCCGCGGGGCCTCCTGGCAGGGTTGGTCTCGCCAGGCCGAGCACGCTCCTTCCCCAGGAGGTCCCATTGTCGGCAGGCCCCCGCCGCAGGGCCCCGCCAGCGCCAGGCTCGGCGTCGGGCAGCTGCTCGGATGCCACGGACAAAAGCAGGGTTTCTCTGGCAACGGGGCGCGATGAAGGCTGCCAGGAACCTCCTCCTGCCCCGGCTGCCTCTGCACAGTGGGACCAAGCTGAGGGGCTCAGCGCCCATGGGGTGGCAGGAGCAGGCCTGGGCCTGGCCGCGGAGCGGAGCAGCAGTGGCATTGGGCCTCCTCTGGCCTGCACCGCACCTCTGCAGCCCAGAGCTGAGACAGGTTGCTTGCAAAAAAACTCAGAAATGCATTAAAAAAAAAAGAAGATACCTACAATGTTATTTTTAAACACCATAAAATAGAATCGCCTCTAAGGCTCAGAGATCAACAAGAACTGCGGCATTTACTGCCCTGAACAATACACACAAAGAACACAGGTGATTTTGAAGGAAACCTAGTGCCTGAGAAGATGCTGAACTCTCTGTCCAGGAGAACAATGTCTTCAGCTGATCTCCAAAATGGACAGTCTAGGAGAGCTGTTCCTGTAACATATGTTTCACCCCACTGATTCGTGACAAGTGAGAAAATATGCTTGGCAACAAAACCCATTATTTTCCTCACAACTGGGATTAGACCCAATAGTTTATTGCAAATATAATATGGCAAGTTGGACTCAAAGGAGAATCCAGTTCTTCTACAAATATGGAATACACTGCAAGGGCTACTTGACTCCAAGCTTCTTTTATTTTCTCCTCCAGACTGAGCACGTTTTTCTTTCACTAAACACCCAACCCTCTTCCAGCAGAACTGCCTCTTATGTATTTTCTAGCACTTTGCCATCCTGTTTTTCAACCATATGCACCGTTCCCCTCGGCAGAGCCCTTGCATACATGTACACCATCCAACACAGCGCTGGGCCTGGTTCAGAATTAAAATGCCAGTGGGGCCACTGGAGCTACACAGACGGGAGCACCTGGAGCAAAGCACTGCCCGCGGAGCACCCCTGGTGGCAGAGGTGCTTGAGAGACCCAGGGAAGGAGCAGAGCAAATGGCTCACGGCGAGTAACCATGTCTCCCTCCTCACACGTGCTGCTATTGGCAATCCTGTCCAGAAGCAGACAAGGTATTTGGCTCTTAGCAACACAGAGACAAGCCTTTAATCCAAAGCTGGAAGTTTCAGATTTCAGAAAATAATTAAAAAATAGGGAAGAAAAACACTGCTCAAGTCCAAACCCTGATCCTATAGCATTGGCTTTCTTTCATTCAACTTTTTTCGTGCATTTTTTTAACCCCCAGTTTAGCCGGGTGCGGCAGGAGACAGGCCGGGGGGCTCCATCACACCACACCACACCACACCGCCGGGCTGGGCCTTCTTGCCCACGTGGGCTCTTAGGGCACCATGTGCTGGGCTCTGAGGTAACCTCCTGGCTTGTAACTGCTGAAAAAGGAAGTGAAAACATGTGAAACTAGATCTTAAATTGAGTAGTTTCCTCCTCAGAAGAAACTCCCTGCCCTGCAGGCCCCGCAGGGCGCGGGGAGGCCGGGAGCAGCGTGTCCCCAGCCCAGGCCGCAGCCACGAGGAGCACCATGAGGAGTGCCCTGGGCCACGGCTTCCCAGCATAAGAAACATGACTGTGGCTCTCCAGCTGCTGCTCACGGGCCGTCTTCCTCCCCATTCTCTGCAGTTACCTGCCGGGTTTGTTTCTAATGAGACTCCCCTGCAAAGCTAACGCCTCCGCAGAAAACCCAGCGGATAAATAAACCAGCTCAGCTCTTTCCCACCGGCCACACTTCCTGGAGCAGCAGCCCTGCTGACAGATGCACACAGACATCAGTGTACAAGCGTGCGTAGCACGGCCTGCTCTTTGGAGTCTTATTTTCATGAGATGTGTTTGCTCCTCCATCCCAGTACAGACAGGTCCTGCACACCCACACGCAACCACTGGTCAGAAGGGTGCAGGGAGACGTTTGTGCCTTCCCCGACCGAGACGCCAATGCCTCTGCACTGGGGCAGCAAGCAGCAGCCTTCTGCAAAGCGACACAAGCCCAAGGTCTGCCTGAGCAACCTTCCAGCCCGCGGGCAGCGGCACCGTAACAGGGAATGCCACATGCAGAGAAAGCCCTGCCAGCCATGGCAGCCTTCTCTTCCTATCCCCTCCTCTCCAGCCTGCAGAAACTAGACCAGGCATCCTGAGAGACCAGAGCTGCAATCAGCACAGCGATCCAGAGAAATAGTCGGAGCCGAGGAAGCTCCAGAGCAGTTGCCTGCAGCCACCTCACTTCCCACTCCCCTCCAGGCCACGGGCTCTGCGCCTAACAGCACGCGAGCCAAGGCCATCTGCAGGCATGCAGGACGCCAGACAGGAGTGCTCTACGCCAAAGAAAAGTTGGTGGGAACAGATCTGGGGCAAAAAGTGATTTATTTTGTAAAAGCCACCTGTGATTGTCACTGTTCCTACAGACAAAGCGGCATCACGCTGCTTTGGCAGACACAGCTTCCAGGAAACTGCGTTCGTTTCTTTCTGGTTAAAAGAAACTTCACGTTCGCCTTATCTTACGAAAAACATCTCTTTCTCATCATTGTTTCTTCCTTCAAAGAATTTCAGAGCAGTTTGCACTAGCACGTCTACTAGCCTTCTTTATAGGTCAGAAAGGAAATACGCACAACAAATGATGAACAAAGAGAAATCTATTTTTTTACATACAAGCTCAAGTGACAAGGGAATGGCAGTGAGCCGCAGGGCTGTTCCTGGCCTCCTGCTCAGAAGCATATTTAACACCGCCTTGCCTGTAACACCTTCTTGCAACTAACACCAGTGCCCCAGTACAACTGTGTCCTTCCTGCTTCAGAGATGCACCTCGTTAGTCAGCCTCCTAACGAACACTCCCCCGCACGCAGCAGATGCGTTGCAGTGTCTGTGTTCTGCAACGGTAGTGTTAGAAAGACAAATGCCAGCCCCGATTTATGGCATTGCTTCAGGAAGGAGAGGTTTGGCTGAGCTTGCTGCAAAGGCTGCCAGCAAGAGAGGATCCTGGAGGAAAAAAAAATAAAATCATCCTTTTCCTGCTTTGTACGTGCAAAAAGCATCACATTTGGTCTGCAGCCACTGGCAGCCTCAAACCAAAGCACTCCTACCAGAGCACACAAAAACTGCTGGCTTGAAGAAAGCTTTGTAAAATAATTTTTTTAAAAGGGGAGTTTGGGGTCAGGGCTGGGCAAGTCCTCGTCACTCCAGGTGTCTCTGACAAGGCAGAGCTGAAGTGAGAGTTGAAGCTCTGCACTTTCCCTTCCATAAAGCCCCTGTCAGGACCTAAATACCATTATGATTTTATGAATTAAAGTACTAACAGGAGACAACTGACAGCAGAACGTGTCCAGAACACTATCACTGGGGATGTAGGAACAGTCCTAAAAAACCACGGTTTTGCTCAAAACAGGGTGCTGGGACAGTCACAGCACACCCAGGGTCGCACTGTTCTGACAGGCCTTTACCCACCGAGCGGCCTTGTCGGAGCCCCTGGAGATGCCCCAGCACACTGCTCCCACGTAGCAGGAGGGAAGAAATCCTCAGGTACAACAGGACTCCAGCAGCCTCTCCTCCCCAGCGGGGAGGGCTCTGTGCCCCTACCAACGCCACCAATGCTGGCACAGGCTGGTGGCGTTCAGCCCCTCCGCAGCCGGGGAGAGGCTCTGCGCAGCACCGCCCGGCCCATGTGCAGAACAAAGGCAGAGCCGGGCAGCTCCCAGACAGCTCCCTGGAACACGGATCAAAGCTGAGGTGGCGACAATGGAGGCTTGAAGTCATTAAGCTGGTCAAGCACTTGAACCAGTCAAACCTCTCCCACGGAGAAGGACCACAGCCGAGGATCTCACAGGCTGCTGCTCACAGCCCGCTCTGCTTGCGAGCCACGTACGCGGCAGCGCTTGCTCGGCCGGCGGGGAGGTGGCGTTTGGCAGGGGCTGCTGCAGGCTGCACCTGCAGAAGCCACCGACTGCTTGCTTTCCTCACACACCATCAGCTGCAAGCAGACTTGCTCGCGCTGGAAAGGCACTGTGCAGCAGAAATGCAGGACAAGCTTTGGGTGAAGCAAAGCAGCCCGTTTTCTTCCATCAGCATGCAGCGCTCCCAAATGCACGCAACTTCTCCCTGCTTGGAAAGCCTGCTTTCCTTGGACAGCAACTGGGAAAAAAAATAGTATTAATATTAATAGCCTCAGGACCAAAACTTTCCACGGATCAGGACTGTCTGACAACAAATGTGATGGTGTGTTGCAATTATGTTTGATTTAAAAACAGAAACAGAATTTCAAATTTCCAAATGAATTCAAGCATAGACAAAAAAACACCCAGATAAATCCATAAGCAAAACTGGTCCTCAAGTGAACGGACTGCAGATTTTTCCGTGGGGCGTCAGCAGCTCTCACATACTGAGCGCCTAAATGCCAGCCCCTAATGAATTCAATGCGCTGATGACTGCACTGTTTTCTAAAGAACTTGGCAAGATGTTCAGCATTATTAGAGAAGAGAGGAAAAACATAAAGCAGAATTTAGTCATTTTATACCTTTTCTTCCAATAACTGAAGAAACACCCATGCTGTGTCAAGGTAACTGCAGACATTTCCATCGGAAGATGAGGCAGGAGGGCCTGATGCCAAGAGGAGCCAGCTCCACAAACCTGGCTCCAAACTTCCCACCAGAAGCACTCAGGGATCAGAGCTGTTTTGAGAGACATCGGCGGCATCCTGCAGTTTTCGTTAGTCCCTCAGGAGAGGCTTTTGCTGTCCTCCCCCAGCAGGGAGTCACTCCTCAGAGCGCCATCCCGGCGAGCTCAGTCCCACCTACGAACTGGGGCAGAGCAGCAAACCCCTGCTTCATGGCCCGGCTGCCGCCAGCTCTCAGAGGTCCAGTTTTCAGTCTGTACAATATCGAGTTCACCTTCGCCATAGAGAAGTTTTCTTTGACTTCAGTCTCCAACAAGCCTTGGCCTAAACTGTGAGCTGTCCAGAAAAGCCAGCCGTATGACAGCCTCCCTCCTGTAGTCAGTAATTCTTTCTGGAGAGTAATTTTCCTTCTCTCTTCACAATAATTGCCTTGTCAGTCAGAACTGACCCAGGATCTTGCAGCAGCCTCCTGCACACACAGCACACCTCCAACCACAGCGGGCGGTCATGCAGCCAGCAGCAGAGGAGTCGTGCATGTGCAGCTGTGCGTGTCCTCGCGGGTGTGCACGTCCTGCTGGGGGCAGCCAGAAGCCCAGACGTCCGACCCCTGCGGAGCACGCAGAGCAGAATGGAGCTGAAGCACAGGCACTGAATGGGTCGGTCAGGACAGGGCTCACAACGCCCCGCCGGGAGCAGGGCCGGCAGCACGTTGGGAACATGGTGGGGAAGGGCGAAGGGGGACACAGCAGGGAGCAGCCAGCAGCCAGGCCCCCTCCTCCAGAGGAGAAGGGATGCCAGCGGTGCTCTGGGTTCAAAACACACAACGCCCGCGGCAGCGGATGAAGCCAGCAATATCCATTTAAAGCCATGAGTCTTTACTCTTGCAGAGAAAGGTGCCACCTCGGTGCGTAACACCTCTGTACACCCCGTAACACCTCCTTGCCCAGTGGGATCGATGCCCTGCCGTCATTCCCTGCACAACCTGGGCACTGCAAGCCCTGGGGCCACTGGCAGGGGCCGAGGCTTTGGGCAGCAGCAGTGTTACTCCAGGAGTAGCCCAGGATTGCTGAAGGTGGGGCCTGGCCCAAAAGGACTACAGCAAGAGGATGTTTAAACAGATCTTAGAATACAGCTACTTCTTACAGCAGCCCCTGAGCTATACGGGACATACAGTAGTGCCAATGCAACCGTTTAAATGGGACCAGACAAAAGCACAGAGGAACCCAGCGAGGAGTCAAAGCCAGCGCTCACACAGCAGCTCCGGGATCCGCCAGGACACGCGGGCTGCTCACGCCGCGGGATGGCCGGGAGGCACCGTGACAGCCCTGGATCGTGGTGGGAGGGGACCCAGGGCTGGGGAGGCTGCGGCCAGAAACATCTGCAGCAGAGGAGAAGCTGTGTGCGCTGCGATTCTTCACCAGAGCATCACCCTTACCCCGCTATTGGCACGGGGCCGGCCTCCTCAGACCCAGCCTGGGTAACTCCTGAGGCTGCCCCCATTCGGAGTAGGGTCTGGTTTATTTCACTGCATTCCACAGAAAACTAAAAAATTAACCTGAATCGGATCTTCTCCCTTCCTCTCTGCAGGAAGAGAAACGTGCACACGCAGAGCCCCTTCGGCAGGTCGTCACCCACGGCCCCGGGGGGGATGCTGGAGCTGCGGCTGACCCTCACTTCCAAGCTGTGGTTTACCACGAGCTGCTGCCGAGACCAGACAAGCTCTGGGGGCTAAATCTAGGCAGCCAAAGCACATACTTCACCAAACTTGGAGGAGTTGTGGACTCAAATGAGGGCGTAAAGGCCTTACAGAGGGATCTGGACAGGTTGGAGAGCTGGGCGATCACCAACCGCATGAAGTTCAATAAGAGCAAGTGCCGGTCCTGCACCTGGGACGGGGAAACCCTGGCTGCATGTACAGACTGGGCGATGAGACGCTGGAGAGCAGCCTGGAAGAGAGGGATCTGGGGGTCGTGGTAGACAGCAAGTTGAATATGAGCCAGCAGTGTGCCCTGGCAGCCAGGAGGGCCAACCGTGTCCTGGGGTGCATCAAGCACGGCATCGCTAGTAGGTCAAGGGAGGTGATTGTCCCGCTCTACTCTGCGCTGGTGCGGCCTCACCTCGAGTACTGTGTGCAGTTCTGGGCACCACAGTATAAAAAGGACATGAAACTGTTGGAAAGTGTCCAGAGGAGGGCTACGAAGATGGTGAAAGGCCTGGAGGGGAAGACGTACGAGGAACGGCTGAGGTCACTGGGCCTGTTCAGCCTGGAGAAGAGGAGACTGAGGGGAGACCTCATCACAGTCTACAACTTCCTCGTAAGGGGGTGTCGAGAGGC
The DNA here is from genome assembly GCF_964035555.1 of Netta rufina. Classification (NCBI taxonomy): domain Eukaryota; kingdom Metazoa; phylum Chordata; class Aves; order Anseriformes; family Anatidae; genus Netta; species Netta rufina. The sequence continues at coordinate 22,594,863 of NC_140133.1, forward strand.
AGGAGACCTTTTCTCCATTAACACCAGTGACAGGACCTGCGGGAACGGGGTTAAGCTGAGGCAGGGGAAATTTAGGCTGGACGTCAGGAGGGGGTTCTTCACAGAGAGGGTGGTTGCACACTGGAACAGGCTCCCCAGGGAAGTGGTCACTGCACCGAGCCTGTCTGAATTTAAGAAGAGATTGGACTGTGCACTTAGTCACATGGTCTGAACTTTTGGGTAGACCTGTGCGGTGTCAAGAGTTGGACTTGATGATCCTTAAGGGTCCCTTCCAGCTCAGGATATTCTATGATTCTATGATTCTATGATTCTATACTTTCAAGTTTTCTCCTGCTTTGTAAGGAGACCAGCCAGCAGGAGGATTAGTCTGGTACCTCGCAGAGCACAGCCACAGCTCACACAAATGTAAAATGTAAAAAGGAGCACAAGGACCTCAGACCCTGACACCAAGCCCAGGAGATGAATGTGGGAGCTCGGCAAAGAACAGGACTTGCAGATTATGTTTTATAATTATTTTTTAAAGCAAGCAGGAGCAAGAACATACCATCTCCCTGAACGCAGAGATAAGCAGTGTTTAGGAAACGGGTCTGCTGTTACACGGCCAGCAGAGTTCAGGTGAGCACGGACAGCAAAGACCAAGCCCCACTGCCTGGGGACAGGCTGCCACAGCTGGGTCACACCTTGACACGCCAGCACGCTGAGCAAGTGCCCTGCTGCTGCCAGCCACGAGACTGCCCCGTTCCAAGCACCCCCTCACCTCCCCTGCGTGGCTTGGACACGTCCTTCCTTTATTTAACCATCCCCGTAACCACCCACTGCCTCCACCTTTCCTTTCCTTCTTCTCCTAGGGACAGCAGTGAGGACACAGCACAAGAGCTGTGAAGGAGAACAGCATCCCCTGGCAGCGAGGGGCACTGCGCTGAGCAGCTGCAGGGCACACCGTGGGCAGCCCCAGTACCTCTGTGACCTACAGCCCAGTTCCCCACAGGCTGAACTGCCTGCATCTGCCTCCACTTTTGTCTGACCGTGAGCGACACAGGGGACGTAAATCTCATTTACTCCCCGTGCACTTTGTTGTCTGGGCTACGCTGCCCCGCACTGATTGCACTGAGGTACCGGGGGCTGCGATTTATGGGACTGGGGATGGAACGAGCCCAAGGAAGCACTTAGCAATGCGAGACGTGGCTCCTGGTTTGGCTTGTCTTGGTTTCCAACGAGCCGAACTGCCACCAGCCCACAGACACCACCCCGGGGAAGCAGCCAGCTCCGAGCCCCCATCCCGTGGACCCTCCTGAGCATCCCCTGCCTCTCCTCAGAGGCCCCGTCCCGCAGCGCCCCGCAGCCAGCTGTAAGCGTGCTGATGTAGTGACTACACAGCACCTGAACAGAACGCACATCTGCACACACAAAAGGAAATAAACGCAACAGAGGAGGCGAGGCAAACACTGCCCGGACTGGGTTAGGCCGATCCCTCACTAAACACAGCCAGGAGGAGACATCCAGCAGCACGAATGCTTGATTCGGATCTGGCCTAAGCTACAGGAAAACATTTCTCTGACCACCTTGGAAAAACTGGTGGAGTTTACAAAGGGGCAGAGAAGGAGTCAGAGCAGGTCCGGCTGAAACGTTCAGAAGAGAATTGCAAAGCCCTTCACAAAGAACAGTCCCAGCTCTGTGCTGGGCTAGGGGCATGCAGCAGCCACCCACAGCTTTTCAGCACGCAGGTTGCTGTGCTGCTCTGCAAGTCTGACAAAAGAAACAGAGCCAAAACCAGACCCGTCAGCTTTCAGAGGACACGAGCAGCTCGGTTTGCTGGACAGGAGGCAGGCCAGGTTACGAAGTCAGGCGCTTTCCCGGGTGAGGGATGCAGGAACGGGAGCGTGAAGGGGAGGTGGAAAGCCGAACGGCCGGCAGCTGGCTGCTGCACCGCTGCCTTTGCTTGGTAGGAACACAAGAAAGAAGCAAGACATCCATAAGAGCCGGTTAAAGCGTTAGAAAGAAGGAGCCAAAGAGCCCAGTTGTTGTGTTTGCTCAAGATTTAAGAAGAACAAAAGGAAGTGCCACGAAAGCAGATGGCGTGCCTTTCCCTGGGGAGAAGGGCGTTCTGCGCAGGGCTCGGGGGTGCAGCAGCTCTGAGGCCCCTTCCCGGCTGAGAAACCAGCGCATTCAGCCCAGGGGCATTGTCCCTGCCAGCTCGGATGGAGGAAGCCTTTCAGGCGCTGAATGCCCCCGCTGACGTCACCAGAACTCTCTGCTTTGGGCTATTAAAATGCAAAAGAGAGTCTATTTAAACTTGGAGAAAGAAAGGGAGCTGTACAAGAATGTGAATCGCACCCCGAGCCACCGAAAGGGAATGAAGAAGAAGATCATTAAGTGGTTCATTCCAGCACCTCGCGCCCCTTACTCCAGGCAGGGAAAGCTGCACAGCTGCAGGGGCAGAGGCTGCTGCAGCCACCGCGGGTACCTGCGGGCAGGGCGCTGCCAGCCCTCGGCAGAGCACCCCCAGCACAGCCCCAGCTCTGTGCGGGTCACCCCGCGGCAGCCGAGGGGTCTGGGCGGCCACAAACCCACCGCAAGGAGCCTCGTGCAGGCAGGTGCCTTGCCCCTCTGTGTCTGTACACGAGTAAGGTGCAATCATTCCTTGCAGAACTTTTCGTCTAGCATCTCAAAGCAACTTGCAAACTGCAGCACTGCAAACCTCACCCAGCCTCTGAGGAGGAGGAAGGGATTGCTAGGCCAATTTTACAGATCAGGAATAAATTGTTTCCTCACTCTTCGCCGTTCCTGCCCCCGGCTGTGCCATTCTGCCGTGCAAATGCGCTCGTGCTTTGCGCCAAGGCCAAACGGCTCACAGCCTGGGAAGGCCGCAGAAAATGACAAGTAAAAACAAAGTGCAGAACAGCAGTCTCCAGTTCGGGAGCACGAAGAACTCGGCGTGTCTGACAACAGCCGCTGCCCAAGGCTGGGGGCACGGGGAAGCTGCCAAGGTGGGGACGGCCGGGCCATCGAGCAGAGCCGCTGCCTGTGCGCCCTGCATGGGCAAGGGGATCAGAGCATCCTCCCTGTGAAACCTCCGAGCAAAGCGCTGAGCAGGAAGGCTTGTAAGGCACACGCGCTGGAAATGCAAGAAACGGGCACATCTTTCGGGAAGAGCATTAAAGCAAATGGCCAGGCAGTGCAACTGCTGAGCACCGACCCCACGGAGGGGAAGCCAGGCGGCACGGAGTGACCCCTGCAGATGATCGTGCCCCCGCTCCAAAACGTCCTGTGCACCACCAGGGGCTGAGGGTACCTCACTTGGAGCATGTCCTAACCACCTAGAAAGGCTCCATGTCCTCCTGGTGAATTATCCCCACCGTGTGATTCCAGCAGAACCCGCATCGCACACTGCCTGCTGCCGGGATCTGCCCCTCGACCTCCCTGCGGCACACGCGACCACGCGCAGTCATCTGGGGAACCGACGGTGCCTCCTCCTCCTCCTCCTCCTCCTCCTCCTGCTGCTGCCTCAGCCAGACGTCAGGCCGAGGCTGACACTGCTCTGCACTCCTCCTCCTTTCCTGGAAAAAGCCTCACGTTGGAAGAAGTAAGAGAAACCCATGCCATGGCCAATAAAAGAACACTGTCCGCAGGCCCAGCCAGCTTGGAAACTGCAGGAAGGAAGCAGGAAGATAAGGAGGAATTCCATCCTCGGTGCCTTTCTGTGAGAGGAGGGAGCCGGCACAGCCCTTCCCTAGCACCTGCACGGTCAGCTTCAGCTGAATGGAACAGCTGAGAAAAACTCCCTGAGATATCGGACACACTGCGGTACTGCAGGACTGCGCGGACATTCAGAAGGCAAAGAGTGTGCACGGAGAAACCACGAGGTGCAGAGCCTCTCTAAAGGGCTTTCCATGCCAGACAGGATCCCAAACACACACTGCACTGTTCCATGACGAGTTCATCATCCACCACAGACCTTGAGTACATTTCAGGCTGCAGACAGCTCAGCTGGAGGCTAACAATATGCCCTGCACTGGGATCACTGGCTTGTGCAGCTGCCGCCCACAAAGCAGAGGGAGAATCACCCTCAGCGCTTCGTTTCTGTACGAGCCTTCAGCTCCTGTGGCACGGAGCGATCCCGTTACTTCCTTCCCCCAGGAAGATCAGCATAAAGCATATTGCCTCCTCTCACCATCTTCCCCAGCATCCCAGGCTTTATTTATTAGTGGGCACAGAACCAGCTGGAGATGGATAAACAATACGAATGAAAACACAGAAATATCCTGTCGGTACAGAGCTCTTCCTCCTCCCAGACAATGCATCCTCGAGAGCAAGCAGAGGAGGGGCCGGCACCGACTGCAGCAGGGCAGGCGCCTCCACACCCAGCCCAGCTCAGCTCCTGCTGGCCCCAGCGCCAGGTCAGCCTCGTGCTGCGCTTGTCTTTGCCAGCGGGATGGCACGGGTGCACACTGTACTTTTGTCCCCAGACCACACTGGTTCTTCTGTGCTCACCCTTCACCCATTTCCTTCTCCTGGCACCGCCTCACTGTGCAGAGACCCCCGAGCTACTGCAAGGCATGGGCACGCTCCCGCGGACCCCTCCCTGGGCCAGCAGCGAAAGGAAAGCATTAAATTCCCACCCAGAAAATACCAAAGGGCACTAAAATACCAAAGGGCACTAAAGCTCCAAAGGTAATAGGGCAGCTGACGAGAGGCAGAGAGGCAGCAGGCAAATGCAGGCGATGTGCACCAAGACGCGTGGCTTTCCCCGAAGGACCACGGACCAAGGCGTGCTCCCAGCAGCTACAGCTCTGGCTAAGGTCAGCTGGCTCTGCAGGTGTCTGCCACCCCTAGAAAATAATCCCACAAATATTTTACTGCATCCACTTGGTATGCACATAGCCAGAAGGTCTGCAGTGCTGTCTCTGGAGGGCTCTCCTGCCATGCTGTCCTTTCATCGCACTTGCAAGGAAGACAAGGTTTGGATGTAAGCATTCCTTCTGCTGAAGCACTGCAGAAAAACAGCAAATACCTTCCTTCTTTTCCGCTCACACTCAGATGTGCAGAATTCTCAGGTTCTCTGAATTCACATCCCTTCATGCAAAGCAAAAAATACGGGGCTTTTGGGCTGACTGAGGTACAAATCAAATAACATTGCCTTTAAAGAGGAAAAAAAAAAGAATGTGCCATCCTAGCAGGGTGAAGCAAATAAAGATTTCAGTTTGATTCTTTGCACACTAACCACCTGGAAGCAGATCTGACCTTCGTTCAAACACCCTGCCCAGTGCCAGCCCGAACTCCCACTGCCTGACCCCCCCTGGGAGCTGGCACCCACCCGAGCCGTGCCGGGCAGCGCGGGGCCAGCCCCGCAGCACAGCCCGCAGCAGTCCCTGCCCTTCAGCTTCCTGCAGCCTTGTTTGAACCCCGGGCCGCACACAGCTGACAGCACTGCTGCCAGAGCTCCCTCCTTGTACCTCAGGCTGCGAAACTGCACCTTGCAGCTAAAACACACGAGAGAAAAAGCAAGCCCAGGAGCTCCCGTGTTAGTCATTTGCAGCTGCTTTGTGTGAGCTGCGGGCTGTCAGCAGAGCGGCTGGCACACAGATGCCGTTCGGCCTCGGCTCGTGCAGCCCCACAGGCCACGGGGCCTGGCAGTCAGCAAGGAGCCCCGCGCGCTGCGTGCGGTGTAGCTGCTGTCTGCTTTTTATAAATTCCTCCCGAAGCAGATTGCTAATTGCTCCTGATTTCTGCTCTTCTAAAATAAGCTCAGACTGCAATCTGCATAGATGCTGCAGGAGGACTGATGAACTGCCCGCCCACCTGGAGCTCCAGCAAGGCGCAGCACGCGGGCACGGCTCCTGCCGCACACCGGGGCCAGCCCCACACGGACACCTCGCAGCGCGGTGCGGCCCCGCGTCCACAGGAACCTCGAGCACCCAGCGAGGTCAGGGAGCACGGGGAGGAACCCCACGCTGATGCCAAATTGGCTGCGCCCTGCATGCGGCACAACACCCCTGGCTTGTGTCAGCTGGTGTTGTGGGGGCTCTGAGCACCCATGGCTCTGCTGCCGCCCCGTCCCACGCCCCAAGCAGCGCCCCTGGTCCCTGTGATGTGCTGGCAGGCTGCAGGGGCACACGGGCACTGCTCTCTGCAAAGCCACGGGTTTTATGGAGGGTAGAGCAGTGCTGGAAGTGAAGACTAGAAGGACGCGCAGGAACCCGCATCGCCGAGAGCAGGCTGGGGCAGCACGGGGAGGCTCGGCGGTGGCACGGCCCCGCAGGGAAAGCGAGCAGCGTGCCGCGGGGCTGAGCCTCGTGCTGCAGGTTGCAGCTGCAGACGGTGGCACCGAGCAGCAGGCGTGGTTATGGACACAAACCTCGCTGCAAACAAACCCCTCACACAGCACATCTCATGCCTGTATCGCCAGATACTCTTCCATAGCAAAAGCAGATCAAAACACAGTTTTCCCTTTATCTTCCTGAATTGTCAGCTGTGACTGTGACAACCTCAACGCACACCCACCACTTAGCACGAAGGCACACTGCTCCAAAATCCCTGCCAGCCATCTCCGCTTCCAAACACAGGAACACCAATTCCTCCATTTACCTCCCTGCAGGAGGACTGAGCTGGTTTCCAGCCATTAAACGCCACATCCTCCCATCGAACAGAAACCTACCACCACATCAGGCCAGGAGAAACCCACGCGTGAAGTCGGGAAGCCCCTCATCGCCAAGTTACCTGCCTCACACAACACACACGTGGCCACACCTGCACACTGCTCCTTCAGCGAGAGCGACTGCAGAGGTAGCCGCCCGAACGCCTTCCTTATGAGCACACAGCACGTGCACAGGCAGCACAAGGGTGGCTGTACGTGTGGCTGAGGTGACCGACACACTGGACTCGGGCACTCAGCAGGGCAGTGCCATGGCCAGGAGGTGTGGGCACACCTGGGCTGGGTGCCCTGCCCGCCTGCCCGGGCACTGAGACAAGGCAGCCCTGCCGTCAGCACTTACATAGGCCAGTGAAAGCTCAACAAAGAAAGAATAAGCGATGCAGATGCTTTCACCGCAAAGAAAAGCCCTGAAGTTACTCAGGGGTAACAAAAAGGCAAGTGCTTCCCCTGGACAAGTTCTTAGAAATTCCAGCACCGGGCACACAAGGGAGCACCACGCTCTCCAGGCACGCATCAGCCGCGCTCACCACACCACTGCCCTCCCCAGAGCGATCTCCCCAGCAGACCACTTAGCCTTAAACCACTGCTGCCACAATCCTGGCAAGTATCAGCGCGTCTGTAGCTGCTGGGACCCTACGCGTTACTGTTTTTAAGACCAGGCAACGCTTTCAGAAAACAAGCCCACATTTCGGCATTCATGTGCCTCCCCAGCCAGCTACAGCAGGAAATCTGAGCTGTCCCCAAAGGCAGCGCTCCAACCTCCGAGACAGCTGCAAAACACATCACAGCAGTACCATGCCTTATCCCCAGCCTCCAGCTTCCCTGATGAGTTGTTTCAGGAGAGCAGACAGCTCTCTTCCTTTCTCCCCCGCTCCTTCTTGGTGCGAGCACAAATTCCAAGCCTTGAGGATTAGTCAAAATATTCCCATTTATCTAAGGCTCGCTGTACTTCCTCGCTTTGCTCCGTGCTTTACTTTGAAGATTGCTTTCAGGGATCTCCCAGTCCTCTCCCCAGCTTCAGGACTCTTTTTATTATTTATTTTTCACGGCTTCTGCTCCCTTTCCATGTGCACGTTTCCCATCACTGCTGTGCTGGCCGCAGGGCACCGCGCTGGCCACGTGCCCGGGGAGCAGAGGCGAGCTCTGAGATGCGTTTCTCACAGCAGCCCTGCAGCAGAGGCCAGCGATGGCAATGCTCCATCCCGCAACCTTTGCTCGCACGGGCAGCCCCGGGGCGCTCAGGGCAGTGCAATGCAAAGGGTCAATACCAGACCCGGTCCCTGGCTCTGCCCCGCTGAGCCCACGGGTCAGCCCTCCCAGCTCCCTCCCCAGCACCCCGTTTGGCACCCCGCTCCCCCCTGCCTTCTCCTCGGTTTCCCAACGCCCAGCTCTTCTGTTGCAAGCACTGCTGCTCCAGCACATGGGTCAAGCTGAGCAAACAGCGTTTGCTGGAATCCAGCACAGGCTTCTCTGACATCTATCCCACTTACCTCATCTATTTGTCAGGAATAATTAAAAGACTCCAAATTCCTTTTTATTTATTCAGATTAGACTTCCAGTTCCAAACACGTTATCTTTCCTGCGCTAGCTGGTTGTTGTTCTGAAGGATCAGCCACAACATTACCCATCCTAAAACTGCACAATTCGGTGCAAGACCTCCTTTGTGAGCACCCCTCTCCAGCTCACCAGCAGGCTCCACCTCATCTCCCTTCTCCTTCCCGGAGCCCGAGTTCTCTGTGCACATCACTTCACCACCTTTTACTCCGGCGAGCCGCATCACAGCAGGCTTCACCCCGCTTCTCACAGCAGGCACATCTGCTCGCTCCATAGCACCGTGCCCCCCTGCCCTTGAGAGCCTGATCACCCCCAGCCTGGACCAGCTCTCAAGGAACAGGCATCCTCCCGCTCCTCGCTGGGCCAGCACCTCCTTGCTTTGCTCTGTGTGTAATTCCTGCTCTTCCACGCATCGACTAGCCCAAATCTGCGCCACTGAGATTTGTGTGGTGCCATCTCTCCCCCCCACAGCTTGGCCTGCCCTAAGGGCTAAGCCCTGGGCCCACACGGCTGCTGTACAGACACCTCTCCGGCAGCGGGGAGCTGGACCCGGGCAGCGCAGTGCCGGTGGGACTGGGACACAGAGCGGGCTGGGTGCTGGTGGGACTGGGACACAGAGCGGGCTGGGTGCTGGTGGGATCAGGACGCAGCACAGGCTCGTCATCGCAGCGAGTTATTTTAGCACACGAGCTGCGGACGCTTCCTCCCCGCCCCTGCACCATCTGCTCTCCGTCCCCCCAGCTCCCAGCGCAGGAGCGTGCCCTCCTCCCTCCGCCACAGCGCTCTGCCCGCCGTGGTGTCTCCGTCTGGCACACACGGCGCAGAGCCCCGCAGCCCCCGGCCCCGCAGCCCCCGGCCCCGCAGCCCCCGGCCCCGCAGCCCCTCCTGTCCGCTCCCGGAGCAGCCCCGAGCAGCTCAGTGTGATCAGCGAGCCCCCGGCCTGCAGGCTGCTGCTGCTGCGGTGCAGAGCTGGGAAGGTGAAGTCTGGAAGGCTGAGGAGACCACGGCGGGAGCTGAAGAGAAAGCCTTTACGTGAAGGTCACCCAAGGTCCCTCGTGTCCTTATGCTGTGTATAGATATTTGTTGTTTTAATGTAAGATTTTGTACCTAGATGAAAACATGCCCTGAGCGTTCCTCACACGAATTCCTAATTTTATGATTACATCCTGCCATCAAGGCTGGGAATAAACAGACGACTGTAATCGCACAATAACTGTGATTTTCCCTCAGCACCAGCCTCTGGTGGAACGATCGGCACATCTCCGGATACAGCACGGCACTCCAGACAGCACCCTTATTTGCATTGACAGCACAGAGATGAGGCAGTGAACCAATACCCGATGCTGCTTCCTTATTCAGAGACCAGTAATGCAGGTGGGACGTGCTGCCGCCTGCTAATGAACCGCAGCAGCAGGCACTGCCCGGTCCCACAGCCGCCCCGCACCGCTGCGTTATGTGGGACAAGCCGGGCTGCCATCCCAGCAGGGCAGGGCAGGCGGGCACCCAGCGCACCCACAGCTGCTCCCGAATGGGGATTTCTTCGGAGTTACTGACAAGTTTCAGATGCTCCTGACAACAAAAGCAACTCGGAAATCCAACCTACCTGCTCGGGGCCAGGCAAGCAGCGTCTGAATGGCAGAACGACCCATCACATCTTTGTCCCACCCCATACCGTGGCCCCGTAAGATAACATTTTTCCCTGTTGAAGAGACACGTGAGATGAAGAGCATGATGGACTTCAGGAACAGGGAATGCCTTTAACTGGTGGCCTTTAGCACCGACCATCAAACTGAGCTCAAATAATTACAGTTTGAAGGAAAAGGCTGACAGTGACTTGATGTGGTCTCCTACATTAAAATGCACCATATTTCCTTTGTGCCATATTCTTATTCACTTTGATGTATTATCATTCCCCGCTCCTCTTGATTGCTTTTCAGAAGCGCTCTAAATTAATGTGAACTGGTAAAGGGTAATTATCTCTATGAATAATTAGTGCATGCTAATAAATGCAAAATAGGACAAAATGCTAAGTTTTACTGCCACTAACAGTTCCTCCTCATGACACCCTCTCTGCTAAAAGAGCATCTACTGAGCACTGGCAAAGAAACACGGAGGACAGCTGCGTCCTTACTGCAAGTGTGAAGAATTCCTCCATGTGGCAGAGGATGGCAGAAGCACAGTCCTCACTTCCTTGTCTGAAGCACAGTCTTACAGTGGCCAGCGAAATACTGCTTTCTCTTAGCAAAACGCTGTAGGAATAGGGATTGTTAAAAATACATCGTATTACCAAAAAAAGAGGAAGAAGGTATTACCGAGAAAATGAAGCAGACATCCCCAAGAAGAAGAGGCTATTCCCAAGCAGAGGAAGAAGAGGGAAGGTTGCAGTGGTGCAGACACCCGTCAGCACCTCTCCAAGCCCCCGGTGTCCCCGGGTGCTGCTCAGCACGCGGCCGGTGTGACCAGGCGCCAGCAGCAGCAGCACAAGGCGTGTGTGGGTTGCATTCTCCAGTCCCTGCAGTCTGACACGGGGTTACCACTTCGGAGCACAAGCAGCACAGCAGCGAGACAAGCTCCTGCTGCTGCAGGCCACGATTCCTGGCCCAGGCCTGCCTTTCCTAAGAGCCAGCCCGAAGCTGCACGAAGCCAGAGGCCCTGCAGCAGCTGGGGGAGAGGGTCTCCGGGGAGCTTCCCTCGTCCAGCCCACGGAGCGCAGTGTCCACGGGAGCTGCCTGAAGGAGCTCGAGCCACAGGCCAAGCCCCGCACACACTGCCCCAGCACGGCACAGCCACAACCGAGAGCTGAACGTCTGCAACCTCTGTCAGATTTTATTTTAGAGGGAGCTGCAGCACACTGGTTGGATTTAATGACACAAAAGAAGAAGAAGAGATGCTTCAGTGCCTTCTTAGCAAGGGTAGGGAGCTCCACCAGTGAAGATCTCATTCAACGCACAGATGTGGGACTCTTGCTTGGCACTCCCTCCAGACTGCAGCTGCTGCCTCCCCAAAGTCGTGACACATGTTCTGGCATCACGATAGGAAAGACACGAGTGAATTCTGTGAAGTATTTTAAACGCAGATGGAACCCAGCCCGTCACCATTTTATTAGTGCACTTGTTAAAAAGTTTAGCATATAAAGGTATAATGAATCTGAAAGGACTTTTGCCTCTGTCTTTGGAAAAAAAAGAAAAAACCAAAGCCACGCACAACCTTCACATTTGCACTGCCTTGGCACATCTCCTTCCAAAGAGGATTATAAATACGGTTCAGGAAGTCAGCTTGTCAGGAAGCAGGATGGAGAAAGAGACTCAAGTTTGTGAATTTTCATCAGACACTATTCACTAAGTCTATTAGAGGCTGAAGCACCCTCAGATCATGCTCCCTGCTGTTGTTCTTTCTGTCTGTTCCTAAGCACGTAAAACCACCCCCGTTCCCCACACGGTTCCCCCACACCTAACAGCTAAGAGCCAGGCCTACCCCGCTCTCTAAGCCTCAGCTCCCAGCAGCTGCCTGGAACAGGCACCAACCTACCAAGGCCCAATCCCAAAACCATCTCCTCCCAACACGCCCTCAGCCACAAGGCTGCGAGCGGCCACGTTCCCGTCTGGGTCTGAGCGGGCTGATTGGAACTGACCATTTCAATCACGCTTTAAATAAGCAAGCAGGAAACCAATTTCCGCATTGTTTACATTTGTAATCTGTAGTTATTTTCTTAAGGAAAGAACAACTGATCATCAGTGGCGGGCATAAAGAGTTTCCTGCTACACTGGGAGACCCACCTCTCATCCTCCCTGCATCCTGAACCAATTCTGGAGCACACTCGCTCAGATTTAACGCTTCTGTTTTTATTTTGTTCAAAGGTACTCTTGGCACATGACTTTTTTTCAAGCACGAGTCCTCCAAGCTGCATTACAGTACTTCACGAGTATTTAGCAACATCATCCTGCCCTATCTATCTCCCCCAGCACGGCGAGGCGGGCCCGAGGCTGCCGACAGCCCCCCGCTGCGGCGTGTGCTGGGGGACAAGGCGAAGGGGCGCAGGGGGATGGCAGCCAGCAGCGTGCCACGGTTGCTCCACCACAAAGCTTGGTGGTTTTCTGTTTCCAAACGACGATCCGACGCTGGAGCGGGCTGCCCAGAGGCTGCACACCGCAGAGGGAAGGGCTGCAGCAGTGCCAGGCAGCACCTAGCAGCTGATCCTGGCCGCGGCTCAGCGCAGGGAGGCACAGCGCCGGCCGGGGAGCCTGCGGGCCCTGGGGGAAACGTCCCCCACATCCGCAGAAAACAGGCGGCAGGGGAGCCAAGCAGCCGCTCAGCCCCGTGTCCTCCTGCCTACCTGCACACCGACGAGTTCTGGTCTCAGCCAGGAGCACCAGAGGATCCCTGCAGACCCTCCGGCCCAGTCCCCGAGGATGGGGACCTGACAACCCCTCCTGGCAGCCACCCTGCTGTTCAATCACCATCTAAAACCGTGCTGAGCAGAGGGAAGGGACCGCGACCACCTCCCTCAGCCTGCCCGATGAGCCCTCCCTAACGCAGCCCAGGGTGCTGCCGGCCTGCTCTGCCATCACCTGCTGGCTCCTGGTCAACCTCCCGTCCACCACGGCCCCAGGGTCCTTCTCTCGGGGGCTGTCTTCCAGCAGGTCTTGGCCTGTGCTGGTGCCTGGGGTTGTTCCTCCCCTCAGGCATGCCACGGGGCTTCCCTTTGCTGAGCACCACAGGACTCCTGCTGGCCCATTTCTCCAGGGGTGAGCTCCCTCTGACCAGCAGCACCGGCTGGTCTATCACTGCCCCTGCTCAGGAACATGAAGCCTTCAACGTGTCAGTCGGACATTTCAGGTAGAGGATCACCATAACTATTTGCTCGCTTCACCTAGGATATAACGGGACTCTAATAACTGCTTAATGGTCTCTCTGAAGGGGTTTTCGCCTTGGGGCACAGTGCTTCCCCGTGCTGCCCTTTGTCTCCAAGTGCAGGCTCACTCCAAAAGCTGCTCGTGTTTCATTACCGTGTAGTTTCCAGCACGGAGGCCAGGCCACGTTTCACTTCTTACCAAGTCACCAGAGCACACAGTGCACAACAGCCAATGCAACTAATGATGCTGCTTTAAACTAGATGATAAATGCACATGCTGATGAACCAAGGCACTCCCGCCTTGCCATTTGTGCACCTCCATGAATGATGAGTTGTGAAGGCATCGCCCGTCATCCATCTCAGCGAAACCAACTCATCTGGTCCAGCAAAAACAACTCATATTTCCCCCCCTCGGTCACAGAATAGTAACGAGCATAAAAGGAGATTTATACCGCCTTTTAATTCTTTGAATATCAGAGGAACAACATTTCAACCCATGTAGCTATCTGCTTTTGTGTGTGTGCGCTGTGTTTCTCTTCTCCCAGAGGATGTCTGTTCTGTTCAGCACACATCAATCTGAATTACAGGAGGAATAAAACATGCTTGGCTTGGATCCATGGCCTACCTAGCTGGTAAAAGTAAAGCGTGCTAAAAACACAGCTCCAGTGCTCACGGCCTCCTTCCAAGAGGAAAGTTGTGCTCGTTGGAAGGGCAGGGCAGAAGTAAGGCACAGGGAGCGCTGCTCTGTGAGGGCCAGCCAACTGCTTTTCATGAGCACTCAGGGAAACGCATGGAGCCAGGCTGCCTGGTCTGGCCCGTTACGCGCTGGGCACAGAGCGGCTGGGATGGGGGGCCGGGTGGGGAGAAGCCCCCAGCCAGCCCCACACACGGGGAGCAGCGGGCGCCCATTCACATGGTAATGCCACACAACAGCCGGAGCGGCCTCAAGGTCTTTATCATTTTGATGGCCTTGTGCTCCTTCCCTTTTTGGGCAAAACAGCGCATAATGGCCTTCGGGGAGCTCATTAAGTCGAATATGCTGCAGCCGGGGGAGGCGGCAGGGTAGGGACAGAACCTGGGGGAGGCAAGGTGCGGGGAAGAAAACAGCTGAGAGCCCTGCGGGCTGCCGGGCTGGCCCAGCGCCGCTCAAGGCATTTCGAGATCACAACGGAGATTGAGACTTTTCTCAAAAGTTTTTAAAATGTAAGTTATGAATAACAGTGCTGTCACGGTAGTGAAGAGGTGGAAGGTCCTGCATCAATGTTTCCCTGCAATAACAGACATATAAATGTTGTGTGTCCAACTTCTTAGGGATTGATTCCAAACCCTTGAATCCAGTCAAAAATCTCCCCTTAGCTTCAGAAGCCTTTGACTCGAGTCTTGTGACTCAAACACAAGCTGAATATAAACAGGGTAGGGAAACTGTCCAGCCAAGTCATAAGCAAATTTAGCCATAGAATGTATTAATAATTATAAGCAAAGTCACTTTTTTCTTAATATCTGGATTTTACCGTAACAGTTTTACTGTAAACATTAATAGATTATTTTCGCTCCCTCCAAAAAATGTCACGAGATCCCTTTACACATAAGTTAGTGTCCAAAACGGTGCCTCCAGCTAGGATATTTTAGTAACTACTGGATGAAGAACAGCTGTATTATACAGAGATATAATTATGTTTCAAAGAAAATGGTTTTCCATGTAGATTTAACACTAGTGAATAAATTTAACCCCCAATGCTGAAGTGCAGAACCTCTCATTCCGAGTACCTCCACGCTTCTGCCTGCTTGGAGGAGCTGAAGCAGACGCACTCGGCTGCAGGGCTGCAGTGACTCAGCCGGGGCTAACACCCGCTGCAGAGACACAGCAGGGCAGCCACAAGCGTCGTGACCAGCCGGGGGTGTCACCCACCCCGTGGGACACAGCCACCCCGGATGCACAGCTCTGCATGAAGAGAAGGAACAGAAACGCAGTACTATTCAGCCACAAGAGCTGAGCCCTGACGGAGCTGAGAGCTGGCCTTGCGAGAGCTGCTGGCAAGTTCCCCTTCCCCAATGGTACCCCGCGTCCTCCTCTGCACCCAGCGGTACGTCCTTATCCGACATAAATCTCCAAAGGAGCCAAGAGAAGCTGGGGGCTGCACCCTGTACCCCTGCCAAGGGGTGAGCAGCAAAGTGCCACCCCAAGCACTGGCCCCGGGCAGTGACGCACCCCAGGGCTGACGGTGCCAGGTGGGCACCCAGAGCACCCCATCTCCCCAGAGCACCCCATCTCCCTGGAGCACCCCATCTCCCCAGAGCACCCCGCCTCAGGCCACCACCAGGGCCCTGCAGTGCGAGGAGCGGCTGCTGCAGAGCTCGCTGGGTTGCCATGGTGATGGAGAAAAACCCAGCTCTGGAGACGGGCTCCCACAGGCAGATTTAGGGCTGAGGATTGCAGCTCGCGCTGATTCACCACTCGGCAGAAACGGGCGTGTAAGTACCAGCGCTGAAGTTCGTCCTCAGATGCATCACAAACGAAAATAGGCCCGAGGTTGTCAGGCCTACGTTGTTCACAATAACTAACCTCCAACCTCATTGTGCTAATTGTAATTACTTAATTTAGGGGGCAACTCTTCCCTCTTCCCCTCCTGCCACACGTGTTTGCATCCATCAGCCTGCTTCCTGCCCTCCGTGGGCAGCGCACAGCGACCAAGGGGCAGCAGCTCAGGGAACGCCTCTGAGCTTCGCCGTGCCCAGCTGGGGGCTGGCCGGAGGTGAGACCGGGGGGGTTCGCAGCGCCTCGCCTCTCTCTGCAGCTGTAACCGAACATCCATGGAAAAAATGAAATAGCCGGAAACTGCGCTGGCTACCAGTGGTGATGGTTTTTAAGTTCCAACTTCCTGACACCAGTCATCCGTTTCTTTCCTTTTTTTGAGCCTTTGCAAAATTGATTTCCAAGAACACGGAGACACACACACAGACAGACACAGGAGTCTCACTCCTCACACTTCTGCCTGCTTCCCTTGCCCATGCTCTGCTCGAAGCCCATCAGGAGGCTGCAGGCAGGACTGGTGCCCTGCGTCGATCACCGAGCAGGTTTCTGGAAAACAAGGCCCAAACGGAGCGTGTCCCACGCAGGCAGCCTGGCTCCAGCAGCAGCTCGCGGCCCTCAGCACGGAGCAAAGCCCAGCCAGCCCTCAGCACACGCTGCCCTGGGGCCCGCAGCTCTGCACAGGGGCCCCGCACCCAGTACCGGCACCCAGAGGAGCTGGGAGCTGCCTTCAGCATCAGCAGCCCCGGCCATATCACACACCCCAGCTGACGATGAGCTCCAGCACTCTAGGTTCTCTCCACATTCATTTCACACGGAATTTATTATCAGTTTAGAAATTAACTCCCCCTACCCCACAACCCCCACGCACACAGGCCCCGGTGCGGCTCGGGGCGGTGGCAGCGCCCCCTCCAGCAGCTCGGCAGCCCGCTGTTACCCCGCACTGTCCTGGCAGCGCTAGCAGGCAGCCCGCGACCAGATGGATGTATTTGTAAATAAGACAGATCAGTTTTGTCAGGTTGTAATTGGTTTTAGAACAAGCAATTCCCACAACGACAAACAACAATTAAAGAGCGCAGAGCTCCCCCAGCCAGCGTCTGAACGGGTTTTACGGCAAGGCCAAGAGCCGAGGAGGGCACCAGGAGCAGCACCGATGGCACACGCGTGGTTCCACACCAGGGCAGCCTGGACAGAGCCATCCAGGAGGGAAGAGCCAGGAAGAGCCGGCCGTGCCATCAGAGTGCCCACGGAGCGGAGCACGGCCTCTGCCCCCTCCCAGATGCCTCACGCCCACCCAAGTCGCCACAGGGCCACAGCAAAGACGTTGGGCATGCAGAGCCTGCCAAGGGGCAGGTACCGAGTGACCTGGGGGCAGGCTTAAACACAAGGATGGGGCTGGGGGCGAGGAGCTGAGCTCCTTCCAGAGAGTTCTGCACACATGCAGGCTGGTGAAGCCCCAAAAAAGCTGAGGAAGTGTTCACCGGAGATTTTTCTTTCTTTCAAAGGCATATTACTATCGGGAGTTTCTGCAGGCTTAGGGGTTAGGTTGGGGGCCATAAATGCCTTCTGTGTTTTTTTTTAATTGTCATCACAAACTACACCATGCAGAAGGATGCTGCAGCAACCACTCCCACCGGTGCCGTGACCAGCCTGCAGATAAGGCCCTGGCATGCTGGCCATGCTCAGTGCTCCGGGAACCAGCTGGGCCACCCCTCGGTGCTCTGACCCCACGGCAGGACCCGAGGGAATCCCATGGCTACTGCCACAACCGGCAGCTGCCCTCGGACGGAGCTCATCTCCGCTGCGTTGCACAAACCAGTGGTCAGAGCAACTGGACAACCTCCACAAGAGCTCGCTGTGGCTGAGAAAACAGCCCTATTTCACCACCTTTCACCCAAGGAACCAGTGCTGCTGGCGTGCCTCATCGTCAATACAACGCCTTAAACCCTCAAAGCACGACCTACCCCCTTCAGGAAACCTCTCTTCCAAAAAGCCAGCATCGCTAACCTCGTTCTCCGGGTGCTCCAGAACAGCAGCCAAACACTCCTATCTATGAACTTGTGTGGAGTAATCCCCAAGAAGGCCTCCTGAACATTTTTCTTAAATTCCCAATGAAAGTTTATTCCTAAAGAAGTTCTCCTCTGCTTTTGTGACCTGCAGAACTGTCTCCTGCCCCCAGCCCTCGGGAGAGGCAAGCCGTCTGCAAGCCCTCTCCTGCCTGCCACGGAGTCAGCTCGCTGCATCCAGAAGCACCTACGAGGCAGTGACACATCTGCGTGCCCCTTTCCGCAGCAATGCAGGGAACCACATCAACAGCACAGCCCGAGATGGACGGGAACTTGTCGTGTGATAGGAGAGGCAAAGAAGGTGCGGGTGTTTTTCTTCTCCTCGCCCTTAGTTTTGATCTGACCAGATGAAGCAGAGTACCTCGAGCTGCCAGCCCACAAGAACAATGGCTGCGTAAATACTTTCTTTGTTATGGTTTCACTTCCAGGGGTTTATAAATATGACATTCTCACTTACAGCATGTTTGCTTATTGTCTCTTTAGAGATTTTAGCAAGAGTAGGTCAAGAGCAGAGAAGCGCTGCACAGAAAAAACTGCTTTTAAAACATGAATCACTTGGAATGCCATCATGTAAAGAGTGTTAAAAGAAACGAAAAGGCTTTGTAAGAACCTGCTGCTGAGACCGTGATTCCCAATTCACTTGGTGTGCTCTAAGTTAAAAAGGCTTCAACGCTGCTATTCTATTTTTCTTCAGTTTTTACCATACCTCCTCGGGTTTATCCTCAACTACCCCAAAATACACGTAGAATCTCCGTTGTAATTCCCAGTTCCATTTATTCCAGCAGTAGAAGTTCCATTCACTCTAGTAGTAAAACGAACGGGCAATATAAAGTCCCTACAAAACATGGGCTGTATTCAGTGCAAAGTAAAATAAAGAGTGGTTTAAGGAAAATGCAGCACAGTAAAAGGTTGGCCTTGCAGAGTTTCTCTTATATAGAGTTATTTAACTCTGCTACGGCCATTTCAGAGTTCCCAAACAGAGACGTGAGACTGGGCTGACAACAGCCCCAGCCTCCCTGGGCACACGGGAGGTGCTGCCACCTGCACAGCACACTCGGCAGCCACGTGCTGCAGAAAGCCAACGCAAGCACCCCCTTCGCCGTGTCTCTGGCGGATGCACACAGACAGCCCCAGCCACAAAACGCCCTCCGGCTGCCCTGGGGTGTGAAGAGCTCTAGTTTCCAGCAGAGCGAGGCTGGCTGTCCCGAGTTACCGGGGTGTCGCCACAACACCCACAGGACTCACGTCTCCCCACCCGTGCCAGGTCTAAGCCCAGGCTGCAGCAAAGCCGGAGCACGCGGCTGGGGACAGGTCCCCGGGGTGGCGGAGACAAGGACCCGTCCCTGCCCCTGGCCCCGCAGCAGGAAGCAGTGGCTGGGGAGCGCTCGGCTCGGCGGGGAGGGCAGCGGGGTGCCGGGAGCCCTACCACTGCCAGCAGCCCGGGGCTGTGGGACCTCACCGGCAGCCGAGCAGCAGGCTGAAGGCAGATCACACAGCACACACAGCACCTGGCCGCTGGGGCACCACAGAGGACACATCCGATGGAAGCAACCCGCCGGCACCCGAGCAGCCTCCGTCCCTCGGACACAAGGCTCAAGGAGCCAGCTCCTGCTCCTGCCACCCCGCGCTGCCGCCTGGAGCTGCTGAACACAGCGCTGCCCCTGCCTCTCAAAGCAGGGGAACCAAGCCTTTGGTGCTCTCACGTATTTGGAAACAATTCCATGGGTATTTACAGAGACGCCGGTGTTACTTGATCCAGCGGCCTCTCTCAGAGCAGCACTCCGATGCTGCAGGGGAAGCTATAACGTACCCAGCCAGTTGTGTAATGCTCTACACGGGAGCAGAAATTGTTTCCTGATCTCTCCAGCAATCACATTCAGCCCTGAAGCATGATGTTTGATTGTGCTGACTTCAGCATGCTTAACTGTACATAATATCGACTGCAAAAGTACTCAGCCCTTTAAAAATGTGCCCGTCTCCAAAAAGAAACAATCATTGGGCCGCAGTGCAAAACCACATCACAATGCTCCAGCCTACACTCGGCAGATTTTAACCCTGCTGAGCAGCAACACCAACAGTCTCCCAGCGAGAGATCAGCACTCCTGCACGCTGCCCCTGGAGCACTGCTCCCCGTGGCAGCCAGCGAGGCTTTCCACCACAAGAGCAGCACGGAGGGGACCCCTGCCAGCCTCCCCTCTTGCTTTGTGGAGGCCGGGGCCGACGTTTCAGTGGCCGTGGTACAAGCAGCAAGGAGAAGGATTCACTGCCACTGTTTCCGAGCCTCGCAGTGTACACGGCCTGCCTCCTCCTGCCAGCAAGGATGCTGGCACAGCACCAAGGGCACGGAGCAGCACGTGCCAGCACTGATGGAGGCATCTCAGCCCTTCGGGGGGCCTCGCCCCAAGCCCTCCGGGAGGAGCTGTGCTCAGCAGCAGCCGAGTCCCTCCCAGACAGCCCTACACAAGAGCGGGACGTGCCCACCCGTACGCTGTCACCTCGGGCACGCTGTGTCCCGGAGGAGATAGCACAGCCTCCCAAGGGCACAGGGGCAGAAATGGCTGCCTGCAGTAATGCTTTCCTGGGGGGCCTGATGTGTCCCCAGCTATCAGCGTGTCCTCCGCCCCTGAGGCCAAGTGGTCTGAGCACCCGGGGCCAGGGCAGAGCAGGGGTCCCCACCCGACCCCGCTCCACAGCCACCGCGCGTCCACGCTGCAGCCCCGGCGTGAACCCGCAGCACCACCAGCTTCACCCTCGGTTCTCACCCTGTTACAAGTTGTTCTCGAACGTCAGTGATTAAATTATAGCACCAGAGCTAAATGTCCTTGAAGAAAGAAAAGCAGAAAGCGGGGACTCCAGTGCATGTACATGGCTTTGTGTTCCGCTTTCTTTTCGAGCATTTAGTCTTACCAGACAGTAAAACAACACTGACTCTCACCTCACCACTCCCGCCAGCTTTGCTGTCTAGATTATGACCAAACCAAGAGCTTCCCAGATAAAATCCTTGCCCTAAAGAGCCGCAGCCCTGAGCGGTCCCAGGAGCAGCAGTGTTCGTGGCCATCCAGGCAGCCACATCCCCTCTTTGACATTTGTTTTGTGCACAGGCCCCGATGCTCAGAGGCTGGGGCACTGGAACAAACCTAAAAATCAACAAGATTCTGCTAAGGAGCAACCCCCTCTCCTCTGTGCCTGTCCAACGAGGACACAAGGAGCTGTGGCGATGGGGAGCACACAGAAGCTCCGACACTTTCTGTTAGAACCCCTGCAGAGTCGGACTGCCTACGAGACGGAGCAGTGTGTTACTGAGCCTCTTTAAGCAAGGTGCACAGCGACTGCAATCCCTGCACACACGGCAGATCCTCCCAGAGGCCTAGGTAAAAGAGTAAAACCTTTTTTTCTTCGCTCCCTCTTCAAAGCAATTCCTTAGCTCCAAAGGAAAGAAGAGTAACAGACACTAATGCAGATTCTTCCCTGGGGCTGTTGGACTCAGAGGCTGTGCAATTTTCCTAAACTTTCCGGCGCCCGGACCAGCAGCCTGCAGCGCTGGTGTTGTCAGGGAGCGCCTCCCCTGCACGTCAGCACGGCTTCAGCACTCGGAGGCCATCAGTAAAGTTCACAGGAACTCTTCTGTCGCTAGCGACCACCATTTCGGGTGGCACGTTGGTTTGAGCCAGCACCGCAGCACAAGATGCATAAGCAAAAGAATCCCACAGCCATACCCTTCTCCCAGCACCCAGATCCCTGAGCCTCCTCACTGGTCCTGTAGCAGGGGCTCCTGAACTGTGGAAGTCACGTCAGGACAGACAGACACCACTGCACAGCCACGTCCCAACAAACCCGCCAGCACCAGCGCCTGCATGCACAGGCAAAGCTGCCCTGCGGCTGCTGCTCCCCTCCAACGAGGCAGCACCCGCAGAGGTAAACCTGGGGACCAGCCCTCCAGAAAGCACGGCCACAGAAGCATCAATTTCCACACTGGAACTATAACACTACACCTCTTTTCGTATCTTTGTTTTTAAAACAAAGGCTAAGACTTAAATTAAAGAGGATGATTTAACAGAAAGTGTATGATTTAAAACAAAGAGGGTGATTTAAAACTCCCTCCCTGCCATGGACGGGATCCTAACAGCTGCCTGCTCACTGAGTAACGACAATGCTGGGGTAAATAACGAGGCTGTATATTCCCTGGCCGGGCACGTGAGGGATGCTGTGCTGTTGGTGCCATTCTTCACACGAACTCTAAACCCAAGGTGCTGAGCGCTCACCATCACACACAACCTCACAGCACTGTGGCACTCAGAAGCACACTCCTCTGATCACACCAACTCCATCCCAGACTGGGGAGTAGTGCTACCACCCTGTGATTGCCCCAGCAATTTGACTTCGATGCTCCGCTTCCTCTCCTAAAACCATGTTGCAACATGCTGCTCAGAGCTGCCTCTCCCAAACCCCTGCAGCTGCCTTCCAGAGGTGAGAAAAGGGACATCAAAATTAGTCAGCTCGGGCCAGTTTTCCAGAGAACAGCTTACGAGCTCTTGGAGATGTGAACAGCTTAAAGTGCATCCAGCAACTGCAGGCACAAAGCAGGCGCACTGGGAGAAGCCTGGAAACCCGAAGGAGGTCATCAGTGATAGGCATAAACTATTATTACCACTGTCATTGCGTGGGCTCGTGCTGTTTATTCGTTTCTATGTCCTCCCTTGCTGCTATGATACATACCAATAAAATACACAGAGGTGGGGCAAGCAGCACAATGCTTGTTAGTAAGAAACACTCATCTTCGTTAAAGAGGAAGCTTTGCTGGCAGCGCAGCAAAAGCCTTCTGGGATTAAATGAACATTCAGGATCAAATTGCCATCCAGGTTGTGAGGAGGGGAGATGACACTGCATGTGCTGGAGGAGGGCAGTGCCCACCCCGCTGCCCCCCAGTGCAGCCGCTGACCGCGTCAGGACCACGAACGCCTCTGAGGTCGGTGCACACATTTCAGAGAGCGAGTGATGCTGCTGCGGGTGGTGGGCTGCAGAACAGCTACTGACACAAGGCCAAAGCCAGGCAACAAAAATGTAAGAGCTCAAAGGGTTGGGTTTTTTCCCCACTTTCAGTGGGCCAGCAGAATGGGAGTAAACCCTGCTCGCAACAGAGGCTGAACGCATGCACACAGCAATGCAAACACAGCCCCTGCAGAGGCTTACAGGTGCTGTCAGTGCCCGGAGCACACTCGGTGCTGCAGTTACAGCCCGTAAAACTCCTCGCCTGCAAGCAGGACTAGCTGCAGGCCACGAGGCAGGGCAGCAAGGTTTCCATTACCACCACAAGAAGGGCAGGCTGATAAGTGACACCCACTACACCCAGACACCCATCAGCTGCTCAAACAGAAAGTGACTGGGTTGACAAGCTCGGAACACCCTCGCTTTCTGCTGGAGCACGGCTCTGAGCAGAGGCAGCGCTGGGGCAGAGGCTCGCAGCGCAGACACCTTCCCAAGGACACGCTCACCCCACAGGAGCTGCCGAGGGTGCTCCAGGTGTGTGTGCGCCCACCCCGGCTCCCCGCGACGCCCTGAGCCCGAGGCAGGGGCTCAAGGACATGAAGCAGGCCTCCTAACAGGATAAAGCCCAAGGGAGCTCTCTTCACCACAGCGTGGTTCCAAGCACGGCTGGATTTCACTTTTCCCATGCTTCAGAAGAAAGTCAGTGACAAGGAGGCTGAAGGGAGCGCAGCCTGCAGGGCTGTGGGGGCAGCGCCCAGCCTCACCCCACAGCCCCACCTGCCCCCAGAGCCCCTCGGAGGCCCCCAGCAGTCCCGCTGCTAACACCACTCCTGCCCTGCTGCGAGGGGTCAGACCACACCACAGAGCTTTAGTCCAGTGCTTCAGCTTCCCCCTCCAGCTCAGGACGTGGCGAGGAGAAGCCCAGCACACGTAACCTGGCTGATAACCTGGCAGGAGTGACGAGGTGCGGGCAGAGGAAGCGCAGCCCCGCAGCACAGCTCAGGCCCTGGACCCACGGCCTGCCCCTTCCCCAGCTCCTCCATCTGCAAAACAAGAGCAGGGCTTCCCCGGTTCACCCTGCCAGGGGCACTCTGCAGCATTTGCTGAAAGAGCTTCAAAAGCTGCTAGTGCTGAAGAGCTCTGTGCTATAAGGAAAATACATGTTAGTGATGCCAATCCTTTCCTTTAAAACCAATTAACCCAGTACCATCCCCACTCTGAGCTGGCAGCACCGGGCCTCATGCAGACAGGCACACAGATACGAGGCATCCACATATACACACACACACAACCAGGCCCCGCGAGCCGCTGGCTCTTTCTCCCCTCTAAGCACAGAAGAGGCCCAAGCCCCCCGCCTTTGGGCAAGGCAGAGGCACAGCGCTGCCAGCTGCAGCCTCCGGCAGGAGCCTGCCTTCAGCTGCACCGCCCCAGCCTCTGCCGATGCACGCTGGACGTTAGCATGGCAGGAAACATCTCCGATGGATCCCATTTGTTTCCATTAGAGACCACCAATTAATCTTTATCACGAATTGCACAGATGATCGCCTCTGCTCTCCTCCAGACGTGGCCTTCCCAGCCCTGGCGGGTGGGGGTCCCGTGTAAAATCCATCTGGCAGCACCACCCCACCAGACCCCAGCGAGGAAACACAAAGGTAAATGGCCGGTAACAAGGGGCAAACCCACACCGCAGCCAGCTGAACGAGGAGCACCGCTGAGGGGTGTTCTGAAGCCCAGGGGCTGGCTGTAGGGAATCGGATCTCGTTCCTGTCTGTTGCACGTGGCTCCACAAGCGAGGCTCCACGAATGTCCAGCAGTTACGTACGGGACAGTCCAGAGGGCGGAACTCACCCCTCTTTGCACAGAGCTGCTGTGTTATCTGGGCTGTCGAGTTTCAAGCCTCGATGCCTCCTCCAAGCGCAGCCAAGCTTTCCACCTAAGCAAGCCATAATCCCAGAAAACAGCCTGGTATGGAAGTTTTCCCAAAATTCTCTGAGCAAGATGGAAAGAGGCCATTAGGCAGGAAATGAGAAGAGACAAAAAAGAAAGGATGCGGCAGCTGCAATAGAAAAATACAATGAAGCTAACGAGCAATGATAAATTAACCTAACCTGCAGTTCTCCTGTGAAAATGGGGAAAAAAAACACTTTGGTTCTCTTTGGCCCCAGGTCTGTAAACCTTTTTGATATTTTTGCATGCTAAATCCATCAAGACGCTAGATCTATTCCCAACTCAAACAACTGAGTCCTTAACGTACAAGAAACTCTCTTCACCACTTTGCAGCCAGACGCAGCATTCGAAGCCTGCAGCCTGGAGGATCACCATGGATGCTCTGCACCTGCCCGACGCACAGAACGAGATGCTACTGAATCACAGCGGCCTTCCTGCCCACATAACCCAACAGATCACACAATGACCTGAATTCTGCTGGGGTTAAAGGAATAGCTTCAGGAGGCAGTATGAAATTTAAGAGACATTCAACAGGATGCTCCATTTTCTGCAAGATTTATTATGCTCTACCATAGCTGGTTCCATCTACGTAATTAAGACTGGTTCGTTTTGCTGTATTTAAAGCAACAAATCATGCATTTGACAGTAATGAGGAAGAAACGACATTTGTTTATCACTCTGCCCAGATAGACCAATTAAAATTGTATGTCTGAAAGCACGCGTCTGAGGATCTCCTGTACTCAATACTCCACAAGCAGCTTCAAGGTGGTGGCTGTAAATATGTGGCCACAGCTTTATTAGCATTTATTTTTAATGCAACCATTCCTGTCCACGAATCCAAGACAGACAAATAAGAAAACCTGCCTCCTAAAAGGTACCCTCAATACAAGTACCTTCTGTCTTGTCTCGTCACACAAGCACCTGCTGCCAGCCCTCTCATCTGAGAGCTGCAGCAGGACGCCGAGCAGCAGCAGCAGGACAGCAGGGACCCAAGGGGCAGGAGGGAGCGCACCGCGGGGCCGTGCCTGGCAGCAGGGAGCGGAGTCAGGTCCCCACGCGCGGACAGATGGCACCCGCTGCAGAGAGCCAACGGGACGGGCAGCCTGCAGCAGGCCCCACGGGCAGCACGGATTGGGTATTTCCGCTCCCAAAACGAAGAGGCAGCAGCCCAAAGCCTCGGGCGCCGTGCCTCGCCCCGTGCCACGCGCAGCCGTGCCCGCGCTACCAGCCCCCAGCGGTGTGCTCGGCAGGCACTGATCCCCACCGGGCCGACCCCTGTGCACGTGTAGGCGCACACACACACACCCCGTGCCCTTATCTGCCCTAAGCACTTTCGGGATGACTCTTTCCCGCCGTGAGGAAAGCAGATAGGATTCTCCAGAGAGGGAAAGCAGATACAGAGTCATCATGGCTGATAAATCACCCCTGCGCACGACGATTATTCACCAGTTAAATTCCACTTACGCCAATCGCGCTCCCCACACAAACTGTGGACTCATCGATTTTCGCCGGCCCCGCAGCGCCCCGGAGCGCAGGAGGTCGGGGCAGGGCTCGGCTCCACGCTCTTATCAATGTGCTCTGCCCGCCCGGGGCCTTTGCTCTGCTCTTCAACAGCCCGAGCAGGAAGGCTTTCAGCACAACTTCCCGAAAAATCAGTCTAAGCAATATATATATATATTTACATTAAACATCTACATTTTTTGCCATGTTATGCCCAGTTGCCTGTCAGGTCTTTAGCTGCAGAGCCCAGTTTTTAGGCGCTTCAGGCACTGCTGGGTGGTTACAGCCCCGCGAGGCCCCCGCACACTGGTGACACCTTGCAGTGTGCCCTGCAGGGTGTGCTGGCCAGGACGCAGCCGTTTCTCTCTCTGACACCTTTTAAAGGCTGCAGCACCGTGAGCTGCTTTCACCTGCACCCACGCAGACACACTCCCCGCGGTTCATGGCTGGGGTTTTCCAGCTTTCCCCCTGCCTTTCGCCCGGCCGTGCCATGGGGAGCAGCGCCGTGCCGGGATCCCAGCCCCGACCCCCATCACAAGACACCACTTCCTCAAGTGTTCAGCTTTTATCATCTTCATCTGTCAGTTGTTCTGTGCCAACATCTTGTTTCCGCTGGCCTCCTTCACTCTCACTCCTCCCCCTCCCCCATTTCTTTTCCTTTTTAGACGATCTCAGGAGATTTGGGTGTCCACGACTCTTCACCAGGGCACTACGGGCTTAGGTAAGAGCAGAACAGGGACTGTAAGGGACTAAACCCCCGGGCAACCAAACAGGGCAGCTGGGACAGCGGGGCGACCCATGGGGAATCCCCAGGCCGAGCCAGGAGAAGGGCAGCGACCCGGGGCACCGTGAGGCTGGAGGCCCAGCAGCCCTGCGCCAGCCCCGCCGACACCGCCGGCAGCCGACAGCCGACAGCAGTGCCACGCTCACGGCACGCGGCCCCGCAGGGAACCCCACTCCTCGGGCCCTGCAGCAGCCCGACAGAGGTGCCCTGCTCTGCGTTTCTGCCCAGCTCTGCCTGCCTCCTCGAGGAGGAAGCGCAGCCTCCGGCAGAGCTACCCAGATGGAAACGCAGAGCGGGTGCCCTGAGCCGTGGATGTTTCTGGAGATGCAGTCAGTCACAGACAGCATCGACACAACGATTACGATCCCACCAGCAAACTGCCTGCGTTACGGCTGCCCAGAGACGCGGCCCAAAATGCGATGGCCGCGGTGCAATAAGCCACGCTTACAGCATCAGTGATCTGCCATATGGAAACCAGGAGGCCACGACAGATGTCAGGCCAAGAATGATCACGGCAAATGAGTATTCCAGCTATAAACGCCGAGACAAAAACCATCAGCGGTGTCTGCAGCGACTTCTCAGCGCACACCAGGCCCCGTCCCGCTGCAGCGGGGAGCACCCCGGGCCCGGTGGGGCTGTGCGGGGGGTGACGGCGACCTCCCTCCCTCCCTCCCTCCCTCCCTCCCTCCCTCCCTCCCTCCCTCCCCTCCCCTCCCACAGCACGGAGCGGCACCGCAGCCTACAGGAATATTTCATCTGCTTAACTGCAGGGTGCAATAACATCAATTTGCCCAAATTATACACAAGCAGAAAGGTAATTGGCACCGAGCAGCGCGTGTTGTGACTGTTACATCATTCCTCAAAGCCAACTACAAAAGCCTGAAACGCAAGGAAGTAAACAATGGCACAAAACCAAGAGCCAGCCCCTTCCCCAGACCCCTTCCATCTGGCACCGCGCTGCAGGATTTACGCAGCTGCGGCCCCAGAGCGGGGTGTGTGGAGACCAGACAAGGCATCGCCGAACACAGCTCCAGACCCAGCATGCTCAGTGAGCTCCAGAGAAACCGGGGCTGAGCTTACACACACACACAGGCCGATTTTCAGAAAAGCCACGTCCTAATTGGCATTAATTCGGTCTCAAGGAGAGGCTTCACACAGCAGTGCCTTTGTGGAGCGACCGGCCCGAAGGGAGCCCCCTCCTCGCAGCGCGGGGAGCCGCGGGGCACGGGGCAGCGGGGGGCTGCGAGCGGGCAGCGGGGCTGGGCTGGGCTGGGCTGGGCTGGGCTGGGCTGGGCTGGGCTGGGCTGGGCTGCCTCCCGCTGG
Source organism: Netta rufina (assembly GCF_964035555.1). NCBI lineage: Eukaryota > Metazoa > Chordata > Aves > Anseriformes > Anatidae > Netta > Netta rufina. The sequence goes on from NC_140133.1 coordinate 22,623,057, forward strand.
GCCACACACCGGCTGCAGCGCGGGGCTCGCCGTGGGCTCCGGGGCTGCCCGGCGGCTGCAGCTGCGGGCTGGCTGCTGATGGAGCCCCGCAGCCCCCGGGGAGCCCCGCGCTGCTCCGCTCCGCTCCGCGGGTGGGCTCGGGGCCCGGCTCGGGGCGCGGGGGCCTCGCGGTGCGGCCCCGGTGCCGCCATCCCCCCGAGCAGGGCGGGGCGGGGCGGGGCGGGGGGCGGCGGCGACGCACCGGGAGCACCGGGAGCACCGAGCCGCGGCCCCGCCACCCCCACGGGCACCTGCCGGGGACGGGACGGGACCGGGCGGGACGGGTCCGGCCCCTGCCCGGCCGGGAGCGCGCCGCCCGCTGCAGCCCCCAGCCCCAGCCCCGTTCCCATTCCCGCTCCCGGTGCCGTTCCCGTTCCCGGTGGCCGCCCCGCACACAAAGCCGGCCGTGGCGGCGCCGCTCACCCTTGACTTGCGCCTCGTAGTCGGCGATGATCTCCTTGTCCTTCTTGAACCTGCCCTGCGAGGACATCTTGCGGCCCCCGCACGGCCCCGGCCCCGGCCCCGGCCCCTGCCCGCTGCCCGCAGCGGCGCCGCCGGCCCGGAGAGGGGCGGGGTGAGGGGGCGGGGCGAGGGAGGGGGCGGGGCCGGGGCGGGGCGCGGACACGCCCCTCCTCCGCCTGCCGGCCCCGCCCTCAGCGGCAGGGCGGAGAGGGGAACCGAAGGGGGCGGGGCCGAGCGCTTGGCCCCGCCCCTCCCGCCCCTGCGGCCCCGCCCCCGGGGGCTGTGCGGGGCTGTGCGCGGGGGGCGCCGCCGCTGCCGGGGCACGGCCGGGCCTGTCTGCTGCCTCTCCCCCCTCCAAAAAACAACCCCGCAGCAAAAGAGAAGGCTGGGCCGTTTCTAAATACCCATCCCTGTGCCAGTTGCTCTTCCCTGCAACACTCACAGTTACTAGGCGAGTGAGCAGCAACGTTCCCTACTACCCAGCTATGCCACCGGGCAGGCTCTGATTTTCTTGCCAGGTTAGTCCGAGCTTATGGCCCTATCGAGGACCTTAAACATCTTTCGTCTAAGTAACCTGCAACACAAAGGTGCAAGGCAAAAAAGCAAAGCTGAAATGAGGTTAGTCAGGATTTTCTGTTATTCAGATATCACTACAAATAAAGCAGCAGCAATGTCTGAAGAGAGATAGTCCAGCCAGAGGTCAGTGATCTCTGCCACACACCAGCCTGAGATTGTTCCTGGAATCCTTACAACGGCTTTCTGAAAGGAAGGGTTAGATTATAATTCACTTTGTGACACTTTCAGCACAATTTTTAGAGGAAGAATGGGATGGGCTTTAATCACAGTAAATACTTCAGGCTCGAGGTACAGAGAAACCAACGGTAACTATGGCAACGTGGCCACTCCAGTACGGCTAATGCAGATTATTTCCAGGGCAGTAGCCTTGTGTGTGCTCAGGAAGCAGAGGTAATGTTTGCTTAAAGCAATTCCTAATTTAAGGAAAATTCTTGAGGCAGAAGCTCCTTGCACTCTTTGTTTCCAGCTCCGGACTGCGGGTGTTTGGCGAGGCGCTCCCCGCGTGCACGGCAGCCTCAGCCCGCAGGCGATGGCTGCCCCCGGGACGCGGCCCTGCCTGGCCGTGAGGAGGCTGATCGGGCAGGGCACGCCAGGCCTGCGCTGCCACAGACAGAACCGTGGCTGTGAAGCCCTCCCGGTGCTGTGCACACACTATCAGCTGCTCCTTGCCACCAGCTCTCTGCCCCAGAGCGTGGCGGCCGCGCCGCATGGCCCCACGGCTTCCTTGCTCTCCCTGCCCCCTGAGGTGTCCGGGAGGCAGAATGCGCTGCCACGGCCCCGTCCGCGGTGTGGGGCAGCTTGGGCAGGGGCCGGCCCCCACCTCCCATGTGCTGCAGGACCCTTCGCGACCCGTCTGGAAGGCTGCTGTGGGCCCCGGCTCGGCAGCCGCAGCTCTGCCAGGTTAGGAGCTGGGGCTCGTCCTTGGGCTCCCATGCTTGAGAGCAGCCCAGGCTGCCCTCACGGTGTCAGTGGGATCCTCCGTGGAACAAAATCTGCAAAATGTTGAGTAGGGAACCAGAATCCAGCCCTGGTGGTTCTCTGCTCCGCGTATATCTGCAGGGCAATAGCACTGGAAAAAAATCCGTATAAATTTCCCGGTGTAAAAATAAACCAGTTGGAGGCAGGCAGCATGGAAGCTGTTTGCACCACACGACATCACCTTTGGTTTTGAGACTCTTATGTACTGTTTTCTGCCAGCAAAGTTCTGTTATCTTGTCGTGTTAACAAGAGAACCAGTCCTCCCTCCGTGCCCTTTTTTATCTGTGTAGTAAAGTGCCATCACAGCTTGGCACTGACGTAGCTGTATGGATGTATCCTGCCTTTGCACCCAAAATAACTGCGTACAAAAGAAAAAAAAAGCAGAAAATCCCGATTTCTACAGGCCTTAGGTTCTCCACCTGAAAACTCCGGGAGGCTGCAAGGCGTTAGACATTCTGCAGCCATTTGAGATGCTCAGATGAGGGGGGAACAAAACAAAACAGGAACCAGAAGCCAATTGCTGCCATTTCCATCCATGGCCTTTCTTACAGCTGTTCCAGCACAGACCCACGAGCTGTCCTGAGCACAACGCTCAGCACAAGCCATGCTAACAGGGCTGGTGGTCCCGTCAGAGGCCGGCCTGTCCTGGAGTTCTGTGCCCTGCGACAGCCGCGAGCCTACACAGCACTGGGAACCCTTCTGTGGACAGCACCAAGCAAGACTTCTTGCAGCAGAGCATTGCAAGCAGCTAGCACCATCTCTTCTCCAGATGATTTGCGTTTTACCTTCACTAACGTGCATTGGTAACAAGCCTGTTTATACTAGGGGCCCTACGCAGGGCTTCTGTGCCTTCCAAACAGCTTGTGTAGGAGGATGTAAGTTGGGAGCCAGTATGTTCTTCAGGTAAAGCATCCCAGAAGCTTGTTTTTGTTTTTGTTTTGTTTTGTTTTGTTTTCCTTTGGGCTTCCAACAGTTCAATCAGAAGTAGGATATCTTCAAATACATGAGTGTAGCATCTTCAAAACTGTTAATATCCAGAGAAGCAAACCAGAACTCCAAAATGAGCCCGTCTGTGTAGCTGTGCTTTTCACTGTTACCATTTTTAAGCCTTTGTAGTAACAGTAGAATTTAGCATTGCACTGCTCAGTAATTCAAACCACTAAGAAATGGAGAATATTTATTTGTGACTAAAAGCGTGAGGTGTTATGATAAACAACTTGCCAAGAGCAATTCTTCCCAGTAGCTACAATTCTCCTGTAAAAGGTATTTGAGTCATTACACAGAATTTGGCGTAACTCTACAAGGCCAAAGTTGCCTTGCATGTTGCTTAAGCCGTTGTGAAAGGTCTCTTGCTAACAGTTTCCTGCAGAAGATCTGTTACCTCGCATTTCCTCAGGGAGATTACAGAGACCGTGCGGTCAAAGCTGCACCTCGTTTCTCTGCTGCGCTCTGCAGATTCTGCTGGCAATGCAGAGTTTATTCCTCAGGGAGCAGGCGCACGGAGCGCAGAGGGGGCAGGCGGCAGCGAGAGGTGCCCGAAGATCTGCTCCCCTCGTGTGGGAACAAGCCCGGAACCCCTCCCTGGCGGCATGCTCAGAGGCGGCCCAGTGAAAGATGAGACCATTGCTTGCCTCAGCCTCTCTAGGAAGGGCATCGTCTGTCCAGCAGTCATTTGCAAATTAATATCCAAGGTGTGCACTTGAAATCCGCGAGGCTATTTAGGTCCTGCACATAGGACAGGTCGGAGTCCTTTTTCCTGTACTATTTAACCCTACAACTAAGTGCTTTTGCACACCAACTTTCAAGGAAAAGACAGAGGAACCTTGTTTCTGGTTCATTCTGCTGCTCTACTTCCTTAGATCTATTCTCGTGCTAACCCCACCTGTTCCAGTGGCACAGACCTCTGCCTGCGCCAGTCACTGCTCTGCACAGCACAACGAATCTGAGGATGCCAGAGCTATATGGTTATTAATAATTTACCTAATTAATAGTTAAGTAAATCTGTTACATTTAAGGTGCTTGGCCTCGGACAGCCGAGGGCTGGGGCTCTGCAGACGGCAGTTCCCCTGCAGACTGCCTCGTACCAGGATTTGGTGATTTCACACGGGCAGGAGCGAACCCAGGAACACACAGGGAACGACCTTCTCAGGGTCTGCCCTAAAAGAAACTGAGACTGGGGGGTAGGGGACTGGAACAAAACCGCGCTATTCCTTTAAAGGCGATTTTAACATTCACAAAGTCAGATGAGCTCCGTTACAGCGATTCTGAGTATACGGCTGTGATCTGTGCCACTGGCGTGAGCTGCGCTTTGACAAAAACAGACGTGCCAGGAGCTGCTTGTCTCTCTGTACAAACAGTAAGGCTTTGGAGGTTTGGGTAAAGAACATGAGTTGTGGCTTAAAATACGTGATGGCCACATGTAAAAGAAACAAATCCGAGAAATCGAGCATTTATAATCACCCACTGGATTTAAATAAGTTAATTCAGTTTAATTGGTTTCTAAGGGGAAGGAAGAAAAGGCAACAGAGGAATTCTTGCCACAGGAAGGCATGATTTCTATCTGCAATCTAACACAATTAGTGGAGTAGGATTCAGTTACTGAAGGCAAAAAGAAGGCAAATCAAGAGTCAATTGAGTTGCTGCAAAATTTAATATCTTGCTGTCATCTTTGTTCTTAGTACAGAGTTGCTGTAGCAACAGACCAAAAAAAGAACTTGCAGGAGAGGAGGAGCTTGCTGCTCTTTTAACAATGTCTTTTTATCATCCCTGAATTACTGTTTATGAACAATCAATCACATTTAGCAGTATCAATGACTACAGATACAAGGCCATGTCCCGCAGACATGAAGCCTATCATACAAAGAGCCGTGTTTCCAGCTGCTTTCTGCAGGTTGTACGATAGCAATTTTCTTTTGTAGCACTGAGCCCGTTTTCAGCACACGCAAGATGCAGCTATTCCTTGATCCATTTACATCACCACTGGCTCTGCACCTTGCAGATTAGGACTGCCTGTGACTATGCATCCTATAAATAAGAAACAGCTTTTCCTACCACTTTCTTTCTGGCTGATGCAGCCAGCATGGTAGCTCATGAAAGCAAGGCATGGAAGGCAGACGGCAGCAGTTCCTGGGCTCATCCTGCCAGCAGACCTTTCAAAATGGTTTGCCTCAGAGGCCGGCCGCAGCCAAAGAGATGCTCTCACGTGTCAGCGGCTGTGGGGCACGGACTTGCTTTCTGCCAGCTGGGTCACTGCTGTTTATTGACTGCAATTCATTTAGTCCCACATCACCTCTATCTTTCCATCTGGAATGCAAACTTACTAGTGTATTTTGAAGCGCCTTGGGATCCATAACGTACAACACAGCCTCCCGCAGCCCTGTGCCCCCCGCAGCCCCTCCAGCGGGAGCAGCCCCCTGCAGCTGGTGGGGCCGCGCGGTGCCACGCTCCTGCTCCCTGCACCCAAACCCGCTGGGAGCACAGCGCAGTACTGTGCTTGGCAGCACTGCCAGCAGTGCACAGAAACAGGGGCTGCCCCACATTTGTCTTTTTTTCCAACCACCCCGTCACCTCTCGCTCCAGCTTTGCCAGCCGCCCTGGGCAGCGCTGCGGGGATGGCCGTGGCTGGAGGCCTGGCCGGCAGCGGCCCCACGGCCCCACAGCAGCCCCGCGGGCACCCACAGCCAGGCCCCGGTGCTCGGGGCTCCCCGAGCCTTCACCCCTTTGTTCGGCGCCCGGCCACGCTGCTCCGCATCGCCGGGGGCTTCCAGCGGGAGCGGAGAAAGGGAAAGCCTGGGAAACTGCGGGGTCAGTGTTTCGGCCAACAAAGCGCTATTGTGAGCCCAGAGCTGCGCCCCAGGAGGCCGGGCTGTCCTCTGCGGAGCGCGGCGCCGCGAGGCGCACGGTGAGGGGAAGCGGCACGCAGGGCCTTCTGTTCAGGGTGACAGCAATTGATGGAGCAAGGGGCCAAATGGAAAGCACGGCTTTCAGGGAGAATTCGGCGCTCTCATTAGAGCTGAATACAGCCAGCCAAAGGGGCCTTCTCCCGGCGAAGCCCAGGGCTCCAGCTACATTCACAGCTTCATTGTAAATTCCAGCACGACAGTGTCATTTCCTGAAATGAGAGTGGAAAGCTTTGGGTGTTTTTTGAAGCACCCCTTCTCAGTACAACACGCCTGAGGAGGAAGCCCTTCCTCCCTTTCATGGCTCAGCCACACAGCGCTCCAAATGTGCAAAAGGAGGGGAAGGAAAGCGGTCAGGGCTTTTGCCCTTTTCTTTCTTTTTTTTTTTTTTTTTAATCTCTTCTCGGAGAAAGGTTGATCACAGAGGATCTCGCTTATCTGTCCAAGCTCAATTTCACCTGGCAGAGGAGACTCTCTTCCTGTTAAAATTTGCTCTGCTGCTTAGGACAATGAAAAGCCTTCACAAAGAGGAAAACATGAGAAAGAAAAGTGCAGCAAAGAAAGAGCTCAAAATGGGCAATGCCCGTGTCGTCATGCCGACGAGCGCCACTCCGGGCCGGGACACACGCGTGCTGCCACCAGCAGTGCCACGAGGCTCTGCCCCAGCTCCTGGCACGCTCCCTGTGGCACCGGGCAGCACACCACGGGTGTGCCCGTGTCCGCCTGTGCTCACTTCTCGTGCTCGTGGCAGGCAGTGCGGTGCCGGAGGTGCCTTTGTGCAGTGGGGTGTTTGCAGAAATCTCGAGGTTAGCGGAACCTGGAACCCTTGGAGTGCCCGGGGGGCTTGCAGGCACGCTCTGCCCCGTGGCGAGGGACGTGGCTGCTCGGGGGTGGCACAGCCCCGCCAGGCAGCACCGAGCCACCTGGGGCTGGGCCGGCTCCGTGGGCTGCTCTGGGGCATCTGAGCGAGGGCTGGGCAAGGGCCGGTGCAGCCCGTGGTGGTGATCCCATCCCTCCTCAGCGCTGCCCGAACACGGGCTCCCTTCCCAGTTACCTAGAGCTGAAGCTGCTGCTCTGATGAGGGAAGGCAGCGGGAACAAGCTGCGGGAGAGGTGGAACTCCCCCAGAACCAGTGGAGAAGCACAAAGGAAACACGGTGAGCAATGGAGGCTGGGCAGCAGTAATTACATTGCTTGATCAACGGCAGCTGCGGATTGATCATCCCCAAACAGATCTGTGTGAGCCCTGGAGAACCCCTCTGATTCTCCTCCAGCTCCTGTTCCTCAGCCAGCAGCCGCTAAACTGGATTGGAAAACACGGAGAGGTTCTGGGCAAAGGCTCGGGCAGCAGCTGGACGCGCAGCCAGCACCGTGCCGTGCCTCGGTGCCTTCACAGGCGGCAGCAGGGCAGTCCTGCAGAGACAACGTGCTTCAGGGCATCGCTGGAGGCTGGATCCAAAGCCATGGAAGTCCATAGATCACCTCCCGCTGACTCCAGCTGGCCTTGGGGCAGCTTCAGGCACATTTCTGGGAGGGCCCTCAAGAAGCTAATAAGCTCTCACAACCCAAAGCACTGGGTTTGGCTGAAGCAAAGCCAGGCCCTCGCCCCACACGGAGAAACTACGGCAGGCGCTGCTGGTGTTCCCGCACCACTCAGTCACAGCCTCTGCTGAGGGCACTGCGGCAGGACCGCAAAGCCCAGGTCTCCCCGGGGTGCCCCGCTTCCAACACAGCCCGGTTAACCCCGGCATCCTGCCCCACTGCAGCTAGGGGCAGGCCCGGTGTGGTGGGCTCCAGCATGAAGGCAAGTGTCACCCGACAGATAGTCCATCGATAGGCTGAGGAAGCTCTCACAGCCCAGAGACGCAGGGAGGACTTATAGCTATAGCCCAAAACCAATTTTATTTGAGCAGGTTATTCTGGTTGGGGAGCTGAACTCTGCAGAGGACACGCTGCGTTTGCTGGGGATGCTGCAAGTGCGTGGGACTGGGTCAGGACGGCTCAAAGCCTCCCGTCAGAAATAGCAGCCCCGCTGTTGCTCAGTTACACCCTGATGTTTGGTTTCTTTTCTCCCTTTTTTTAAACTCATCATGTGTCGACCGACTGTGCTTCTTTTGCAGTTCTGTGAAACATGAAGGTGGGCAGAGGAACTGAGCTCCTGTTTGTCAGCCCAGGCCTGTCCCCGCAGTCACCTGCAGTGAGCTGCATCGCCCCCAGGAGCGGCGCACGCTGCAGCCCCGGGGCGCAGAAGGGGTCGGTCCTCGGTGGTGCCATTCGATGAGGCTCATACGAGGCTGTCATCCTAGCCCAGATCAGGAAAGTCCCAGCATGTGCTAAGTATAGCCAGGACTGCTTTCCAGAGAAAAAGCTGCACAAACTTGTGTTGGCACCGATTTGGCACTCACTTCCCATGTGCCAATTATTGTGATACATTTCCTCCCTACCATCCGCCTAATCACTAAGAAAAATCTGTTTTATAGTGACTGTGGCGTATCCATTTGCTATTATTTAAATCCATATAGATTCATAGATGCTTAAACCTATTTTGATACAATGCCTCGAGGAGGAAAAGAGAAGGAGGACAAAAGATATTTTGTCATAAGACAATAAAACATGTACGGCGTGAGAAAAGCTTCTGGCTTAACAGTACTAGGGAAAAATGAGCGTGCATTTTGAGTATCTGTAGTTATCCATCTCAAGGAAAAAGACCAGCCTCCAAGGCAAGCAACACGATGCTCAGAGCAGCAGTCCCCGGGGAATGAAAAGCCGAGTCAGACCTGCCCTGGTGATCAGCCGGGTGCAGGAGCAGCGGCCCCAGGGCACCACCGGCCCCAGGGCACCACCGCCTGTTCCCTGCCAGAAGAAAGGGGATGCCCACAGGCAAATCCCTGCTGGGGGCTGAGGGGCGAGGGCAGCCTGTGGCACCTTCCCACCTCTCCCCCGCGCCCCGTGGCCGAGCCCTGCCCGAAGCAGCAGGCGCAGAGGGGCAGCACCTCGGGAACCTCCGTCTGCAGGGGCTCCCTGGCAGCACGGGCACAGCACGGCACTGACCTCCCCGACACCCAGGGCCAAAAGCTGGAGCTAGCTGCCTCCGAAGGCGGAGCAGAAACGTAGCTTACTTGTTGTAGCTTTCAACTTCACAGGCAGCAGGTGGATGTTTAAATTAATTCCACTGCTGGGAAATATGGAGCAGCCCTGGCCAACTGCAGGGAGCTCAGGAGCGAGCGGTGCCTTCTGCTCCGGGACGTCGCAGCACCGCAGGGCTCAGCAGCTCTGCAAAATCACACCTCCTGTCAGCAAGGACACGGCCCTGTGCTATGGGGCAACTGCTCCACAGCACTGGTGCTTTTGCTCTCTGAGCAAGCTGTCTGCAGGCAGCACGGACCCCAGCTCTGCAGGTGCTTAGCGCGTCCTCGCCACCCTGTGAGCAGCCCCACTGCCCTCCTGCAGCCATCACACAGCATCACCAACCCTGAGTCTGGTCTTTGTTCACTTGATGTACCCGTGGAACTGGGTGTTTTCACAGAGGTTTCGTCTGGGATTTTAGTGGTTTTGGTGTTGTTGTTGTTTGTTTTCCCCCACACAGATGTGCAGATAGCCCAGAAATAGTCAAGGAACCATCGAATACTTGCACAAAAAGTTGTGCCTAGCATTAACAGTTCCTTTCTCTTCTGCAAGGCTAAGGGAAACGGTGCTGGGAGATGCACTTCTTCCCCAGTCACCATCCCGATGGCTGCATTATCTTATTTCTTTAAGCCTTGGCATCCTTCCCATGTCCTCTTTCATTCCTGGTCTAGGTTCTTCTGAGCTGTTTCCTTGCCAGCCTTTGGCAGCTAGTCCTTGGCATGCACTTAAGAGGAGGAAATTGAGCTGACACCAGCATCAGAGCCTGCTGCAGCCTAATAGAGAATATGCTGTATGAGCACAGGCCCGGGCCAGGACAGAGGGAGCGCTATTTCCTGAGAAAATCAGCAGTGTCACTGGTTTCATAACCAGCAGACTTGGGCCAGGCCATAGAGCAGCACGCAGGACACTGCAGCCACTCGACTGCAAATGGGCTTTAAAGGTTCCCCAAACTCCGCACCAACCCCTCAGGGCTTCTGCTCTGACCTACTCTGCACCAAACAGACTGATCTATAACTGCCTTTCACACAGATGTGGTTCAGGTTTGAAATTGAGTTACGTTTCCTACATGGGGAAGGAGTTTTTGCTCCTCGCTCCCTCCACCATCACTTTGCGTCCAAAACAGCGGCGGGTCACAAAGCACCCAGGTCTAAAAGGAGACCCAGGTCACCAGAAATACAGACGCCTGCATGCCCTCCTGTGAGGTTCCTCCTAGACTCTGCTCCCCGTGGAAATGCACAGCGTTCCCAGCCTCACCTTGAAATACCGTCACCATTTAGCGCCAAGTAACTGGGCTCGGGGCAAGTCCAGCTTCCCCACCGTGGCTTTCACCGAGTCCAACGGCACCTAACGCAGAAAGCCTCTCCAGTGCCCTCCTGAAAACACACAGCTCTAGAATCGTAAGCACTTGTAACAATGCAGACACCTCTTTAAAAAGAGAGTTTGTCACAACATGCAGAGCAGAACATGCAGGGGGGGTGTTTCTGGCCTTAGAAAAGCTCAGGGACGTGTAAAGAATTCAGACAGAGCAGTGGTGCTGAGCCTGTAAGGGTGGCTGTAGGTTTGGGACGAGGCCCCTTGCAGCCAACAGCAGGGCGCTTCCGTGGCTCTGAGATCTTTTAAAAATGATTCAGCACGGAGGTGCAGCAGCCAGCATACCTGCTGTCTGGGCTCACGTCTTTCCCGAGACGAGGGAAGTCAGCGCAGCACAGAAACGGGGCACATGCACTGCCCGCAGCTCGCTGTGTGCGAGGGCGAGTCCCAGGAGCTCAGAACTGCTCTTTGGAAGGGGAGCAAACGGCAGAAATGCAGCGTGCACACATTGCTCTTTGTCATCCTGCTGCTCCCTGCACCGCGCTTCCGACCCTGCGGCAGTGCGGGGCTGAGCTGGAGACTCCATCAGCCGGTGTGTCCTGGTTTTGGCTGGGACAGAGCTCCTTTTCCTCCTAGCAGCTGGCAGGGTGCTGTGTTTTGGCTTAGGATGGGAAGAGTGCTGATAACACCCCGATGTTTTAATTGTTGCAGAGCAGTGCTTACACCAAGCCAAGGACGTCTCAGCTTCTCGCTCTGTCCTGCCAGAGCAGGGTCACGGAGAGTTTAACAGCGGGTAAGTTCATAGGAATTGTTTGATATTATCATGTGTTATGGACCTCGTAAGAGTCCATCCCAGAGAATAAATAAAAGGCTTAGTAAGACTTTGTAAGATTTTGTTTTTCTGAAGGAAAGAAGAGAGAGAGAGAGAGACTTTATAAGTCTATTAGTCTGTTCTGGCCCCCAGGTGACATTTGGCAGGTCTTTTAATATGCAAGCTGCAATTTACTTGCTAATAAATGAGCTGTTAAGAAAACAAAGATTCACATGAAAGGTATTAGTAAGACGCAGGTGCAAGCTATGAAGATGCTCTTCGGCATTTGTGGTCTCACACAGAGGCTGTATATCCCTGTAGCACCGGTACCCTGCTGGAACTGCTCAAACACCGCGTGCGAACAGAAAACCCAGCGACGTGTGCCATGGGGTGCTTGCAGCGTGGGGAACAGTCTTTGCCTTGCACCACTTCCCCATTTTTTTAAGAATCTCCAGCTGACCCACCGCCGGCACCAACCATTTGTACCAATGCTGCTATGCCCAGGGAACGGCTTTTCTCCCCAAACCTTCTCACCCCCCTCCTGCACACCAACCTCCTCCAGCCGGCTCGGTGGTCTGGCTGTGCTGTCACTCGGCCGGCACGCCTGGGGAGGGCAGGCTGGCACGAAGACGGGGCTCTGAGCACGTGGGTCGGGCAGAATTTCTGTTACTGGAGGACAGGAGCAGGTGCAGCTGGGGGAAACACCTCAAAACAAAAGGTTTCCACGAGCTGTGTATTCCCCTCTCCTCCCACTAGTGCTACAATCAGACCAACTGGCAATGTTTGGCCTTAAAAGGTTGCCTCATGAAAAATCTCCAGAGATTTCAGCTTCAGGAAGGTGCAGACCCTGTGACGGTGCGCTCCTCAGCACGGCCAGGGGCAACGGGTACAGCATTAACTGGGGCGAGCACGTCTCCATTTCAGATTCCGTTATTGCAGCTGCCTTTCAATGATCCCCAGTCCACGGCAGTGGTCTCATGCTGCAGCCCTCGCGTGGTGTCCCTGATCACGCCACATTAATTGAGGCCCACAGACACAGCCCGCTGGGTTGGCAGTGCTGACCGAAATGAGAGCCCTCGGCCGCGGGCAGGATTGGCCGAGCTGGGACGCGGCCCCATGAGCCGGGGCACCACAGGAGGGGAGCGCTAACGAGAGACATCCTACAGACACAGGCAAGTCCTGAGAGCGGCACAGCAACGCGCTGCAGTGATGTGGCCATCCCCTCTGCTCGCAGGACTGAGGGTTTGCTTTATGGTAATTTATGCAGAGGGACTCCCGCGCTGCCTCAGTCACTTCTGGGGAAGGCAGCTTCAGCAGCAGACGGGCTGAGCAGTGCACAAACCTGCCTTGGGCTGCGAAAGGTGGGAGATGGGTGACCCTGTTTACTCAAAGGCGCTGCCACAGGGTGTCCTACCACGAGAACCACGGCTGTGCATGCCACTCCTCCAGCTCAGCAGGCATTCTGACACATCTCGACTTTCTGCCTGTCCACGTGGGCTCCCAGCCCTGAAGCTGTACCCCAGGCTGGAGCCACACGTGCCCCTGAGCTCCGCCACCTCTCCTTTTCCCCACACGGGCTGCCAACACAGCACGCAGGTCTCCAGCCCTTTAGGCCCGTCCGGCTGCCCGGCAGCGTACACCATGGGCTGCCTGGCACTGCATTCAGGCACCGCCACCAGCGCGGGCTGAAGTTAACACACCACGAAGAATCTGGAATCGTGAACTACTTCCTCCACCCCTGCCTTGTTTTATTCCCGTATGTCCGTGTAAGAAGCACCCGTTTACAAAGGTATCTTGAAGTAAGCCTGACTGCGGGTTAGTTAGCAGGTGCTTGTAGGTTACAAGGTTGCCTACAAAAATCCTGAAACGCAGCCCCAACCCTGACTTCTGTGTTAAATCTGCAGGAGCTTTCTGTGCAGCAGTGAAGATCAGCAGGAGAGGGATTACAAACGGTACTGAAGCGCGTGCCACACGAGCAGCATTTGAAGAGGAAGTGGTAAAACCATCACCCGGCCCTCTGAGAGCTGTGCTTTCTTCAAGAGGTGTCAGAAGGGAAGAGCCCAACACCCCCACGCACATTATTCACCGAAACACTTTCTGTACAGCTCATAAGCTTTGGGAAGAGCAAACAGTGGATTTCACTTCTCAGTGTGTATGCTTAAACCCAAAGGCAGATGCCTGACCACTTTGGTACTATTGCAGCAGGAGCAGGAGCAATGACAAAAGCCAGCTTGTTCCTAAAGGCACTCGGTCACTGGGCCATCACAGCCACCGACAGCCCCCAGAGATGTGCGTTAACAGCCACCCAGTGCCAGGAGAGAAGCAGTGACAGGGAGGTAAGGACAGGACTCAGTTCTCTAACCCTAAGACAGTCGTTCAGGATACCTCCAACAGCAACAATCAGAGAAAAAAAGACAAACGATCCAGAGGTCAGAAAACCATGTGCAAGGCCTTTTTACGGAGCCTTCATGCTGCCATAACAACAAGGCCTTTGATCACCATACCTGGGTTAATCAGAAGTGATTCAAGCAAGGAAACTGGGCAAGTCCCAGCTCCAGGGTCCTCTCCTCTGCCCTCCGGCAGCGAGTCAGCTGGAAAACAGCGCATCTGTGGCCTGTCGGGAACAGAAAGGGTCTCACACAGCACTGAGCTGGAGGGAATAAACGACGCCGAAATTTGTACTGACTGCAGGTAACAGCCACACAGCGTGGTGCCAGCCGCAGCCGTGCTGATGACCGTGCTTTTTCTACATACAGAAAAAGTCTTGTAATTACCCGGTAATTTCCAGAAAGACAACAGTGCTGTTTGAGAGTCCTGATCCTGACTCAAGTCAGTACTTCTAATGTGTTTGTGTTTTCCTTTCTCACTATCTAAGTGACATCGTTGCTATGGTTTCTTTCCAGCCACTCTGCCACAGAATCATTACTATAAGGGTTGAAATGTTTCTTTCCATTCAAGGACGTTTCAGGTAATCACCTCAGTTGGCCCCGAGGTTTAATTCACCAAGTGCCCAGTAACTACCTCAAACGAGTGAGAGATGCAGGTTCCCTTGCTGTGGAAGGCAGGCACGGCATGCCCAGCACCAAGGACGCTTCTTTTCTCCGCCAGGCACTCCAGGCTCTGCCCGTAGAGCCCCCAGGCTGGACCCTGACATCCCCAACAACTTCACCCCTAAAGACTGGTGGGACTCGATGACAGGTGAGCCTGGATGCCACGAAACAGAGCAGCCCCAGGTCACTGCGTGGACCCACCACGTGCTGCTGCTGTGACATAAAGCCCAGGAAATCCTTGAGCAAGAGACATGAGAGAAGTGTGGGCTGCTCGTTACTGCAGAGAGGTTTTCTCTTGGTTGAATGACCAAAGCATCTGGAAAGAAAAATGCCAGATGAGATGGGACTTTGCTGTGATGCAAAGGGTTCGGTAATCGTGATGCTTCTCAGTCCAAAGTAAAAGTTGAGATGGTCTGAATCAAAACCCAGGCCCTGAAAAGACCAGCTGTCTCACTTTAAAGGTTTTCTTTAATGCGGCTTGCTTAGGCTGATTCACCATGGACGTCGGACCTTCCTATCCTCCCGCCTGTCCGTGATGGTTTTGAATGTAGGGAGCCCAGCGCTCAGTGTTTCCTTACAAAAATGGGCTGCTCCAGGGAGCCCGACCCACGCTCTTCTCCTCCCAAAGACCAGCTCCACCTCAGGTGCCCCTGAGGAGGCACAGGCTTTGCAGCTGCGTGGTGATGTGGTGATGTGAAAGGAAACGTAGTTCTTTGCTCAGAGAATCCTAACTCCTCCAAACCCACGTACTGCATGGGGTTTATGCAACACATCCCTGCTGCTGCAGGACAGGCGGTACTGCTTCACGCTGAGTTAATCCTCCAGCTCTGAAATCAGTTCAATACAGGCAGTTTCTCCAGGCAAGGCAGGCACAGACACACCTTTGCAATTCATTATTGGAAATTCAGCGCCCTCTCTAAATTTACTTATGCCCTACCAAATTAACCAAACCAGCCCAAGCAGTTATTTTTTGTCACTATGGTCCAAATGAAGTGAGATCTTTGGATCCCCTTCACTGCTGTCATTGAGCTGTTAGTGGTGACAAGTTCTGTGCACATTACATCTCCTGCTGGACGAGGCTCTGCCAGCAGCTTGCACACAACCCACCTCACGGACGAGTTACCTGGGGCAGCGGCGTACGCAGCTGCACAGTTGCACCAGCCCGACATTGTCGGTACATCTCCTGCCATCAGCTGTGTGAGCTTCTCCTCCTGTTATCAGCTTATCACCCATCTGACCTTCCTGAGCACACAGCTCCGCAACCACGGATGCTTCCCCTGCGGAAGCTGCCAGTCATCACTTATGTGTTTTTTTTCAGCAAAGGCCGCCAGGGGGAAGGAAAGACAGGACGGTCCTCTGGGTACCAAAACACCAAAATACCTGCAGAGACACCAACTTCTCACCATAAGTCGTTAACTACTTGTCTTGGCTTATCACCTACTAGCTTCGCTTCACACCTCTCTGCTGAGCGGAGCACAGGGCGCACTCACAGTGCTGCAACACCTCGCGGCTAACTCTCCCCATGCAGTAACCACTGAGCTGCCAATTTGCCCTCCTGAGCTCCAGGTTTCAGGCTAGCACCGCTTTGTGCTTCAGCTGAGGATTGCCGAGGTCACACACCGCTAGGCACAACGCCTTTCTCTCCCGCTGATGAAGAACACGGCTGACGACACGTCCAGACACCAGGAGGGCCATCGCAGGGGCTCACAGCCCCCTCCGTCCAACACTTTGCTAGGGCTGGGCTCGCGACAGTGCATCTCGTCTCAATGCAGTGCCTCCTACACACGCTGTCCTGGAGCCAACGGAGCAGCCATTTGCCTGAGTTTTATTCTGGAAATCAAAACTCTTCACCAAAGCACTCCAGGGACTGTTTGAAAAAAACTCTGATGCAAAATAGGGGCATGGGGGTATAAAAATGGCCAGAAAGCAGCAGCAGAACTGCTGACAAGTAGTTGGCTGAGTGGTTTATGGCTCTTTGGTTTGGTTTTACGTTTGTTTGCTTGCTTCACGATCTACAGTCAAACAGGATTTTTGAAAGCTTTGACATTTTTTAAAGGTTTGTCCCCCTCGTTGCCTTACTTAGGTACAAACTCAAAGAACCCATCCAGCTGTCTAACAGGTCACCTTCAAAAAAAGAAAATCAAACCCAAAGAATTAGAAACCCAGAGTTTTCCCATGTGGAAATCTAGTAATAAAAAAGAAATCTGCAATCCGCCATATGCAGACCTAAACCATGCTTTATTAAAAAACAGATTTTCAAAGATTTTCCAATTCTGCTGAAGCGACTCTTCTGAAGTCACACAGCAAGGCAGTGGCAGACCGCACAGCCGCTGCGCAGCCACATGCTCATCTTTCCCTCATCAGGAAGGAAATCAGGGCCTCTTTTGCGATGAAGGGAGAAGCCTACCTGCCACCTTATCGAGCAGATAGGCAGAGCGACTGCCCGTCAGTGGGGGCTGTCACCGGGATGGGACCCCCGCGTTCTGCATGGTGAGGTCTCTAGGAGAACACAAAGCATTCTGCAGACTGATCCCTTGAGCCTCCTAAAGGTAGGGCAGGTATTGCAACGGTCACCTTCACAGGCTTAAGTATTAGAGGAAACCAGCCAATAATAAATAACCAGCCGATAATAAATAACCAGCCGATAATAAATAACAGCCGATACCAAATAACAGCCACACAAGCTGCTGCAGTTCAATGCAACTGCTCGGGGGCAGCTGCTGGGGGCTGACAGAGACAGAGGGGGCGGGGCCTCGGGTTGGGGGCGGGGCCTCTGACTGTGTAGCCCCGCCCCTCCCGCCCCGCCCCGCCCCTGCCCGCCGCCCAGCAGGGGGCGCTGCCGCCTCGGCCGCGGCCCGGAAGCGGAAGCGGAAGCGGAGCTGGGCGGCCCCGCGGGGCAGCGCGTGCCGGCGGCGGGCATGGCGGAGGCGGGTGCGGGTCCGGGTCCGGCCGAGGAGGGCCCGGGCGGGGCGGCCCCGTCCGAGGAGGCCTTGGCCGTCATCGGCGCCACCGTGCCCACCGGGTTCGAGGCCACGGCGGCGGCGGAGGTGCAGGAGAAGCTGGGCTCCGCCTCGCGGGTCAGCAAGGACCGCGGCAAGATCTACTTCTCGGTGCCGGCCCGCTGCCTGCCGCAGGTGCGTGCGCCCCGCAGGGTCCCGCAGCCCCCGGGGGCCCGGCAGGCGGTGGGGGCGGCCCCGGAGCCCTGCTGCGAGCCCGGGGCGCCCGGCGGGGGGCGGCGGGACGCCCTCCCATCCCAGCCCGGCCTCTCCTCCCTTGCAGGTGCACCGCCTGCGCTCGGTGGACAACCTGTTCGTCGTGGTGCAGGAGTTCAGAGATTACCACTTCAAGGAAGCCAAGGTGGGCTCCTCGCCTCCCAGCCGGTCAGGGGGCGCGGGGGTAGCGCGTTTGTCTGCTTCCAGGCAGCTTTGTGGTTGGGGAACAAGGGCTTTGCGTTGTTGGCTTTAAAGGCCGAGCACAGGCAGCTCGCCTAGCGGCACTTCAGGGGTGTGCTGGAAGAGAGCAGCTGCGGTGCTGTCGTGCTTAGAGGATGATAAAGGATCACCTGGATTTCCTAATTCAGTGTTAACTGCTTGTGTTACAAGATAAATGGTGCATTGCTATGGGTCCTTTGACTTCAAATACAACTCGGTTCAGTTGTGGCAAAAATAGCACAAAAAGCTGCAAGCTTTGCTTAAACGTGCAACAGGTTATGTGTTTAAGAGACCAATTTGAGTGAGTTAGAAAAAGGATGTTTTTTATGGGAGGGAATGTCTTCGTGGTACAACTTCTTTTGTCTTTTAAAGGAAGAAGCTTTAAAGGATTTGGAAGATTTGGTTAAGAAACTGCCCTGGACTGATCCTTTGAAAGTTTGGGAGCTGAACAACAGCTTAAAAAAGAAAAAGACAAAACGCAAAAAGCATAATCAGCAGAGTTCTGCAAGCAAAGAAAAGGTGAAGGATGATGGAGAACAGGAAGGAACAGATCAAAAAGATGCGAGTGAGCAAGAGGACTGTGCCCAAGCCGCAGAACCAGCTGGTGACCAGGGGCCAGAGGAGACGGGAGGAGCAGAATCACAGAACGGGGATGATGACAACGAGCAGTCAGAGGCTAAAGACGAACCGTGTGGCGTTTCGGGGGGTGAGACCAAGGCTGGTGATGGCAAGGAAGGCGAAGGAGATGCCAAGGTGTTGAAGTTCCGTGTTACCTGCAACAGAGCAGGCGACAAGCACAGCTTTACATCTAACGAGGCTGCAAGAGACTTCGGCGGAGCTGTGCAGGAGCACTTCCAGTGGAAAGCTGACATGACCAACTTCGATGTAGAGGTATTGTCCAGTGCCTTGGAAAATAGCTACACTTCTATTTTACAGATTCCTTCTTAATTCTCATTTTTAGAGAATTGGCCTCCTCAGAAGCATGAATTTCACTGACACTGTGCACGTCCTCACAGCCCACCGCCTGCTACTGCTTCGGTTATCCACAGTAATGATCTCTTCTGTGTCCCTGTGTGGACACCTCTCCTCCTCACCTTCCCCTTTGCTCTGCAAACACTTCACTCATCCTCAAGTTAGCTGATGAACATGGCTAAACCCAAAGCAGTTGAGTTGGTGTTCAAATGCTTTCTCCTCTCCCTCATCCACACCAAAAGCTCTAACACAGAGTTTTGCCTCCTCCTACAGAGTTAGTGCCTGTTCATGTTAAATACAGTGTAGGCAGCGTTCTGCTTTACTTTCACCTGCATAAAACGTTTGCTTAATCCACTGGTTTATATCTGTATCAGCTAACAGAAGGTATTCCATCTACAAGCTGTAGTTTTGTGGTTGAAGGAGGTTACTACATTAGTTGTCCCGTGTTTCTCTCCCTTTATAGGGACAGCAGAGATTTGGAAAGGATGTCCAGCAGATGTGGTCCACCAGTGTTCTGAGAGGCAGAAAAAATAAAAGCTTGTTGTGCAAGTCTTCCTAAGGGCTGGCCCCCTTTCCTGTAATAGTTTTCACCTTCCAAATTCATGTGGTAGATTGGACCAGGAGTGTGATTTTTTTTTTTTCAATTGCTGCCTTCGAAATGCTGCCTTGTGACTTGCAGGACTTACCTTACTTGCCCCCCATACTTATAAAACATTTTTTTAAAACATCAACGTAATGTTTACAGTGCTTTTTGAAGTCTTGTGTGAATGAGAAAAGCTATGCTATGCTCAGTGGTGTGCTTTGTCCTCATTACAAATAGTGGATTGTTTTTCTTTCGAGAGTGCTCTTATGTGTGTACTGCCCAGCTTTACATGAATCATGGGTGCCACTTTAAACCGTCACCAGGTGTGCTATGGAAAACTTCTGTTACTCCTGACATTTAGTTCAAGTTTTTCTTTAGGTTCTCCTGAATATTCACAATAATGAAGTAGTTGTGGGCATTGCATTAACTGAAGAGAGTCTTCACAGAAGAAATATTACACATTTTGGACCCACAACTCTTCGTTCAACTCTGGCTTATGGCATGCTTAGGTCAGTGTAATTACGTAGTCTTACATTAGTCTCAGTTAATTAAGTCATTCTGTATCAGAAGTTAGATACCTTGTTCCTGCCCACTGCTTCCTCAAATGTAATTTCTGTTAATTCTTATTTTAAAATAAATAAATAAATCAGAAGTCCAGAAACACTGGTTGTTTTTCAGCTTAGAAAAGTAAATGTTTGCTGTGATCCATTAGCCAGTTTTAGTAAATACTGATCACAGCATTCTCAAAAGTATTTCACTGTATTGGCGCATATAAAATGCTAATTATCAAACAGAAATAATAATCAGAAAACGTTTTGTTAGAAGGGCAGAACTGGAGTGATTAAAAGAGTTTAGGTTTTCTTTGGTCTAAAATAATCCTATTTTTAAGACTTTAAGACAAAGTACCTTTTTTTTCCTGCTCTTCAGACTCTGTGATCCACAGCCAACGGATATCATCGTTGATCCCATGTGCGGTACGGGTGCAATACCAATCGAGGTGATTCTTCCTTTATTTTTTAACATAGTAAAACTCGAGACACTATCTGCAACTGAATAATTTGTGTAAGTTTTATAGGTAATAACTGAATAGCCAACTACAAAAGCATCTCAGCAACGTTTCAGATACAAATACGCTTTTTGTAAATGTTTTCATTTTCCTTCCCAAAGCTATAGCAGGAAGAAACTAAATCCAAAAGTGTTTTGAGCTTTTAAGGTGTGTGATACCTAGAACAAATATCTGTTACAGTATCTTAAAATCATTGATATCTTCAAATTGCTTGGTCGTATTCTGCAATAGTTTAGTTTTATACATGTATGTGTTTTAAAAGGGAGCTGTGCTGATGCTCTCTGATGTTGCTGTTTATCGATATTTTCCTCCAGGGAGCTATGGAGTGGCCTAGTTGCTACCACATTGCTGGTGATAACAACCCACAAGCTGTAAAGAGAGCAGCAAACAACATCTGCTCTTTACTAAAGAAAAACGAAAATAAGGAAAGGTGAGAAGAGCACAAGTGATTTTCTTTTCCTGTATTGTTCGTGAGTAAATCTATTTTGCATTGATTTCCTTGACCATATTTTTGCATTTATTCTTTAGCTAGTATTATAGACGTCAATTTAAAAATGTTCTCAGTGAACCATGTCTGAGATGAATGTCTTTGCACTTGCAGCAGTACTTCCTTGGGCATACCCTTAGACATCATTCAGTGGGATATTTGCAATCTCCCTTTGCGGACTGGTTCTGTGGATGTTATCGTGACAGACATGCCTTTTGGAAAGAGGTGAGGTGTCGTGGTTAAATTCGCTGTGTGTAACTGTCACGCTGGCATGTGTTTGTGTGTCCAGGGTTAGGGTTCTCTCTAGTTACTTAACTGGACCTAATTAAGAAGTATTGATTTACTCTAAATTAAAAGGGCAGGTTAGAATCAATGTAAATGTGGTCAGAAATGAACTAATGCGTGTCTGAAAGACCAGCTGCGGTTAACGATTTTTCAACAATCACAAGGGAGACCCTGCTCTGTATTACAGGATAGGGTCAAAGAAGAAGAACTGGGATCTCTATCCAGCCTGCCTCATGGAGATGGGCCGCATCTGCACGCCAGGGACAGGGAGAGCTGCTCTGCTTACGCAGGACAAGAAATGCTTTGCCAAGGTATGTTCTCTGTGACAAACCTTACCAGTAAATCAAACCTACTTGCACAAGATCGCCTATTGAGGAAAAAAAAAAAGTAAGCTTACTTCACTATGGAAGGTAATCCGCTTTTAGAGAGATAACTAGTAGCATTTCAACACAGTTTTAGACCTGAAGAATTTGACTTTATCCCAAATCACATCTGAAGACAATCAAAAACAATGTCTAAACCAAATTTATCCTTACTCTCTTGTCTTGAAGAAGCCATCACTGTTCTCTTTTCGTTTTTTTTTTGATTGTAGGCCTTGTCAAGAATGGGACACATCTGGCGCAAAAATCAAACTGTGTGGGTGAACGTAGGGGGGCTTCACGCTGCAGTGTATCTTCTGAAGCGCACCTGGGAAAGGGTAGAAGAAAAAAGATCATTCTGGTAACCCATGTGGAAGGCAGCAGACACCTGCAGAACATCCTGAATAGCAGCTCAGTAAAGGAGACACCTGAGACTATGTCTGTCTGTCAAATCCTAAGACGAAAACAACATACGCAGAAATTGTGTAACATGAACATTGAACCAGGGATCAACTTGAGAACTGCCAGTTGTACTGTGTGTTCTGAAACCACTTTTAAATCATCTCTTTCCACCCTGCCGCCCAAAAATGAGATTCAGTAGTGGTATATTAATAGGGCTTTCCTTTGCCTGAGTCTTCTCTACTATGTCTGTTGTGTTTTTTACATTAAATGTTTATTTTCTTTGCTTACAGTAGAAAATATGTTGAGATATCCTTGGAGGTAACAGCTCATTTTTCTTCCTCAAACTGTAGAAATCATACATGTGTCTTAAAATGACCAACAGCACTACTGAGCCTGTTACCTTGAAGGGCTTAGAGGTAGCATCGCTTTATTGTAGGATGTTTCCAATTCAACGTTTTTTAATTTATACTATTGCCCAAATGTAAACTAAGATGATTTTTTTTTTATATTCTGGTAAGAAAATACTAATTACTAAACAGTATGCTGCTGCTGCTGTTTGCGTTCATACCGGTTACTTCAACCTAGTGCTAGTTATCGGTGTCTGATTCCTGTTTTCATGTACCACTGCTGTGGGTGAGGGAGGTACCACATGCAGCCTCAGCAAGCTGCCTGTAGTTACTGTTTGAGAACAGAGATACTTTTAGGAATTACATTTAAAAGTTTGTGTTTTCAATGTCTACTGTAGACACATCGAGGTGGCAATATGTATAAATTTATTAGGGGACTTAAACTGCTGTAGACATGCCACCACATTTACAAAAATACATTATCCGTTCAATAAACTGAAGTTGCAGATACCGTTTCTTCTCTGCTTGTCCTGTGATTTCTCAGGCTTTTATCTTTGCTCATCAGAGGCTGACACCGCTGGTTACCAGTTTGTCGTTTTCTTTAAGGTGCATTCATCGCTAACGATATCTGCACAGAGGCAGACGGACAGGTATTAAAGTTTGAGGAGTTTGGCACAGGGAGCAAGCCTGAGTTGTGCCCTGTGAGGGGCGATGCAGCCTTCACGCACTGCCCGCTGCCTCTGTGGAGGCAGGGCCTGTTCAGTCCCTGCGCTGCGGGCAGTGCAGCGCTGCCAGCCTACCCCGGGCGCTGGGCACCCTGCACGCAGCGGCGGCCCCGCGGGCTCTGTTTGTTCCTGCCGGGCCGCGCCCCGCCCGCCCCGCGGCCCCGCCGCCGCCCCGCGCCTGCGCCTCCCGCCCGCCGGTGGCGCCGCGCATGCGCGTGTTGGGGCCGGGCGATGCCGGGCGCGGTGTCGGTGGCGGGGCCGGGGGCGGGGGGGGTGGCGGGGCCGGGGGGGGCGCCCGGGGGGCTGCGCTCCGCCAACACGCGCGAGCTGTCCGAGGTGGTCTTCAACAACCGCAGCCCCCGCTGCGTGCTGCCCGTCTGGGTGGACTTCGAGGGCAGGCCGCGCTCCTACCCCGTGCTGAGGCCGCGCACCGGGCGGGTGATGCACAGTTACCGCGGTGCGTGAGGGGCCGGGGGGCCGGGGGGGGCCGGGCCGGGCCGCTGGGCGCTGCTGAGCGCCGCTGAGCGCTGTCCCGTCCCGTCTCGTCCCTTAGGGCACCTGTGGCTGTTCCGGGACGCGGGGACCAACGACGGGCTGCTCGTCAACCAGCAGGAGCTCTTCGTGGCCGCGCCCGACGTCAGCAAGGCCGACATCACCCTGCCAGGTAAGGCTGGGGGGGGCCGGGCCCCAAGGCAGCGGGCAGGGGACGGAGCGGGAGGGTTCCCAGGGAGCGCTGCAGCACGGCTCTGCTCCGAACAGAGCTGCTGGCAGACCGTGCTTTTAAACATCTCGCACAAAATGCCTCACGACGGCAAACAGCAAACCCCTTCCCCTCCTGTACTGCTGCATAAAACGACCCCGTTCTGCTTCCTGCATTCACACGCTTGTAAGAACAACGTCTGTCTGTAGCGGCTGCCTGGGGCAGCTAACAAGAGGCCTAGTGACAGGGCTCTGTTTGTTTCTGTTCTGTCTGCCCTTACCTCAGTGTTCACCCTGAAAGAGAGATGTCTCCAGGTGGTTCGCAGTCTGGTCAAGCCGGTGGACTACAGGAAGCTGGACATCGTTCGGTCGCTGTATGAGGATCTGGAAGATCACCCTGACATCAAGAAGGATCTTCAGCGGCTGTCTCTGGAGAGGAGCGAAACGTTAAGGAATGAAATTCTAGAATAAAGTGGACATTATTCATTCTAGACCATTTAAACAGCAAATCACTGAGTTAAAGCAGGAGTCGTCACCATGAAACATGCCAAGAGCAAACGTCCGTATTTTAAGTTCTGAAACTCAGACAAATTGTAGAAAACTTGCTGTGATGGTAAGTCAGATTCAAAAGACTAAACAGGATGTAAAAGTATGCCGGGTTCATGAGGGTTCAGTTCTGCTCTTAGTTGAGCATATTGCAGACCCAGGACTCGAGGCCTTGCGTGCACAAAGCTCAGAGATGTTTGCTTTGGACTATTTCAGAACATTCTGTAGTGGCATGAGATCAGGCCGCCTGTTCGGAGAATACGCCTGCAGTTCACCTTTCTCTGTATTAGAAAGGAAGTTGCATCAAGGATTAGTTTAATTCGGACTCTAAAAAGTGGCACACCAACACCAGTTTTGCTCGAACACTTTGGTTTTGGTGGAATTTCTCTCTCTTGCACTTACGTTAAGTTTGCCTTTGAATCACGGAGCGTGGGGTGTGTGTATGTGAGAGCTTCCACCATCACCTTCTGAGGGCCTGACCGAAACTTCAGTGTTGGCGGAAAGATGACGTGTAAACTCCTGGGTTTTACTCTCTGCCTATTACCTTTGTAAAGGTTTCCATAAAACCCTGTTGTGTCAACTGATGCTGACAATTTTTTACACAGGAAATGCCTCGAATGCCTTATTTGTCCTTCAGTATTGAATTCTTGCCTAGTTTATCTCTAGGTGATCCAACCTTCTCAGCCACAGACTGGATCTTAGTTTTGGGACCCCTTTTACTTCTGCACCACCATACCTGCACCCACAGCTTCCCATAGGTGTATCAGGTAGCGGTCACAGCAGGTAGATGCTTTGAGCCCTGCGTTTCCCCGTGGCAGGGCAGTTTGTGTCACAGCAAGAGGCCTCCCTGGGGTGCACGGGCCGTTTGGGTTGCTCATGCCTCCCATGGAGCGGCTGGTAGGCTGCAGCAGCTCACACAGGCCTATTGCTAGTTCCTCTCAAACAGGTCTGTGCTTTTATTGCAGCCTGGATGAGTAGTTAAAACCTTTGCCTATATTCTGTTCCCCCATACCTCGATTTTAATGTGCGTTTGTGCAAGTACGTGCACGTGATTCAAAGCAGCATCGGTTTTAGCAGCTACACAAGCTGCCCACCAAGCAGCAGGTGCGGGTGCTGTTCAATGTTCAGCGAAGCAGACTGATGAGATTCTAGCAGGCCGTTTCTGTGGCATAAGCTGCTTCTTAGTTACATATTCTAAAAATACAGCTGTGAAACTGACTGAGAATATCAATGTATTATGTAAGTATGAAATGTCTCCCCTTCTTGTAGACTTGTTTTTTCTTACTTAAGTGTATGAACTGATCTTTGTTTGTCATAAAAAATAAATGCACATTTATGTTTTGACTCTCATTCTGTCAAATAATTTCACAGTGCTTGTGACTATATACTTGTGTTCCTGAAATACTCCCCAAAGACATCGTGGTTGATCAGTAAGAGATTTTCCTGTTGACAAACTAGGAAATACTTTCTTTTTTTCCCAGCCTAGTCTAAAGCAGGTGCGTAAATGCTGACTTGAGAATTTGGGGTCATTAAAGAGCTCTTATTGAAAAAGTCCATTAAAAACAGCAAGCATGTTATAGATAAACTGGAGAAATGCTCACTGTATGTAAGGAAGTGTTTTTCTTCTGTTTTGGAGTCCTCCTGTAGGACAGAATAAAGAAGACCAGAGGAGACCCCTGCTGGCTACAACCCGTGGGTGGGCAAGCGGAGCCTCTCAGAGTAACTCAGCTAGATTAGCAATGAGTGAAAGTTGCATTTACTTCTGATAATGACATGAGAAACTCGGGTGGTTTTTGTTCCGATTCATAGCATTGTTTCACTCGAGTCACCAGAGCAGCAGCAATCTGGGGGAACTGAGGATCAGAACTGAAAGTTCCAGCTCAAGGCAAGTGCCAAATGCAGTGCAGTGGGAAAACGATACTGCAGGTGCTGCAGGAAGCACGGGTCACAGGTGAAGGTGGAAAATGCTGGAGAAATAACAAATTAATCTGACGCTTGTTTAGTGTTCAAGAGTTCAGGGAGAGCACACAGCAGTATGGACAGTCTCAGTTTGGAAGGGAAGGCTACAAAACGGGAGTAGGTCATGCTTGTCTCAGTGGACAATGGTTGTGCTTGTCTCAGTTTGAGAAGGTAATTTTCAGTTCCCTTGTGAAACATTTTGCTGCAAGCGATGATTAGAGCCAAAAAGAAGCCATAAACACTGTTAAATGAGTTTTAAACAAAAGTACGCAAATTTTATACCTTTTTTTCCACCCTCATTTCCCATCGTGACAAAGCAGAAGATTTCATTTTTTTTCCTTTTTCCCCTCGGTACCCAGGGGACAGAGGCAGCAGTGCTGTCACCTCCTGCTGGTGCCCGGCTCCCTGCAGCACGGCCCTCCCTGTCCCACGCCTCAGCAGAGACACTGCTGCGGGGAGCGGCTATGGGAGGGAGAGGGGCAGGCGGCGGCCGAGCCGACAGATGCAGCTCCTGGCGGTGGGATGCTACTGCTGCCGAAACGGGTCGGTAACAAGATATTGCCTTCGCGTTACGGTATTGTCAACGATAACACACTTGGGATGTGTGTTTGCCTTTCGATACCCGCCTTCGTGCCTCACTGCTCGCCGTTTCCCTGTAAGCAGCTCCCAGCCTGGCGGCGCTCGGGGCTCCCCCGGCCCTCGTAACCCCGGGACCGGGGCTGCAGCCGCTGAGGGGGCACAGTAATAAATAAATAAATAAATAAATAAATAAATAAGTAAGTAAGTAAGTAAGTAAGTAAAGTAACGAAAGTAGGTCGATAGAAGCGCGGAAAGGCCGCCCCTCCCCGTGAGGCTCCTCCCGGCTCCTCCCGGCACGTCAGCGGCGGGGGCGGGCGGCCGCTGGAGGAAGCGCCCAGAAAAGTCTCCTCCGGTCGCTCCCGGTCCCCCCCGGCCGCTCCCGGTCCCCTCCCGGTCCCCCCCCGGTCTCCCCCGGTGCCCCCCGGCCGCCGATGGCGGAGTGCGGAGCGAGGGGCCCTCAGGCGATGTCCCCGCGGCGGGCGGCCCGGGCCCCGCCGTCGCCCTACGTGCACAGCATGCCGGCGTGGGTGCTGGAGGACTTCTGCCACAAGATGGACTGCCTGGGCGACCACGACTGGATGCGCTTCGGTGAGCGCCGCCGCCCGCGGAGCCGGAGCCGGAGCCGGCCCCGGGCCCGCCCGGCCGGGGTCCCCTCAGCGCCCGGGGCCGTGCGGGGCGGGGGGAGCCGGGACACGGAGCCGGCCGGGGGGAGGCCGCGGGGGGAGGCCGGGGGCCGGGGGGCTGGAGGGGGGCCGGGGGGGGGCCGAGGCTCCGCCGCTACCGGTGTTTTTTTTCCGGTACCGCTCAAAGGAATGAAGGCAGCATCTCCCTCCCGGGGAGGGGGTCGCCCTCAGGCCCGTAGCTACCTGCCGGCCATCCTTTTAAAAGTGCGAAATTGGGAAAAAAAAAACGTATGCGTGTACCGCGCCTCGCCGCCCTGTCCGCACTTGGTGTTTTCTCCCCCTTCTGAAGCGAGTACCTTCCCTCCCGCCAGCTTCCTACGTGATCACCGACCAGACGGAGCTGCGGAAGATCAAGTGCATGGAGAAGACGGGGATCAGCATCACCCGCGAGCTGATGTGGTGGTGGGGCGTGAGGCTGGCCACGGTGCAGCAGCTCCTGGACCTGCTGCAGGGCCTGCAGCTCTACCGGGCGGCGCAGGTCATCCTGGACTGTGAGTAGGGCCCCGCGCGTTGTGCCACAGCGCCCAGACACCCAGTGCCCACCTCTCGCTAGCTGAAGAGGCTTTTCCTGGAAACCTCATGCTCAGATTCTAAAATTTCTGTGCTGATTCTTCATTTCTACTCTTGCAAATAAAACTTGAGGTGGGCGAGCAAGAGATGACACAGAGGAGGAATCGCTGGTTCCCCTAGCTCATCATCCCGCCTTTGTAGTGTCCCTCTTGGATGCTTCAAGAGTTGCCAGAGGGAGCCTGGCTGTGCCCTGAATGAAGGGCAGCTCTTTAATGCATCAGACAGGGCTTTACAACAGAGCTTAATTATGAATGTGTTAATTTTTCATACGTTCTTGTTTCCCAGTGAAATTTAGCCATTATACACTAACAACAAAGTCAGGGTAGAAAAAC
Source organism: Netta rufina (assembly GCF_964035555.1). Taxonomy (NCBI): domain Eukaryota; kingdom Metazoa; phylum Chordata; class Aves; order Anseriformes; family Anatidae; genus Netta; species Netta rufina. The sequence continues at coordinate 22,651,333 of NC_140133.1, forward strand.
GTATCATCAGTCTGCTTTCCTGCATGAGAAGGAAAGTTACAAAAAGGCTTCTCGATCAGCTAATTTGCTATTCTTCTCACCTTTCCCCAGCTTGCTGTATTTTAGATTTACCTTTCCTGAAGTAGGATGATCAGAGTTTGAACACAGAATGCCTAATTAGGGTAAACCATTGCTTTGTAGAAATCAAGGTGCTTTTAAATATATTCTCCCTTTCCATTTTTCTCCATTGAGAGTTATGTTTAAATTGCAGCTATCCTTGTGCATAAACCAAATTGTACCATAATTCAGTTCTGCCACGAAGTCTGTTAGCCCCTGGGTGACACACTCAGCCTTCCTGTCCTGAGCAGACCATGCTCCCCACTTCATACGCATTCCTACTCCAGATCCACCTTCTTGGGAATCAGATGTTTGTGTGGGTTTCGCCTGTTCTCCAGAGAGAATTATTAGGAAGAAAAATAAGATTTTTGTTAGGTGGCCAAAAATGCTTAGAGAGATGCTGTGGGAAAAGGACAAAGCTTGTGAGTGCGTGCGCTTCACTTGAACAAGACAGAAGACTTGTTCAGTGCCGGAGCACTGCCTGCTTCTGGCCTGGTGTGACAGGGAGGCTGCCAGCTCCAGGCTGCAGGGGTTGCATCACCAGCGGCTGTTTCGCAATAGCAGCCTGCCTCCCCAGGGCAGGGCCACCGACAGTCAGCGCCACAGCTGGCACTTGCTGCACAGCAGCTAGAGGCATTTCTCATGGAAATTCCGGTAATGTGTTGTGGTTTTCTTGCCTCAGCATTTCTTTATATAGCATTGCTGGTTTTCTGTAGGCTTCTGGCATTAGTGTGACTTCTAACCTTTGGTTTGGGACAGCAAAAAATAACTTTAACAAAGGTATTCTAAATTTCTGTTTCTTGAAGAGGAATGTTAAATACTACAGCACACGTGGGCTTCAAGTAAATTCTCTTTGTATAAATCAAAGAGCTACCACGGTGATGCTCGGTTATCATAGCTGAGTTTGGTGTCACGCCTGTCAGCCTTTTGATTCAGCAGACCCACCTCTGACTGAATTCAGTCACATCATTCAGCTCAGGAGACGGGAACAATTCCTCCTTGCTCTTCTGCAGAGCAACCCAGAGCTACAGGAAAGTGAATTTCGATCTGCTTTAATTAGTATGTCAGTAATCCAACTGTTAATTTAGTCACAGTGACTGTGACTTTGAGGGTCCAGTCTGAATGGACAGGACTGGAAACATATTTTTCATCTATTTTTTATTTTTATCTATTTACACCAAATAAATTTGATCTAGATATCACCAAAGCAGTAAGCCTGGCTCCCCCCAAATGATATTTCTGTGGGTGCTCTGGAGTAGCCAGTGGCCTCTGTGATGTGGTAACTTCTTTTGCTCTGTGCCTGTCGAGTGTTTCATGCAGTCAGTTCCTAGTCTAGAAAGAGAGTTTCCGGGGGCTCTTACATAACGTGGCGTAACCAACCACACTTCAAACGCTCATCAGTTACAGCCCTCAGCCTCCTGCCCTGCAGAGCGCGTTCTGGGGCTCACCTGTCTTTGCAGCTGGCTTATTTCAGTGTATTCCTCCACAGAGTCCATTGACACTTCTGTAATCCCACTTTGTGTGTCGTGGCTAAATTAAAAAAAAAAAAAAAAAAAAAAGTGTGCATTCACCTCCTGAGAAACATAAACCAGTCAGTCAGCAGTTTTTAAGTTTCAGTTTTTGTCACTAGGTAATGGCAGAAACAACTCTCACGATAGAATTTATGTTGTGGGAAGTCTGCTTTTGCTCAGTTAGGTATGATGCTACACTTTCCCACGTGGGTTAATTTTGCCCTTTTGTGGGGAAAAACAAAGAACAAGAAGCTGTAGAAGATGTAGTGGGTTTTCTCTTCTTTTACAGGCCTTTAAAGTAAGACCCCATGAGCAGGTTTCAGACTGAGATGAGTTCAGCACATTGCCCACTGCTTACACAAGAACCAAGTAAGATTTTCTCTGTAGTTATGTAAAGTGCAAAGAATCAGGCTCCCAAGCCAAGAGCAGCTTCCAGTAACACCACCTTTAAAGATACGGGTACAGAGCAAACACAGTGCAAACAGAAGTAATTGTTGTAACTGCAGAGAAACATTCATCATCCTTCTGTTTGTCTGACTGGCTTTTCTTTGAAGTGCTATGTAAATACCACAGTGGCTTGCACAATATGCACCTGACTTCAGCACCTGGTAGAGGAAGGGTTTATCTGCTTTCTCTTGTGCTGCTGTGATTTACTTCTAATTTGTCTGTCCATCCATCTCCCACCCTCTCCCTCTCCCCCCCCCCCTTTTAAGCTTTCTTAAAAATATTTCTGAGACTTTTTGGACTTCACTTTACACAGGCAGCAAAAATTGAGAGGTTTCTCCCTGTTAAAAGTAAAACCCGATCAACTTCCTCCAGGCTGGAGGAGTACACGTTGTGACTTTTCCAGGAAAGCTTGCTTTCTAAAAACTGTAGTTGTCTGATGGAAATAATCAGCGGTCTTTATCGTTGTCTCTGCGGGCTAGCTAGGACTGCAGGAAAGCAAGTATTACGAAGTTATGGTAAGAAATGCACGTATCCAATCTCACTCATTAAGACACTGAGCTGATAAAACAGGCATCTGACATCCCTTCGTTTTCCTGATTCCTTCTGTGATGATGGATGAACTACGAAATTGGACTGTTCCAGTCAGGACACTGCAAGGAGCTAGAAAGGGCTTTGGTTTGCTCCTGAATTCCGTAGGGCAATATGAAGGTTACATAAAGAGGGTTAGGAAAGTGGAGGAGACGAATCTTCTGGACTGATCCATTTTTAGTTATGTTTCTGGATGATCAAGATTTGCTTTTGCCCAAAATCAATTCAACTGCAATGCATTACAAAACTACAATGAAATTATTATTTTTTTTTTTTTAACAATTCAGTATTCTCTTACGTTGATGGTTGATGTCCATCTCAAAACTTCATATTACCCAGGCTTTCTGACACTTAAATTAATCTGGTTGTTCTACTGTGTGGAAGTAGCTAGTGTTTCCTGGTTTTAACCCGATATGGACATTCTCCTGCGCTGAGTCAAACAGAAGCTCTCGGTACCGGCATCTTCTCAGGTTCAGCCAAATCTTGTGTCTTTACCCTTGACTTCTGCTTTTATGTCTGTATCTGAATATTCTTGCTCAGGCGGTGCCTCTCAAGCAGCGGTGATGCAGTGCTCACTGCTTGTTCTTTTGGGCACTTCAGAAAACGAATTGGTCCCAACTCCAGCAGTTCTTATGTCACCATAACTGTTCAGTCTGACTTGCAAGAATCAGACACACCACCCAGGTAGATGTTTTGCTGGCAGGCTATTAGCAGAAGAGTCCTCCCTCCCTTCGACAATTTCTTGCACCACTCTAGTCCCACTTCTGGATGTCCATAATAATTTTTTCCTATCTTAGTTCTTTAGTTTCAGTGGCAACCTGTTTGATGTAAAGGAAGTTGCAAAATTCATGAAAAACCCTGAAAAATAGGTTCAAAGAGGGAAGTGATTTTTAATTGTAGAGACTTCTAGGTGAAAATACTGGGGGAAAAAAGCGATTTCAGAATACAGGGACTGCCAGTTTGAACTAAAGGTCCGTGGACTGGTTGATATTAATAATTTCAAAAGCCCCAAGAGTCTGTGATCTCATAGCTTTCTGGCACAGGAACAGAGACCCATCACTGACTTTTCTCGAGCATCAGTTTGGCTACCTCCTTTCATTCAAACCTCTGTTCATAGGTGACATGGAAGAACAATGATGCAAACTGCAGACCGAAGTCAAAGAAAAAGGCTTGCCTGACAAAAACATGCCCACTTCTCCTGTAGTTGCTCTTCATACTCCACGATGCTCAAACTTCAGCACACTGCAGCTGTCACGCCTCGCCTTTTCCTAAACTTCGCTTCTACTGAAACTTGTGTATGAGAAGCACAAATAGTAAATGAAACACACTGCTTCCTTCCTTCTTGTTTCAGATATTCCTAATGCTTTGTTTGGACATTTAAAAAAAGAACAAGAAGCCATTGCTTGATTTCAAATGCAAACAAAGCCTGTGGTTTTTGCTTCCCATATATACTATGCTCAAGATAAAATGCTGATAGAACAGCATGACAAAAAAAAAAACAAAACTTGTATTAATACTTGTGCCTATTCTCTCTCTTATCAAGAGAAAACATTAACTTTTCAAGTAAAAGATAAATATATTGCTGATAAAAAAAAAAACAGGTAGAAATGAGTTTAGAATTATAACCAGGAAAATGCGGTCATTAGGCAGTAGAAAGTTCTTGTATCACCTCTAGTGCGCACTCAGCACTCCCAAACTCCTTTTCCACTTTAGTTTTAAATGTCTTCCTGGGTAGGAATTCAGATCCTTCTTCAGGAGATTTTGACAGCTTTGTATATCAGAGCATCTTGAATTTTTTTTACTTTTATTTTGTTCTTGTTCTAACTGTAGCCTAATTTAATTTTAATAATTTCTCTTAGATGTGCATGCTCTTCAAGTACCTGTAAGATGAAAGCATCCTTGTATTTCTCTTAATGAGATTTCAAGGTTGCCTTTTTAGGCCTGATTCTGAGATTTGGCCAACCTGTATACGGCATAGGATCGTATAGAGCTGTAGTGAGTCAATAATTTCGTGGTTAATTTTTCCTTATGTATCAACTAGTTTTGACCTTTGACTGTTTTTGTTTTCCCTCAGCTATATACAGTTTGTTTCTTTCTGTTCATAAGTGAAAAACTGATTCTTTCCTGAAATAAATTCTGTATAGGTGTTTTCTAAGAATGAGCTTGTTCATGACATTAAAACCACACAACTGAAAATAGTCCCAAGATGTTTAACTGACTAAAACCGATGCAACTCTGTCAAAGTCTCAGTACCGTGACAATTAGCAAAGAACCAGATGTCTTCTTTAGGCTGTGGGATAGCTGTGGTCTGAGATCACTGGCTGAAGGGTGTTATGTGGAAAATGACAGAATAAATATGCTCTTGGTAATTCCTTATTCTAAGAGCTATTTTGCATATTCATCACTGATGTATATTTCAAGTTATCACTTGTTAATTTTTAGTAGGAGTAGTTAATGTCACGAATATGGTCTGAATTGAATACTATTGAATAGCCAATACTATTGAAGCAATTTAACAATAAATGCAAGGTTTATAATGTTAATTGGAATTTATAAACCATTCTCCTAATGAGGATTATTTTCCAGTAACTGAGTAGAGACAGACTTTATTCTCCCTGCTACTCTTCACCTGTCCTTTGTTCTCCTTTGCAGGGATATCACCCTCCGGTACTACCAACTCCGAGAAAGAAGAGCTGGTAGAGCCACCTAAGCAGGAGAACATATCTTTAACTCCTACAGAAAGCAAAAATAAAGAGAGAGAAAATGAGATAAGCTTGTTGCCATCACCAGACTCTTCACAGCTGGGAATATCTCCAGCACGTGGTAAGTGAAGTAAGAGACTGATTTGCTTTGACACTGCAATGACCATATACACAAGATGCTTTCCTTTCGCTTTCAGTATAGTCCAGACGAATATATTGCTGATCAAAGTGGTCATGCTTTTGAATATTTGCCTTTTGCCTACTGCTGCTGAGCTGTCTATTCCTAACTTTAGCACACGGCCTCCTGTTCTTCCTTCCTTTAGCTCTCCTGGCTTTGAGAGATGCTGGCTATATCTATTCTGTGGGATCTCAAGAGTGCATTTCCCAGGCGCGTGTCTCGTCCCATCCTGGCTCCATGCTCAGACTAGATCTATGCATACGCTTCGCCCTGTGCCCCTCTCGATGCAAAACAAATCTGGGCCAGAAGAGAGCCCTGCACGTGCCAACAGGCCGCCCTGCCTGGGAGAGGGAGCAGAACCACGCGATGTGCTGACAAGAGCATCTGCCTGGCAGTATAGACATCGGCTCTGGAAGCTCCACGTCCCTGAGCCAGGACTGGAGAGAGCTTCGTGGTCATCTCACAAAGAGGAACCAGGAAAATAGTTCCGTATCTTCACACAAGATTTCAAGTTTCAACAGCTTGTCATAGATTATATCTGGTTATGAAATTCAACAAAATATCCCACACCCTCATAATTAGTCACAGGCTGCGGTATTACCCAAATGTGTATTTTCAATGCTGGTGATTCAATTTCAGATGCTGTTTCTGAAGGAGCCTTGTATTCACTTCCTTCTCCGCCACCTCCCCCAAGAGATCTTTTGAGATCCTTACAGTCAAATCCTCCTGTCTCATCAAGTGTAAAGGTAAATCCCTTCAGTACACATTGCTTACAATTATGCCAATTCCCTTTATGATGTTGTTATTTTCAAGTCAAAGTTTATTCCTCAACTTGTATAAAATACAGATCTACTGAAAAAGTGGGTCCTTATTACAAGATGTTTAGACTGAATATAATACTAATGCTTCAGTTGGATTACTTATTTTTTTACCTCACTTTATATTTTTATTTTTTGCCAGTGAGGGATTAAAATTAAGAGTACTGCATAGCTGAGCGTGGATAACGTGCCCACAAATAGCAATTCTGAAGGAATTTCCCATATAGATTTTGTGGCAGACATAACGTTTCTGGTGTGATCATAGGACAGTGCAGTACAAGCAACTGACTAGTCAGAATGCCATACTTTAAGTTTATGCTTAAAATGCGGTTTCTGCTCAAAACTGGGCTAGTGTCAAATTTAGGTCAGGTTGTCCAGAGCCTTGTCCAGCTGCAAAATGAAAGTCTCTAAGGATTCTACTGTTTCTCTGAGGTCCTGTTCCAGATTTCAGCATGCAGCCTCCTGTTCTTTCTCCCTGCAGCTCTCATCTTTAAGGCAGTCTAGCTAGATCTGTCCCGTGAGCTCTCAGAGTGTTTCCCAGATCCATGTGCACACTTTGGCCCCGTCCTGGCTCTGTGTTGGCTTCTTTTTTGTGTCATTTTGTTTGACTTTTTTTTAAAAATAAAAGAAACAAACAAAAAAAAGGATTCTGCTTTAAGACTTCTAACTCTTCCAAAATAACATGTTTTAAGAGTGAGTGCCAGACAGGAGAAAACTGCTACAAAGAACGCAGTAGTTTCAGTTCCTTGAGAAGGGAATTCACATCTCCAGACTTTAGAAAACAAGACATGAAGTCTGTGTAAGCTGTATGGTTATATGTAGGCTATAGTGGAGTTCTAGTAATAAATGGCGTTAGGACCGATCGTACTGGAAGCAACTGAGCATTTTGCAGCTGATGCCAGATGCTTCAGGTATAGATGTGAACTTCCTACCAGAACAAAATGCATTACAGCGTGAGGGACCCTCCTTCCTGACCCAGTCATTTCTTTCATTTCTTTATGTATGCACAGCCATAAAGATTAATGTTTTCTGCAGCTTAAACTCATGTCATTTCAGATAAACACGTGGACTTTTAAACAAAGCTAAATACGTGGGTTTTTTTTGGAAAGGTGGAAATGCAAACTGGTAACTGTTCTCAAATCTCTTCTACTGTGCAAAATATTTCCATCAGCAAAACAAATCAACACAGATACTACAAAGGGAAACTATTGAGGGGTTGCACAGTACTTTGCACGATTTCTTTCAACAATCACAACGCTCACTTAGACCATGGAAAAGAAAATATAATGTGTGAACAAGAAGGAAAAAGCATACAAATTTTCATGATATGAACTTGTTTCTTCTTCAAATCTGTAGCCCTGCAGCTCTTCAAGTCCTCAGCAGGAGACGATGACTGATCTCCCCAGCGGGAGTCTGCTGTGGACCCAGAGGGAAGTTACTAATGCCACAAATGGTTTCAGTGACAAGAGTAGAATTTGTGAAGGTACTTTTGCAGATGTCTACAAAGGTCAGAGGCACAACATGGTATATGTCATCAAAAGGTTGAAAGAGGCAAGTACTCCACTTTTTATTTTCTCCCTTTGAAGGAGATATCTTATGAGAAGTTCTCGAATATTAGCAGTTGTCTTAACATCGTATGGGCAGGGAACAAGAACTGCTATGCAAGAGGAGAAGTAAAGGAGTAAACCTAGATGCAGCAAGCACGTGCAAGAGAGATTTTACTCACGTGGGTAGATCTCTTCACTTCATCTGCTGTAGCTACCTTCATCATTATTTAGATTAAAGGTGTCCTTACATCAGTTTTTGTGCTAATTTTCAATTATTGACTGTGACACAAAATTGTCATCAGTGTTCTGCCTGTTTTCTAAAGTAGTTTGTCCATCGAGATTCTATTGCATGTTTCCATTTTTCAGATGGAATGCACAAGCCCAAATTCCACCCAAAGGTTCTTTCATACAGAAGTACAGATTTGCTTTCGGTGAGTGGTTGACTTTCACAGGCAGTCTGCATGTGGTGTGTTGCTGGGACGTTTGGCCTGACTTCATGCGTGTATCTCCCAGGCACTGCTGGCCTCTGCTGGGGACAGCGGAGTTCTGCACTGCCTTTGTGGGAGCCCTGGGGAAACGGCTCGCCTGCGGCACGCCTGCCAGTGATGCTGCAGTTCCCTGCTGAGTAACCAGTCCCTTGCCAGTCCTTGAGACTGTGAGGGATGGTGCCTCCTGGTGCCCTCTGGTTGCTCAGAACAGAGCTGTGCTATCATCCTCTCCTCTGCTGCTGGGTTAGCCTTCTGCAGGCCCACTCACAGCCATTCTGTGCTTCCGGCAGCAAGACAAAATGTAATTTACAATGGCCTTGAATTCAGGAATTTATTGCAGCTCAAGAATGTATTTTTTGTTGTTGTTTACAAATCGTTGTTGGTCTGTGCCTGCAGGTGTTGTCACGTCAACATTTTGCAGCTGCTGGGTTTCTCAGTAGAATCTGATTTGCACTGTCTGATATATCCGTACCTGCCTAATGGATCACTACAAAACCAGCTTCAGTGCCAAGTAAGCAATAACATGGGGCTGTTATCTGTCTGTTCTTACAAGTCCTGTCCTGTTACTGTATGAAAAGCAATTAAATCTCTTTCACTTCTAAGAACCAGCCAAAACGTACCCAGAGAAGTTGCCTGTAAGTATGAAAAGGCTCTTTTTTAGTTTTTCTACAGCATAGCAGATCAGGTCAATGGAAAGCTTCTGCTTTGCAGCCTTCAGATTTTTGAACTAATACCTAATCTGCCAAGTGTGCCTATCCACATTGTAATATCAGTATCATCCTGTAGATTCCACTGTCATTTTCACTGACATAACGTTCTACAATGTTTTACAAGGCCTTAAGAGAGAACAGTTTGAGATGTTCATACCTATTGAAAGAGCATTTGCAGAGATCATAAGACACAGAAACATCAGGAAAACAATCCACCAAAACCCGTACTGTGCCTCCATAGCGGGCAGTACTGGATGCATTTTGCAGAAGCATGATTGTTGCTGTATCTCTCTCAGCATGTCACATGGCAGACAAAATGTGCAGCACAACGTGAAAGAGTAGGTTCCTTCCTGGGCCTAGAATCACCAGTTTCTGCATTGGATGAAACTTCTAATGTAGGTCAGCAGCAGATCTGCTTATGATTGCAGTGGGACTAAAACAGTCTTTGACTTGCAAAGCTACTACTGCTTTGTAGGTTTTCATTCTAAACAAAATAAAATTTTTCCTCCCTTTGCAGGATGATTCTTCTCCCCTGACCTGGGAGATGCGAATTCGCATTTCCAGAGGACTCATCCGAGCCATAGAGTATTTACACAATTTTGGAATTCTGCATGGCAATATCAAGAGGTGGGGGTTGACATACCAGCACATTTTTGTTCACCAGGATTTCTTTGACAATAGTGGCTGAAAGCTTATGTAATTTTGCAATCCATTTGCAATGCTCCCTCTTGTTCTGCAGGGTGTTTAATTTGTCTTATCTAAATGAGGGAAGTCTATTCTTTTGAAATCATTTTCTGAGTGTTTTTTCTTCTCTTCTCCCTTTCTGCAGCCTTTATCCTTTCATTATTACACAGCAGGCCAAATGCTGGGAATTCTCCCCCTCAGGGCTTGCCTTAAATTTAAAAGTGTAAAATTGTAATTTCTGACATGAAATTAAAGCAAGTACTTGACCAGTATTGTTATTTGTCTGTCTTAATCACAGCTCAAATGTCTTGTTGGATGAAAACTATACACCAAAGCTTGGACATTCAGGTCTGCGATTGTATTCTGCTGATAAAAAATCAGAGTGTACTATGATGAAAACCAAAGTCCTACAAGCTTCTCTTACTTATCTGCCAGAAGATTTTGTCAGGCATGGGCAGTTAACAGAAAAAGTTGACATATTTGCCTGTGGTGTGGTATGTTGCCTTTCATCGTGTTCTGTTGTGGTTTTTTGATGTTTATAGACAGGAAAACAGGTGTGTGAGCATGCTCCCCATATAGTTGTTTTTTCCTGCAATTTCCTATCATTGTTGCTAACTATATAATGTGTTGAAATTATGTTTTTAATTCTGTTCCCATTCCAAATGTACTTAAGTATGTGGCAAAGTGAGGTGAATCTTTTGAACAACAAAATTGTTACAGGTTGCGAAAAAAAAAAATTACAGCTGGTAGTTAAAAAAAAATAAAATAAAGATTTTAGTTAAATTCTCAGAAGTCTTACAGATTTGCCACATCAGCTACTACCAACTGTTGGCTTTAGAGGTAGATCTAAACTGTCATAAATATTGCCCAAATCTGGCATTATTAAGCCATGTGAAGTGAAACCAGTAATTTCCAAGTGCTCTGGCAGTTCAGTATTTCTGTACTTACAGAACTCCCTTGTAAAGACAGAATTTATTCTGAACAAATTGTTTTACCTGTCAAATATATTTTCTAGGTCTTAGCAGAGATACTGACAGGGATTAAGGCACTGGATGAAGGAAGACATCCTATTTATCTGGTAAGGCCAAGCAGACACTCCTGGTTTACCATCTTGTTACATGAGGGGAAAACAGTAGTATTCTTATTTATAATTTCCAAAGAGCTTAGTAATGTTCAAACAGTCTCAGAAAACAAAGGATCTTAGGTTTCTGATTTCTTTACCAAATGTTTGAAAAAGTTGTCCAAAAATGCTGCTATATACAGTGCTGGTTATTTTTCCTTCTTCTAGATTGGCATAAGCATAGAGCAGCTGGGTCTCTTTTAGTGAATTTGACATCAGACACGTGCAAAGAAAACCATTGGCCTTTTCTCTCCCATGAAAACAAATATTCCTGTCACTTGCTTAAATGGAGACTAATAAAGCTTTTAGATCTGTAAACCGGCAATTAAGAAGCAATAATAACAAACAAAAGGGACAACTCATATTCCCCGTGATGCGGATATGTAATGTGTCAGTAACATGTCTCTTTCCTTTGAACAGAAAGATATGATTGCAGATGAAATTAAAACAGCAAAAGAAGCCTCATACCCAAAAGTCAAGAATTTTGAACAGCTAGCTGCCAAGGAAATATGCTGTAAATATCTAGACAGGAAAGCAGGAGACTTGCTGGAAGAGGTTGCTATTGATTTTGCCTCAGCCATCTGCCTTTGTCTGAGAAAGAAGAATTCCAACATAGCAGAGGTAATTACGTTTAAAACATGACACAGAGATTAGTCTTCTTGACAGAAAGGTCTAAAGCTACATCATTCGTGCCCAAGCTATTTTGGAGATCCTTATTCAGATAAGAATCTGTGTAAGCAGGGGTATTATTCTCCATTCACAGATTTTGTTGTTAAAAACAGGTGCTTGAAATTATGGAAACGGCCGAAAATAAATTAAGTGAGCATTACATCTGTGGAGGCAGTACTTCTGGATTTTCCACGAACACTCCAGAAGAAACTGATGACGAGACAACTAATCTCAGCATGGACGTGCCTTCTGCGGGGCAGAATAAAGAGGACAGTGTGCAGCCAACGGTCCTGACAAGTGCCAGCCAGTGCACGCCTTCAGTAGGAGCTGTGTCACTTGACATTTACTGCGGACCGATGTCAAGGATCCCTTGTGAATCAGATGAATCAATGAATTTTATGTGGAATCCTAAAGACAAATCGACAGACGAGCTGTCTAACAACAGCTGTAACAATTCAGAAAATATCGCAACCTCTGATGCCAGGATAAAGGAGAAGAAAACTGCAAACGGACTCCGGGAAAGAAGCGTGGCATGCATCAGAAGTGATGACAACTTAGAAATAGCTTCTGCTGCACAGAGCACCTTTCAACAAAAAAATGCAGACCTTGACTCTTCATGTTCTTCACAAGGTAAATCTAGCTAAGTCTGAAGGGTGGGTGCAGAACATTCAAGCATACAATCCTCAAGCTGTTTTGTCAAAACTGACTGTGCTCCTGTTGTGATAAGCCAAGTCTTTGTAAAAGTGCTCTGTAATATATTAGCAGGAGCAACTTTCTCTTCTCCAGAATTGCTTTTCTTCCCATTTATAAAAACCTTTCAGTACTACTTTCGTTATAACCAACTACTTGATTATGATTTTACCCATAAATCTACGTAATGTTCTCTGTTTCTCTATCATTGTTCTTAGCCAGAATTTTTTTATTTAAAATTACTGTCTATTCCTTAGACATAGATGCATTATTTTCTCAACATTCGGGCTGTTTTGTATTTCAGCAATAGCCAGAGAGACATCGTGGAAAATAAAGATAAATGACCGAAAAAAGAAGCTAATGGAAAATATCTTACTGTATGAAGAAGACAAATTAAACAGTTCTGAACTTTTTGAATCTTAAACTGGATGGATTTATTAGCAGTGACCAACTTTGAAGAAGAAACAAGGACTGCCTCTTCATTAGAAAGATGGTAAAAGTATACCTTTCATGTAAGATTAAGTAGCACGTTTGGATCGGAAACGTTAGCCCTCTCCAAAGGAAACAAAAGTGAACCCACCGAGAAGAATACAAAAACATCTTTTCTAAAGCAGATCTAAGCACAATGCTACTCTGTAAACAGAAATGCCTTCTTTCTTCTTGTTTGCATTATACAAAGATACGGCAAACACAATTGCCAAAATAATTTAAGGTCCTTCTGCAGTGTATTTCAGAAAGCATCCACATATAATATGTCTTATTAAAAAAATTGGAGCCATCAAATTGACAGGGCAAGTATTGATCAGCAATCATTTCACAATACTCATTGTTATCCCATTTATACAGGGTTACAGAAATCTTTGAAGAGATTGAAAAAGCTTTCAGTTATCAAATGATCTACTTCATATAATTATAGTTCCACATACTGAAAAACACTGCATTACCAGAGAAGGGAATAGTTCTCAGATGTATTCTGTATGACCCAATCTCAGTTTGAATCGCACTGGAAATAGTTATAAGTAAATAATTAAAGTTGTGTTAGTCTACTCTATGGGCTGCTCTAATATATATATAAGTGACACCATTGGAAGTCTGAGTTTCACTGTCAGGAGATAGAAGACAGTGCTTAGTACTTCATAAGGGTATTTTTCAAAGTTATGTTATCTAAGCATTCTTTAAAACATTATTAAGGTGTCTTATTATTTCACAATTGTGAAATTGTGAATTGGTGACTTGTATATTTTGGATAAGGAACAAAATTTTAATTTAAAATATCTTTATTTTGTCATAGGTCAGTTGAAGTCTGATGTATTTATTTTGGCAATGGGTAAAACAACCAGTGAAAGATGAGCTAGTAAGGGGACCTATTCATGTACCCATACTCACTAAGTATTCTCAGAGAAGAATTGTTTTGTGTCTCTTGGCTTACCCAGCTACTGCAGCCTTGAGGTCAACCTCAGCGATCACTCTGAAAAGAGAAGGAAAAACAAAAAAACAATCTTGTCTGCTGTCATACTTACTATCAAGTAAAAATGCACTGAAGAGACTGTCACTTTAATGACTGTTCATTTGTATTACTGCTTGCATTTTTACTCTTTAGCAGTCTAGGAAAATACAGGTTTATGATGAGCAAAAAGAACTATCAGGCTGTATAGCTCAGCATACTGACACACATCACTGCTGCTGCCTCAGCACAGCCAATAAGGCCTGGGGTACAGAAATGTCTAAAAACTTGTATCAGAAATCATGGAATGTTTTCTTAAAAAGCAAAAAAAAAAAAAAAAAAACAACAAAAAAAAAAAAAACACACAAGTGTTTTCTTATCTTTACATGAAGGTCTCTGAGTAAGGCTTCATTCTTTCTGTATTTGTACAGTACCTACTTTGCTGGAGGTACTACTATGATAAGAGTGTTTTAACTAACAATGAGTATTAGAATCGTCTACACATTTATCAAGTGGATTTCTACACTAAAAACTACTACAATCTTTATATTTAAGTGCCATTGATGCTGTCTGTATATTTTCCAGTGCCAGTTGTTGGCTTTTATTTATTTTGCCATATAAAAAACAAGATAAGGCTGGTACTGACAAGAAACATTGAATAGATTTGGATTAGTCGGTAACTGCTTAATTCTGTTTGAGGTATAAGTGAGATACTGCACAAGGATGAACATTTAATATTGTTTTTTGTGGCTAAGCTTTGGGAGCTCTGGAGGTAGCACCTTGGGTCTCTGCAGGGAGGAAAGCACCAGAGCTGGACGGGAGACCTGACTCCTCTGAACCGACAGTGAATTTCGACACGCATGTCTAAAATACTTTAAAGGTATTGTTCCCCTTATACTGCGCAGCAAAAATACTGGAGCTGTAAAAATAGTGACAGAATCCAGCTGTTACTCTATGTGAATTTTAAAATACTCTGAGGTAATATATATCTTGTAGGGTTACATAAGCGTAATGTAACATATGTAATGTACTGCGTAGTCTTACAGTAATGATGCTCTGTTACACAGCTGCTGGCTATTCAAAACGATGTAGGTTTTAGCCTCGACTTGGCAAGTTTGTACTCTCAGTACTATTTTGGAGAATAATAAATTAAAAAAAAAAAAAAGCCCTGTCTCTACATCCTGCTTTTTTGTGAGTCATAGCACAGACAACTGCCCTAGTCCAGCCTCCTGAAGTAATGTGCGTTCACAGGGAATCGCCTCAACATCTTTCTTCGCACCTCATCATGAGCTCGCCCTTCATTAACGAGCCACGTGCCTTGTGCTAATTACCACGCGCCTGCCGCCTCACGGCACTTCCCGCCCGGCCCGGCCCGGCCAATCGGTGCCAGGAGCCGCCCCGGGACAGCCAATCGGCGCCGGGACCCGGCCGCAGGTCCCGCCCCCGGGCCGTCCCGTGAGGCGCCGCTGAGGGGGCGGCCTGCGGGGCGCGGAGAGGGGCTGGGGGCGCCTCCCCGGGCCGCCTGAGGGGAGCTACCTGTGTCTGAAAGCACGAAGCTTTAGTCATAGTCATATAAAAACACACACAGAATAAAATGACGTGGTGTCACTGCTCGTCATCGGTCAGTCCCGCAACAGCAGTTTCCAGCCAGCATTTGGTTCAGTCACCGAAAACAAGCCCGGAAAGGCTCCGTGGGTCTGCGGCTGGGGGAGCTGGGGGTGTTCGGCCCGCAGAGGAGGCTCAGGGCAGCCCTTGCTGTACTTCGTAATTGCCTTAAAGGAGGTTGGGGCAACATGGGGATTGGGCTCTTCTCCCAAGCACCAAGCGATAAGATGAAGGGAAATGGCCTCAGGTTGAACCAGGGGAAGTTTAGGTTGGATATTAGGGGAAATTTCTTCACTGAGACGGTTGTGAGGTGTTGGAACAGGCTGCCCAGGGAAGTGGCTGAGGCACTGTCCCTGGAGGTCTTCAAGAAATGTGCAGATGTAGAGCTTAGCGACGTGCTTTAGTGGTGGACTTCAGAACTAGGTTAAAGGTTGGACCTGATGATCTTACAGGGCTTTTCCAACCTGAATGATTCTATGATGCTATGGTAAATGCAAGTGTAAATTCATCCTTCAGGTTTTACTCATCATTTCCTTTTTCTGCTGTTAATGACTCTTGGGAGGGCAATCTAACGTCATCCGTGACTTCTGGTGCTGTTCTCAGCACTCCGACTCTAGTCACGAAGTAATACCTCTCCCTGGAAGTCTTTCAAATCTTCACTACACTGGTCTTGCAACAAACTGCAATGAAAAACATCATGGATTGTGAAAGGACTTCTCTTTACATAGGAAGCTGGTGTAAAAATCCTTTGTTGCAACAGAATTACTTTCCTTTTTTGCTTTGCTTACTGTATTTGTCTGCTTCCTGTAGACCATCAGGCTTTTGAAAAGGCAAATTTTTATCTGAAGTGAGGCCATGAAGCTATAATGTACATCAAGTATTTTGTTGTCAAAACGAGTTGTATGCTCTTTAACTATTTACCCTAGCTTTGTTTGTATAACTCGGTAACGTCATCTGAATCTCATTGAATATCCCGTGATGTCTAACTATCAGCTGATACTACCATATAAATAGACAAACTCTGATGTGTTTTACTCTGAGGTTAAGTGTGATGAGAACAAAACTATAGGGAATCTGGCGGTGACAAAGTGTTTTGAAACTGGTAGTATACAAAGTGCACATCTTGCATTAAAAACAAACCAAAAAATGGTTCCAGTGATTATTAGCCCATTTTCATGTGGAAACAGGTCACAGGTGATGCTATTTAAGAGAATTTCCCTTAGCTTTTAAGTTTTTAACCTGCTAGTTGAATTTCCATTATTCTTCACAGTTAGCTAGAGAGCTCAAAAGTAGTTAACTCAGAAGAGAAAGGTGCTATCTTTGAACTCTCACTAAGTTTAGTCTCTATTCTCCAAATCAGGTAGTA
Source organism: Netta rufina (assembly GCF_964035555.1). Lineage (NCBI taxonomy): Eukaryota > Metazoa > Chordata > Aves > Anseriformes > Anatidae > Netta > Netta rufina. The sequence goes on from NC_140133.1 coordinate 22,667,996, forward strand.
ATGATCCCCATCCAATGCTTCGTTCTTATCTTTAGCTATCGCTTTACTGCCATCTGCAGTGATGTGGAACCATTCCTGAGCGCTTCCCAGATCTCTCTCCGGGATTCACTGCTTTGCTTACTTATTCTTCTGCCTACAAAGGAAGAGAGACTGTAAAAAAAATTCGTTTGAACAGATTATTTGTAGAATCTGCTGCTTCCTCTGCCTTCTAGGCAGATAAGCACATTGGACCTATTTTGTCCGTAAGAAAGCAGTGCGTTCCTAGGCTATGCTACCCTCTTGAGGTTGATGTTGTATTTGCAAAATAGAAAATACTGCACACATTTAGGTACAAAGGGGGTTTTGTTTGTTTTGTTGTTTGGCAACCTTAGAATGTTCTGCTCAACAAGCTGCCCAATTCTGGTTTGCCTTCGGGTGGAGTATGTAACACAAGCCGTGCTGGTGGCAGCAGAGGGATCACTTCAGCTGGGCAATTAATTCTGTGTCAGGAAAATGAAACACAGCTAAGAACTGTCCGTTGCAGTTGTGTTTACCCATATCACATCAGCTTGTTCAAGAGTACTTTACAGAATGTCTTGAGGAGTGAAGTCCAAAAAATCTTCACGGATTCATCGATCTCCATAGGGGCATTCGTTTAGCCTTTTTGGAAGCATGCAAATGCTTAGGTACAGAAGAGAATATGTGCTACAGTGGAGCATACTGGTGTATGCGCTTGTAGCACCAAAATTACCTTGTTTCCCTCTGATATTCAGCATTAGTATGGAGATAGTTCTGAATTCAAGTACGTTAACTGGATTATTTTTTTAAACTGGAAGAGATATTGGATAATTTCTCTGATAATATCCATGTTAACACCTCCATTGACAATTTGGCAACTAAAAGTTGATTCCATGTGCATCTAGCTTGCAGTTGATTACATGAACTGTCTAATTTGAGATACTCTTAAAAATAACAAGTAATTGCAGTTTCAGCATTAACTTTATTTTCTATTATAGATGTGTACAGAAGCATAAGAAGATGTTTCCATCAGTTCTAGACGAGTTTCATATAGATTTCAAGCATGTCATTTAGAATAATCACAGTAGTTACTAAGGAAAAGAGGAAATAAGCCTACACATCCACCTGTAATGAACATTGCCCTGTACTATTTTTGGTTGTAGATCTTGTATTTTTACTTCAAAGTCCATCTGTATGATGTCTTTTTGTCAGGGCAAACTACACAGGTTCATGTACTTCCTTCTTCTTAAAAGCTGTGAAATCAGTAATAATTGCATTTTAAAGTAGAACTTAAATCAGCTCATGAGGTGCTGTGGTTGTCCTTCAGCTTGCCTCAGCTTTTCACTGGAGTTTCTAAAAAGGCAAAAGATAGATTATTTTGAAAACTGTAGTATTCTTCTGAAAATCCTGTTTTGATAATCTGTCCAGAAGTGCCACAAGCGTTCAAAAGAAGACAGAAGCCTTTCACGTAGTTACATTCTACAGGGGCAGGAATGCATAACACTATCTTATCTGTGTAATGGCCACAGAAGTAGCCTTTCAGAAGGACTTTAGAGAAGAACAGAGAAGAGCTTGGGGCAGAATCTTGGGATCCTGAAAAGGAAGGTGAAAGAGGAAGCCTGAGGTGATTTGTAGTTGGAATGTGTAATACAGATACGAAGACTGACATACATGTTAAAAGATTTGGAAAGGAGAGCTTAATATAGATGAGTGCAAATAAAGAGAGAAAGGCTGTAAAAGTAAAAAAATAAATAAAAAATCAGTTTGTGGTGGGAGTTAGTCATTAGAACTTTATCAGTGAAACAGCTAGAGCCATTTTAGTTAACGATAAGATATCGGTTTTGACACGTTTTGGCATGAAAAGTATGAAGGACATAGCTGAGAAGATAGGGAAATGCTGGGAACTGAGGGCTTTGGGGAAAAAAAAAAAGAAAAAAAAAAAAAACAGAAAAAAGAAAAAAAAAAAAAAAGATGGGCAGTGTAAGGAAAGGAAGCCTTCCCCTGCTTCCTAAGGTACTCTGATGTGGTTGTTCAAAGTTCAATTAGCATTTTCTGCATTTTCTGAACATCAGATATTTTACCAGTTCTCATAGTGGGAACTTCTGCCCAATCACTTCTAAAATGCTGCTATGATTGCTTTACATAACAACTTAGATGATAAATATATCATATATACATGTATGTATATATATATATAAATCTCTGCTGCTGCCATGATTTGGTTGAAAGTACCTTTAGCATTGTCTTCAAGAATGTCCTGTAGCATCTTCTCCAGTGTTTGTCCATACTCTTGATACTCCTCTTCTGTTACCTTGACACCAATTTCAAAGGGAACATGAAACTGTAAAAACATTAAAAGACAGAATTTAATGGACAATTTTTGGACCAGGACACTGCAGGTTAACTTCATGCATGTGCATGATGATGCACAAAAGGTATAAAAATGTTATCTGTTCCTTTAATGGTGCTGAGGCGTGTAATCGGTACCTGACAAACACAGTACACAGCTGCTGCAGGCCAAACTGCACAGCAAACCGGAGGAAGAAAACGACAAGGAACTCGTATTGTTATATGTTAGCTCTGAAATGTAAGTGAATCCTTAACAGCAGATTGGGATCTTAGTGCAGATAATTTTAAATTATTTCATACCATCAGTGCTAGCAGATTTCATGTGTCTTCTACTTGACTTTCAAATTAAACCTGATAGTGGCTTTCAGATGTACTACCTCCTGTGACAGAAGGAGTATTCCCACCCCAAGCCCATCTCCTGAACTTGTATGTGGGCACAAATACGAACCTTGAGTTCAATACTGTCGTTGCCATCTTCTGCCCCTGTTTTATCTGCATCCCAGAAGCCTTCTGTGCCTCGGCGATGTATTTTTGTTGTTGTTTTTGTTGGATCATTTTGTTGCTAGAAAGCAAGCAAAATAACATCCATGTAGTCTTTCCATGCTCAAACTACTCTGTCGTGGGGAATCAGAACCCGTAATTAACAGATACTGCCAATTGGGTAAGGGCATCAGAGGCTTCTTTTAAAGTTAGGCGGCTGTGTTGGTATAGAACAACAGCACTGCTATCGCTGCGTTCACTTTAACGGGGATTGGGTTTAACAAAATTATGTGGTTTAACAAATTATTTAAATGGCTGCTCTGTCTTCAGTTGTTCTTTTTTTAAATGATTCATTCTTAGTAAGTGAGATTAGTGTATTCTCAGAGCATGGATTCTACGCTAATGGTTTGTTACGGTAGTTCTCTGGAATAACTCCTTCCTCCTCCAGAAACTATCTTCTAAAACCTACACTGAATGTTGTAAAGAATCTGGGCTTTAAGGAATTATGGAGGAGGACAATTTTGAAAAAGTATTATTCACAAATTTTACCTGTATTTTTTTAAATTCAGGGCTTAAAAAACTAGAGCCAGCCAAAGCAGTTTCTGTCCGGAGGATGTTGAAAAGGAGAATTCCCAGCAGAGTACCTCTGAGAAACATGATTTTCTTCATTAGGTGGTGTGTCAAACCTAAAAAGAGAATGAAAAATTAAACTCATTTTATAATCTCTGTATTTAATTGATTCCCGATCCAGTGAAAATATTTCTCCTGACTTGAATGACTTGAAGTCCTTTCTAAAAATGAATGTGAAAACACATTTGTTCCATGCAAAAGGACAAAAAGAGATTACTACTTACAGTGATTTCTTCTGTAACTAAATTGTAATAACTGCAACTGATGGAGCCGATGGGTTAGCAGAGAGGAATTACACAGGAAAACCAGCAGAAGCCAGAGATCCTCCAACACGTCACTTGGTGGTTTTGTAACTACACCAAACTGCTGCTTTCCGAAGCGTTTTATAGAGAGAGGAATATTTGTTCTGTGCCATGACATTTCTGGAAATGCAGCCTGATATGTACTCACATTCCTTGGAAACTTGGTCAGCTTGTAAGATAACAAAATCCACAGAAAGGTGGAAACTGCATACATCTGTTGCTGCGTTTGTTTTTATTTATAATGAAATGGTGTAGGCACTGGAGTGAGAGGTTTTGTTTTTGTTTTTCTTCCCATTGCATTAATATTGTTCTTTTTAAAAATTAATGGCTGTAATGTGTATTTTTCAAAAAGGAAATGCCTCAAAGCGTTTTTATTGTTATCTGAAATGGTGTAACTGGGTTCTGTTTTATCAAATTTTGTTGTCTTTTGCTGAAAGACTGGAACTGAAGATGATACCTAGGAAACATTGCTTCCATTACTTTAAAAACCAAATGTTACATTGATCAGATATTGCATGCTGAAAAATGGAGAAGGGGTAAGATCCTGGGAACGTAAGGCAGCCTTTTCAGTTTAGCAGTTAAGATCTTAATAGAAATGGAAAATGAAAGAACACACTCCTTTGCTGCGTAATTTCAAAGCAAGTCCGAATGCAACGTTAAACTTTTAGACAACTTTGTGTGTGTGTGTGAAGGCTACCATGCATTTAAGCAAGAACAGGAACATTGCATGCTGCTTTGGTATATAGGGAGGTAATTAATTTGTGGTTTTGTTGGAGAAACTAGGATGCTATTTAGCTATTATAGATAGCCTCAGAAATGAGGTTCTTCTAGAGAAGGAGAACATCATCCTCAACTAAGTGAAAACGAAGAGCATGCATTGGAACCATTACTTTAGAGAACAGGTCCGAAGCACCAAGGAAAAATGGGACCTTTTAGTTAAGTGCTTCCCCTTTTACGGGGTGTGGAGTGCTTCAGCTTTTAGCTGATAACATGCTGAAAACTGGTTTGTTTGAGCCTTACACACTTACCTGTTCCATGCCACTGCAATTCAGGCAAGAGAATAAAGTTCTGCCCTCAGTAAGACCTATTCCAGGAGGGGGTATCACTTGCCTTCACAGCTGTATTCAAACGTGTTTTCATTTTCTTCCTTCTTACAGTGTGTACCGTTAGACTCCAGTGGACTATTAACTTCCCATCTGCTGCAAAGCTAGTACCATAGATGAGAGACCACCACACTGCTGCGTGTTTGAAGGTAGGCTGTAGACAAACCTGATAAGGCCCCCAAGAAAGATTACCAAATGCAGCAAACCAGGCTTTAAGCAATAAGATTTTATTCCGTTGGTATCTAAACAAAAACCTGAGGTACAGTACAGAAGTGTGGTATGGCTAAAAAAAAAAAAAACACCTCCAAATTGTATTTTGATTTGTTGATGTTGGTTAAATAACCAGGTTTGAGATTACCGTAAAGCAAAATACATATGCATTCCACTACTCCTTTCATCTTCAGGAAAACATGGAGACTTTCATGTACCCACATAAAGCATGTTATTTTGGGGAGGATCTAAGCACCACTTCACTACTGCCAGGACGTCACCTCCTGTTGGTAACTCCACCAGCCCTCCCCCCCACTTGAATGGCCAGAACGCTCGTCCCCGTGCACAGAAGGGTTCAGGCATCGGCACCGCGACAGCCTGCCTCCTCCTGCTCCTACTCAAGTGCAGGAAGTCTGACCCCAGCATATCCAATTAAATCTGATCCCTAAACCAGAAGGCAGGGTACAACTTTTACAGGACCAAGGAGTAGCACAAGGCACAGTACTTTGCTCTGATATTCACCTTTAATTTAAGGGAATGTCAATTAAGGCTGATTATCAACACATTGTAGCCTCCCAGCATTGGTTATAGAGTGCTCATAAAATTGGATAATTATTTCCCAAGTTCACGTCCAGTTTAGATAAAACCAGTTCTCATCTGAGTCAAGAAACATTGCAAATCAGGTATTAGTGATCACTTCCTGCTGCTGGACTGCTCACTCCTGCATCACTGCTCATTCTGCTGCCCCTCTGTAACGGCAGACACTCCTCCTTGGCCCTTGTTGACATCACTGATGCATGCCCACAGTCCATCTACTGATTCTTTCCATAGTGTGACCTTGAAAACAGAGCAGAAAGAAGTTTCAGCCGTAACATATTCTCAGTTTCTCATTTCCTTGTAACGATCACATCTGTAGTTGTAGCCCATCACCAAACTACTGAAGTCAGGCACTGCAGGGTTGTCTAAGTTATCAACTAGTTATCACTGTGTACTAAATTATCCACTGATAAAGGGGGAGAGGGAGAGAGTGAAATCTGGTGGTAGTATCCTACAAAATGAAATTAAGCCTGCATTTCCAGTCTCCATTAAGGAGTAAGAATGCAGCGCGAGCAGTTTGGCAGGGGTTAGGGTCTTTCCTCCCCTTTTGGTAATCCAAAAGAAAAAACAAAAACCAAAATAACACTCTTGCAGCAAAGCAGAATCTTTAACAGTCTTGATTCAAACAACGGAAGTGAGAATACCCTGTCTCATCCCAGCTCTTCTGAAAATAGCACATGCAAGAGTAAAAGCTGAGGCAGCAGTACTCACTTTATTGTCTCCTCCAGACACTGCAAGAATATTTGCAGTAATGGACCAACTCACATGCCAGACAACATCATTGAACTTGTGCAGCAGTTTTGGGGACCACGAATTTCCAGAGGCATCATCACATGTCCAGATAAACACTCTGCCATCCTGTAAGAGCAACAACGCTGAGCTGGTTGGACCACTAGTTTTAACAGAAAAACCAAGCTTGCTTGCATTTCCAGCTATGACCGTACTTGCACGTCCCAGCTCCGAGAGGAGCTCTAGGTGTGTTTACATCGATTTTTGCTCAACACAGCGAAGGGGCTTTGTTCTTACTACAGGCAAAGGCAAAGTGTAAGCACAGCTCTGATGAGAAAAACTGCACACAAGAGACAACCTGCAAACACCAGGGGAATACTCTCAAAATACGTATGTATCTGCTGGTATTTTCTTTTCCAATCTCATGACAGCAAGTTAGCAGCTTACTGAGTCGCCCTCTTGCTACAAAATCAAGCAGTTCCAGAATTCCTATAAGCAGCAGAAACACTAGAGTCAATATGAAGCATGAGGACATCAGAGCTGACAATGATTAAGAATGCAAGTTACTAGAAAACAGTAGTTTTTGCTAGAAGCGCAGTGAGTTTGGTCTAGAGACATTAAAATACAACTTCAGTTTCAAGCCCTTCCTTACTGCGAGCCCCTTCTGCTCACACTTCTCAAACCCAAAGGTGGTACTTGGCACAGAGCCACAGCCACACAAACCTTTGTCCAGAAATACTTCCCTTGGGCCTCTGAGTTTGATGGGAACAGGACTCAAAGGCCTTCAAGCACAGGCCCAGATACAGAAGAGGATTACCAAGAGGGCCTATTACAACAGTTCTACCTTTACTATTCCTTTACTTCCTTCCCCTTTTCTCTTGTAAATGGCAATGGAGGCAATGAGAGCCTGCCCCTGCCACTCCAAAGGAAGCCTCACCTGTGAGCAGCTAGCAATGGTGCTTGTTGGCAAACCTATGGATGGAGCCCAGGCTACGTCTCGAACCCAGTCACTGTGAGCCTCCAGCTTCTGCTCTTCTTTCCACTGACCGTCTTCTTCTCTGAAAACACATTTATACAGTTAGAAGGGTGGCGGCAGCAGCAGACAGTCATACTTTCCGGCTCCTGTTCTGGAAGATGGTTTTCTTAGATTTCACACTCCTGGTTCATCCAACCAATACAAAGCAGAAGCGTTTCCTACTCTTCTCCAAAAAAGACTCTATGGCTTACACAGAATCGCTTCTAGAGGACAGAATGCAGCACAGGACAAGAGTAACTGGTCTTCAGTTGCTGTGCAGAGATCTGCTATTGTCCAAATAACAAATGTAATCAACAATGATTAAAAAGCCACTTTTCAAGACAAGATTAAGCAGCTCTGACATGAATTGCTGTAACTATTTGGAAGTCACCAAGTTGTTTCTATTTTTGAAGTAGTTCTCTGGAAAGAATAATAATTTAAAATGAAAGCATAGAGATGCCAACAGGGATGTCCAGAGACTATAAAGAAGAACACATTTTAAAGGTTCTGAAGACTGACAACTGAGCACTTACTTCCAGATCTTCACAAGGTTGTCACAGCCACCAGATGCAAACCTTTTGATGTAGTTTGGTTTTTGACCAGATGGTTGTTCTATAAGGCTGCCTGGTACAACAGCAGGAGCCCAGCTAACTGCGTTACATCCAATCTAGTTAAGGGAAAAAAAATGTCATTACTAAAAGCTGCTTGCTTTAAATAAATAGAAAGCTGCTGAGGGGGCAGAGGACACCTAGCATACTGGCTATCTTGGGGTGGCAGGAGGAGAAATAAGCCCTGTTTAGGAAACTAGGATTCTTGTGCAATGCTGGATGGACACTGGATGAATAAGAATTCCAGATACAGTCTAGTCTCACCAGGGCATTTATTCAGAAAGTCTTAGGTAACTAAGTAACTGGGCAAATATCATCTTAGATACGTAAACAGCGGAGGCAGATTAAAAAAGGAAAAGATGCAAGACACATGCAGTTGCTAAGATTTAGGAAAGCAGAAGAAGGAATCTGCAGGTCCACAGCCCAATTTCCTGTTATTGCAAGCCACTGTCATTAATGGCTTAGATGCTTATCAAGTTGCACTTAAGCAAAAATCCCCACTGCTTGGGGAAATCACAAGTTTTTCCAGCTTCAGTTTATTCACAGCCAGATTGCAGGACATGTTTTTAGTATCAAAGTACTTTCAGAACAGCACTAATGTTTAATAAAGGCATATTAGCAGTGCTGTTGAATGGCTTTCACGTCTTTTCTACCTTATTTTGCTTACTACAAAGCATACCTTCCTACACTGGATTTATTTAAAACAAGTTAGTTTTGATTTTGGAGAACGTTTCACATTTCGTTGTATTTCAGTATTTATCCAGCCTACACATCATCCGTAGCTCCAAGAACTCTGCACTGCTCCGAAGACGCAGACTTACAGTATGTGCGTTGCTGATCTTTTTGACTTCCCACTGCCCGTCACCTGTGTAGCTCAACAACGAAATGGCTCCGTCAGAGCTCCCGCAGGCCAGTATCAATCCGTAGTCGTGTGGCGCCCAGCAGACGGAGTTCACTGAGGGGTGAGACAGACTGGGTTGTAACACAGTGACTAAGATTAACTAACCAAATCACTGACTAATATTAGTAAATAATGGAAAACTGCCTTTGTTTTTGGCCCCATTTTTGAAAGAGACCATCAATGCAGCACTTCTAATGAGATAAAAAACTCTGCCTATTCTCTGCAAGAATATCAAGAGTATCACTGGCTCTAGAGCAAAAGCTGATAGCCTAGCATAGTATTGGAAGTCTAGTTTTGTAACAAAACAAAAGGTGTGTATCAAAGAAAAAGCCCTTTTCTCATTTTTAATCCAGGCCTGGCCTCAGAAGCATGGATTAAAAGTGTTCTAGTCAATGCCTTTGAGGATAATACTGAGCAAGACATGTCTCTCTTTCCCTTCTCAGGTGGCCAGTATCAGTGTTGCTGGGCTTTGGAATACTAAGAGAAACGTGGAGACTTCTTAAGTTTGCCTGCAGTAAGACTGATCATTTCAACGAGACAGTCTCTCTTGGAAAACAAAACACAGCATGCTAAAACTCAGCTTCTTCCTTCCCTCCTTCCTTCCTACAGTGCATACGATACTGCCTCAACAATTCAGTACCCTGTCTTATTTGAAACAGATTTCCTTGTAAAAACAACTCCTATGCACACACTGTATGAATCAAGGCGGCTTATCCTGCAGTATGCCACTGCATCAATGTTTCCCCCATGCTCAGTAGACTTACTGCCTCTCCACTAATCTACCAGTCTGTCTGAAAGAGGCTTTCTTCCTTAACAACGATGGATTTATTCCAACCCGAACCCCCCCTCGTAACCCCAGTTTCACGTCCCAGCTCCAGACACCACGCACCTGACGAGTCGTGCCCCGTGTACTCGTATGTCTTTTCCCACGTGCCATTTTCTTCCTTCCAGATAATGACCTTCCTGTCGTAGGAACAGGAAGCCAAGATATTTCCATACATCGGATGAGCCCAGGCAACTTGCCACACTGGACCTTCATGCCTGCAAGAAACAGCATTGTTTGGACAAAGCTGAGAGAAATGAATTCCAGTTGTGGCTGTTTGACAGCCATTGTGTCGTGAACTGGTGCCCTGCACAGGGCTGGGACAGTGACACAAAGAACACGAGTAACGCCAAGATGAAAAATAGCACGCAAGGCTGCGGGCAAAGCCACTACCATGGAAAACAATTCCAACCATTTATCCTTATGCTAGCAATTAAGATGGTGAGCTTACTTGTAGAAAATTACAAGTTTTCAGCTGGCAATGAATCAGAAAGGCAGTTGTACTTTTAACTGGCTCTCTGTCCCCTCTCACAGCTCCCAACAGTTATTCAGCAACAACCAGCCACAGGAAGAACTACCCCAGAGGGATTTACCGTGCATCTGATGCTACCGAAAGGGAAAATGACAAAATGCTAAAAACTTCTGCTTCCACTTCTTTTTAAGACACTTTACCCTCTTAGGTCGGCGATGAGGATTTGCCCTCCGTTCCGAACATCAAAGATTTTTACGGATCTGTCTGAAGAGCAGGTCGCTAACCGGGTGCCATAGTAATCCATCTGAGCATCGTGCTGTAAGGCAATGAGAGGTGCTGTCAGCACACCCGGCTTCTGCTTTCTTAACGAGTATTCCTACATTTTAAAAGTAGCTCTACGAATTGTGAAAAGATCACCAAGTCTCAGCCCGACAGGTTAAAGAGGACAGCTTGTAAACAATCTATGTGAAGCACGGGTCTTTTCTCCCCCAGCCGCTGTTCTCACTACACAATCGTTACGGGGCCAGAGCCCAGGGAGGCGGTGGGCACACACAGCACCCCAGGATAAGGCCGTGGGGCCTCTGGGCCTAACGCCCCCCCACCTAACGTACCTTTGTTTCTAGCCATGTAACGTTGGTGTAAAAATGCTGCACCCTTATTTAGGCTTGAAATGCCATTATTTAAGCGCAGTCCGTGCGTTTACACGTTGCTTTGAAATCCTCCCTCCCACACACGTGTGTCCGCTCCCAGCCACACCTGGGCACGGGCACAGCGGCTGCCCCCCCCCCCCCCCGGGCTGTGCCCCGCCTGCTCCCCGTGCGTTCCGCTCCACACGAACGGGGCCGGGCCCGGAGCCGTTCAGCGCCGGAGCCCCCCGTGCCCCGCCAGCTCCGCTCCCGGCCGCGCTCAGCAGGGCAGGGGCAGGGGCAGGCCCCGGGCCGCGCCTCCCGGCGGTGTGGGCAGCGGGGGCGCACTCACGATCATGTCCTCGTGGGAGGTGTCCACGGTGTTGATCACGGAGACCTGCGGGGAAGGGACGCGCTCAGACAACGCCAGGGGCTCGGGGCCCGCTGCCGGCCGCCCCCGGCAGCCCGCAGAGGCCCAGGCCCGGCCCTGGCCCCGCACCCGGCCGCCGCCCTCCGCTCCCGTCCCCTCCCGTCCCCTGCCCCCCCGAGGGTCCCGTCCCGTCCCCCCCGTCCCGGCGGTACCATGTCTGCGGCCGGCAGCTCCGACGTGGCAGGGCGCGGGGCGCTGCTCAGAGCCGCAGGGCGCCGGGCTCCGGTCCGGCCCCCAAACGGCCCCGCCGCTCCCCGCTCCCCGCCGCCGGGTTCCGCCCGCGCCCAGGCCCCGCCCCGCGCCGCGCTCGCTCCCCCAGCGGCCGGGCGGGCACGGGCACGGGCACGGCGCTGCCCGGGGCTGCCGGTAACGGCGGGTGGCGGCGGCTGACGGCGGGCACGGCCCCGGGAGCGCCCGCCCCGTCCCGCCCCGTCCCGTCCCGTCCCGTCCCGTCCCGCTGAGGCGCGGGTCCCTCCCGGGCGGGTGCCGCGGGCAGCGCCGCGGGGCTGCGGGGCCGAGCGGGCGGCGGGGGTCGCGGCGCGGCCGGGCCCGGCGCCATCTTCGCGGCCGGCGCCATGTGCAGCGCCTCGTTCCACATCGCCGGGCTGCTGGAGAAGATGGCCTCCAGCGACAAGGACTTCAGGTGCGGGGCCGGGCGGGCTGTGCCCCGGCGGGTCAACGGCTGCGGGGTTCCCCCGGCGGCACGGCGAGCCCACAGCGGACCGGGGGGCGCGGCGGGTGCCGCGGGCGGTGCCTCAGCTCCGCAGGCAGCCGGCAGGCAGCGAGCGGCACCGGGCTGCCGCGGGGCCCGTCCCCGCCGCACGGTGTCACGGCCGCCGGGTGCCGGTGGCAGCGGCACGGCCCGAGCACAGACGGGGCCGGCCCCAGCGCGGGGCTGTCCCGGCACGGCCCGGGGCACGGCGGTGCCGCTCGGGCTGCAGGGCAGCGCCCCGCAGGTTTTCTCAGGGGTTTCTGGCGGGTCGGTACCGCAGAAGCCCTCGCTCCCTGTACCCGGCTGCCGCTCCGGGAGAGCCTCGTTGGGCGCTGAAGGGGGCCTCGTACACCAGGGCAGCGTTTGTTCGTGGCTGCTGAACGAGTTACATCAACGCCTGATTTGAAATGGATGTGTCACTTGGGAAGTGAGAGGGAAGAGCTGCGCTTTGGCTCCTCTTAGACATCCAGCCCTGCGCCGAGGCTAACGTTAGCACAGTTAATGTGCGGTAACCGTACTGATGTCTCTCAGAACCTCGGACCTCTGTGCCAGCACCTCTTACATTTCCTTGCTCCCAGGAAAACAGATACTTACCAGAACCCCTCAATATCCGTTTTCACTTTGTGCCTGTTAGAAAACTATATTGACTAACAGCCAGCTGAGATTTTGTTTTTAATTCAGAGCTGGAACGATAGATACTTGCTTGGTTTTGCTCAAGGGAGAAGAAAGTGCAATCAGAAATGTTTGTTTGGTCTCTGTCACGTGAAGGAGGTGCGTTTGTGCCTCTCAGCTGAGCCACTTGTCCTGTGTTCCTTCAGGTTTATGGCCACCAATGACCTGATGATGGAACTGCAGAAAGATTCTATAAAACTAGATGAAGACAGCGAGAAAAAAGTTGTGAAAATGCTTCTGAAATTGCTGGAGGACAAAAATGGGGAAGTACAGAACCTCGCTGTGAAGTGGTAAGCGCCTTGGCATCAGTTACCGTGTTCCTTGGCAATAACAAAGCCGTCACAGGCTCCAGAGGGTGTGTTGGAGCGCAGCCTCGTCCTGCAGCGTTGGCACCTTGCTCCAGCCTCCCTTCGTAGGGGCTTCCCCTCGCTGTGCTTGCAGGCACGGCAGTCGCTTTCTCTGTCAGGATTCGGAAAGGGTGAACACACAGGCAACTTTGGAAGTCATTCAGTGTTCGTATTATGAATCTTACCATCTTGAAAATATTATGACTACGATTTTAGTTCTGCAGAGACAAGCTCAGCCTAAAATATCGGACATCAAGCTCCCCCTCCCCTCCTTTTCTGGGCTTTGAGATTCAGTGCTGAATTGCCTGGTGGTCCTGTCTTTGCTAGGGATGGTACTAAGCTGATGATGTGTGTAGCCCTTCAGAAACGGCAGTTGAATTCCAGGTCCCAATCCTGTCCTTCAAGGGCATTTTCATTAAAGTTTATAAAGCACAGCTTGTTGTTTTCTTTTGTTGTTTTTTTTTCCGTGCTTTGACTCAAAGAGCAGTCTGTGCTGTTTCTTTGCTTTGGACCATTTGAATATATTTTTTCAACCCAAATGGAAAAGGCAGGAGGTTCCATTATTAATGAATCATCTGGTGAAGTGATCCTACTGCTGACATGTTCTCTCCTGTCTCTTTCCCCCAGCATGTCTAAATGGGAGTGTTCATTCTAGAAATGAAATTGAATGGGTCAGTTCACGCACAGGGCTCCAGAAAGGTGGGCCATTTAAAGACAACTTTGGGTTCCTGTATTTTTTCCAACTGTGGATCTTAGTCATATTCCCTTCTTTTCTGTCATGCTACTTCTATCCCTGTACTTTCCCTGTGACCTTTGGCTGTTTCTTTTTGATTCCGACTGTCCTGACTTTTTCCCCAGCTTTCTTGGCCTTCTTCATGTCTCTACCAGCTTCGGGTTTGGTTCTTTTGTTTTGTAAAGAAAAATGGTTGAGCACTAAACAAAAGATAAATTTATTTGCCTATTTATCTGTGGTTGCATCAGGAATAAGTCCATATTCATCTAGAATGTGATCGTTAGAAAGTAAACGTCAAAATTAAACCAGATGTTTCCTTTTTATACCTAAGGAAGTGCTTGTAACAGTCATGTGCAGTTAGTTATACCCAGCCAGGAGGATCTCTAAGGAGGAGAAATGCGACATTCTGCGGGATGCTGGCAGTTGATTCTGTTATCTAAAACTTTCAGAGGAAATCTGAAATCACACTTTGCATCCAGTAAATTAACAAATTTGAAATCCATCTGAAAGCCTGATTCTAGTTCTGTGTTGTGTTTAGTTCCAGTTGAGGTGAGTTCCTCAGCTTTGTGCTTTCAGGGTCCCCGTCTGTTCTGGTCTGTACTTAGAGGTGTAAAGGTGAACACCATTTGCGCTTGCACAAAGTCCTATTATGAAGTTCTTATTTTCTAATTATTGTATTTCAGAGAAGCTACTCAGACTCCAAAAAGCTCTTCCTGTCCTGGTTTGTCAATGTAAAGCCGTACACGAAGCAGGCTGTGGTTGTGTGCCCTGGGAAGCGCTGTGTGTGTAGTGCTTGCCAGGCATTGACGTGGTAATGGTGGGGTGCTCTAGTCCCACTTTTCTGTGCAGTGTGTTAAAAAAAAAAGGAAAAGCAGAACTCCCAAAAGGCAGATTATTCCTTTCCTTCGCTCTGTTTTCCATTTTAACCTGGCTGTGTGGACATTATACTGAGAGAGGGGGGAAAAATGAAACGTTCATGAGCTGGTTATCTGAATGTGTTTTTGCACTAGGACAGGAGCACGGTGGGATTCCCAAACCTGCAGAACTGTGCTTATAGAAGTGGTTGTACTGCACGTGAACACCAGAGAGCTGTTCGATCCTCCTGTGTTTCCTGAAACCGAAGGGAAGGATGTGCATTGTACAGTTCAGGTCACTGGGTTCTGACCAGTGCCCACAAGCACAGCAGCAAGCAGGCAGTGACTGAGGTTTTAGGCTGACAGAAACTGGGGTGCAGCCCCCAGCCCATGCTACAGCGAGTAGCTGCTTCCCAGCAAAGCGGTAACCACTGGTGGGAAGTAGAAAGGTACCTGTAGCATCTGTCAGGAAGCTGTCCAGGCGCAAATCCTTCCAAAGTAACCTCAGAAGATGCCCAGACGTTACACCCGGGGGCGTTAGTCTCTGGCCTAGGGCGCCAGTTCTTCACCCGGGCGGGCGGTTCAGTGGGAGAGGAGGAGCAGCACTGCTGCGGCTCAGGGTCTGTGCTGCTGCCGCGCTGTGGAGCTGCGGGCGGGCTCATCCCAGCTGTAGGGGAGAGACGTGTTGTTAGGATCGAAATGGGGCTCAACATTCCTACTGGGATGCACACTGAAACAAAGGCTAAACTTTCTGTGCTCTGCAATGCTCCCGCTCATCTGTGCTGGCCTGTCATGAAAATTCTGGCAGCCGGCTTTGTTTGTGCAACAGCAATTCCTTAGCAAGGGGAGCAGAACATCCAGGGGAAGCAATGCTTTTTGTGTTCCTTAGGTTGGCTCAAAGAGTTAGCGACAGCCAGCTAGGGAAGGAAAGCTGTAACACACAACTCACTGAGATACAGTTAATACTTTCTGCTTTAGGTTATTTGCACCCATTTACAAGCTAATTAAAATAAAAAGATGCAAAAAAATGCTGTCAAACTCCCTGTGCACAATTTTGCCTCCAAACGCACCAGCAGGTTGTTAACATATTAACATAGGTTGTTAACAGAAAGTTTTTTGTAATAATAAAAAAAAAAAGGAAAGAGCACGGGAAAGGGAGCGAACTTCCCTCTGTAGCAGTTCTGACCCGTGGCTCAGGTGGAGGTTTTCACTGCTGCGGCCGAGGGCAATGGGCATTTGATTGCATGTAAAAACCAAAAACAACCAACCACAAAAACAAACCCATTTTGCATTGTTCCTGGAAGTCAATTTCTGATGGTTGATTTTTTCAAAACCTGACTGGAGTTCACCATTATTTCGTGTAAATTGGTTCCTTTGGTTCAAATTCATTGTGTCACAATTTCTGAGCTGCTCCTTCCTCTAAGATCTTAATTGGCTTTATGTTTGCAGTAGTTATGTGAACTATCCTACAAATCTGATCTAAAATCCACTGAAGTTTTACGCAGAGTTAACTGAGGCAACAGCGCAGGGTGCGTAAGCCTAGGGACGTGACGTGGGCTCTGGGATATCAGTACTCAGAGCAGATGTTACGGGAATATTTGCACTTGGGACTGAGATGCCCGTAAGGAAGAGTGTGCCCGAGCATCCCTGGTGGTGCTGGAAGCAGCCTTCTTCCTGCTCGTTCTGACTGGCCTCTCCTCCTGCAGCCTGGGCCCGCTGGTTGGCAAGGTGAAGGAGTACCAGGTGGAAACCATTGTGGACACGCTGTGTACCAACATGCTGTCAGACAAGGAGCAGCTGCGGGACATCTCCAGCATCGGGCTGAAAACTGTCATCTCCGAGCTGCCACCGGCTGCTACAGGTAAGACGCCTGCCCCTGCTCGTCAGACCGAGGCAGCAGGGAGGGAGCCCCCGCCCTTGGGAGACAGGAGAACGGGAAGTTCGGAGCCTGAAAGTGCCAGATCCTTCACTCACCTGCTGGAGGGCAGGAAACCGTAAGGAGGAAGGACAGCAGAAGTTGGGTTAGAAATGTGGTAAAGATTGGATGAAATGAGGACTCTTGAACTGGTCCCCTGCAGGATGCCTATGTCTGAAAGCACATCTGAGTTCTTGGAGAAAATCATTCTTGTTGATGGCAATCCTAAAGCACGCGGTGTGTCAGGGTACCGCCGCTCAGGCAGCCTGGCAGGGCTGTTTGGTCTGGACATCAGCAGTGCCAGCACTGCACCACCTCCTGTCTGCAGCCCTGCAGGACCAGGTTTTCTGGCTGCCACAGCTGCCCTGTCTGCTTCTCCTGCACTTGGAACTAAGTATTCCAAAAATCCAGAAGCTTTTCAGGGGATACCCAAGGCTTCCAAAGAATTAAGTTTCCTCTGCAGCCATCTCACGTGTCTGTGGCTGTGGCAGTGCTGCTGGCCTGCTTTGGAAGCTGGGAGGAGAATGAGAATTAGTGTGTAAATACTTGCTGAACCCCTCTCTCAGATTCTGCAAAATGTGAAGCTCTTGAGAGGCATCTTTTCAGAAGCCTTTATTTAACACACGTCACATGAACTGAAACTTGCAGGGTAGCGACAGATAAATCATCTCCTTAAGGGCTGGGATTGACACTGTGTGGGTAGAAGGCAGCAACAGCAGTGTTGGTTTGCTGCAAGATAGAGGGTTGGACATCTCCCTGCGTGCTTCCTTCACCCTAATTTGTTGCTTTTTTATTGTTTGTAAATGTAGGAAGGGTTGAATGGTTCTTAACAGCATAAAATTTCTTTTTAACTGTCAGTGGGGAAAAATCTCTCTCTTGCAGGCTCCACCATGACAGCAAATGTATGCAAAAAGATCACGGCCCAGCTGACAGGAGCCATTGGCAAGCAGGAGGATATATCTGTG
Organism: Netta rufina; assembly: GCF_964035555.1. Lineage (NCBI taxonomy): Eukaryota > Metazoa > Chordata > Aves > Anseriformes > Anatidae > Netta > Netta rufina. Next base: position 22,685,466 of record NC_140133.1, read on the forward strand.
CAGTTGGAGGCTCTTGACATCCTGTCAGATATGTTGAGCAGGTACCAAAGGATTTCCTTTGGCAGCAGTGTATGGCAGGGGGCTGCTCTGTATGTGTTTGCTTTTGATTTCTGTATTTCCCTAATCTTACTACGAGGACTTAAAGGATTTGGGTTGCCTGCCACAGGGGAATGTCTCAGCAGAGCAGATTCCTCAGCGGGGATGAGAGACAACATTTTGAGCCCTACTGTGCTTGGGAATAGCAGTAACAGTGGTGAGGGATCCCACAGAGACTCAGTTTAAGTTTAAGCAAGTGTCAGGAGGGAGAGGGCAAGCCAGGGAAGTTTATTTTAGCCCTGTGATCTGATTGCGCATGCATTTTTTTTCCTGGCTGCCTCTCTCTCTTGTTATATAAGTCAGAGTGGCAGTGTCATATGTCAACTGCATGCAGGAAATTATTGACAAGCCCCCAGGTCACCCAGAAGGACATAGCCAAAATCAAAATACTCCACGATGAATGCAAATAACCCCTCCCCGTGTTGTGCAGAACACCAAAACCACCCTTTTCCTCTCCTGCCTGCTGTGTGAAATCTTTACGGCTGAAGAGTTTTTTACATTTTTTGCTGGCAAGGAAGCTTTTCCTCTGACACGTTGACTTTCAGCTTCTGTCTTGTTCCGTTGCTTGCAGGCTAGGGGGAACTCTCCACTCTTTCCATTCTTCCATCCTGAGCTGCCTCCTGCCTCAGCTGACGAGCCCCCGGCTGGCCGTGCGTAAGAGGGCCATCGTTGCCTTGGGTCATCTTGTCTTGACCTGCAGTGGGAACATCTTCTCAGAGCTCACAGAGCATCTCCTCGCTGAGCTGAAGAAGAATGAGTCCACCTCGACTACCAGGACATACATCCAGTGCATCGCTGGCATCAGTAGGCAGGCTGGACACCGCATCGGTAGGACAAGTAGCTTGAAGTGGTACTGGGCAATGTGCATGCATTGTAGAGCAGCTCTTCTTAGTGGTAAAAGAAGCGTGTTCACTGTTCCTGATGTGTTAGGGGGTTGTGCTTTGTGGTTCCCTCTGTGGTTCTCATCTGGCTTTGACCTCCACTTGGAGAGGAGACACCAAAGTAGCTCTGTGGCTGCCCTTCCGTAGTGCATTTCATCCCAAGGGCTTCAGCACTTTCCTGGTCTGAATTAATGCCTCTGTGAATTAGGTCAGCGGATTCATCCCGCTTTAAATAAGAGGCTGAATGGAAGACAGCATATTTGATTGCTTGTCTAAAAGATCTGCCAGAACCGACATTCAGCCCTAGAAGATTTCTAGGCACAGCTCTTTCCATGACTGGAATGCCAACAAAGAACCGAAGGCAGCGAGCAGGGGTCACCTGCTAAAAATCCCTTTCAGGCTGTTTTTTGGTGGGCTGCTGGTTCCTTTCCCCAGAGATGCAGAGGAGGAATGCTCTGCCAGGCACGTGAAGGAAGTGGCAGATGGCTGAGCTATGGGCAGCTTGGATACGTGTCCGCTGTGATGTATTTTATTGCTGCTTGCTTTGTCTTTCCCAGGAGAACATCTGGAGAAGATAATTCCTCTGATTGTTCAGTACTGTAATGTGGAAGATGATGAGTTGAGGGAGTACTGCTTCCAGGCCTTCGAGTCCTTTGTAAGAAGGTGTGTGCCCTTGGGGAACAGCCGTGCACCGTCCTGTGCATCGGTGTCCTCCTGGTGTGAACATCTGTACCTCAGCATCCAGGGCTGAGTGCCTGCGTTCCTGCGGGGAAGGAGTTCACAAATGAAATCTCTTCTTCACGTGCAGAGTTGGGCATGAGTTATGAGCTATTTTACTTCAACACGCGAGAGCATGTTTCTGTATTGGCTTTGCAGGAGCGGGACAAGCTTTCCTTGTCCTTGGGGGATTCCTCAGGAGGAGGGAATTCCCTCGTTCCTGGTGTGTGGAAGAGAGTGGGAGGCAGGAAAGGGGCTCAAGGAGAGGAGCTGCTGAGCTGCAGCTTTCCTGATGTTTGGTCAAAAGTTCAGTGCTTGTCTTGGAGAAGGAGCCCTTCAGAGCTCCTGAGGTTTCCTCTCATAAGGGAGGACTGAACCAGGTGGTGAAAGCTATTTTTTTGTTCCCTTATAGAAATTATTGCATCCTTCCCGGGAGAATGTGGCCTTGCTTTGTGCGCAGGGAGAAAGAGCAGCTCTGCTTTAACTCACGTTAGCAAAATGCTTAAATAGTCCATGAAACATTTTGGGATCCTTTTGAGATGGGTTGTGTTATTTGGGTATTTAAAATTGCTTATTATTTGATTTATTAACTCTTAGGATTTTTATTTGTTGTGATAGGTGCCCAAAGGAGATTGACCCTCACATCCCTAGTGTGATGGGGTTATGTCTGAAGTACATCACCTTTGACCCAAACTACAACTACGATAATGAGGAGGAGGAAGAGGAAGAGAGGATGGAAACTGAAAATGGGGAGGATGAAGAGCAAGGTGCCTGCTTGTGAGGATGGCTGTGCTCAGCAGAACACTGGTTAACATTTCTCCCCTTCCTGTGCGCTGTCCCCCTCTCTGATGTTTCTTTTAAGATCTGTGTCCAGGCAGTTGTGCTGAATGGGTTATGTCAGTTTACCAATGGGGATAACGTAGGTGTAGGTGCAAAGTTCCAACAATTCTGAACTTGCTAGTTTTATTTTTTTCTGCCAAGCACCTCAGATCTGTGCCTGCGTTAGGGAACAGGGAAAGCTCTGAAACCAGTGCTCTGAACTAGCTTAGTGGAGAGCTAGGTGGAGGGAGCGTTGCCTTTCCTGTCCCCGCTGGCTGCAGCAGCCTCAGAGCTCGCACAGCAAGCAGCCAGGTTTGGTGCCCGGCAATCCCAAGGAGCAGCTTGGCCATCCTGACCGTTGGAGGCACTCCTCATGCCCTGCGAGGTGGCAGCCTCAGGCTGCTGCTCCAGGCTGCTGTGTGACCTGCAGGGGCTGTTCTTCAGAGGGGGGTGTCAACGCTGTCCTTCTTGAAGGCTCTCTGGTTCTGAGCTTCCCCTGGTGGCACCAAGTTCAGCTGCAGCCCTGGTTCCTTCTGTCCTGTTGGGTGAGCTCTGGTGGGTTTAGGCACATGCGAGGGAGGTGTCTCCTCACTGGGTTCCTAACGAAATGGTGGTTCTTGAAAAGATGTTAGAGGCAGATCTAAAAATTGCAGCTAACAGCTGCACACCGCAGGTTTCTTACTGTATCTCCTGGGGTGCTACCCAGTGGTACCGTTTTTAACCAGGCACCAGCCAGCGTTTGCAGCTTACTTGAGTTATTCCAAAAGGCATTGGGTGTCTTTGGTGCGGTCTCACTTATTTACAAGGCTGGACAAACTCCTGTTTTCCCTGATCACAGGGGAGGTCAGGCGAGCATTCCTTGTTCCCAGGCTGTTGCAGCCGACACCCCTGCCAGGTTTGTCAAGGTGGAGCTTTTACTTGGGTTCTGGGTTGCTTCTTCTTGCTTCTGCATCTGCTAGGCTGCTTTCAGCACATACACGCTGCTCCTGAAAACAGCGGGCAGCCAACGCTTCACTTTGCAGTCAGCTGGAGGCTACAGAAGCTCTGCTCTTTGTGAGACTGTTTTTTTTTGTTTTTTGGCAGGAAGAGATACAGAGCTATTTGCAATTTCAATCTAATAGTTTCAGTGCAGCCTAACTCAGCCTACAAATATTTTAGGCACACGATTCTGTTTGTACTATAAGGTAACTGTTTTGTACTACTTTGTAGTAGAAAAAAGCAAAGCTACAGTCCTGAACTCTTGAAAGCATCACCCTTAAAAACATCGCTCATAAGCGAAAGCACTCTGATAACTGTCTTAAAAGGGGTCTTCTGTTTATTTTCAGACTCTGTTCAGTTTGAGGTGGATATCCAGACTTGGTGAGATGAGAGGTCTGTGTTTAAAGCCTGTTAGCTGGAGAGAGCATTTCATGTTGCTATTTATAGCTGCATAAAGTGTGACAGCTAAGGCCAACAGCTAGAACCAGTTCCCTGGAAGAGAGGCATTTTTGTTTACTTTCATGCTAATTGGGCACAGGCTTGGCTGTCTGCCTGGAGAGTGTTCTGCCAATAGCACTGTAAATTGTTATGCCACTCTGTGCCATTCAGGGATTGCTAAGACAAATATTTATGTATTTCTGGCTTTAAAAATGTGGGAACCTTGTTCTTCCTTCAGAACAAAGGCCTTGATGCCTGAGCTGAAGTGGCTTCACCAGTAAGTGCAGTGATATTGAGGTTTGTTCTTTGTCAGCTCTTACTTGGGACAGAAGAACCTGACACCAGCACAGGGCAGTCCCGAGTCCTGCCTGCTGTCTGTAATGTTTGTATGGGCAGGCAATTCTGGACAGTTCCGTGTTCCCAGATAAGTGTGAGTTACTGGTATCTGGTGGCTGGAGAGGGAAGCTTGGAGGCACCAAGTGACCCTCTAGCTCTGATTTTCTCCTCATGGTGCATCCTGTTCTCCCTTGTGTTCTTTCCAGAAAGCGACGATGAGTACAGCGATGATGATGACATCAGCTGGAAGGTCCGCAGGGCTGCAGCCAAGTGCCTGGAGGCCATTGTCAGCAGCAGGCACGATCTCCTTCAGGATTTCTACAAAACGCTTTCCCCAGTTCTGATAAGCAGGTTCAAGGAGAGGGAGGAGAATGTCAAAGCTGACATCTTCAGTGCTTATATCGCCTTGCTGAAACAAACGCTGCCCACCCAGAGCTGGCGGCATGCTTCAGATGCCTCTGGCAAAGACGACGTTCCCCTGACGATGCTTCAGAACCAGGTGCGTGAGGAGGTGGTGGGCTGCAGTAAATCAGAAAGCAATAAAGAGAAGTAGATACTGTGCCGCTGATGAGTATGCCTAGTAGGCAAATTGTAGAGCACAGCTGAAGGAGCGCTTTGGCACACAACCAGAGGGGACCAGATCCCAGGGGTGAACAGTTTGTGTTTTTTCCCACTGTTCCTGGGAAGAGAGCATTGAGCCAGTGCAGGAGCACTGAGGTATAATCTCCATGATCCCCCCCGGGTAGCCTCTGACACATTTGCAGACTGTATGACACATTAATCTTGGGGTAAAATGATGATCTTACTGTATTTCTTCAATCTTCTCTGTTAGGGGATAACACCAACTTCACGATTCAGTTTGTAGAATGTGGAAGAGTAGAATAAAGTCCCTCCTGCTCATTACTTCATGTATCTCTTGTCCACATGAACTGTCTTGTAATCTTTCCCTACCTAGTCCATTCTCCTCTAACGAGCAATTGCGTTGTTTCTTGCTGTCTCTGTTCAGTTCTGTTGCTTTTAGTGCCCCTGGCTCAGCTGAGCAAGCTGCTCTGACGGCGTAGCTGTGTGCCCTGGCAGCTGGGATGACCGATGTGCTTCTTTCTGCTTTGCTTTTCCAAATTGCAGGTCCCCAACATTGTCAAGGCCTTGCATAAGCAGCTTAAAGAAAAGAGCATCAAGTCAAGACAGGGTTGTTTCAGCCTGCTGACAGAACTGGCCAATGTTCTTCCTGGTTGCCTGGCGGATCACATCCCTGCACTAGTGCCTGGTAAAGCTTCTCTGTGGTTTGTGGGTGGAGGAGTGGGGTTGGTTCCATTAGTTCATAGTATAACCTGTATTCTTCTTAGGTGCATGTTTTATTCCTCGCTGTTGTCTCTGTTCAGATTCAAGGCATACGCATCAAGTTCTGCTCCTTGTTGATTCACTAAACAGTTTCCAGATCAATTCTTGTTTCTGTCGACTGCTGACAGACTGGATATCAAGTTCACTGCCACAGTCCCCAGAAGAGACACCTTTAGGAGGGCCTGTTCCAGCCTCCTTTGAAAGTAGCTGGGATTACACTGCGAGCATGCTGAAATCAGTAACACGTGCCATTTTCTTTTACAAAATAGAGTGGCGTTAAAAAAATGTATTGACTGAAGCTTTTATGTGCACCCCCATATTTTCCACAGAGCTTTCCTTTCCCATAGATTCATGAAGCAACACAGGCTGCTGAAAGGCTCACAATACCGAGGTTTTGTCTTGGCTTTGGGACTGTCTGTGTTAGTAAATATAGAAAAGGTCTCCTGTGATTGTTCCTGGGCCCAAGCCATGCACCTCTCTCATGAATTAATAGATTGCAAAAAGCATTCAAACCAAGAGTCAAGCATAACTTCTGGGATGGCAAACAGTGCTGTTGTAAACATTCCTGATTAAGTCTTTAAGGAAACATAAATACGGGCCATAGAAAATGGACTTGGAAGTATGTCACTTCTACAGAGGCAGTCAATCTATTGAACCAGAGAAAAGTAAAAGTCCCTGCCTCTTTTTTCTTCCTTAAAAAAAAAAAGAAAAAGAAAAAGAAATCAAAACACTTCCCACAGAAGAGTAAAGGAAATAAACATGAAAGGACCTTACAGCTGTATGGAGTGCCTGTTGAGGTTAGATTTTCCCAGTCTTAATTTCATGCCACTTTTCTCCTGTTTATTTGTACCTTACTAGCAACCCCTCCTCATCTCAGCCCAGGATAACTTTTCTAACAGAATCTTAAATGGTTGTGTAGCCAGCTCTCCATGGCTGCTACAAAGAATATTTATGTCTGAATTGCCACTTCCCTGAAAGCAAAAGGACTAAGGATAGTAGCTCTCTTTAATGGTACATACCTTTTGTGTGAACAGAAGAAGGAAAGAAAACAAATTCCAGCTGTGTTCATTTTCTGTTTGCTTGTTTATTTGTTTTGACTGAGAGCACTTAATGAAATAAGGCAGCATTCTTTCTTGTCTCTTCTGCACAGGTATTGTTTTCTCATTGGCTGATAAATCCAGCTCCTCCAACATGAGAATTGATACGCTATCTTTCCTTCATGTTCTTCTTTGCAACCACCAGCCAGAGGTATTTCATCCTCATATCAAAAGCCTGTTACCTCCAGTTGTGGCCTGTATTGGAGACTCCTTCTATAAGATCACTTCAGAGGCTCTGCTGGTTACTCAGCAACTTGTGAAAGTTATCAGGCCTTTGGGCAAATCTTGCACTTTTGATGCCAAGCCATACGTGAAGGACCTTTTCCCTGGTACTCTGAAGCGACTGAAGGCAGCTGACATTGACCAGGAGGTGAAGGAGCGCGCCATCTCATGCATGGGACAAATCATTTACAATCTGGGAGATCATTTAAGCACTGATCTCCAGCCAACTTTGAAGATATTTCTGGAGAGGCTCAAAAACGAAATTACACGATTGACAACAGTCAAAGCATTAACCCTAATTGCCAGTTCTCCACTTAAAATAGACTTGAGACCTATTTTAGGGGACGGTTTCCCCATTTTAGCTTCCTTCTTGAGAAAGAATCAACGTGCCTTGAAACTGAGCACTCTGACTGCTCTGGATATCCTGGTGAAGAACTACAGTGACAGCCTCAAGCCTGCCATGATAGAGTCTGTGCTAATGGAGCTCCCCGCTTTAATTAGTGAGAACGACATGCATGTTTCCCAGGTGGCAATCACATTCCTTACTACTTTAGCTAAAGTTTATCCATCCTGCATCTCTAAGATCAGTGGTTCCATTCTTACTGAAATCCTTCAGCTTGTTCACTCACCTTTGCTTCAAGGAGGGGCTCTGAACGCTATCATAGACTTCTTCCAGGCACTGGTGCTGACGAAGACGGCCGCCATGGGCTGCTCGGAGCTGATGAAGCAGCTGACTGCACCAATTTACTCCTCAGGCTCAGCTGGGGCGTCAGTGACATTACACAAGCAGGCGTATTACTCCGTAGCGAAGTGTGTGGCAGCCCTTTCCTCAGCCTGCCCCAAAGAAGCCCCTGGGATACTGAACCAGTTTATCCAGGATGTAAAAAGCCCCAAGTCCAGCTCTGCTGTAAAAGTGCTAGCCTTCCTTTCCCTGGCAGAGATGGGGCGCACGATGAACCTTAGTGCTCAGAAAGAGCTCAAAACTGTCATCCTGGAGGCATTCACTTCTCCCAGCGAAGAGGTGAAATCTGCAGCTTCCTACGCGCTGGGGAACATCAGCGTTGGGAATCTTAAGGAGTATCTTCCCTTCATGCTGAAAGAGATTGGAAGCCAGCCCAAGAGACAGTACCTCCTGCTGCACTCTCTAAAGGAAGTCATCAGCTCCTCTCCAGCCGACAGCCTCAAACCATACGTGGAGGACATTTGGGCTCTGCTCTTCAAGCACTGTGAGTGCACGGAAGAAGGGACGCGCAACGTGGTGGCTGAATGCTTGGGGAAGCTGACTCTGGTGAATCCTTCTGAGCTGCTGCCCCGGCTGAAAAAACAGCTGTCATCAGGTAGTGTGACGATGAGCACTGCTGAGAGTAGGGAAATACCTTTTTTTTTTCCTGGAAAGTTCTTTTGTAAACTGCTGGTGGGTACAACAGGGAGCAAAGCCAGTCTGTAGAGGGGAGGAGGAAATGAGGGATCTTTGCGAGGGAGATCAAAGGGAACACTGGGTTGCATGGGGTGCAGGAGAGTGTTGGCAACAGGGACTGCACATGGAGATCATGCTGGGACTGGTTTTAAATAAAGGGATTGTTAAGGCAAATCCTCTGTTCTCTTCTGTTTTCAGTGTGCTTGTAATGAGACTGAGAGCAGAGCATGCTACAAAATTACAGCAGTGATTTTTGTCCCTTGACCTGTCACTGTCTTTCTCTTTCCATCTTCATCACAGGCTCTCCACATGCCCGGAGCACAGTGGTAACTGCAGTGAAATTCACAATTGCAGATCAGCCTCAGCCCATTGATGCTCTCCTGAAAAGCTGCATAGGTAGGCTAGTGCAAAGCACAGTGTAATCTGGAAACAGGTACTGGTTTTGTGTAGCGGCTCAGGGATTTTTCCCATCTATCTGAACCATGGCTTTGGGTCAGTTGCGAGTGCTTCTCAAACACTGCAGCAGGACTAACTGGTGTGTTTGTATCCCCCAGGGGACTTCCTGAAAACTCTTGAGGATTCAGACCTGAACGTTCGACGCGTGGCTTTAGCCATGTTTAATTCTGCTGCTCACAACAAACCTTCTTTAATACGGGAATTACTAAATGCAGTTCTCCCCAGCCTGTATAGTGAAACAAAGGTCAGAAGGGAACTTATCCGTGAGGTATGTCCTTAGTGCGGCGTGAGTGCGATACGGCAGCGACTCGGTGCACGTGAAGCTGAGATGGAGCTCTCACAGTCTGCTGTTAGGTTACAGTTGTATTTTGTTTTCTTGTTTAAGGTAGAAATGGGGCCATTCAAGCACACGGTGGATGATGGCCTTGACGTGAGGAAAGCTGCTTTTGAATGCATGTACACACTGCTGGAAAGTTGTCTTGACCGGCTGGATATCTACGAGTATCTGAACCACGTGGAGGATGGACTGAAGGATCACTATGACATTCGGGTGGGTAGAGGCTTTGCCAGAACTGCTGGAGGACAGCAAAGTAAATGATGGTAGTTCCTGGGAACTGGGGCCTAAATTGAGTGGACGTGTCACCATGGCACGGAGTGTGCCTGCCATGTCTGCTGCAGCTTTCATCTGAATATTTTCCAGCCGTAGTTTCACTGTCGTGGCCTTGAAAATGCAACCCTGCTGTAGCTGGCTTTACAGGAAATCTACCCAAGTCTAGAATATCAGGAATTGGCATTTACTTAGTGCAGCCAGTGATACTATACAAAAAAAATAAAGGTGTTGTTGCTGGTCACATATAGGAAGCACTATATCCTTTCGTTCTATTTAATTTACCTCCACTTAAGGAGGTGCAGCAGTGGCACAATCCCTGTGGTGAATGCCTCTCGAAAGCTGTCAGTGCTCTACAGACACCTGAGAGGAGGACAACTGAGACCAGAGTCTAACTGGTTACTGTTGTGCACTGGCTGCTCAGAGGTGCGTTTCTAGTAATGCCCAAAATCTTGTTAAAACCCCTGGAAGCAGCAGGCAGCGTGACACCCCAGGTGAAGCAGATGCACGTTCACTGCTGTTTCGGGGACTGGAGGGCGTAGTGAAGCAGCACCTCTTCTCCCTCCTCTGTCTAGATGCTGACTTTCATCATGCTGGCTCGGCTCTCCACACTCTGTCCTAATGCAGTCCTGCAAAGGCTCGAGCGACTGATCGAACCGCTCCGAGCGACGTGCTCCACAAAGGTAAGATCAGAGAGTGACGCACTAGGGGTGGGTTCTGCCACCTGTGCTGTTACTGTCACTGCTTCCGAGCAGCCTGCGCCTCATGTTCCTTTGGTCAGAAAACCCTGTCCCTGTCCCTGCTGGTGCGTTCGATTTTGTGCCTGTATCTGTGCCTGTTCTAAATCCCAGCTAAAAATGGGGCCTTGGATTTTTAGGTAAAAGCTGGTTCAGTGAAACAGGAGTTTGAAAAGCAGGATGAACTGAAGAGATCAGCAATGAGAGCAGTGGCTGCACTCCTGACCATCCCCGAAGTAGAGAAAAGTCCAGCAATGGCTGAATTTTCATCTCAAATCAGATCCAATCCAGAAATGGCATCACTTTTTGAAAGTATTCAGAAGGATTCTGCTTCTCTACCCGCCACAGAATCGATGGACACGAGCTAAGGTTTTGCTTGTCTGCTCCGTCACTTTCCTGTCCTCACCGTGCAGTAACCCAGCAGATACACCACACGGGGCTGAGAACGTCAGCTTCTGCAACAGCCCCTTGGAAGTCATCGAGTACTGACAGGAGAAAATAGCTGAAAGCATGGGACATCTGGCTGAATTTGTGTGTGGGAGAGCAAGGGAAGCGTGTCCGTATGGAGGGGAGGGAGAAGACGACGCCTACGTTACGTCTTCAGCAAGCTTTTAGAGGGCTTATGAAGCAACCTGAATTCAGAGTGGTTCCATGAAACATGGAAACCACTTCCTGCAGTATTTCCCTACTGCAGTACAGAGAAATAAAGCCTTTGTTGTTTTTATTTTTTAAACCACTGCATATGCACTTTTTACTCCCCAGTTGCCTGAAGAATGTATTTGTATTGTTTCACTAAGTAAGCTGGCTAAAATCTAGATGTCTAATTGATGAGCATCAAGCAGAGGTAGGGCCTGCTTGAAAAAGAGGCAGGAGATCTGCATTAGCTGAGCTGCAGTTGATCATTGCGCTGTAGCTTTCCCACACAGGGCTAAATTTGTAAAATATGTACTGATAGTTAAGTATTTCTGCAGTGTTTTTGTGATATGAAACTACCTTGCTTATGTTTTCCTGGTTTTGACTGTACAATACCTCAACGAGCTGTCTTCCAAAAAGAGACTACTTGATTGTACCACAATAAATCACCCACTAAGCTTTTCTTTACTTGAAACACCGACCTCTTCCCCCGTGGAGCAGCTCGGTGTTTCTCTCACCTGACAGCCACCAAAGCACCGATCTACTGTGAACGCTGGTCACAAAATGACACAGCAGCAGAACGCATTCACAGCAAAGTTCACAGAAGTATTGTAGTATCACAGAAGAGATCAAGACCAGTTGCCAGGTTCCAGAACGTGGTCACAGCAACTCTTCTGTCATTGGAAAGCCTTCTCTAAAGTGGCTGTTTTGTTCAAATGCAGCTTTGCACAGGGAAAAAGCTTTAAGAGGCAGAAAGGATGTAACAGAAAATTAGAGAACAAAACTACCACGACACATTTCTTGAAGCCATGGAGTTGTAACAAGCTTTCGTTTCTCCATTTCCGGCAGTGGGTGATTTGAAAAATATTTATAGTGCAGTGTGAAAGAACATCCCTTCTGTTTGAGTGGTATCTGAAAATAAAAATGTAGCTGTGGAGCTGTGTGCATTCCTGTTTGTTAGCCATCATAGTGACAATGTGTTCTGACCGATTCTACCAGGAGCCTAAAGCACAAGGAAAAAAGCATTACGCGACTTTTCCTTAGGCTCCAAAAGGAATTCAGTTCCTTCCCCTCGGCCATGCTCAGAAAGGGGAGCTGGCCCCAGCCCACCTGAGGTACAAGTGCCCCAGTACCTTAAAGCAAGAGCTGCGCAGCGTGCACTGCTGCCACCCCACTGCCAGGCGGGCACCAACTGTGGGTGCGAGCAGGGCCACAGCTCTGCTGGCCAAGCCCCCAGGAGCCGGCAAACCAAAGCCTCCCCTTGCAGCATTGAAAACATTCAGCAGAGTTTGTGTTCACACTTTATTAAATACATCCCGGCTGCGGGAGGCCATTTACTCGTTCTCCTCGCTGCGCAGTCTGGCGTTTGGATTAGTGATCTTGATGGCAAGCTGGGCAGCTCTCTCCACAATCACCTTGCGGTTCTTCGAAGACACGTTGTGAGCTATCTCTGCGCAGTACGACCTGCGGGAAGCAGAGCAGCCTGTTAGCCTTGCAAGTGGAGTCACTGAGATCTAATGGCGTTACTTGGTACTTTGCTTTGGAGCAGTGCTACAAGGAGATGGCTGCAGGACACTTAGGCTTGTGTCCTAACAGATGCAAAGCCACCGCTGATGCTGTTTTACCAAGCCAATGCCGTCAGCACCACTTTAACGTGGTGTTTTCACCAGGTGTGAACGTGCCAGCCCCGAGCAGCTTTCTGTACGCCTCCCACCAGTGCATGGCAGCCCTTAGGAAGCTGAGGCAGCCGCTGTGTTCTGGGAGCTGCAGCCTCCCAGGTCTCCCCTGTACATCTGCCCCTGACTGTGCTCCCCTCTGCCTCCCCCCAGCACCGTTATGGGGTGGCACCGCAGACTTACTTGTTGCTCATCATGAGCACTTCCAGCTCCTTGACGTTGTGGACCAGGAACTTTCTGAATCCCGTGGGCAGCATGTGCTTCGTCTTCTTGTTGCTCCCATAACCGATGTTGGGCATCAGAATCTGACCCTTGAACCTCCTGCGAACTCGGTTATCGATACCTCTTGGTTTCCGCCAGTTGCGCTGAAGGAACAGGGAAAAAAATGATGCTCAATTATGAAGCTAAATCAGTCTGGAAGCACCCACATGGGAATAACAGCTTTAGCCAAAACTGGCCTCCAAAGCTACCGACCCTACAGCACGACCCACAGCACCAACACCCGGCCCCAACCATCCCCAGCCCTGAGGGCAGCCCCGGCCGATTTCCCCGAAGCGAGCTTTTACCTTGATCTTGACATAGCGGTCAGACTGGTGCCGGATGAACTTCTTGGTCCTCTTCTTGACGATTTTGGGCTTCACGAGAGGCCTGAGGGCCGGCATGGTGCCTGGGGCAGGGGCAGAGGGAGGCGGCTGAGCAGGGCCTCAGCACGGAGGCGCCGCCCGCGTGGCCGTGTCCGGGCCGCGTGTGGCTGTGGCAGGGCCGTCTTCCCCCGCCGGCCACCGCGAGGCCCGCGGGGGAATGGGCGCGGCGCTGCGGTCGCTCTGCCTCCCGTTTCCGAGGCCGGCGGAGCACGGGCAGCTCCCCAGCTGCGGTCCGGGGAGGGCCCCGCGCCCCCACCCCCGCCCCCTCCCGGCCTCCCCCCGCCGCCAGCACCGCCGGGCACCCCCCAGCCCCCCCCGTCCCCCGCCGCCTCACGGCCGAGCCCCGGCCCCGCCGCCCGGTGCCGCCGGGGAGGTGCCGGCCCCGCTCCCGGCCCCGCTCGGGGCGCCCCGGGCCCGTTGGCGGCGGGCGGGGGCTCCGTGGGGTCCGGGCCGCGGGGGATGGGCGCGGATGGCCCCGGCCGGGCCTCACCGTGCGCGCGCTGCCGCCGTCCGCGGCCGGGCCCGGCGAGAGAGGGAGGCGGCGCCGCCGCGGGGCCTTATGGGGCGGGGGGGGGAGGTCCTGGCAGGGCGGCGCCGCCACGCGCGTGCACGGGGCGGGCACCGCCCCCTCGCGGGGCCGCGCAAAGCTCAGCGCCGCCGCCGGGCGGGGCCAACAGGGGGCTCGCTCCGGGGGAGACGCCCGGGGAGAGGGGCTCGGTGCCGCCCCGCGCCCCCCGCCGCCTGCCCGCAGTTGTGAAGCTGCCAGGACCTGCCCCGAGCCGCTTCCGCCCGTGCCCTGCCGCGGGAGCGCCCCCAGCGGCGCATGCGCGCGGCCGCAGCTGGAGCCCGCCCCCCCCCCGCCGCGTGCCGGCTCCGCCGCGTGCGGCACGCCGGAAGTGACGTAGAGCGACTCCACTTCCGGCTCAGGGAAGCGCCGCGGGTTGGCGGCCGCAGGGCCCCGGGGGCGGCAACAACAACAACAGCGACACGGGGCGCGTCAAAGCGGCGGGCACCGATTGATTGATTGATTGATTGATTTATTATTATTTATTATTAAAACGTTCACTGCCGGGCGCCTCACTGCCACGGGGTGCTCGGTCAGCGCTCCACAAACACAGCCCGGCCGCGGGGGCCCCGCTCAGCCCACGCCGAGCTGCTGGCGGTTCTCCCAGAGCCAGGCGTGGTACACGTTCAGCTTCTGGTCCTGCGGCTGCACCTGCGGCAAACGCACGGCCTGAGACAGATCCCGAACCGGCCCCCGGCCCCACACCCGCCCACCCCGTGGCTCTGCCAGCCGCACGAGGCGGCCCCGGGATGGCAGCAGGCCTCCCTGTAACCAGTCCTGCTGCCCCACACACGGCCTGGCCGGCCGGGACAGCCTGCAGGAACTGCAGAAAGGCAGTGACAGAGAGCAGAACACTCCTTCCCCTCAACCCCCCCCCCGTGACAACAGGATCCCCACGGCAAAGCCCATCCTCAGAGGCGTGGCAGGATCCTGCTGGCGCTAAGTGTAAGAACCTGACCCTGCACTGCAGCAGGGAGCTGCACCTCACCCCCACCCTGCGGAAATAAAACAGTAAAAATGGAGAATTACAAAAAAAAAATCAAGGTGACATCAGCCTTGACTTAAAGGCTCAGACTTGTAAAGAGTACACTCAGGGAGTTCAACCAATTCTCTTCAGAAGAAAAATTGCTCTGATTTTTCAGTCCAAGCGAGTACATAGGTACAAGTCCCACAGACAGGACAGACCCCCACCACCTGCAGCACGCCTCAGCCCAAGCCCCAGCAGAACAGCAGCACCACGCACCTCTTTCCATTCGTTGACGCAGAAGATCCTGTAGGAGTCGTTTCCGTATTTTCCAATTCCATGCAGCTCAATGGGGTACTTCCACTGCTTGGTCAGGTACTCATCTAGAACACAGCCACACAGCTCACCACGTGCAAACAGATCCTAGAGAGCAGGTCTAAACAAAATGGGCTATTACCCCACGTCCATTCTGCAATATTTTAAATAAAAACCACGGCTAAGTTAGCAGTACAACTTACTCAGTTAGGACAATACGATTACAGCTCTGCACATAAAACCAAGACACCCCAAGGCTGCCTGAGATAAAGCACCACCCACACTCACCAAGGAGAAACATCACAAGGCAGTTTGAGAATAACGCTGCTTTTCTTGCTAGTCTGATTTTCACCATTCCACAGACTTGTCTAGGAATATACCTGAAAATTTGATTATGGTTTTCGCTCTGAGTGCGTAGAGGCCGAGAGGTTTCAACAGCTCCGCCATCTCCTTCCAGTCCGCGGTTCTGGCTACTTCGGGAGAAGGGTACTTCTCAAGGAACTCCCAGAGCACAGGAATCGCCATTTTACCTAGCCACAGAAATTGTCTCCTTTGATTATCTAGGTTCATTTCTTGAAGTGAGCTTCTGCCGAGGCAGCGGACACATATTAAAGATTGCTTTTAACCTCAACACCAGCTAATATATATTTATTCTTTCATTAATGCCGCAAAAAATTGGCAGCTGTCCCGATCCTATGATAACACCACCCAACATTTATACAACACGAAACCGTTTTACTCCATTTACCTGACGTCTTATTGAGAAATATGGTTGCAATGAGCAGCTTCCACGGATCGTGGAAAAGCGTTTCTTGGACCAAGTTAAAAGGAGAACGCGGAGGAGTCCATTTTCTGAACGCCTTCCTTCGAGGCGGGCTTGGAGCTGTGCACAAAGGCAACAGAAGAAAATGTGTTGGGCAGTAAAGGATGGAATTACCCACTGAAAGGAAAATAATTACAAAAACGTGCTTGTGAAGCAGGTTCAGCACAGCGGGGCAGTGCGTGCGGGTGCAGCAGGGGTGACTCTCATGCTCCCTTTTGCAGAACTGTGCGGGAACACACGCGCTGCAGCGCTGGCACAGCACCGGGGCTGCCTACACGGCCCCATGTGCCGTGCTGTGTACGCTCCCTTGGAAGAGGCCCTCCCTCTATCCCGGCTGTCCCTCCACTCCTCTCCTCACACTCGTGTAAGCACGTGGCCGCAGGGCTCCTCCGTGACAGGCAGAGCACCCCAGCGGGATGAGAACTGCCCCTGAACCCGCTCACGCTGACACCCCGCAGCCATCGGGTCCCAGCGGGACGGCTGCGATTACAGCCCAGCAGGGCAGGAGGCAGAGCCAGAGCCCTGCTGCTGCTGCACGTGGCCAGCCTGAAGCTGGGAACATTTCCTGACACACCACCGCGTCCTGAGCCAGCCTGTTCCTCCCCCCAGAGCAGGGTCTGTTTCCCTGAGGAGCACCGTACCTTCCTTACTGTATTTACTTGAGAAATACGGACTTGTTTTCCTCCTCTCCACCTGTGTTCGTGGGGTAGGCTCTTCTGGAAAGAAATAATGCCTTAGCATTACCATGGGAAAAGAAAAGCACCTCTTTTGCTATCATGCCTCACAAAGCATTTCCTTTCAGTTGTGATGGGAACATGAGGGTTTCAGGCAGCTGTACACAGGATCAGCGTGCTGCAGGTGTGAGAAAAGCCTTGCGGCGATAAACACCGCCCTGCCGCGGCCTGGGAAGCCAGGCTCAAAGCAGAGCCAAGAATTGAGCACTGCCCGCACCCTGCGGCACCGACCCGGCTGTGAGCTGCCGTTTCCACGGAGCACACCGGGCAGCGGGGCAGGGGCACCAAGGAGTGGGTGCAGGGGGTAAGGGGAGCACCGGCAGCGGGTCCGGCTGCGCTCAGTGCGCGGGGAGGGGCAGGGACAGAGGCGGGCCGGGTGCAGGTGCTGAGGGGCTCGGTGCCACACCGGGCAGCTCCGTACAGCCCCGGAGACCCCCGGCGGGCCGGGTAGGGCCGCGCCCGTACCTGGCGGCGCTGCGGGGCGGCTCCCGGTATGGGGCTCCGCAGAGGGCGCCCCGCCAGGGCCGCGCTCCGTGCCCGGCCTTCCCCGGGGCCTCAGGCTCCGCGTCCCCGCGGCCCGTGCGGGGCTCCCCGCTCCATCGCGGCTGCGGGCCCGGCTCCTCTTCCGCCCGCCTCCGCCCGGCCCCGCTGCGCCTCCCCGGGGCTCGCCGCCGGCCTCATCGCCGCGCGCCCCGCGGCCGCTCCCCGCCGCTCCCGGGACAGCCGCGGGCGCGCCTCGGCGCGGGCCCGGCCCGGGGGCGGCGCGCAGCGAGACCCCGACACCGGCCCCGCCGCCCGCCCCGCGCCGCCCAACTCCCGCGCGCGCGCCGCTCGCGGCCGTCCCGCGCGCCGCGCGCTGTGACGTCACGCCGCCGCCCGTCGCCATGCAGGCCCCGCCCTCGCGCGGCGGCGGAGAGCGCCCTCGGCGCCGCGGTCACGTGACCCCGCCGCCACGCCCCCCTCCCGCCGCGGCCCCGCCCTCGCCGCGCCTGCGCGCTGCGGCCCGGCCGCCGGGCGCCCCCTGCCGGAGGCTGCCCCCTGCCGCCGGGCCTCGCTGCGCCTGCGCGTTGCCAGGGCACCGGGCGGCGGCACGGCCCGGCCCGGCCCGACCCGATCCATCCCGGCCCGGCCCGTTCCGTCCCGACCATGCGGGCCGCGCTGACCTGGCGCGACCAGGCGGAGCACTGGTGAGCGGCCCCGCGGACACGGCCCAGGCCCGGGCAGCACCGAGCCGAGCCGAGCCGCCGGCACCGTGCCGGGCCGTGCCGGGGGCCGGGGCCGTGGCTCCGGGCCCGTTGTCGCCGCGCGGCGCTGACCCCGCTGTGTTTGTCTCTCCCGCAGCATTTATGACCTGGCCTTCAAGCCCGACGGCACTCAGCTGATAATCGCTGCTGGGAACAGGCTCCTGGTAGGGCAGCGCCTGCGATTCCCCGCACGGTACCCGAGGAACTCCGCCCCCCGCATCCCCTGATCCCTGGTGCTGCAGCCCGGGGTCTGCACGTGCATTGATGGGGCTCGCTGCAAAGCGCTCTGAGGCTCCTTAACGTGTCTTGCCCAGCTGCGGGCCCGGTTTCGCAGAGTAACGGACTCGTGTTGCTGGCGTCTTGTGCTCGTGCCTCACGAAGCAGCTGCCGACCCGCTGACCTCCACCCGGGCGGCGCGGCGTGCAGGCTCTGCTCCCACACGAAAATCTCTGAAACGCAAATTCATGTCCGTGCCTTGAGAGCGGCCTCAAGTAGGGCTCCCATCACGCTCCCTGGGTCAGAGTGCCTGCTGCTCACCCCTCAGCGAGAGCTGCTCACGGTCCCCTCCAAAGCTTTCGGATGGGATGGGTGTGAGAACGGCCGGGACGGCGGGATGGATTGCACGGCTGCCCAGAGGTGGCTGGAGCTGAAGGAAGGCAGGCCTCTTAGTCCCCAGCACTCACAGAGCGTTACAGTCAGTGATGGTCCTCCCAGTAGCTTACTGTGTTTAAATATCTAATGTGAGGAAGGAAAGGGATGAAGTAAGGTGAACAGGACAAACGACTTGTTTGGAAATTTCATTTGTGCGTGTGTTTTTCTAATGTTTAGTGTTCTTTCTTTCAAAATGTTGGAAGAGAAACATTACATTAAGAAAAACTGCTTTTCCACTTTAAAATGCCTTGTTTTGTGTGGATTGTATTGCATGCAAAAAAAAAAAAAAAAAAAAAAAAACATACAATTTTGTTGATCTTAGGTAATTTAGTGCCATAGTCCTCATTTGGAAGGTAACTGTTTTTTTCCTGTTGTTTATACAGGTATATGATACTTCTGATGGAACCTTAATTCAACCTTTGAAAGGTCATAAGGACACAGTATACTGTGTGGCTTATGCTAAAGATGGTAAATACCCCTTTTTTTAGGATAGAATTAGTTCGTTTTGTAAAGTGCATATCATCTCCCATTTCTTACCGCAAATTGGTAACGAATTCAGGGTTGTTCCAGTAACAGCGCTTTGAACATGTGTGCATGTGGTGTTTCCTTTTGTTTCTTTGTTTTTAATTGGGAGTTCGAAATGCCTCACAAATGCTATGTGCAGAAGGAACGAATCTTTTTTTACATGTACGGCTACCTGTTAATCCAGGAGCTGTAGTCCCCACCTCCCCTCCCATGACACGTCCTGAGGTAATGTCAGGAGAAGGCTTACCCTAGAGATCCCTCTTTCTAGTACTCCACTTGCCTTGAATTTTTGTTCCAGCAGTTCCTCTCCCAAAGCTTCCCAACCTTCTGATCCTTCGTATGTTAGCGTGCTCAGTACAGGTCACCTTACGCTTCTAGTTTGTTCATTGCTTCTGGTGCTCATTCCGTGAGGAAGTACTGCGTGTGGATTCGAAGGACTTACTCTCAAATACTAATATTTAAGTTAGAGCCAGTGCCTTTGAAAATATGTCACATTTCTCTTGACACTGGTAACAAATCTTCAACGCGTGACTGGCAGCGTTGGAAAGGCCATCTCCTTGCTTGCATTACTGGGCTTTAATGAGGCAGTCTCCGAAGGAGTATCAAAATAAAGCCACTGAAATTTCACGTAGAGAAGTGCAGCCGCATCAAGACACTTACAGTGTTAGGCCCGTTATTATTTGAGCCTTGTCCAGTTCAAGAACATCTTGCTCTCTATTTGGTTAAATACTTGGAGTGCAAAGGATTCTCATGTATGCGATTTAAATTATATTTAATTCCTAGGCAAACGTTTTGCGTCTGGCTCAGCTGATAAAAGTGTGATAATTTGGACTTCAAAGTTGGAAGGAATTCTGAAATACACGTAAGTGATGCCTTTTAATTCTGTGTGCCTCAAATACAGCCTCTGATTATGCACCCTGCTGTCAAAGAGTAAGTGATGAGAGAGTTGGAAGAAGGTTAACTAAGGTCAGAGAAAATGCCAGTGGCTAATGGGAGAGGGAAGAGGAAAAGAATAGTCAAAGTACCTGAATGAGGCAGGAAAGCAATTAAAGGCATTACAGAGGGCAGGAAGGCTTAGATTAATCTCTCAATTTAGAGAGCTGGCAAAGAACTAGGGAAACTTTGTAGGTTGAGATGAAATGAAACGGAATATAACTGATCTGTGTAATAAACCAACTTAATATAGAACTAGGGCAAAGACCAAACTGAAGGTAAGGTTTGGTACTTTTTTTCTCAGTGTACTCCCATATTTCTCTTGCTATGTTTAATATGTCATCTCTTTTAAGCTACATCTTCAAATTCTGTTTCTGAATGTGTGTGTACAATTATTACTAGTTATTATACACGAGCTACTGCACTAGTTCGGAGCATACCCAAGCATGCTTAGGGTTTGGATATAACC
Organism: Netta rufina; assembly: GCF_964035555.1. Lineage (NCBI taxonomy): Eukaryota > Metazoa > Chordata > Aves > Anseriformes > Anatidae > Netta > Netta rufina. Next base: position 22,705,784 of record NC_140133.1, read on the forward strand.
TTTAATCACATCTCACAAACCACCACCTACATATGTTTTTAGCTGATCTTGATGAAACGCAGTGAATTGTGCCATGCAGAGACAATTTTTTCAGGTTTTGTTATGGATTTAGTTTACAGTAATTGCAGATTAATTTGATGTAATACAAGCTGATCAAGTTATTTCTGCCATCTGGTGAGCCTTGCTGCTATCTCGCTGAAAGTCAGAAAAAGGCACTTAAGAGTGACTTACTGAAATGCGATTGTAACTTCATTCTAGGCATAATGACTCTATACAGTGCGTTTCATACAATCCTCTTACTCATCAGTTGGCATCCTGCTCTTCCAGTGATTTTGGTATGTCTTCTCCTCACTTTTCCATTAAGTCACTGAATTCCATAAAAGCTGTATAGCTAAGCTAACCACAGATATGTATGGCTCTTTCTGTCCAGGAGAGATATGTTAGCTAAAGTTAAGTAACATTAGATTCTTAATTATATCATTTAAAATCAGTTGGAGAGGACTATGTAGTGACGTGTCCTAGAATAAAATGTACTTTTACTGTGATTTTTCCAGAGAAACCCTTCCTCTATTAGATATTTCCCCCCTTTACTGATTATATAACGTGTATTTAAATGTCCTTCTAATAGTGATCGAGACTTTGATGACTTTGAAGTCCAAACTGAATTTTCTGACAATATTATTTTCTAATCTGAAGGCTGGTAAAAGCTTACCTATAATTTACTTTGGCTTCTTGTTTGTTTTTATCAAGGTTTGTGGTCTCCTGAACAGAAGTCAGTCTCTAAACATAAAGCTAGCAGTAAGATTACTTGCTGTAGGTAAGTTTTAATAATTACCTGTATCATTTACATTAGTTTCAGTACAAATGGTTCAAATAATCTGCAAGCTTAAAGGAAAAAAATTCAAGCAAAGTAGTTCAATGTTTTTCCAGACAGCGCACCCAGTATGAGAGGGGCTCTCCCAGCTTGCTGAGTAGTAGCATTGCGTATTTTATGCTGCTCTGCCATTTTCATTATTAAAATATTTTAATGGTGTGTAGAATGCTCCAGTAGAAATAAGGCTAATACTCATCAAAGATGAGTTGTTCTTTCTTGTGTTGTCTTCTCAGAGAGCTGCTTTTTTTGTTTGTTTGTTTCACTTTAAATAGTAAATGGTCTGGGAGGTTTATTTGGTACTGTTAAAACAAACCCTGTCAGAAAGTACCAGGGAGGTGCTCTGGTTTTGAGCTGATGTCTTAATTTCTCTCTCCATCTGTTTAGCCAACTTGTGCAGTAACAGCACAAGGAAGTTGGAGGAAAGATAATTACACACTTTTTTGCAGAGCTGTTCGTCTTCCGTGTTGTTGGTATTTGCAGAAGGTGATACTACTTTCGTGGGGAACCTGAAGGAAGGCTATACTAATTTGTGTAAAGTCATCCAGCTTACTACAGTAGAGACAAGCATAGAAGCAGGTCTCCTCTAACCCAGCACCATGCAGTTTCCGTGTTCTAAATGTAGCTTTTAAAAGTCTGGTCTACTGTCAACGATCTCATTCTCAAAAATGTATGTGTTAATTAGCACCATAGAAGTATGGCAAGCAGATGATATCTTTATTTTTTTTCTGCTTTATTTGTGTGTGTAATAAAATGTTCTTGCTGTGAACTGCGTGCTGGTGCCATAAATGGGGATTTAGGTGCATAAACAAATTACAAGGATTACTGGCTATATCCCAGAACTCCCTTTTAGAAATATATTTCAATCTATTGTCCCTATTTGAGTATGCTGTACCATTTTACCTTCCTGATGCTTGTTTTTAGTAGTTTACTCTTCTGTATGTGTATGTTTTATCAGCTGGACAAATGATGGCCAGTACCTTGCTTTGGGGATGTTCAATGGCATTGTCAGCATACGGAATAAAAATGGTGAAGAGAAAGTTAAAATAGAGCGTACAGGGGGCGTTTCATCTCCAATATGGTCAATTTGTTGGAATCCATCCAGGTAAATAATTTAATTCTTCCTGTTTTTTCATGCTGACCGGCTAATTCTTGATAGCAGATAGACTGATGGCAGAAAGGCTTGACTTTCAACCTGCTGGAACACATTAATGGCAAATATGTTACTTCTTTTATTTTTTAGTGATTGTGTATTGGGGTTTGTCTTTGCCAGTGTTTAATTACATGGATAAACTGGGAACAAATTCTGCTTAGGTATCATAAACATTTCTTTTGTCTTTGTTGTTTGGATTGGGGGAGGGAGGGGAGAACCTGTTTGCACTTCAATTCAGAGGCAATGCTGTGACATATATGTGAATAAACAATTGCTATTGCAGTAGGTGGGAGAGATTTTGGAGCAGAGCAGATCAACGAGAGGAGTCAGATAACAGCCATGTAGAGGAGATACCAGAATTGAAATCCAGGCCTGGCAATAGACAGTGTAGTGAGACACAGGTAGAAGACCAGCAGGAAGAAGAGACCCCTGTGGATTTCAGCTTGTGAGTGAAATTACAAAGGCACATACATACATACAGATATATCCATCTGTATTACCCAGTAGAGTGATTTACAAAAAGCAGCAAAGGCAAAGAGTATTTATGCAGGTTGCCAAACCAGGTATTCAAAAGTTAGGAAATCCGGGATTACGAGTTGCTGGTATAGTACTAATTTATTCTGCCAGCATGTGTTCATTGTGAGATACTTCTTAAGCGTGTGATAGCAGCTTGTTTTTTCTCACAAATGCATACCTTGCACATTGAGCAAAGGGAAGGCTTACCGAACAGTTAGCTTTTCAGTAGCTTTTTTGTTTTCTTTTTTTTTTCAGCTGAGGGTTAGAAGCATTATTTGCAGCAGAATGCTCAGATTTCCATCTCCCTTCTTCCTAAGCAAGACCGTAGAGAAGGTGACTCTAACGTTTTGTTCCAAGCTGCACAGATCATGCCAGAGTACCAAAGTTAACAAATTTGGTACTGAACCCTTTCCTCACTATGCTGCTGGTCTGGCAGGAAGAATTTCCTTTTCTGCCTTGCGTTCTCATAGCTGTAGTTGTTTTGCTTAGCTGTATTGGTTTTGACATTATGGTGACTTTATACTACTGTAGCTAAGGTCAGAAGCTGGGCCCAGGTGCTTCATTTGTTTAAAAGGACCACTAGTTTCACTGCACCTGCTACTGACATAGCAGAATCAAGCTTTTCAGTTATTCCTGTAAAGGAGACTGATTTTTCCTTTGTCTCTAAGCTGTCTTCCTCAGTTTTAAATGGTAAGATTTCTCTGCTGTACTTTCATTTGGTGGTTGTAGGTTTTTGTTACTGCTTTGTTTGTTTGTTTTGAGTAATTTGAAATATATTCTGCTATCCTATTACTTGGTTCTGTTGCTCTAAGAAATTTACAATTAAGTTACGATAAAAATTGCCATTAACTTTTTTTGTTGTCCTTAGAGATGAACGCAATGATACTTTAGCTGTAGCCGATTGGGGTCAAAAGCTTTCCTTTTATCAACTTAGTGGCAAACAGGTATGTTTTTGGAAGGTGGTATGGTATTTCTGATTCTGCTTTGTGTACTGTATACAAAGTACTTCTGTATTAAGGCTTTATTAGCTGCATTAAATGTTTTCTGCTCTCCAGGCCTGTAATGAATCTGTCATTCCCCACCACCTCACCACCCCCCCCCCCCCCCCCACCAGATTTTTCTCTAGCTCTTGTGTCTCCTGTGGCAACTCAGCTACTGTCTTAAAATTCTTGTATTAATGCCTTTACAGCTTTTGTGACTTTTGGATGTAATTTAGATCTGCCTTTTGGAATATTAAGATAGACAATGTTTCTAAAGTATTGAAAAGTTGTGCGTGGCTGGAGAGATGAGGAGAATGGTCTTGGTGACAGCAGTTGCCACTAAGAAAAAGATCCTTGCGTTTCTATTCACCTGTTATTGCTGCCTCGGGAAGATATGAAACGATCCTTTTGTTAATATTTTTTACTTATGTATTTTTATTTTCCCTCCTAGATTGGGAAGGACAGAGTGCTCAATTTTGACCCTTGCTGTGTCAGCTATTTTACTAAGGGAGAGTATATTTTATTGGGAGGTTCCGATAAACAAGTTTCACTCTTCACGAAGGATGGTGTGCGTCTTGGAACCATAGGAGAGCAAAGTAGCTGGGTGTGGACGTGCAAAGCTAAACCAGACTCCAACTATGTGGTGAGTAGGTACATTTTACTGATATTTCCACAGACAGTGAGCCATAAGGCAAGACCATACATTTTCAAATTCATTTGTCTAGTCTGTATGTCCCTAGTGAGACAACAGAACCTAAACACTGTTTAGTGAGCTCCTAAAATATTTCAGCTACCACTGAAATTAAAAATATCCTGCAGAAGTAAAACGTGGGCTGCAGTATGGCAGTAAATGAGTGTCATTCTTGCTTTGAGATGGTAAGCATTTGCTGCATTTTGATTTACAAAGAGGAGGGTTTGGGAATGGAGGAGAAGGAGGAGGGGAAAAAAATGATAATGACTTCTAAGTCGACCAAATCTAGTTCTATGATGGGAAGAAAATGTTTGAGTTCTTTTTCTGTTTAGAGTTTCTAGCTTTATACCTTGTGGAAAATACCAGCAGGGCAACTGTTAGTCATAAATGCTGCAGTCTGCTAATACACAAATGTTAAGAGATACAGAGCAGATTTAAAACAAACAAACAAAAAACACTAAAACCACCAAAATAAGAAAACAAACAAAAACAACAACCCAAAACATAAATCAAGTCTATGATAGCATCAGTCCTTGCTTTGCATTACAAAGGTCAACAGCGTTTCTGACACTGTTTTAGTACAAGTAACTTGTAATTGCTTTCAGTCTATACATTATGCAGGAAAAGGAACATAATGCTCATAAATACTGGAAGTTTTGCCAATTCTCACCTACACGTACCAATTAACTAAAATTATTTTCTCCTTGTGTTCAGGCAGTAGGGTGCCAGGATGGAACAATATCCTTTTATCAGTTGATTTTCAGCACTGTTCATGGACTTTATAAAGATCGCTATGCTTACAGAGACAGCATGACTGATGTTATTGTCCAACACCTCATCACTGAACAAAAAGGTAATTTCACACTTCCAGGCCAAAGCTTCAATCTCGTTACTTTTTTTTTTTTTTTTAATATCCATCAGAACACTTGGAATACATGCTTCATCTACCAGTCAGATTGTTGGCACTTCCACAGTAAAATTGAGGATCCTTTTTGCAGGATGAGAGTGCAAACTTGGGTTCTGGAGGATTAGTGCTGACAAGCTTAATGAAAGATATGGGGATTTGAAAGGATGATGGGAGGGGCAGAAGCTTTTAAGATAAGATTTTAATCTGTGCAAATGAGATAAAAATACCTATATATATATATAGGTATATAGGTGTATATATATATATTTATATTGTGTTTGTTTTTGTTTTTTTTTACTTGCAACCTCAACAGTTTGTGCTGATTTTTATTTTTGTGCTAATTTGGCTTTTTATGGGAAGGGATCAAATACTGGTCAGGAATGTGCAGTTGAAAAAAAAAAAAAAAAGTAGAGGAAGATGACCTTCTATCCACATAACAATTTATATAGATGCAGAAAAACAAACGTATCCTAGCAGCAATCTGCTGTTAAATGTAGGTGCTTTAGAAAAAATAAATTTTATCTTTATAATGATTTTTTCTGTCTTAGTCTGTTATTTCATGTCAGCCTATACTATGTTTTCTTTGTTTTTCTTTCCCTCTAGTTAGAATAAAAGGCAGAGAGCTTGTAAAGAAAATTGCAATCTACAAAAACAGATTAGCCATCCAGATGCCAGAGAAAATCTTGATTTATGAGCTATACTCAGATGATTCTTCAGATATGTATTATCGGGTGAAGGAAAAAATAGTAAAGAAATTTGAATGCAACTTGCTGGTTGTATGTTCAGATCACATAATTTTATGCCAGGTATGTGCCTTAAAATTAAAAGTAGTTTTGGGGTATATTCAGACTTGAAGGTAGCTTTCCAAAGAGCTGGTAGGAAAAGTTTGATATCTTAAGGGGAAGAACTGTACGGGTTTGCACTCTTAGACAATACAACGTGTAGTGCTGTTACCATGTACAGCGCCCACATCGTAAGCTATGCCTGTGGCATGCCGCAGGTGGCTCTGCTTTAGTAAAACAGTTGCCATAGAGAACTGTAGCACCCAATGTAGGGGAACCTTTGGGCAAAAGTGAGCTGCAAAACCAGGTGGTTTTTTTTGTTTGTTTGTTTTTGCTTGTTTGTTTGTTCATAGCACTAAGAAGCCTTAAAGAATTCACTCTGTTAAATTGACTGACATTCTGATTTTTTTGTTTGTGAAATAGGCACACCCAGTATAGGTATAAATGCAAAACCTCAGAGGCACAAAGTTTTTTTCTTTATGCAGTATTGTGTACATTACTGTGTCTTTAGGAGAAAAGATTGCAGTGCCTCTCATTTAGTGGCGTTAAAGAACGGGAATGGCTGATGGAATCTCTTATTCGTTACATTAAAGTAATTGGAGGACCTCCAGGAAGAGAAGGCCTCTTAGTTGGTCTAAAGAATGGTCAGGTAACCCATAACGTCTGGTATGTGTCTTTTCACTGAAAATAAAACCTGTTTAATGCTCTTTGGGGGAGACCTTTAAGAGCAGCATGTTTTCTCATAACCTAAAATTTTATTTGACTGAATCTCATCTTGTGTTTAAAAATGATTGCTTCTTTCTTTCATTTTCTCTGGTTACAAAATTTATGCAAACTTGCTTGACTTTTAAGCCCATATGTTGCTAGAACAACTGACAAAAACAGAGGTCTTGGTGAACTGAGAAAACATTTGTCATTGGAGGGGTGGTGGTGTGCGTGTGTGTGTCCTCTGAGAGTTGCAAACTGGAGCCCATAGATACTGATGTTAAGGACAGAAGTAAAAAGGAATTTGAGATCTTTAGTGTCTTCTGTATCAATGTTATACTTTCCTTTAGTCATATATTAATGTAATTGTTAAAGTGGAGGATTAAAAATTTCAGGATGCTTAGCAAATGTCCTATTTGTGTGGGCTTGCAAGCTAGAGTATGTTTGGAAACAAGTCTTGAATTTCAAGTTACCTCAGACTGGAAACCTTTTTTAAATTTTATTTTACAATTTCTCTGAGAAAAAAAAATTGCGATTGCATGCTTTATACAGGATTAGCGTTTGTACTTAGGGTGATTTCTAGTTCTAGGAACAAAAACTTGACTGACTTTGGTTTCAAATATGTCTAGATTCTGAAGATATTTGTTGATAATGTCTTTGCAATCGTCCTGTTGAAGCAATCCACAGCTGTGCGCTGTCTGGATATGAGTGCATCTCGAAACAAGCTCGCAGTGGTTGATGAAAATGATACCTGCCTAGTGTATGATATTCATACCAAAGAGTTGCTGTTTCAGGTAAAACTTAGTCTTGTTCTCAATCCCTAAAAAAAAAAAGGGGGGGGGGAGGGGGCAGGAAGAGATTGAGAACACAGAACATAACAAAAGTTTTAAGTTTGAATAAGTTATTTAAACCATTAATTTCTGTTTGTAGAACGTAACTATATCTCAGTGAAAACTACTGTTTTAGGGTTGGTAGATGAGGAATTAGAAGACAGGAGATGTGTGAGCAACAGCTGAATGAAGAACACTTTAACAAGTGACCCTTTCAGGTTAATTCAGAGCTCTGTCCTGGTTCCTTTTCAAGTATTAATGTTAACAAGAATTTTGGCTTTATCATAATATGAACACAAAGCCTAAACTTGTTTGTTATGTATTCCCAGACTATAACATGAATAATAATTCTCTCTTTATTGAAAGCTTAACAGTCCCTTTGAGTGTTCACTCATTTGAAGTATTTTCAGAGAATACTGTATAGAAAGTATGAAGTGCTACAAAGACAAGGTCTGTACCTTTCTTTGAGTTACAGGCACAAAAATGATCAGTTCAGTGTGGTAGCTAGCAAACAGTTTATTATTGCGGAATAGTATGTTCTGCAGTTTGCTAGCATAGATAATTACCAAATGCAAAACAAAAAAAGACAATTATAGCTGTTGAAATGTAAAATATGGCTCTGTAAATCTGTTTAGTAATATATGAGGCTTTAGATTATTGCAAATGTAAATAATAAATACATGTGCGTGTGTGTGTGTGCACATGCCAAGCTATAATAGATCAAATGTTCTATCTGAAGGATGCATATTTCTTAGGAAAGATTATGTGGTTGTATCTGTTGTAATCATCAGTTATTTTGTTCATTAGGAACCCAACGCTAACAGTGTGGCATGGAATACACAGTGTGAGGATATGCTTTGCTTTTCTGGAGGGGGTTACCTCAATATCAAAGCTAGTAACTTCCCTGTCCATCAACAAAAACTTCAAGGCTTTGTTGTGGGTTACAACGGCTCCAAGATCTTCTGTCTTCATGTTTTTTCTATGTCAGCTGTTGAAGTTCCGCAGGTAATCCTTTTATCTCATTAAGTGTTGCTTTACATTTCATAAACACCAGTGTTTAAGAAGTGAAGAAGCTTTTCTGAAATTTACCAGTATTCTGTTACCGTAGTGATTGCAATTACAAATCTTCTTTATTGCCGTATAAGATACATTGCATGATCTATTTTATTTTTATTTGATCATAATGAATCTAATTTCCTTTTTACTGTTGATTCTTTCTACTTCTCTAATTGCAAATGTACTTATAGTCATCTTTGCTTTTAAATTTATGGTGCGGGTGTTACCTCTTCCTGTATTCTTAATGTAGTTTGTGTATCTTTCTTCAAGTTTTCATTTTATTTTCCTTATGAGTACAACAAATACTGCATCATCTAAGTGTATTTAGATAATATTTAAGCTGCATGCTTTAGTTTGACTGTATCATGCACGCGTAGTCTTTATATGCCAAGTTTATAAATTGCCATCCACAAAATGCTATTTTCTATATTATGGGAAGCAATGGAAGAATACAAAGCAGTCTAAGAAACAAACAAAAAAGGAAAAAAAAAAAACAGTTTGTGACTCACTTCTGACACACATTTTTGTGCAAGATTTGAAATTCAAGGTCAATGAAGAAGGCAAATGTGCTATGTGCTTTTGTTGAACTAATGGATATCCTGTGTTAGATCCCTGTCTACTCTGTAGACGTTACGCTGATTAAGTAATTAGACCCCTTAATTGAAGTCTGGATTGTCCAGTACGGTTGGTAGCTGTGAGATATGCCAAGCCTAGTGTGCTTCTTTTTAGTCTGTCTTTGGAATGCTTTAGGCAGGTTATTCAAAAGTGTACTTTGGTGGGAGAGGGGATCAAAAAGTTTTGAGATAAATTGGTAAAAGTAACATGGAGATCAATATGCATCCTTTCTTTACTTGCAAACCCAGAATTAAGGAAGCAGCAGCACTCTGTGCTCATTCAGAGGGTTTGAGCTGCAGCTGCAGGTCCCTGAGCCTTGTTCTGTTTGCATCAGCCTGCCACAGTTGACAGCGTTTCTCCTTAACTTGCTTTTAGGGCAGGTCCTTAGGAGAGGTCAGCATCTTCTGGGCTTAATAGTTTCAGTCTTGGTAAAACAGCTTTGTCATCAGGTTGGCAGAGTGGAGTTACTTCCTCACGATGCCCCTTGCTGTTGGGTTTGAATATTTCTAGGGATGCTTCGTCCTGCTCTGTTGGGTAACCTGCCATGCTTGGAGCCTTTGAGAACAAACTACTCCCTCCTTTGCTCTGTCTTCATAGTATTTTCTTTAAAAACAAACAGAACAACAAAAAACCTTCATACATAATATCTAGCATGTACAATGCTCAGAGGAATCAGAAGAATTCATTAACTACTTCCTAATGTGCTGGGAAGTGAAGACTTCAAGGTGGATGTGTTTGGAATATAATTAACCAAGCTGGTCTGAAGATACACTGATAATTCCCCCAGAATGTTATTCTACACATTGTACAAAAACATACATTTATTCCCTGTGGAATTTCATAAAAGTTGTGATTGGAATGTAATTTTTTTCTGACTGTATAGAGAATTTCACAAATGTACCTCAGTATTATGCTTTCTAATGCACATTTTTCCAATGGAAATCCTTAGTCTGCGCCCATGTATCAATATCTGGAACGGAAAATGTTTAAAGAAGCATATCAAATTGCATGTTTAGGAGTGACTGATGCTGACTGGAAAGAACTGGCCATGGAAGCCTTAGAAGGACTGGAGTTTGAAACAGCTAAAAAGGTAAAGTAGTTATTTGCTTGATTAGCAGATTTATTTATTTATTTATTTATTTATTTTGCTGTCATTGTTTCTTCTTAATTGCTGGAACATGAAGTGGTGTTTCTGTTACTACCTTACCTGTCCTAGGCCTGGTCTGTGTTATATACAAGATCTGGAGATGAGATTTTAAACAGGGATCCATTTTTTTCTTCTAGATAAATGCCATATTCTAAATAAGTGCTAAATATAAAGAAAGGCTTCTTACATCTGCTGGAAAATGAGCTGATGAGTTTGAGAAATAAAACTGAGTTGTTCAGTGGTGCTGCTCGCCACCAGGTGGCAGCAAAGAATTTCTCAGCTGAGCCTCCCCCCCCAGCCTATAAATCTATTCTTTGTGTCCTCCACCCCAAGTGTTTCAGAACCTCAGTTTAAATGTGTAGATTTCATTGTTTTTTACTTACACGTTAGTTTTCTTTGAGGATGGTGATGATGGCATGTCATCATTTTAGTCACCTTCTATCAGGGATGTCTCATTTTGGGGAGTATTATGTAGGTGGGCATATACCAAATAACACAGTTTTCTCTGGCATAAAATACTTTCCCTATTTTTCCTTCAGCATCTTTTTTCAAATAAGAGAGGGCAAACTGAGTTCAATGCCGTAAATATTGTATGAAAGACAAAGCATTCTAAAAATATGCAGGGAATGGCCTGCAATGATAGGCATCTTTTAATAACAGATTTTTTTTAAAAATTTTTTTTTAGGATGTTAAATGCTTTATTTTTCTCTTTTTTTCATGAGGTGGAAGCATCAGAATAATTCCAGTTTCATATATGGTTTTATGCAAATAGATACTCTTAAAAAGAAGTTTTCAGTGCCTCCTTGGAATTTTAAAGTAGTGCCCTCTTAGAATTAGAGCGGATTAATGTGAACAAAAGCAGCTTCTTGACATTAAAGGCTCTCGTAGTTCCTAGTCCGATCTGGTGTAAGCAGAATATTCTGTGCCCTCTTAAGCACTAGTTTGGCTACACGTCTTGAACATGCAGTCTAAAGAGTTAAATTTCTATTTTTTGATGCCTGTCAAGAAGAAGTGCTAAGCTGCTGTAACTTGCACGTGACTTTGCCACTTGGGACTTTGGGTTGTGCATTTATCTCCATTCGCCAAAGATATTACCCCGTCTCCCAGTACTTCTGTCTTGCCTTCTTGCTGTCTTCTCCCTGGGCTGCTTCTATACTGAATTTTAAGAATGGTATAAAAACCATAAGCATATGTGTATTGTTTCAGCAATACAGTCATTTATATGTTATACTTGCAATAGTCTCCTTAAATTTTAGTGTGTACCATGTCTAACAGAAAAGTAGAAATGCTGTAAAATAGCCAGAATAAAAGCATGTAATATTTTAAAAGGTATTTTGCATTTCCTGTGAGACTGACATGCATACAACTACTAGTCCCTACCTTCACCGTTTGTTTTCAGTGCTCAGCTGTTTGAGCTGTCCCCTTGTCATATTTATTGTAGTGGCTGAGGGGTCCTGGTTGTAGTAAGAGCCCACCAGGTTAGGTGCTGCACAGACACAAAAATCGACGTGTTGCTGTTTGTCCTACATGCACAAAGACACCTTGATTTATGTGTAACAACATTTTGTTGGTTTCCTGGCTTTTCAAGTAAATTCCTTTTATTCTGTTTCTTTTCAATAGGCATTTACCAGAATAAGAGACCTTAGATATCTAGAATTGATCAGCAGTATTGAGGTAAGAGAATGTTAAAGATAGCGTAAGAAAACACACTGTGCTGAAATAAGTGCCTTCTGTTTTGGAGAGATGTCTGTTCCGTTAGTGCTTCTGACTGTTGGATTTGTGTTCAGAGTGAGAAATCCTGATTAGCAGGGATGACTCTAATTCTGGTCATGGGACTGAAACTTAACTGGGAGAAAAATGTATTTGTGGGACAGTGCACTGTATGAGAACTTAGAAGCATTCAGGAAAACTGGAAAAATATTCAACTAATAATTGGTAGAATACTACTGTGCTAATAGATCTTAGTACAGAATACTTCATAAACATGAGTTAATTAAGCCTTTCCTTACCCCCTGGAGGTAGGTAATTACTATTATCTACTCTTTGCAGAACCAGAAACAGGCCCAGAGAAATAAAATGACAAACTCAAGGTCTCATGACAAGTCTGTGACAACTGGAAATAGAATTTAGGATTCCTTACTTCCATGCTGTGTTCTAATCACTACTTCTCATTCTTTTCACACTTCTTGATAGAATTTCACTTGACAATAACTGTCTGTCATGAGCACATTAAAAGACATGCTCTCTTGTCCTTTTACAGAGACCACTTGATGATAATGCTTGGTTTGAAGATCTGTGTTGAGGTGGCATAAAGGGGATTCCTCTATCTCATGCTAAATAGATCTGCACCTTCTCTGAAAGAACACATTCCTTGCCTTCCATTCCTTGCAAAGCCGTCCTGGTTCTGTCAAAATGTCAGCCATTTGTTGGTTGCAGTTAACTTTTTTCTTGGTGTCTAACATGGGACAAGCTCTGTGCTAGGAGCACCCCCCACCCCACCTTTTTTTTTCTTAAAGGGTAAATAAGTAGATGAGAGCATTCTCTCACCAATAATAACCTTTCTTTTTTACCCATGCTTCTCCAGATCTGCATCTGCTGAGAATATTCTGCTACTGTCATGTTGTAGTCTGTTTAATTATTAAGATTCCCCTTGTAAATCAGCATAAACTTACTTTCAGACTTCTTGAAGATGCTTCTTCTGAAGTGAGAGTTCTGCATCGTTGCTTACTGTTGCTTGTGGTATATTGGATTCCTTTTCAGGCTTGTAAGGGTGTAATTAAGCACACATTTCATTAATATGACTGTTTTCTCTTGGTAATGACACTTTTTTTCTAATTGATGACAGTAGGAAACATAACTGCCAGATCTTTTTATCTGGCAAGATTATGTGAAATCTTTCAAAAATGGTGTAACAATTCCTCTGATTGTTATTTTAATGAAATTCTAAAAGGGAACTTTCAACAGCCCTTACCAATAAATGTGACTGGAAACAGTGGTGGTGAGGGTCTCCTTTGGCAGCAGAGATTCAACTGTGTGTGCATGTGGAATGCTTTTGCCTCTTTAGTGCAGTTTTTGTTGAATTTAGTTCATAGCTACGTATTTTCATATGGGATAGACCAGTAACAATTCTATCCAAAGCCGGGCACTGATGCATTTCTGAGATACGGGGTAAAACAGACGCCTGTATGCATGCAGTGTGTGTGGCATTGCTCCACTGCCTGATCTGCAGAAAGGCTGCTGTGGCACTGCATATGCTTGGCACGTGTGGTAGCTTCCTGCATGGAACGAGCCCCTCCAGTTTGCAGGAGAATATGTGCAGGCGCTCTGAAGTGCCTCCCGAGCTCTTGTATGTGGTGACAGAGTCAGTGGCACTGTGCTTGATGACTTTGTGACTCTGCTTATTGCTAACAGTTATTTTCATGTTTGTTGTTCTCCCCACCCTCACATATTGTTAATTTAGCCAAACTATATGCTATTGAGTTTCTATGGGAGAAAATAAGGAACCCATCAGATACTTTCTTTTTAAATAGCATAATGATTGTGTCTGTTCATTTTCCTATATGAAATCAAGAGAAGTGATTTTTTTCAACAGTTTGGTTTGTGTAGTGACATTTAATTTTGCTCTTCCTGATTTTAATAAAGAGATTGAATCGTTTAATTATAAATTCACCAAAAATGTAGGAGAAGCATAATCATCATATCATGTTACAGGATTTTATTAACAGCTAAAATCTGAGCTTGAAAATCCAACTCCTTCAATGCCTGTTTCTCACCTGGGTCCTGATCATCTAGAATGTTCTACATCTTGTTTCTTTTTTCCAGGAGCGGAAGAAGCATGGAGAAAATGTCAATGAACTGTTCCTAGCAGATGTTTATGCCTACCAGGGAAAATTCCACGAGGCAGCAAAGCTGTACAAAAAGAGTGGGCATGAGAACCTAGCTCTGGATATGTACTCTGATTTACGCATGTTTGACTATGCGAAGGTAATAGTTTGCAACTGAGTATTTAAATGCAGAAATACTAACAGGTACCTGTAAATGTTTTCAAACTATGATTCTATAAAAGGACAGGATGAAGAGCAGGTTTTGCATTCCAACTTTCTCTTTTGGTTGGCTGAAGTCCATTTAGGCTTACAGGTGTGGAAAACGTCTGTTTTCTGTGTCTATAAGCAATATTGGCATTTTTCTTCAGAGCCTGTAACTGAGGTAGCAGACTGTGTATTGTGTAGCCCCAAGTGTATCCATGTGGCTCGTGGCTTTTCAGTGAATTTTTTAATAGGCACTACTAGGGGTGACTTTGGGATTTTGGTTATAGAGCATCATCCATAGTCATTTGCCTTTTTCAAAAACTAAAAATCTAGTTTTCATAGTGGTTTCTTTCCCACTGGTTGCTCAAGAATCCTTTTTATTTATTTACTGGCTTCTGAAGTGGAGGTGTGAGGTATGTGCGCCATGTGTTTAATTCACTTCCCTATTGCAACAAAAATATTTTTCTTTCATAGTTTGAACTTAAGCATTTAAGTCGGTATTAATATATTTTATAAACTGTGTAATATACTGAACTAGTATATTTTTGTTCCCTAGAGAATTTGCTTCCCAAGAATCAATCTGTCTTGGCATTTTTTCTTAACTCTGTCCCCAAGTAGAAATAAATTGAATACCGTTTTAACAAGTGATGTTTTTATATGGTGATAAGAAAGCATCATTTACCTTTTGTCTTCTATGGTGTTTTCATCTGAATATCACTGAGAACGTATGCAGTGTTCAGTGTTGTTCATCGCTTGTCAGAGCCTTATTCTGTCCAGTACTGGACAAAGACTTTACCATGACATGCATATAAACTGTTTTAGCATAGATTCCATGAATTATGCTACAGAGAGCTTTTTCTTCCAAGTGCTTAATATATAAATACTTTGGGACTTGGCTGATGTAAGTTGGACTGCTGCTATTTTTGGCTGATGAGTCTTCGTTAGCTTCAGTGTTTTGGCTCTTGAACATAAAGTAATTCATGGATGAAAATTTTCCCATAAGCCTTCATTAGAATCTTTTAATTCTTGGCAGTAGTCACATTTATATTTAGTGGAGAGCAAAAGGTCTTGTGCCTCCTATCCTTGAGAGTAATTCAATGCAGAAGAAACTAAAGGTACTTATTAGCATTTGAAGGAAGCCTCTTGTGCAGGGAGTGCATGATGCATGGAAGAACATGGGAAACACCCTTGCTGCCAGGTATTTTTTCCAAGGAAAGATAGATGGAGGGGGGAGGAGGGGGTTAATTGTGCCAGAATTAAGCAAAGAGACCCTTTCAGAGTCTGATTTCTTGTGTTTGAGGCTAACTTTGATTAGTTCCAGCTAGAGAGACCAGACTAAAGGCAGAGGTCAGGAAGTCCTTTGATATGTGGTCATAGGCTCATTATCACAGTACCAGATCACAAATTACTGAGAACTCACAAAATAAAACCCTCTTTATACTTGAAGAAGCTGAGCTTTTGATTTTGGACTTAACTCTGATGACCTATGCTGGCAAACAGAAGTTGTATCAAAGATTGTTCAACTTGATTCCTTGTCTTCGGTTTTTCATGTTAGAAGATTATCACAACATCTGTATGGTTAGTCTCCTGAATCAGGGCTGTGTTGCAGTAGTTAAATGAACTTGACATAGGATTTTGTTCTAGTGTTAAGAGCTGACATCTGGTTGTAGTTCTGTACCTGCTGACTATCTGCATCAGGGAAAGTGGTGAGCTGTGATACTGGAACAGTTCTGCTATGTGTGTTTTTTGTGTTGTGGGTCTTGTTTGTTTTTTAATCTGAAACAGAATTTAATAGAAACCTTGAGGATAAGGTATCTTTCCTATCTACATAGTTTTCCATTCCTGCTCTATTCTAATTTTTCATTTGGTAAAAGCTGTTTTAAAGGACAGTAGTCTGTTCTCTTAACAGCCAAAATTGCCTTTAATTGATCTTCCAGTTTTGAAGTACAATTTTTTTTCCTGCTGCATGATGTCACAGATGTGAACCATATGGTGCCAGGGCTTTGGTATTGGCAGAAGCTGAACAAACTATTAAAAATAGTTTCAAAACGGTCATCATTGCAGCATCCAGACTTGCAGTTTGCCTTACTGTGCAGAAGTCCAGCCAGTAGCTGTAGCTCTCTTGAGCAGCTGTCATTCCATCCTTATAGAACTTCTTCGATATATGGTAGTACAATTATCAAGGGTATTTGCAGAAAATGAGATTTCAGTCTTTAATTGATTTGTGGGGCATCCTGATGCTTACGTATAATTTAAGTGGATGTACTGGTGTTACCTAAGCACAGGGTTGAGTCATCTTTGAGAATGAAAGAGCACTTTCTTAAAAGAAACTTAAAATTGGTATTTCTCTCTCTCTCTCTCTCTCTCTCTCCTTTTAAGATTAGTAGCATTTTGTTTTAGAAAGGTGTGTTCCTAGATGGCATGCAGAAATCTATGAAAAAAAAAAGACAAAACACAAAACTACAAAAGTAGTTTATATCTACTTAAACAGGTTCAACAGGGGAAACCTCCCAGCTTGATTCCTTGGAAAGCTACTGATAACCTCTGAGGCATCTTTGTCATTCTTCTCATAGCCCTCACAGAATCTCTCACAGAGGGAACACATGCCATTGTTTCCTACCGAACATTGGTCTTTGATTAGTTGCTGAAAGCTGGATCAATTTCTGTTGCTCTGTATGCACTGTTTTTTTTTCTTAGAAGGCATAACAATATTAATCAAAAAAGCTCTTATGTATTTTAGAATTCAGAATGTAACAGTGTTTGTGACCAGAAAGTAATGCCAACTTTTTTTGTACTGTGCTATTTCAGGATTTTCTCAGGTCTGGAGATCCCAAAGACACAAAGATGCTAATAAAAAAGCAAGCAGATTGGGCCAAGAATATCAATGAGCCAAAAGCAGCAGTGGAGATGTACCTTTCTGCAGGCGAGCACATGAAAGCCATAGAAATCAGCGGGGACCATGGCTGGGTTGATACGTAGGTTTTAATTCCATCTCTGAGTTACTGTATAACAGAAACTTGAGTGAATTCTGCTTAACTTTAAAATAGGACAAAACCCATTTGATACACTCAGTATGATATAAACAAAGGTGCATAAGCTGTATTTGAAGCACATCTACAATTTAATATGTTTCAAAAGTTGCATTAAATGTTCAGAGCATGGGGCATTATGCTATGAAAATAACTGTGTTACAATAATAAACAACGTGAATGGGTTCCTCTGTATTATGGGGCTGTCTTCTAAAATATGCATGCCTTAAACATTTCAGAGTAATCATCACAGCAGTGACTGTATTTGGTAGCCTATTTATGTTTTAAACTGTTGCAACTGAATTGGAGCACGGAATTGCTAGACATAAATTCTTGGGCAACTCTTGTCCTGGTCAAATCCTTCTTGATTCGCAGTAATTCATACTTGGGGTCTTCTGCTGACTTAACATAAAAACTTGGACAGGTGACTCCGCATTCCCTTGACTCGGTTTCCCTTGTGGCAAATGGAGTAGTGTTTATTCATGAGTTTGTTTTTTTTTAGGTCAGAGTTAAGGAATCGTGTCCCATGTGACTTAGTCATGTAGGACCTACTGCTTCCCTCTGTCCATGACTGAGCAAACCCACTGAGGACAGTTTGTTGTGATATGGAATTGTGTGCATTAGTAAGGATTGTAGGAACAGGTTTTGAGCTTGTAAAAGATAAAAAGAATTTTAAACAGCTTTCAGTAAGCGTTCAAACAGCGGGTCATGTGATACTACTATTACAGTATTAAATAATAGCCGATTAACAGTGAAGTTCTTACAATAGTTAAATAGCAGCTGAACCTGGAATGTTTGCCATCTTTTTATGGTGTCTAGGTTAATAGAAGTTGCTCGGAAACTGGATAAAGCTGAGCGTGAGCCTTTGTTAAAATGTGCCTTCTATTTTAAGAAACTTGATAACCCTGGCTATGCAGCAGAAACATACATGAAGGTTGGTGACCTGAAAGCATTGGTCCAACTCTACGTGGAGACTCTTCGCTGGGAAGAAGTAAGCATGCTTTTGGTTCCTTTGTTCAAAACTGCTACTACTTATTATCTCTGGTTGAAGGAGGGAGATAAATGTCTGGTTCCTCCACCACTGGAGTGAAGGGGGAAGCAGGGAGGGTGAAGGCTTCCACAGAATGTGATTCTGAGTACTCAGGTTAATTTTGTATGCTCATTGCTCTTTCTTTGATTTTGTTTATGGGTGATTTTGGTGTTTTTTGGTGTAGTGTGTTTTTTTGTTTTCTTAAATGTCCTGGCTGAACATTTCTTGGTCTCATTTCTGAACACCTTTTTTGCCTGTTGAGGTATAGTTGCCCATTTCCTATGCAAATCCTTAAGATGCTTCTAGCCCATTAGAATAAATATAAATTATATCAGGGGAAATATCAGGGAAATTCTGTTTTGAGCTGCATTATTTTTATAACTTGGACATGTGTGAGTGAGAATACCATATGTATGATGTAGATCTGATGAATGTATGCTGTGTGAACCCCACTTTATAAGCTAGATTTATGCTTACGATTAGGTAAAGTTTTGCTGACTTCAGTGGGTTTTTCCATGGAAGCACGAGTCGGCCAGTATCGCATACTTCAAAGCTGGGGTTACCTTAGTTCTGTTCGTATTTCTTCAAATTGAGATTTTGATAGGTGTAACTTCAGGGTTTTCAAAGTGCCACTAGAACTGACACTTAACCCCCCCTGTAAATTATATAGGTGCTTTTGAAAATTGTATGCTTATTCTTCTGTTGACCAGTTAGTGAGCTTAGGAAACAAACCCTGTTTACAGTGTTGCTTCAGTCTCTTTAGAAGATACATTCAGTAAAAAAATGAAAACATTTCATGTTTCATGCTGTGAAATTTACTGAATTTCCTAGATACACTTTCACGTTTCCCTAATTCATAATCCAGACTGCTGCTATGCTTAGTTTTTCTTTTGTTGGTGATTGCTTTTTATTTTAAAATACATTAGTTTCATACTGGAGAAAAGATGGATATAATCTGTATTATGTGTATGTATTTTCATTGTGAATTTACTCGGAAATAAAAGATTGATCCCGTGGAGTATGCTAAACCTTTTAACTGTTTAAATCATGCAGTATGCTAAAAATGAATTTATTATGTACCTCAGGCATTTGCTTTGAGTGAAAAGCATCCTGAATTCAAAGATGATGTCTATGTCCCTTATGCTCAGTGGCTAGCAGAGAGTGATAGATTTGAAGAAGCCCAAAAAGGTAAGACTTGCAGACAGACCACTGGACACTCAAAATGTCCTCTGTACTTTTCCAACACCGAGTATGCAGTCTTTGCCCTCGAGGGTTTCTTATCAGTGAGATTCAAAACCAAATAGAAACCATGTTTTCAGACCAGTCTTAAAGAAAAGTAGCTGGAGGTCTCTATTAATTAGAAAATGTTATGGATCTGTCAGAAGCGATGGCATCCAAATATAGTTCCAGATTTTTCCATCTCATTGCATAGCTGAGATTGACACGTGGCTACAGGTATTTGGCATATAATCTGAACTGTTCTGATTAATATTTTCATCACAATAAGATTCAAAGTGTAGCAAGTACTTTGCAGGTCAGAGTGGAAAGACCTGTTTTTCCTTACGTTTAGATAATGTTGGCTTTGTACAAGGAAAATCTTCATGTTTCTTTAAGAATTTTCTAGATTTTTGTTAGGCTTATAAAATTACCCTTAAAGAGAACTGTCAACCTTCCATCGTGTGGACAGGCTTCAAAATTTTATTCGTAAATTGTTCCAGGGATAAGAAGAGATTTGAAGCAAGCTCCATGTGGAGCCAGCATGTTTTTAGTATACTTCCTTTTCTCAGGTGCAGCTCCATGTGACTGTTGCATCTGCTGTTTCCAGAGCCAGCTCGGATCTAAGAGTATAACTGCATTTGCATATAAGGGCCAAGCTAGTGAACATGCCAGACGTGAGCTGTCTGTACAAAACTAGTTTATATGTCTCAGCAGTAAACCTTTGAGCATCTTTTAGGGCAGCTTAGTAGTTTGCACACAGAGCTCTGCACATGTAGGTATATTGTTCACAGTTAGTTCCACAGAGGACTGCTGAAGTTTCTTGGCTGATATAAATTCCCCCAAATGGGGTGAGCTAGAGATCATTGTGTATGTATATATGACAATTTGGTTATATAGAAACTACCTAAAGTCAGGAGGCAATTGTGCTATCTTTATTTATTTTTTTTCCTTTATTACCCTATATGAAGGCAGTGTTTGCCAAATGCATTTTTATCAAGTGAGAATTCAGTATCTAACTTTATACTGGTTTCTGAGGTTCAGTTAAAGAAATGCTTTTAATAAATGCTAGAATGATATAGTAAATGGTAAAATCTTTAAAAAAAATTATTCAAATTTTTTTCAAAAATTATTGCAAACTAGAGCACTAACTTCAATTTATTGTAGTTTTGAATGCAAGTGTGATTTGTGGTGTTTAGAGTTTGCTTGTATACAAATCTAAAAGATCATTGTGGTTTTACTCTTTTCTATATTTAAATAAAAAAACAGAACACCCGGCATTGTACAATGTCTGTCAGCTCAAGAGCCCCTGAGACAGTGCAAAAGCCATAAAATACCTACAGATCCATCTCATGTTCCATTAGTGTTGCTGCTTTCAAGGAGAAAAATACGAGTGTATAATCCTTTTCATCCTCTCTGAGTAGATGATTTGATATTGGCTGAATAGGCTGCTCTTAATTTAAAAACATTAATTTCAGTTAATTGATATAATCACACTGTAAAATCCTCTTTGTTTTGGCCTTCTTCATAGCATTCCACAAGGCTGGCAGGCAGAGTGAAGCTGTTAGAGTGCTGGAGCAGCTAACACACAATGCTGTGGTTGAAAGCCGATTTAATGATGCAGCCTATTATTATTGGATGCTTTCCATGCAGTGTTTAGATATAGCCCAAGGTAAGTAACTGAAAGGAAGTTCGTATTTGTTACCTTCTTGTGCATGTAAACAACTAGTGAATTGTGATAGAATTGCTGTAACTACTTCACTGTTGTTTTTTTCTTCTTTTGTGCTGTATGCAGCTCTGGCTTGTGCTATTTTTGTAGTCCCCTGTTTTTCCCATGTGCTTATTTAAAACAGATGAGCAAAACAACAACATCGGCATGTGTAGGCCTCGTTCTGAAATCTGGCTAGAATTGAAATAGTGTCTCCTGGGATCCTGTATCCTCACGTACCTTCCCTCAACACACTTCAGCTAGAGAACTGATTGGCAGGTTAAAGTACTAGTAACTAAAAGGTGGCCTTGGAGCATAAGATCTGCCTAGTACTTGAATGTGGGTGGGGGAGATACTTTACAAACTATTTTTGACAACAAATAAAAACCCGATTATTAGCTATCATCTCTTCTGCAGTGAGAGAGGGGCGGAGCCAGTGGTTAAGAGATGTAGCTTGGTAACGAATACAAAGATTGATAATGCTGTCTTATGCCTGGTGCTGTAAGTACATTTTTTAGTTCAGCTGTTGCTTGATAGTGCTGACATATTACCCCTGAGGTATTGTATGGGAATGCAAATTGTTCCACATTTTTAGTGGTGTATTTAATATCTGTGAAACAAATGTTTCAAAACTCATTTTACTTGTAAACTCTGAAGTTATGAATGAAGTTCCCAGTGATGCACAGCTACGATTTTCTGCCTTTAAGTCTGCCATAGCCTCTAGCTATGTTAAAACTATTGCTTTATCTGTTGTGTTTTACCATGCTTTTTTAAAGCAGAAACTTGCTCACAAGAATAGCAAGTCTATTTAACCTGTGTTTTGCACAAGTAGATGGGACACACCTGGACTGGCATGCACTTCTTTTGGAAATGCTGGCACTAGTATCATAATACATCGTTTTCTCCCCACTGAGTCTCGTAAACTCATCTTGGAGACTTAGACTAATGCCTTTACATCCCACAGAGAATGAACAACAGAAGACTGAAATGTTACAGAAGTTTCATCACTTCCAGCATTTGGCAGAAGTTTACCATGTCTATCACTATATTCAAAGATACACGGTAAGGTATTTACCTTAGAAGTTGTGTATTTATGCTTTATGAGCATTTTTCTTTTAGGAGTCCAGAAATAACTAGAGGTATTTAATGACTTACCAATGATACTGTATAGTAATTTATTTCTTTGCCTTCCGTTGTACTGCACAAGAACTTCTGTTGTCTTAGTTCCTAAAAGCTGCAGTGCAATTTTAGCAGATCTGTGTTTGTCTCAATGTGGGCAGAGGATATGACAACGGTTGAATTTCCTCCCCCAGTCCTTTTTTTGCTAGCTGTATTGACTTGCTTCCAGTGACTGGGTCTCTAGTCCTGTGCTGGCTGTGGTAGGCTCTTTAATCATGGAAAACAGTTCTGAACAGAAGGCAACGAGCTTAGAGATTCCCACAGTGTGGTACTTGTATCAGTAATGATACTTATAAATTACTCCAGAATGATAGACAGTCTTGAGGAGGGAGCTCCCTCTGCTTCCAGCAGTTACAGTAATGTTACCACCACTGTTGGTGAAAGCATCTTCTGTAAAACGTTTGAGAACCCTCGATCCATGCCCTTACGCAAAAGAAGACTCTCTGCAGTTGAGGTCTGTGCTGGTCAGACTACTTCAGCCCATGAATGGTGGAGACTTCACACCAATAGTGATTGGTATGTCCTGTTTTTAGATAGCCTGTTAAAGATTGGATCTCTTTTTGTCTTTCTGTGTGTAGCAGGCATGAACATTGGTGTTACACATGTAAAACCTACTTGGTATATTCTGTCAGCACCTCTTCTTTTTGCAACTGTATGCAAGAGACACCGTACTTGAGATGCCTGGTGTTGTGATGCTTAGTGATAGAGATTGTTAGTTTGTCAGCTTAGAAATGTCTGTTTATTTTTAATACTGCAGGAGGAGCCTTTCAGTTTCCACTTGCCCGAAACACTCTTCAATATTTCCAGGTTTCTGCTTCACAGCTTAACAAAGGAGACTCCTTTGGGGATCTCAAAAGTGTATCCTTCCAATACAGCACAGAATCTAGAGGCTGAAATGCATGAAAAGAATAATTGAAGCTGACCCACAATGCAGAGATCCACTTTAGGGTATGTTCAGTTTCAGCTGTTGGTTACAGTTAATGGAAATTGACTTGTGTCCCTAAGGAAATAATCAGCACCTTCAAACCATTGTGTTTAACTGCACTACCTTCCCCCTCCAGTCTTTGGGAGCTGTAAAAATCAACCAACATGTAATTCTCAGCCACCCACCCAGTCTGATGCATCGCCTTTGTCAGGGAAGCAAGTTCTAGGATACTAGTCATCGAAACAGGATGTTGGCTCTGAATCTTGACAGTGTTGCTGCAAGGAGACTGAACTGAGACAGGAGGTGGTGGAGGGAGGGGAGAAACAGGCGCTTTTGCTTCATATGAGGCTGGTATAGCTGTGTAGTGTCTATCAAGATAACATTTGCACAGCTTTGTTAGTGCATATTGCATCTTTTGGAAATACTTCATAAAAGGCCTGTGTGAACACTGTAGAAATGCACCTGTCTGTAAAAAATAACAAAAAGGGTCAGCAGTTGCCTTAGGGAAAGCGTGACATTCTTGGTTTTGCTTCCATTGTGGCTCTGGGTGGGATGTTTGCTTTCCTTTTAGTAACTTCCTCACTTACAAAGGAATGATCTTTCAAAAAGTCTTTCGTAACATTCCTTGTGCCCATTAGGATTGGTAGCTTTCTAAACAGCAGTTATTGTTACATGCTAATGAAAGAGACACCCCTTGGTCACTGCCACAGCATGCGCTGAGTTCTTTCCAGTAAGATGATGTACGTTTAGTAGGTGGCAGTGCATTACTGGTGTTCATACCTGTCTGTCTCTCCATATATGTAAAATTTGAATGGGAAAATCCATTCACTCTAAAACTAACTTCAAAATGGAGTCAGAAAATTTAACCCAAGCAATATTAATGTAGGGTTGTTGTGGTTTGACCCACCCGGCAGCCACGCACCTCACAGCCGTTTGCTCACCCTCCCTCTCTGGGATGGGGGAGAGAGTCAGAAAGAAATGAAAGTCTGTGGGTTGAGATAAAGACAGTTTATTAGGACAGAAAAGAAAGGAAAATAATAATAATGCTAACAGTACTACTACTAAGAATGTGCACAAACAAGTGATGCCCAATGCAGTTGCTCACCACCCGCTGACCGATGCCCAGTCTATCCCCAAGCAGCCGCCTCCCACCCGGCTAGCCCCCCCTATTTATTGTTCAGCATGACCCCAGATGGGATGGAACACCCCTGTGGCCAGTTTGGATCAGCTCTCCTGGGTCTGTCCCCTCCTGCTGGCAGGACAGAGCGAAAAGCTGAGACGTCCTTGGCTTGGTGTAAGCACTGCTCTGCAACAATTAAAACATCGGGGTGTTATCAGCACTCTTCCCATCCTAAGCCAAAACACAGCACCCTACCAGCTGCTAGGAGGAAAAGTAATTCTGTCCTAGCCAAACCAGGACAAGGGGCAGTTCCTTACCTCACTGAAAATTGCCCCCAGCCACTTTGATAGTCCTTTCAGATTTGTTTATTTAAATGGAGTTAAGTATATAGTTCTGTGTATATATATATGTATTTTGTTAAGGCCTATTTGAACTGCTGTTGTAGAATATGCCTCATTGCACGCTTTCTGTGACTGGAAAAAGCACTGTAGTTTTTACTAAATGCCATATGTATTTTTATTCCTTAATTTAATTGTAGTAATACATTATTTGCCCTGGCAAAACAGAGTAAAGCTCTTGGTGCATATAAACTGGCTCGTCATGCCTATGACAAGTTACAGGGACTGCAGATTCCAGCTAGGTTCCAGAAATCAATTGAGTTGGGCAGCCTGACAATCCGATCCAAGCCATTTCATGACAGTGAAGTAAGTTGCATTGTTTCCTTTTAATCATTAATAAGTAGTCTAATGCAAGAATCTGAGTTGCCTTATACATAAAAGTCTGAAATACATTCTGCTAGGTCTGTGGTATAATTATATTTCCACTGGAAGCAGTCCTTTTATTGTTATTCTTCAGGTCAGGCTTCCATTTGCTCCTGAGAACAAACTAAAATCAGTTCTTTCTTGATAGGCAGCTTCTGTCCTCCCTCTCCTGTCTTGTGTCTACCTTCTTCTCTGCCTATTAATTCCTTCGAGCCTTTTTCTCTCTGATCCACATGCAATTACACCATGGTCTTTATGACTTTCTGCAGCTGGAGGTCACTTTCATTTGTCCCAACTCCTAGCACTCCTTCCCTCCTCCCCCTATCCCTTGAATGACCTTCCTTCCTTAAGTCTTATTTTATCACCTTTTCTTCTTTAACTGAAGCCTGAATTTCTGCAGTGCTCTATAAAGCCACGTCTCATGGAGTACTCACTAAAAATAAATTGTATTGTGCACTGAACAAGCACCTGGCTACCTGAAATAATAGAAACACAGTCTTAAGAACTGCCTAAAATAACTGTGCTCTTGAAAAGAAGAGAAATGAATTAATTGGAAAACTTGAATTTGACCAAACCTGCAAAGAAAAAAAATTCTCAGTAAAAAAAAAAAAATCTCAGTAAACTTCCCTTCAACTTCTTTTAGTACTATGTATTTGATTCAAAATTTTGCTTCTGTTACTGTGAAGGCAAGGTGAAAATATCATTGTTGGAATGGTGAAGACAGCTATTTTTTAATGTGAAAGCGTGCTGTTTTATTAAAAAAGAAAAGCGTTTTCAGATGTTTAAGGGTCTGATTTCACAGCAATATTTCTTCCGATTAGGGCTGATACAATATCAGTGGTGTAAACCTAAGGAACCCCTGTTTAATTGAAACCAAAGTGTACCAGATATGCTGGCCTGTTTATGATTACTGTGCTCTGTATGTGTCTTTGCAGGAGCTTGTACCCTTGTGTTATAGGTGCTCTACCAACAACCCTTTGCTAAATAACTTGG
This sequence comes from Netta rufina, assembly GCF_964035555.1. Classification (NCBI taxonomy): domain Eukaryota; kingdom Metazoa; phylum Chordata; class Aves; order Anseriformes; family Anatidae; genus Netta; species Netta rufina. The sequence continues at coordinate 22,732,025 of NC_140133.1, forward strand.
GGAATGTCTGCATTAATTGCAGACAACCTTTCGTCTTCTCCGCGTCCTCCTATGGTGCGTTGGAATATCATACTTTGTTGTACTTTTCATGTTGATAAATGTTAAACTGAACAGAATACGTTAGCACTTGCTGTGTTCCCTTTGCTATGTTACCTGGACAAGCAAATCTTCCCTTTCAGTGTTGTTACATTTGCCTAAGTGGCTGCTTCTTGTCCCAGGCATAGTTGGATGTCACTGCAGGACGGCAGCAGCAAAGCATTGCTTTATTATGAAACAAGTGTATAAAGTGTTCAGTGAACACAGATGTCATCCTTTGAGAAGCTGAGGCATTTTTTTGTTTGGTTGCTTTTGTTTTGCTTTGTTTTCTCCTTCATGAGAACGTGTGGGGAGAAGCCAGAGGATGTTCACTTCTTAAAGGGCAAAGTATTTTCTAGAAGGCCTTTTCTGAGCTCTTGTAGGTCATGCTCCTTGTTTTTCACACCCCTTTAGAAGTGCTGCATCTGGTTGAGTTCTATTTGGAAGACGGCATCACAGATGAAGAAGCTGTAGCTCTCATTGATCTTGAAGCTCCAAGATTGAATAAGAGAGAGAATAAATGGCAAGAGATGATGAGTGACAGTATCCTGTTGATCAAATACTGTTTCCAGTCCCTTTCTTAGGAATAAATAAGCAATTTTGATTTTTTTATAGGTTTAATTTTTTTTTGTCATACGACTGATGCAAGTATGATTTTGTTTCCTTTTCAAGTTAGTATAACAAACAGTGATATATTAGTTAAATCTAATACATTTATAAAGATTTCTCATCACAAAACCTTGTTTCTAATTATCTGAAATACTTCATTTTAACAGTGGAATGCCATGCTGTACCTATTCTGTTGTAACTGCTTTCAGTAAAGAGTGGGGAGAACCTGAAGTGTGCTACTCACTTCCAGTAACAGCTTGCTTTAGAGGCTGCTTTCTTCTAAAGCAAGGGAAACCAGCACGGGTTTTCTTCATAACCATTCCTGTTGGAATCTCTTTTGTAATGTTTTGGCACCCAGTTGCTGTGGGGGCCATATAATGCTAGGTGCAGAGTAATGCATAAGAAAACATAATCTCTGATTATAACTACTTAAACGTAATTTAAAGAGTTGGCTTCACTTGCTTTTTGCAATGTCAGATGTGGACAGACAGGAAATCAGGCAGAGCTGATGTCATATTTGGTTGTAGTCAGTTTTGCTGGCCTACAACTGCTGCAAGTGTAAAGTTCCCTAGTTACTGTGCTCAGAGTAACCCGTTCTCTAGTACTTCCTGTAATAACCTAGGCACTGTAGAACACCTTAACCCTCTGGAGCAACAAGAATACCAGTCCTGCTAGAATGGTTTTTATATTTATTCTGTGAGTGCTAGCTACAGTGAGAACAGCCAATTTTATAGAACTCTGGTTCTTCCTTAAGAAATGTCTTTAGATGCACAGAGTTTGAGGCTTGATGACAATGCAGACATTATTGAAGATGATCCCTTTACAGCAAAACTGAGCTTTGAGGTAAGAGCCTTACCAGTGCCTTCCCATGGCTTCTTTCTTGCTACCAATAAAAATCAATAGAAAATCTTGACTTGCAGCTCATGCTGCTCTGCTAGTCTGAATGTGTTATGTAGACTACTACAAGAGAGATACAGATCAGGGGGCTGAGAGAGATGGAACTAGGGAGGGAAAGGGGTTTACCAGATAATAACTCCTCTCTTAAAAAATAAAAATAAAAAAAATAATAATTAAAAAAAAAGAGTTTGCTGGGAAAATCATAAAAAACAAACAAACAAAACCCCAAGGTATATAAAAAGATCTTAAAGTAAATGTTCCTGGAATTTGGTTTTATCATCATGCAGTGGGGTTGTCTTCTGTGGGTATTACTATAAAACAGTCATTACTGTGAGGTTTTAATACGTGCCTGTGGGCATGGGTATTCTTTACAAAGAGTTGTGTTAACATCTATAATAGAAACTCATTGAGAAGAAGATGAAGATGTAGCTGGACGCTGTTGTCACTGGAAACGTTGATAAAACTGCCAGTGAGTTTGGTGGGATCAGGCTCAGGCCAATTGTATATTGCCTTTTCCTGCTGAATTGTACTTTGCATTTTACAAGATCTTATTAATCCTCAGAGGACTTTGCAGTTGGTAACAATTTCTTTCTAAATCTGCTCACCTGCAGCAAGGAGGCTCAGAATTTGTTCCAGTGGTTGTGAATCGTGCTGTTCTCCAGTCACTGAGTCGGAGGGACGTTCTGATTAAACGCTGGCCAAAGCCATTGCGATGGCAGTACTACCGTTCCCTGCTACCAGATGCCTCCATTACCATGTGTCCATCGTGTTTTCAGGTAGTGTTTTCATAGAGAGGTTTAAGAAAATACTGAGAAATTATCTGAAGCAATTCAAATCATTGATAACTTTATACTGTAAGATATATTCAGTAAATTCCTGAATGATGTAGAGACAGAGAAGCAATGAAACAATAAGCACTGTGATGCACAGAGGAACAGCTGTCTTCCGAAAACCTTGATGTAGCTGAGTTTGGGAAGAAAACTTTGAGAAGCTGCACTGACAGTAATAATAGTCAGAACCTGTGGAGCAAACCTCAGCTGAACAACAAATGCTGATTTGTACTTATTCCTTTTTGGTCTGCCTCTCTGACATTCAGCCTGTTCTAGCAAGGAAAATCGGTCAGTAAACTAAGTTAGCTTGTGGTTCAGTCCCTCTTTTCCTTCTTCCCTTCTCAGGAATGGCTTTTTGAAATACTGGAACTCAGTCACAGTAGATTACACAAACTCTAGTTTTCATCCTTCCTAAAAGTAATTCATTGTTTTGTGCATCTTCAGCTACGCTGGCAGTGATCTGCAAAATGCTGCTGTGTTGTAGGTTATAGCTCTGACAGGCAGTTGAAGGTAAGAGGGCCAATTCTTGTGTAATAGCTTCAGAATGTGTCAGAAAATCCATTGAGCTCAGTTTGCATTTTCTTTGATCTAGTCACAGGCTAATTTGTCCCTCAATTTGTTCCTAATTCTTAGATGTTCCACACAGAAGACTATGAGCTTCTCGTGCTCCAGCATAACTGTTGTCCATTCTGTCGAAGGAGAATAGATGAGTCAAACCAATGAAGAAGAACAATCTGATACCTCAACTGAGAGACTTCCCTATTGACTTGGCAAAGTACTCATTAGATTCATGGTTTTCCTAACAACTTAGTTGTCATCTTGTTCTCTTTTGTATGTGAGTGGAACTGAGTTGAAGAAATTTACCTTTTTTAAATAAGAATGTCTGTCCCCTACATTTCCCAGACAAGCAGCTGAAGTGCCATGGATTTTTACAGGAAGGTTCCTAGGGTCAAGTTCAGACTAGAAGTAATTGTTTTTACTCCAACTTGTGTTAGGACTTATTTTGTTCCTTAATACGTACCTGTTATTGTCAGAACTTCAAATAAATGGGACTATTTTTCAGTACTGTTTGTCTCAGAATCTCCTTTTAACCTATGTAGAATTCATGCTTGTTAAAACCCACATGACAGGTTCTGTATGGAAGTGTCCATTTCATGGTAACAAAAACACCCAGATGTAAGTTCCTCATCTGTCTACTGCAGCCTGTGTGTTTCTGGTAACTTTAGCGTGTTTGCCATTAATGAAGGAAAAACCACTGACCTGATGGGCTAAACAGAATGTGTTTGCGTGCTTGTAAATATCCCTCCCAGACAGCAGCTAAGCACCCGTGCAGCTGTACGCTCACTTCCCACCCCGCTCTGGCAGGATGGGAGATAATTACAAGAGCAAAAGGAGAAAAACTTGTCAGTCACGATAAAGGTAGTTCAATGAGCAAAGCCCTGTGTGCAAGAAAAGCAGTAAGCAACTTATTCTTTAATTCCTTGTGGCAGGCAGATGTCCAGCTGCTTCCTGGAAAGCAGGGCCTCGGCACGAGTAATGCTTACGTAGTGGTGGTTATGGTGTTTGTCTTCCTCTTCTCCTTTTGTTTCTGAGCACCACATCGTCTTGTATGGCACACCCCTTTGGTCAGCCCGGGTCAGCTGTACTGGCTGTGCCCACTCCTGGTGCCTGCCCACCTCTGGCCCGTCGCTGGAGGCAGAGTGGGGAACAGAATTACCCTTCAGTTCTGTGCAAGCGGTGCTCAGCAGTAGCTAAAGGGCTGCTGTTTTATCAACGCTTTTGGCAAATCCAAAACACGGCACCACATGGGCTGCTGTGAAGAATGTTAACTGCATCCCAGCCAGATGCAGCACACCAAGTACTCATGGACAACTGGAGGGCGGTTACTGAGCGGTTCTGACCGTGCGAGAATCCGCAGGGATCCAGCTGGGCTGGATTGGAGTTGGGAAGTGATAGGTCTCTTGACCCTAATCCAGTTCAAGTTGTACCCTTGTTAGCATGAGTTTTATTATGACATCCTGCCTGTCACAAGGCTCCCTTTGTATCGAGTGGTAAATAATAATCTAATTTACTGCTTTCAACTACTGAGGTTGGTGGGTGCTGGTAAAACAGCTGCCGTGTGAACAGCAGCACTGTGCTTGTGAAATCAGTGAGCGATGTCTCGTCTGCTTGAGTTCCCCTGCAAAGTGACACTTGGAAATCTTCCCACTCTCGTGAGCCCCCCCTGCAGCGCTGCTCCCAGCACAGGGCCCTGCTGCAGCGGGCCCAGAGGCTGGAGCCCCTCTGCTGGGAGCTGGGGGTGCTCAGCCTAAGGGGGAATGGCTCCAAACTAAGAGAGGGAGATTTAGGTCAGATAGAAGGAAGCAATTCTTCACCATGAGGGCGGTGAGGCCCTGGCTCAGGCTGCCCAGAGGAGCTGTGGGTGCCCCGTCCCTGGCAGTGCCCAAGGCCAGGCTGGATGGGGCTGGGGGCAGCCTGGGCTGGGGGCTGGGGGCCCTGCCCATGGCAGGGGGTGGCACTGGGGGGGCTTTGAGGTCCCTTCCAACCCAGCCCATGCCGTGGTTCTATGAAATAGCACTACAGGGTTTCTGAGTCCCTCAGTGGTTCCTGACCAAATTTGCTTAATTTACTGCTTTAAAAACATTCTGTTCTAATTAGCACTTGTCTGCTTTCTGACTCGTATATCACTGTTTGCAATAAAGACTTTGCAAGTGGCATTGATAAACAATGCTGTTTGATACGTGAGCCAAAATGGAATTCAGTTCGTTCTCCCAGAACTGAGCTGGCTTTGTAGAGCTAGCAGGAATGAAAAATTATAAAAATAAATAGACGGGGTTTGCAATGACACAGAGGCAAAATAGATCAAACAAGGAAGCTTTTTTTGTGTGTTTTTAAACAACTTCTCTGTCAATACAGTCTAAGTTTGAAAGGAGTATTGGGCTTTTCCAGGCAAAGCTGGGCTCCGCGCGCTCAGCAGTTGTTGAGGTGTTCTAGCTCCAGCCTTGTGCCGTCGAAGCCCTCTGGTGACTCCACGACACGAAGTCCCTGGGTGTGCAAGTCCCAGCACACAGCTTGTGTCTGAACCAGCTGTGGGTGGTTCACCAACTGGTTCCTTCAACCTGCCCTGCGCTCCTACCCTGTCACTGCCTGCGTTTCCCTGCTCCTGTGGTGACGCAGGTCAGGCTCTAAGCCCCGAGCAGCGGCTGCTGACCTCAGCAGCAGCTTATTGCATCAGAGCTTATGTGGCATATCTGTATGTGGGGGAGATAAACCTTTAATCCTTCTTGTACGCCCAGGTACAAGTGTAACAGCTGCACCTGCAGTTAGTGGCACCGCTTTGGCCTTGACAACAGCTGTGAAAAGTTAATTGAGGGGGACACACAACGAGCAGGGGATGTGCGAGGAGCTGGTATTTGCATGCTGACGTGAAGGAAGACTTTTGTGGCTGTCCGGGGTGATCGTGGCCTGCCTTTGATGGCAGACAGGGCTGTCTTTGTCAGTGGTACCAGCACTTCAGGTCCATCAGTGCTTCTGTAAGATGTTCCCCACTTAGAGGGAAGGTTTTCCTGCTTGGCCTTTTATTTGAAGAGAACACAAAGTTTTCTGCTTTTTCCCTTTGAACGGTTTTGCATGTGCTAAAGTAGCCCACAGGGAACACTGGTGAAAACTAGGCCAGGACTGAAGCAAGTTTATGAAGGCCAGGAGGACGTGAGCCTCTGCTCATCTCCCACCCGCAAGCTCCAGCTGCTCTGGCACATCCTCCGTGCTGCACGAGGCATGCCAGAGCCCTCTCCTCAGCTCCTGGTTGCAGGGGAAGTTAAGCCCAAGCCCCTGGCAGCAGCCTAGAAAGCAATTGCTGTGGGGGTGCTCAGGCCCCCTAGAGCCCTGTCCCCCACCAAGAGGCCATCAGTCTGCGGGGACCTCTGCGGGGACACGGCCTGGAATTTGTGTGCCAACTGGAGCGCTGTTAGTGCTGAGAACAATATGTACACAAGAACAGCGATAAACAGTGGGTGCGAGGAAAGAAAGAAAGGAAAAAAAAAAGTGGGGAAAATAGCTTTGGAGTTTGAAAGATCAATCGTGGTGCCATGAGCTGTAAGGAACCACCTCGTACATAAGGGAGATCTGTGGCTGCCTTCGTTGTGTTCACTTGTGTACACGCTGTCCTGTTGTCTCTGAAAAGTGTAAACCAGGTAATGTCTAACTCAGGGGCTGACTGGCAAATAGAACATTTCGAGCACAACTGAGTGCATCAAGTGGGGAGGTAGAGACATTAGGATGGCTCCAACATTGGGGGCTCCAACAACAGCTTCTCCTGCAGCTCTAATGCCCACTATACGGAATCCAACTCTTGCAGTTTCAGGGAGACTGAAGATGTCTGCCACCCAGAATATGAGGTCGAATGTTGGCTTCAGCTCAGAGACTTCCTTCTGTGCCTTGCCCACAACCTTTCTCAGCACCAGTGCAGAATGATACCTGTTCAGGACGGATGGGCTAGGTTATTTTGTTGGTGCTACCGATGTAATCGGTGTGATGCAGAGCACGTCAGGCCAGGGACGGAGGAGGTGATACAACTGGAAACTCACCAGCAGGATCAGTGTTTAACTGTGTTCTTCACACCTGCCCAGTCAAGTCTTGCAGCAGAGAAAGCAGATGGCTGAGAGCACATGGGAGAAGGGTTGATGGTCATGCTGCCTGGGAGTACCCCGTCACCAGCCTCCTCCTGGGAGCGGCGGCTGTGATGGAGGTGGCTCTGCAGGGTGGCTACCTGGTGTCACTGCTTTCCTCTTGGAAGGACAGGCCTCTGTCTCTGGTGGACCACACCAAACCTGCCCACCCCAGCACCCTCTACAGCCCCCAAACTTGTGGTCATGGGGTTTTCAGTCCACAGGATTCACTCCTGCTCCCAGGGGGCAGAGAAGAGGTCTGTTTGTTGGCAAGAGCTGAAGGCTCAGCCTGGGAGCTTTGAGCAAGCACAGCCCTGAGCAGGATCCTGTGTGCCTTGCCCTTCCCTCTGACCTGGTGGCGATGTGTCCTGTTTCCAACATCCCTCTGAGGGGACCTGAGGCATGTCCAACTGGCGGGCAGCTCAGCCCTGGAGTGCCCCTGGGGGTGGGCTGCGTGCTCGGTGGGGCGAGTGCCTCCCCTGGGCGATGGCAGCACGAGCTGTGGGCACCCACGGGGTGCGGTGACCACCTAGGGCACGGGGCTGCCCCGAGTCCTTGCTGCTTGGGGAGCGGTGCAGCCATGCCGAGGAGAGAGGCCGTGCAGGTGGAGCTGCCTCCTGGTTTGGACCCCCCATCGACCAGTGTGCTGCAGAGTTCCTCTTTATGTATAATGACCATGAACCATGGTCTGCAACAATGACAGTGCAGGCCAGAAACAGGTGTCACCTTAATACCTTCCCAAGAAAGCCAATTACCCCTGGATGATTATGATTAATAATTCTCTAAGCCCTAATCGTGCTGACACCAATGCCTGGAGCTTACCCCAGGGGGCACTTTATAAGGGGTGCCCCGCAGAGGTGAGCGTAGCCACTTCTCCCCGGGGTAACGGCGAAGGCCGAGAGGTGGCGGGAGCCCAGCTTCAGAGGCAATTCCCCCACGCACACAAAAAAAAACTGAGTAAGAGCAAAAGGCACCTCACCAACCGCAACCATGAACGGGACAGAAGGCCAAGACTTCTACGTGCCCATGTCCAACAAGACTGGGGTGGTGCGGAGCCCCTTCGAGTACCCCCAGTACTACCTGGCTGAGCCCTGGAAGTTCTCGGCGCTGGCTGCCTACATGTTCATGCTGATCCTGCTCGGCTTCCCCATCAACTTCCTCACGCTGTATGTCACCATCCAGCACAAGAAGCTCCGGACACCTCTAAACTACATCCTCCTGAACCTGGCGGTCGCCGACCTCTTCATGGTGTTTGGAGGCTTCACGACCACCATGTACACTTCGATGAATGGGTACTTTGTCTTTGGAGTAACAGGGTGCTACATCGAAGGCTTCTTTGCTACACTGGGTGGTGAGTTTTCCAAATATTCAAAAATCTTCCGCCAGAAATTGCTCCAGATTTTAGGAAAGGGTGGGAGGATGCCCAGATGCTCTTGGAAAAACATGTGGTATCTGGAAGGTACTCGGTCTGCCGCTGGTGTGGGCTGAGGCAGTTGCAGTGCTGGGAGGTGGGAGGTGAAGAAAGTGACAAATTACACTTTTTTTTTTTAAAAAAAAAACTTATTTTGGTAACCACCTGTTCAGCATCCTAAGAACAACAATGTAGCAATGAAAAGTAACCAATAGCAGATTTTGCTGGATTTGCACATCTTTTTGGCTTGCTCTCTGGCTGGAGATGCGGCAGTTTGTTCTTCCAGCTTGGCGGGGCTGAGCCTGGTGCTCGCTCTGACGCGGCGCTCGGTGGCGCAGGCTGGCCAAGCTGTCTCTGCTCCCCTGCCAGCCCGGCTTTGACAGAAACAGATGTTAATCAGAAATCGTGTGTCTGAAAACGCCTTCCTCCGTTCAGCTCAGCCCTCAGCCACAAGCAAGGCAACCGTTTTGCTGGTTCGGGGCTCCTGGCACAAGTTGCTGGGAAGCTGTGGGTAGGAGTAGGACCCCGGTGTGACAGGCACCCCGAGCGGGGCCGCAGGGCCATGGGTGTGGGGGCAGTCCGGGCAGGGAATGGGGCTCGGCGATGGACCCCGACACACAGAGCACGGCGGTGACTGCGGGGGCAGCACTGCAGTGTGAAGGTGCCTTCTGATGCCTTCCCACCATGTCAGCACTTAGCCCACGTTCGTTGCTGGTTCTGAACCCGGCTGGGGATTTACCTGCTCTTAGGGGTCCTCCTTGGGAACATGAAAGGTCAGAGGAGGCCCCGTGCTGCCTTCAGTAGCTTTTCTCCCAGCCCTCAAAGGCCCATTATCTGCATCCCTCTCTCCCTGCTTCAGGTGAAATTGCGCTCTGGTCTCTGGTTGTGCTGGCTATCGAGCGGTACGTGGTGGTCTGCAAGCCCATGAGCAACTTCCGCTTCGGGGAGAACCACGCCATCATGGGGGTCGTCTTCACCTGGATCATGGCCCTGGCGTGCGCGGCTCCCCCGCTCTTCGGCTGGTCACGGTAGGCAGGGTGCCGCCTGGCACGGGGCCCCGGCTGGCCGTGGGCATCTCTGCGGGATGCCGACCCTCGGTGTCACCTCACAGGTACATCCCCGAGGGCATGCAGTGCTCGTGCGGGATTGACTACTACACGCTGAAGCCTGAGGTCAACAACGAATCTTTCGTCATCTACATGTTTGTGGTTCACTTCACGATCCCGCTGATGGTCATATTCTTCTGCTACGGGAACCTGGTCTGCACCGTGAAGGAGGTGGGTGCCTGCCGCTGAGGCTGCTGCGAGGGGCCGCGCCGCGCTCCGCACAGGTGGCAGGAAGGACCTGGTCGGGCCCCCCTCGGGGAGCACCGCAAGCTCCGGGCGTGCAGCCCAACTACCCCAAACCCTGACCCCACGCCCCTCGTGGGCCGAACCCTCCCCCACATCCATCACCTCCCCGTTCCCTCTGCCCGCAGGCTGCCGCCCAGCAGCAGGAGTCTGCCACCACCCAGAAGGCAGAGAAGGAAGTGACCCGCATGGTCATCATCATGGTCATCGCCTTCCTGATCTGCTGGGTCCCCTACGCCAGCGTCGCTTTCTACATCTTCACCAACCAGGGCTCAGACTTCGGGCCCATCTTCATGACCATCCCGGCATTCTTTGCCAAGAGCTCTGCCATCTATAACCCCGTGATTTACATTGTAATGAACAAACAGGTAAGTGCCGCGTGCCAGGTGACTTCCTTTGTAGTGTTTGGCTTCATAGCAGCCTGGGGAGAGCCACCAGACCTCCACCGCACCAGTGAGCTGCGAGGGCTTTGCTCCCAGGTAACCTTGTGCCTGTGTGAAGGAGGGTGGTGATGGTGCAACTCACCCCTTCGCACAGCACAGATCTTGCAAATGCAAACCCATCCACCCGAACGAGGCACAGGTTGTCCCAGTGGAGGATCTGGGGCTGCGCTGCCCCAGCCCCAGGCAGCAGGAAGGCGACTTCACCCTGCACGGTGCAGCCAGAGCTACCGTGCCAGAGAGTTCCACACAGCCCCCTGCAACAGCCCCCAGGAGCCTGTGTCTCTGGGAGATGCTCCCGCTGTGACGGCCCCACCGCCGGACAGAGCCTGGGCACCAAAGCCTGGGCAGAGCCTGCGGCACTGCTGGGGCTCGCTCGTGCCCTCCCCCTGGCTCTGCCCTAGTCGGCACAGAGGGATCCAGCACAGAGGCAACCCCCAGCGGCCACCTGCCCTCACCCGATGTCTCCCTTCTCTTCCAGTTCCGTAACTGCATGATCACAACCCTCTGCTGCGGCAAGAATCCGCTGGGTGACGAGGACACATCTGCTGGCAAGACAGAGACCTCCTCCGTCTCCACCAGCCAGGTCTCCCCCGCGTAGGTCCCGCCGGAGCGGCCGGCCCTCAGGGTGTGCGTCGCCGCCCAGCCAGCATGAACCTAGTCCCACCACTGCCATCGCCTGCCCCCGCTTCACCACGGCCCTGCAGGGCGGGCTTCTCTCTCCTGACGATAGGAACCCTGGGAACAAGGCTGTGAATGTGTACACATGTTTTGTAATTAAAATGCAAAGGCTTAGCTCCTCCGCTGGCGTAAATCCGTGCTTTTCTGTTGATTTGCTGAGAGCTCACACCCGTCTGCACCGTGCAGGCCACTCGCTCTGACATCCCCCTCATGCGCATGCATGCCCTGCACCACTGGGTGCGAACCTCGGGCCACGGCAGAGCCACTGCTACCTCCCTCACCGCGGCCTTGTACAAGGGCCCCGGTGGGGCCAGGGCTGAGCCCCCTCGGCTCTGCCGCTGGGACAGAGCCCAGCAGACACTGGCGGCAGCTGGGCCTCGCTGCACCGTGCTGGGGCCGCTGCTGGGTGCTCCAGGCCCAGTCCTGCCCCACCACCGCGTTCCAGAAGATCCGGGAGGCGCCACGACGCCTCTGGGGAGATGGGGGTGTTCTGGTGCACATGGGCTCCTCCGTGCCGCAGAGGTGACAGTGCAGACCCCACACAGCACGGCACAGCACGGCACAGCTGCGGTTGGGTGTGCTCGCGGAGAGCTGGGTGCTCACCTCCACAGGCGCCCAGCACCGCGACATGCACTCAGTGTTTGCGCCTCAGCAGCAGCCCCTCTTGATGCCTCCCCCAGCAGGAAGCTGCTCCCCCTTCCCCTCGCAGGCCTTCCCTTGTCAGACACCTGCAGGCCCTCCTGCAGCCCGGGGCCATGCCCCGAGCTCCTCCAGGTCCTCCCGTACCTCCCTGCCTCAGCTGCAACCCAGCTTGGCATCGGCCCAAGTAGGAGGTTTTGGCCAGTGCTTGTGCTTTTGAGGATTGATCGGTGCATCGCTAAGCTTCCCTCCGTGCTGTAGCAGGCAAGACATGGGAGCATATGGCTCAGAGCCGCCGACATATGTTTTAAGCACTACAAGATGGCATATTGCAATTGTAGCAGTGTTCTTCATTTTTATTTTTAGCTCAGTTATACAAATAAGATGTTTTTCTCGCTGTTCAGTGTTATCAACATTTGAAACTATTTTTGTACATTATTATCCTCTCTGATTTCTAATCCTATGCAGCTTTGCAAGGTCTAATAGGGAACATAGAGAACCCATGCAAGTTAAACCTTTAATAAAGAGCAATTTGCAAGTACAATTCTCTCATTATTTTTTTTTATCGATACTTCTGCATATTCAGTGAAATCTGAAGATTAGCAGTTTATGAATAATTCAGTGTTTAGGCTGATGCCTGATTCATGTATTTCAAACCTGGGAGCTGGTTTTGGAGGGAAGAGGAGGAAGGGTTTGGTGTTTGTTTGCTGCCTGACAAGGCAGTCTCCATAGGAGCCGTGTGGTGCTTGGCACCGCGGCTCTCCCAGCCCACAGGCTGTCGCCCCACATCGTGCCCAGCCCTACGGCTCCTGCTGCTGGGGTCAGCGAGGGCCTGGGGCCCCTCTGCCAGCCAGGTGGGTGCAGGGGCATCACGGAGATGCCCCTGCCGGAGAGGTGATGGTCAGATCTGGAAGGAGAAGGTGGTTGTAGGAAGCAAATGCAGCCCTGCTGCAGTGCAGGACCCTGTGGCCTTCTGCCACCCCCACGGCCTCCTTCCTGGGGAATTCAGAAATTTACTGAAAATGGATGAGGGAAAGGGTCAGCCGTGCTGGTCTGGGCAGAGCCAGGCACGTGGGACTTGGGCACAGGCCTTTTCCAGAACCCTGCTCCAGGCCAGGCTCCTGCTGGCGCCTCAGTCCGCTGCCAGAACCCAGCCCCAGGCTCAGCAGGTGGGTGCAGCCCTCCATGAAGGAGGTCTGTCTGGGCTGAGTTTTGATGTTCATTGGTGCAGTAGCACGTCTGCTGCATCAGGACATGAACCCACGCTGCTGACACATGATCCCAGTCCTTCCACAAGTTTGCAGCTCCCCAGGGACTTTCACAGACGACGCACACAAAAAGCTCATGACTTTTTTGTAAGGAGCAAGGGACCGACACAGCATGCTCTGGAGATACACAGCGGTCTCCAGGGTGAAGATATTCATGCTGTTCCTGCACCGAAGAGCTGTTTTAGTGAATTAGACACGCTCACCCCATGAGCACATGCAGAACAGAAAGTAGAACAAATGTCTCACCCCACTGAAACAGCAGGGAAAATCACAGGAATCATAGGATGAATTAACTTAAACACAGCCATGACACAGAAGTGCCCTGGGAGCCTTGGGGACCTGGATGGTCAAAGGCTCAGCTTGTCCCTTGCCCATGGGACAATGCTCTCCCCAGCGCAGTTGCTGTGCCAAGAGCTGGCATGAAGGGGACATGGAGGGGACACATTAGGGCTGCTCCTGCATAGGGCTGGGTGCTCTCTCCCCTGAACACAGCAGGATGTGGTGAGCATGGGCACATGTGGCATCCCACTCATGACCACACACCTGGGGCTACTGCAGGAGGGTTGCTCCTCCTGCTTTAGCCAGCTAACAAAATAAGTCTTAATTTTCCTCCTCTCGTTTGGGGGTTAATTTCTCCCTCCCATTACTGGGCTCCCTGTGCTGTGCAGCCCCTGCTTCCCTGCAGGGCTGTTGTGCACAAAGGGCCCCAGCAGACACGCTGGGTTCCCCATCCAGCCCATGGTGTGTGCTGCCAGTACGTGGCCATCCCACCCCCCAGCAGTGGGGTGGGTGCCTTTGCACTGCGTGGTCACAGCCTTCACCCTGCGAGCCCCCCGTCTCTTATCCCTCTCCAAAACATCTGCTGAGACACGGCCCTTCACCTGCCAGCCCCTCACAAAGATCTGGGCACGAGTACTTGGCTTCACAGCCACCTGCTCCCCCTGGGCGGGGACCAGAGCAGTTAGCAGCTGCCAACCAGACCCTGCAGTTATGGTGCTAATCAGATAAATTAGCTGGAAGTGAGGTAAACCTGTGACCAGGGTCAGTAGTGCTGTAAACAGAGCTGGGGCTGTTGGGCCTGAGGCTTTGGGCTGTTGCATACTGTCATGGAGCCTCAGACAGGTAAGGGATCTCTGGGTGCTGCAGGGCTTGGGCACTGTTGGCTCTGGCTGCTGCGAGGCTGTGGAGATGAGCATGGTGATGCCTGTCTGCTTTCGGGGGACTTGCAGGCCTTGGGGCTGTGAACACTTTTGTCTCATGATGCCTCTCTTGCTTCCCTCACAGATAAAGCTGCTGGTGCTGCCCGGTTGTCTAGTCAGATTGCTCTGGGCCGGCGGCATCCCCCGACACTAAACATGGTTATTGAGGCGCTGCGGGCACAGGATGGGACAAAGGGTGCCTCCGTCGTCACCATCAAACGCTTCATCCTGGCCAAGTACCCTGCCGTGGACCCTGTGCGCCTCAAATATCTGCTGAAGCAGGCGTTGGCCAAGGGGCTGAGCCGTGGGGACCTGGTGCGGCCCCACAACTCCTCTGCCCTGGGGGCCACTGGCCGCTTCAAGGTGAGTGGGGGGGCTGCTGGGCCCCAAGCTGCAGGGTTGGGGCTGAGATGCTGCCCAGCCCCACTCCCATTCCTTGCACCTAGCTGGCACCTGAAAAGCTGCGGCAGAAGCAGCCGCCGGGCCAGGCAGATCCCACTGGAGAACAGGCCCCAAAGTCAGGGCGCAGAGGAGCTGCCAAGGCCACCCGGGTCCCTGCGGTGCTGGAGAGCGAAGGAGGACCAGGTAACAGGCTGGTGGTGTCACATGCACCCTGACCCTGCTGAGAGGCCCCTGCTTATGTTGATTCGCTGCCCTCTTCTCCACAGGTACTGCTGAGGAGAAGCCAAAAGCCACGAAGCAGAAGCCAAAAGCTGCGAAGAAGAAGCCAAGGACGAAGCCTGCAGATGTGAGTATGGCCCTGTGGGGTGCCAGTGCTATGCTCAGGCTGCTGACTCACAGCATGGCAGCAGCCTGAGGTGCTAGCTGCTCTCTCCTCTCCAGGCCCAGCCGGCACCAGCAGCAGCGAAGCCCAGGAGCGATGGAGCAAAGGCCCCTCGGGCCCCTGCCAAAGGGCGGTCAGCGCCCCGCGCAGCTCTGGCTGACAAGGACAAGGGAGGGAACGATGGTGACCGCCCTGTGGGTGCTGGGGCAAAGGGGACCAGAAAGGCCCCAGCGGGCAAGACTAAGGGGAAGGTGCCTGGGGAAGCTCAGGAAGCTGCCCCGAAGGAGAAGGGGGCTAAAGGCAAGACAAGGAAACCCCAGGCAGCCCGAGGTGCTGGCCAAGGGGAGGCTGCACCGTAGGAGGCATCCCTTGCCATGTGGGCAAGGAGGTGCGCTAGGGGTCCCAGGTCTTTGGCAGTGCAGCACTGTGCCACTCTGAGCCCAGACCCATGGCATCTGAGTTGGTTTTAGTCTCCAGGACAGGTTTTAACTCTGTGTTCACCTGCTACTAATAAAGCTGCTTCACTCATCATGAAACAGTGTGACTACTGCCCTGCTCCTGTGCCCCTGTCTCCCAAGACCAGTGTTCCCCAGCCCAGGGTAAGCGTGGATCCTAGCCTGCTCCTGGCCTCATCCCAAGTGGGATGGGGCAGCAGACGGGCTCATGGAGTGGACATGAGCTGGTGCTGCAGCTGCCAGCTCCCATGAGGTGTCCTGTGCATCTCCATGTCCCTGGCTGCTGGTTGGAGCAGTACATAGTAGTTGGGCTCCTGGGAAGCCCCTATCTGGCCAGCCAGCAGTGCAGGGGTGGCTTTGGGGGTGCTGCATGTGTGCAGGCTGGTGGTAAGCTCCAGTATCAGGTGATGGCCCAGTCAGGGGCACTGGGATGCCATGGGGCATGGTGGTGGCACCGCTGAGCACCAGGAAGCTCGGGCTTCTCTAGCTCTGCTGATGTGGGGCCACGGCACCCACAGCCTTGGAGTGGGGTAGGCATCCAGCTTCATGCCCTACCAGCTGCCCTTGTGCTAATGCCTGGCTGAGCTTGGATTACAGGAGTGCCAGGGCAGGAGGTGTGGGTGTGTGCTGTGGACAAGGGTCCCTAGCAGCAGGAGGGGCTGCTGTATTTTTAGCCACAGTAAGAGAAAAGACACAAGTGTTTTTGGGCTTAAAGATTCTTGGGGTGTTTACAGCAGGGTGTGGAATTGTTTGTTCTTGTTCTATCTGTGAGCAGTACTCACCTCTCAGCCTTACTAGCTTCTAGTAAGTTGGTCCAAGTATGAAAACTTTCATTTAAGAGTTTCAAATGCCCAAATTTCTCTTGCTCTGCAGAGAACATAGCCCTTCTGAAGGTCAGCCTGATAATGCAAAGGGTTACAGTCCTCCTGGGCAGGAGAAAATAAGTGGAAGTAAAACTCTTCCTAAAGAGGATTTTGCTAATCTTCAGCTGGCCTTGCCAATGCCCTCCAAGGCTTCTGGCCTTGTTTTGGGGCTTAAGCAAGAGCTGAGCAAACTAACTACTTTTTAAACTTCAACCTTGGCCATGTTGATGCATCTTTAATGAAACTGAACCCCTGTTCCCCAGGGACAGGGCAGAGGATGCTGCAGTAATAACGAAGAAGGGCTCAGCTGCTCCTTTGGTGATGGTTAACCTCGCAAAACACTGCTCATTAGCATGGAAATGTCCTGCAGCAGAACAGGGCAGGAGCTGCATCCTCTCTCACTAGGCACTGAATGTCAAACACGACTCTCTCTCTGAGAGAGCAAATCATTAAATGCCTGGATTTAGCTTTACTAAGAATCAACTTTCTAGTGGGAAAAGAAAATCCCTCTGGTGTCTGGAAAGAGCAGCTTTTACTGGGGAGGAGGCAGAAGTGAGAGGATTTTAGCAGTGGCACAATTATCGAGACCTGCAGGCTGGGGCTGCTTTCACGGTGCTGAAGCCAGAAGCCTTGAGGACATCGGTGGTGCAGAGCACACTGGGCTTGCCAGTGCTGGGAGAAGCTGTCAGCCCACAAAGCTGCATCACCTGGCAGAGGTAAGGATGTCCAGCCCCAGGAATCAGTGTGGTGCTACTGGTCTTTATGTGTGATTTGTGTGGGTGTGGAGTTGAGTCCTCGCAGGGATTTTCTACCTCCCACAGCAGCACCTGTCCTGGTGGAACATGTGGTATCAACAAAGCAGGAGTAATAACTGCTGCAGACCAGAAGGGTTAAAACGTGTCTCATGGAAACAAGGTGGTCATTAGCTGAGCTGCCAGCCCCGAGAACTGTGGGTGTTGTATTGCAAAACTGACCCACCAGCTGCCCTCCTGCCCGTGTTTCTAGGTTGGATCAGGGTAGTGGCTTGCATGGGCTGTGGAGGAGTGTGGGAAGAGAGGCACTTTGGGCAAAGGATAGCAGCCTGACCTTGGTGTGTTTCTCAATGTCTGGGGTCCTCTATGTGCAGATGGGCAGAAATGTCACTATACAGGGTTTCAGCACCTTGTTTTATTACAAAGATAGGCTTTTCCAAGAGTCTGCCACTTCCACTACACAGCAGGTAAGGGCACTACACCCACAACACATGCCAAAGTTTAAAAACATGTTACAAAGGGCTCGGGTTCAAGGCAACACTACAAACCCTCAAGCATCTGCTCTGTTAAAGTTGTTTCTTTAAAATGGTTGTAGCAACTACTTTTTTCATTTTTTCATATTTTTTTGCTTTGGAAAAAATTAAATAAAGCAATAGGCCCCAAAATGCAGCCCAGTCACATCATCTGGAGGCAAACTATGCTCATTACTGGCTCATCTGTATCCTTTTCTTGTAACATGGGGCTACTGCTCCATGGCCCTTCCTCCACCTCCAGCCAAGCTCAACGTTCTCTGCTACCTGGATCCTTCTCACCCTTTCCTTCCCTGTGCTGGGCCTGCCTATATCTCTGGTAACTATTCACAGTTTCTAGAGAAAAAAAAAATCAAGATTTTTTTTTTGTGAAATCAGTTTCAAAATAAAATGTAGCCCAGCTACATTCTTAGTTTCTATTCTGAAGCCACATCCTCAGCAAAAACATTGAAACCTCCACAGTGTATGTACTTTTTCTGTAGTTTCTTTTTTTAAAAAAAACAAACAACAACAAAAAAATCTGTTCTTCCCCTTTCCCTCCCCTCCCTACCCCCTTTTAACATACTGGATAAATTCTATCATTTGTTTTAAAATAGATATCTATATACACATACACAATCTGATGTTCAAATTTCTAACAAATGTGGCATTACTGGAAATGAGGGGATGGGGGCCACCTGTCCATGGCAGTGAGTCACCCAGGAGGAGTTCTGGTGGACCAAGGTCATCTAATACCAGGTTGCATCCTTGCCAGCTGGATGAGTAACGGAGGCTCACCTTAAGACCCTGCCTGGAGTGAGGTAGTAACTTTTTTTTTTTCTTTTTCTATTTGGCAGTTTGAAAACATGGTGCCTAACTACAGCTGGGTTTAGCTTTCATGGGCAGGTTGCCTTTGCCTGCATGGGAATGCTGGCTTCACACGTGGTCCAGCCTCTAAAGAGGAGCCTGAATGATGCTGGAGAAGATTGGAGTGGTCACAGCTCCCCTGGCTGCAGAAAGGAAAGTGTGGCACCAGGCTGGGATGGGGCAGGTCTGCCCCAGCACAGATGCCGCATGATGGCAGTGAAGTTTCTGGTCTTGAACAAGTTCTATTTGTCTCTGCAGCAAGACCCTGTTTGCTGACACCAGTGTAACCAGGAGCGTGACACTTTCTACTTTTGTTTGCGGCTTGTGTTACGTGTGACCTGCTCTGCTGGCTTGTGTGAGCAAAAACATCGTGCTGTCATGGGGCTGAGGTTTAGTCCCTTGCCTTTACGGACTGAAAAAAAAGACTGAACACATAGCAAAACTGCTCTCTTGGTTGCTCTTTGATAACCATGTACTGTGTCCAAGGCAAGCAGAACAAGCTGCTTTGGGAATACACCTCTGTAGCACTGACATGTTTCAGGTGGTGATTACAGGGAGATACTGGAGTGTGTGTGGCAAAGGGAGGGAAGATGCTACCTGGATGCTGTCCTGTGTGCGGCTCAGTTCTGCTCTGCCAGGGGACTGTTGACATGAGCTTAAGTAAGCGCCACAGCTGTGCGCAGCCAGTCAGGCTGGGAGAGCAGAGCAAGAGGCAGAAGTCCTTCCCTTCACCCACTTACATCTAGTCTTCTCCCAGGCAGAAATGATGCTTGTGACCAGCTGGCTGAAGGGTGAATCGTTAGTGGATATTTGCCTACCCTCCTGCAAACTCCACTCCGCTGTGCAGACCGGTCTGGGAACGTGGGGAGGGGGGAAGAGCCTTTCCCACACTGTCTAACATGCAATGCACTCCCTCCAGCTAGCAAACAGCTGTTTCTGTTAGGAGATAAAGTGCTTTCAGCATGCCTTAGCTACTTAGGAAGCAACTGCTTTGTATCAGCCCCGAGTTTCCTGTGTTGCCCAAATCTCAGAAGAAGGAGTGGTTATGTTTACACATACAGTACAAAAATTAAAAGGCACAAAAATACACAGAATGCAGCAGATAGTGAACGATTGATAGTCCCTGGTGTCAGAAAACCATGGATGTCAGAGGGATGGTGTGGAAGGAAGGGAGCTCTGCCATTGCTCTGATAGCCTTTGCCATCTCTGCTCATTACTCCCTCAGGCTACCCTTTAGCTTTGCATCTGTTGTTATGGCTTCTGCAGCCTGGTCTCTTGTCCTTGAGGAATCACAAACAGGGATGCAGGGAGCTGACGACTGCTCAGGAGCTGATTAGAGGGAAGTGGTGAACTGAGCTTGCCACAAGTGTCATGTTTCCATTTCTGGCTTGCAACAGCAAATAAATTATGGGTGCCACAGTGCCGATCGGAGGGTTTTCTAGCTGCTCATAAAGGTGTCTTGTGGCTTCTTGTTACGTGAGGGAGCACTTCAGCTGCAGGCCAGGCTCACCCCTGCCACAAGGCTGGTTTGAGAATGACCCTGACAGATGTGGCCCAACATATATCCACGGTCAAAGGAGGTTCCCTACAGCAGTGCACTCTAGAGGTCACTTCCCAGGCTGCAGTCAGCCTAGGCTTCGCTGCAGCACTCGTAGATGTTGTCCTCCATGAGCGCAATCACTTGCTCAAACTTGTGCTGGAGCTGGGTGCGCTTCGTCGTGGGGTTGGCGTCCAGGGCAGCCACGATCTGCAGGAGAGGTGGGCACGTGAGAGGTGAGGCAGTGTCAGGGTCCCTGTCCCTGCCCTGCTCCCCTGGCCAGCCCGGTGAAGCCTGAATCCCAGCTGGGGCAAGGGACGCCAGCCCTGGGGCACAGCCCCTGCACTCAGCGTGGCGCCTGTGCCCTCCAGGAGCAATAGGGCTCGGCTGAGTCCCTGCTCTTGTACTGAGGTGGAGGGCCAAAATGTAACCAACAACCCCTGTAACGAACCTCACAGTGCAGAGCTGGCCCCGCAGGGCAGGGTGTGGTGGGGTCCGGAACCAGCCAGGGCTGGTGGTGGTGGGAGTGGTGGGCGCTGAGTTATCGTGGGTGTGGACTGTACCAGTGTGCTCTGCCTCCTGCATCGGCAGGACTACACATCAGTCAGCCCTGCCTCAGTCCCCCCAGCCAAGCACTGTTAAAATTGGCTGGGAAGAGCTGGCCTTTTCTTTTAAGAAGTCATCAACCGAGGGATGGGATAGAAAGTACATCTGTGTGTGTGTATTACATATGTGTACTGGATTATGCAAAGAAAGATAATCCCTGTTCTGTGGGACTGGATGCAGGCATCTGCCTGCTTGGTTGCAAAATACTGCTTGTTATTTCCTCCGCGGGTAATCTGAGGCCCCAATACAGCCAGACCCACTTACCTGGGAGCGGTATCTCTTGGCATATTTGTATATCTCAGCCATGGCAACGTTGGTGTTGAATTCGTTCCGATATTTCTTTAGGAAGACAAAACAAAGGGGGGGAGGTATGTTATCCTGATGCAGCAAGTGCGTTCAAGTCCAATAAGCAGGCATTAACTAGATTAAAAGAAGGTTTAGACTGGCTATTTTTATTACAGTGGAACTGATACAGCTGGGCTTCTGCCTTCCTCCTTTAAGGAAGCTGTATTTGCTTACATTAGAAATGGTCTTAGTCTTTTTAAAGTCAGCCTTAAACGACCATAGCTGATAGCCCTGTTTACCCATCACTGCTCAAAGACATTTCAAAGGATGGGACAGCATCAGAGGTGGGTAGAGCACCCAGGGAAAAAGCCTGCTCAGTGGCTGGAGCTGAAACGCCATGGTGAGACGGCTGGATGTTGAGGAAGCCATGGCACGGTGCTGGCAGGGCTCAGATCCGGAGCACGGCTGCCAGCTCCCATAGCTGGTACCAGGGCCGGCATCCCTTGCCCGGCCACCTGCCAGGGCTGGCTGCCAGCAGGCAGCCTGGCACTCGGGGCCGGCCCTGGCACTCGGCGGCCTGGGGGACAGCTGGCTGGGGGCTGGGAGATGGCAGAGATCCTCTTCCAAACTTCCTGGCTCTTTGGCACTGAATTTTGCTTTAAATTCCCACCAGTGCCAAAGCTAGTTAGTTTCAAGCAAACTCATGGATGTTTACTGCAGCTCTGGCAGTAATTAAAGATGCTTGGAATTAGGTCAGATGAAGTTTGTGCCTGGAAATTTGAGGCAAAATATCCTTTCTCGTTAGCTCCCTCCAATGTCTATCTAAGCAGGAGCTGCCTGCAGCCTCCCTGCCCGTGCCTGGCTCGTGCTGCCAGCCGCAGCAGGCTCGCTGCCCCTGGCCCTGCAGGCATGCAGCCCGTGGTGTGGAGAGGCAGTGCACGCACCGAGCCCCAGCAGCCCAGCGCCTCTTACCCGGGACTCCTCTGCAAGGTGCGCGTTCATCTCCTGCTCGCTGAGCGGCGGCATGTCGTGGATTTGCTTGTAGTATCGCTGCACGATCTTCCTGTACTCCGGGATCTCCTTGGCGTAAAGTAGTTTATTGGTCGGGGAGTCCTAGAGTGAGAATGAGATACTGGAATCAGGCACCATATTGCGTCTGGCCGAGAACTCCTTATCCTGTTTGTCTGGCTGAAGTGTTGGCTATCAGACAGGGCCTTCAGCTACAGCTGGGTTCAGGAAACAGCTTTGTCTTTGGGCCTGGCTTTACACAAACAGGAGCGTGGTGGACAGCACCGAGGCACTGCCCTGCTAATGACAGCAGTGCTTGCACACACACATCGAGGTGCTGCGGACAGATACCACCTGCTTGCAGAACCACAGCACCGACCCTCCGCATGTGGCTGTCCACTGCCCATCTCCCTGTCATGAGCTAAAAACTGGTTAGCTTCCGTGCCAGTGAAGGTAGTCTAAGTGAATGTATTTTAATTTGCAGCAAGGGCAAGCTCAGATGTGTGCCTGAGGCAGTTTGCTGCCAGGTAATACTCTGCAGATACGTGTAACGTGACTATGTTAGATAATATACTTGTGCTCCATGGCATCACATGTGCAAACTGGTAATGAGGGATGGGCTTTTGAATGCATTTACTCTGGTCTCTTGAGCAGCCAGCTTGATTTAAACCAAAGAACAAAGCTCTCGTACAAGCTGAACTTTGTCAGTTGAAATGTTGCTCTTGGATTTTTAATGTAGCTTTGATTTATTTTGCATTGACTAACCCAGCCTGCCTGACCTATATTGAGTGCATGTAAAGTAATTAACAGAAAATACTGAGTTTTCTTGATTAATGTCAGCTTGGACAAAGTAGTCTCAACCTCCCAGCCACATGAGCGGGTTGTACCCGTAATGGCATAACCTCACTCGCACTCTTTGAAAACACAAGCATGAATGATTCTAACCTCAAGGCAATGCTGCCCCACTGACATCATTACCCTGGGAATGAACCTGGCAGACGCCAGCATTGTATCCCAAAGGGAAAAAGAGCCCCAGGCTCTGGGACAGGGAGGGGAGTAAGATCAACGTGTCCCACTGCCCTCACACTCGTGTGGGGACTGCTCCCTGGTGCTCTGACAGGTGGAGAGGGGGAGGAAGGATCTGCAGACAGAACAAGCCTGGCAGGGCTTTAGCCATGGAGACAGCACCTCCAGCTGTATCAGGCAGTAAATAAGGAAGCCAGGGGTAACTGCAAGCCGCTGGTGCAGTATGTAGGATGGCTAATGCTGCAGGAGCACCAGGCTGCAGCACCAGATCCCACAGCAGTTTATTTTCAAACCCAATGACAAGGCATTACAGCAGTATAGCCAAGTTACAGAGCCTGCTTACAACTTTTTTTTTTTTCCTTTGGAAACAGAAGAATCCCATGTTGCCGTTTCCTTAAGTTATTTTTTAATTTGTGTATGGTTTGTCCACTCTGTATTACAAAGAGATGGAGAGTGATTTATTAGCATATTGCACACTGCAGATGTACAGTGAGTCTGCTCTCTCATTCGCAGTATCAGAAGTAACACTACTGAACACCCTGTAACTAGAGGAAGAACCCAGCCCGGATAATTCAGTGATATACTGTGTGTATATGCAAGCTGGTTTTTATGCTGAGGATTTATTCTCCACACATTACTCAACAGCTCCTTCACTTATGCTATTGTACTGCCGAAAAATGTTTCCATCTGGTGTCTGACTCCAGCTGACCCCTCTTCCCCTCATCCACAGCTTGACAAGGACAAATTGTAGGTGTTTCGTAACACTTGCTAAAAAATGTCCAAAACCCAAACAAACAAAAAATCAAGAGCTCATTAGATCTTCCCCCAGTATTAATCTCTCCCAGTAGAGGCTTCCCGTCACTCTCGGTCTGGGGGATGCACTGAGCAGCGCACGTCTCCCGCTGTCGGGTCCCCTCTACGTCACACACCCAGCTTCTGGGGCGGGGGGATGGCAAGAGATGATTTACAGCATTTGCTAATAAAACTTTTTGTGTTGGGAAGTTTCAAATGTCAGCACCACACAGCCAAGACAGAGCGAGAGCAGCGAGCATGCGCGCTGCCTCCCAGCCTGCAGGGCCGCCCGTTGGCTCGGGGCACGGGGTGACCAGTGTGTGCTGGCAGTGTTGCGCCCAGGGGCCTGTGCCACGGCACCGAGTGCTCCAGGGCTGGGCTATGGCAGCACCCGCCAGTGCTTCCCATGGGCTGATGGACGGCATCGACGGGACGGCACCAGGCAAGCCCTGTGCCTCCGCGTGCGAGCCAGGCTGGGGCTGTGCCGCCGCAGCCCGCCCTTCACAAACGCTCCAGCTTGGCCTTAGGGGTGGCCCTACAGAGGTTGTGCACGCTGGGTGCTCTAGAGCTGTGGGACAACATGCACGGCCACTCAGCAACGCTCAGCAACGGCTGGGCCTCTGTCCTCCAAGCTTTCCAGGCTGGGGGCCTTTGCTCTTTGCCCATCTTGCAGGGTGTTCACATTCCCTGACCTCTGCTTCTGGCAGAGGGGTGCAAATTTTAAGCTCAAGCCTGAACAAAGCAGTTGGGAAGGCAGGAGAGGACAACTCATCCTCTCAGCAGGTAACCCACAGTCAGCTCAGCTTCTGAGGACAGGTTTGGGCCAGGTGACCTCTGACAGTCCCTTTCCATCCATATTATTTTGTGTCTATGACTGCCGGAGCAGGAATGGGCTGTCCCCTCTGGACTGTACCTTGCCCAGCTGCAGGTCAGACAGGGAGCAGGCGTCAATGAAGGCCTGGGCTATCACAGAGAGACAGGCGTCAATGTGGTCTGTCTTGTCAATGTCAAAGACAAACTGGGGGTTCTTCAGGATGTTGACCCAAAACCTCAGAGGTAGGCTGTGAAGGAAACAAGACAGGAACACACCAGGTGAATTTTTTACTCCACAGGGAGAGGAGAGGAAATGCAGGAAAGATGATAGAACTTGAATACAAGAGAGGAAAAAAATGAGGAGCCAGGCTCTGTTATTTATTCAAATCCTGGCAGCGTACATTCCTCTGCCTAGCTGGACGGGCAGGCACACGTCCTAACCCTGAAGAGACCCTTCCTCAGGCTGAGGTACAAGCCATGGACAGGAGACTTTATGTACAGCCTTAACCAGGTGAGCACACACCCTGCTCCTTCAGCAGCTTGCTGAGCCAGCCATGCTCCAGGAGCAGCACTGGCATTCTGCATGCATGGGGCTTTTGTACCAGGCTTCCTTACTTGCTGACTTTTTTTTGTAGCGATGGTGTCAGCTCCTTTTCCATTTTCCCTGACAGTAACTATCATCTGGTTCTGATGGTAAGCCTGGCCCCATGAAATACACTTCATATGTATTTTTTCCGCTCTCTCATCATTTTCTTCTCTGGTTATTTCAGTGCTCGTTTGGCTGCCACACAGTTTCAGTATATCACTCGCCCTGCCTACCATCCCTCCTCAGCAGCTGAAGAGTAAAAGCTGCTATACATCTTTGTTCTACTGCTAATTAAAGGTAATGAAGGCTAGGCAAATCTGTAGTTCACGTGTTGTGTCTACATGCCTGCTATCCCTGCCAAATTGGTTTTTAATTTTCACATGTTGGGATGGGAAAAGTTGCTGTCCCTGCAGCCTCAGAAGTGCAGAGCCTCTCCTCATGGTTTCTGCCCTGCTCTATTCTCCCCCTTCACTTCGGCTCCCCTCATGCCATTTCTGCTGCTCATCACATTCCTCAGCACCACTCCTGGCTGGTTCCTGGTGCTGTGGTACCAGCAGAAAGCAGCACCAGCAGCCTGGAGTCCTGTGCATGGCCTGGAGCCTCAGCTTGGTTACAGAGATGTCAGGAAAAAGTGGCCCCAAAGGGCTGAAAAGACAAAAAATCAAATGAAAAAGAGCCAAATATGCTGATTTTAAAATCACTGTGATGTTTTAAGACCTGATGTGATTTTTGAAATCTATCTCTTTATCTAGATTTTGAAATCTATCTCTTTATTGCTTAGAATTTATGCCACTGCTGCCTCCAGTCATCCCATCCCTCCCCTGTTTCTTTTAACTATTTGTATTACTGTGCCTATTCCTTCTGCCCTTTATCTGACTATGCCTCCTCTTCCAGGTCTCTGCTCCCCGAGCTCTGCATTTGTTCAAAGCTCTCTGAACCCACTCATTTGGGCTCATTTTTCAGCCTTTCCCTGTTTTCCAAGTTCCTCATTGGTTCTGCTTCTAGAAGCCTAATGGTTAATCCAGGGCACCAAAGGTTTGCAGCTGCTGCTCTGAGAGATGTAAGGAAACAAAGAAGAGGTCTTGTCTTCCAAACCTGTTGGTCTTCCAGATGTGCATAGTGTCAGGATCGGTGATCCCTCTTTTCTCTGCTTGCTCCTCTAGGAAGTCAAAGAAATACTTCACGGCCACAGGCGGCTTGTCATCTCGGATACTGAGAATGGCTTTGAACAAGTCGTCCAGGAACTTCTGCAGTGTGCCCTGTGGGACAAGCACACACAATCGAGCCTGCAGAAAGCAGCAGCACCTGAGCCCCGAAAAATGGTGTGAGAACTGTGACTGCTACACACAAGGGGAAATACTTTGCTGCCAGTTGGATAAGTCCCAAGAGGAAGGGGATGCTAAAGCAAGGAGAGAAAGGTTTGTTTGTGCATAGTGATATAATTAGCTTGCATTTGGGTTTAATTTCTTTTGGCATCGAGGTTTTCTTTCTTACTGTGAGGATCTCACATCTGCGATTGTTCTGCACAGTAAATACAAAAAAGACTGGAGACTGCTGGCCATTCTTGTGATCTCTGCTCCAGTGAAGCATCATGCTGGGATTAAAGATGGGCTGGGAGCCCAACTGCTGGAGCTAAGCACTCGCAGCGAGTGGGCAAGTTCAAATCTGAATTAAGATCACACAGACATTCCTCCTGCTTGCAGAGCTGAGCATCTCCATTCCCTTTCCCAGCAGAATCACTCAATGAGGAGATGGGTTCAGGTCTGAATTGAGCACTGGGAGCCCCAGGGTGGTCAGCATCCACTTCATGTCTAGAGACCCCACACCTGCACTTGGGGAGACGATGTGGGGCTTCACAGAGCAGTGCTGCTCTCAGAGGGAGAGCTGCAGAGCTAGAGAGAACCAAAGAGCCAGTGGAGCCCAGCAGCCTCGCTGAAGACTCTCTGAACATTCAGGACAGATGAACCCCAAAGCCCCTTGAACGTGACTGGCTCTGCAGCACTCCTGTCTTAGGTCAGTCTTCTTGCTACAGGCCGCAGTCAACACTCCCACTTGCCGTAAGCATCAGTGTTCCCACCTCCTACCTTTGTAGAGAGCAGCCTGGTCAGGTAGATCTCCGGTAGGACTTTCTTCCTATGGCTCTGTCTGTGGGACTTCTTATGTTCAACTGATTCATCAGTTGGAAGAACCTGGTCCAATATAAAACATATGTTCAGAATGCTCCTCCCCGGAAGTGTCACACTGAATTTTCATTTAACTATAGAATTTCAACTGCATATACAATCCAATTAAAAAGCAGTTACTTGTTATAAATACACCCTTATATGGCTTCAGAAAAGTAATTCATAATATTCAGTTTTTCTGACATTTGTTTCTCTTGCTCTCTTTGCTGCCTCCCTCAATCTAGACAAAGAAAATGAAACAATCAATCTCACTTTGCAAGTTAGTCTGTTTGCCTTCCTGCTCTCTGTGAAGTATTCCTGTGTGGCTGCAGTTTAGGTTCCCAGAAACAAGAACAAGGCTTCCATGGAAAGCAGCTTTTCTTAGATTTGGAAAAAAAGTGCAAGAACAATCAGCCAATATTCCTACCCTGGGCTTTTTAAAAACAAAAATAAATATTCCACAGGTCAGGTCAGTTAATTACTGCTCTCTAATGACCTAGCAAGCCATTTAAGTACATCTTGGCATTGTTTCATATGTGCACATTCAGTTTCCGGTCCCTCCTCCCTCCTTGCTCCTGTGTGTATGTATGCATGTGCACGTGCGTGTGCATTGTGTGTTAGTACTCAGCATGGAAACTTTAGCAGAGAAAAAAAACAGCTATACAATCCTGTTGTTGCCCTTAACGCTTTTTTTTCATAACAGCTTTTAATAACATTTAGCACTTCGTACTTCCAGAGTGGTGCACAAGCAGGAACTAATAAATCTCCCCAGCCCTGGGAAGCAGGCAGAGTGCCAGCAGCCCCTGCTAGGTGACTTGACCAAGGCTGTGCAGAACGTACCTGGTGGCACCACTCCATGCTCAGATTGCACTTCTGAACTCTCCGTGGCTGCTGACAGCTGGATCAGGCCACAATAATTACTTTGCTGTCTTTATAATTTATTATTATGTCCCATAGTACTAAAGCTTTTCTACAGATAACCTTTCTGCTCCTTTTTGGGCCTCTCTGAAGAAAACTAACGACCACTGATACAGCCTGTTCATCACATCTGATGGTTCAGCCCACAGAGATGAATTAAGTTAATATCAGAGAGGCTGCGAAGATATTCTCTTCTTTCATCACACACAATAAAAAATAGGAGCCCAGAGACTTAAATGCAGGTGAAGAGAGAGATGGCTGCACACACACAGCCTTGCGGGTTGCCTTTGCTCCCGATGTTTCTCAGGCTGCCGACAGTCCTGGCCACGCGGTGCGGGGAGCCCGGAGCCGCCACTCGCAGCAAGGAGCTGGCAGCACCGTGCCCACCCGCTGCAGACACCGCGCCGCACGCCGCCCCCACAGCCAGCCACGAAGCTCAGCAGCTTGGGGAGCAAGATACTCACTAAATGGAAGTACTTCTCGGTGTCCAGATCCTTCACTGCGAAGAACAAGAGAGACAGCAGCTTAGTCTGGGGACCCAGACCGAGACCTGCCTACACACACTGTGTCAGGACGTGTGTTTGCTTTCCACAAGAGGTCCAGACGCCTAGCTGGTGTTTCAGCACTTTTCTTTGTTTTGGCAGTGTTTATTTACTGCCTTCTCAGGGGGCAGGCGAGTACCTCAGGAAGCACTTTAAGGGGTGCTTTAAGTCTCCCAAGGGGTGTTGCAGGAGGACCCTAAGAGGGTGTGAGCAGGATTAGCACAGGGCCTCTCCTGCATGCCGCCCCTGTGCCGGGTGCCCACATGCCACGATGGCCTGCTATGGCTCCCAGCATTTGTCCCCGGGCAGCCACAGCCTGGCCGCCTGTCCTCAGGCTAATGGGCAAAGGGAATCCCACAGAGACAGACTGTGTGCAGATGGCCTAAGAGACAGAGTGGTTGAAATTCTTTTTCTAATCCGAATTTTTGTCTCTTTCTGCCTGTTTTGACTTTCTGTGCAGCCTGAAACCTAGGTGTATGCTGGCAATAAACTGAGCATGGGAGAGAAAGGGATTTTCAGTCCTGTGGTTTCAGATTCTTGCTTTTCTTTCACTGTGTTAGCACAGATTTAATGCAAACCTCCAACAAGCATGTGAGAAGGAAGGTTCGAACACATTTAGCTTAAAGGTTGGGCAAACAGAGAGAGGAAGATACCGGCTAACAGTTTTTTAAACCAGGAACACAAACGTGACATCAGCAACTTAAACACAACAAAGCAAACAACATAAACTTGCATCTCCCGCAATGTGTGTATCAGAAGTGCGTGCTTCTCAGCCCTTAATGTCTCCCACAGAGCTAGAGGAGGCACAAAAACCCAGTCGATTTTTCCATCTTTGCAAGTGACAGACAAGCCTTAAAAAGGCAGACAAACCTACAGGCACATGCAAAGACCCACCCTCGGCAGTGTCACACTCAGTGTCCTCCAGACACAGAGCTGAGCGATGCCCAGCTCTGCCCCACACCTCCGGGAAACGGCGCTCTGCAGGGGCTGCCAACACCAGCGCCGCATGGGCTGCGCTGCAGCCTCTGGGCAAGGGGCCCGGCAGCCAGCTCAGCCTCACCTCCGAGACGCCCCTCCATGCACACAAGTGCCTCTGCCCCGCCACCATCAGCAGGGGAGAAGGGAGCTCTTACCTCTGCTCAGCGTGGCATCCTTCTTGTCCGACAAGCTCATGGCCAGTGACGCCCCTTCGGGGATCTGCAGAGGAAGGGGTGAGCAGACATTTAATGATGACAGCGCCCTGGCAGCACCTCCCACCAGCCAGGGATGGACCCGGGCAGCTCCCAGAGCCTGGGGATGCTGGTGCAACGGCTGCTCTGCCACAAGCACACCCCTGCGACTGCCCTGGCCCTGCTTCCCTGCATGGGAACTGGTAATAATGGCACTGCCCTACTGGGAAAGGCTTTTTTAAGGGCAAATACAAGACTGGGGCATTCTCAAATGGTGGGAATCAGGCATGTATCCAAGATAAATTTTTGGCACGTCGACACCAGGTAATTTGAAAAAGAGTGTTGGGCTGTGCAGGCACTGCTTTGCCTTTTCCCAGAGAGTGAGAAGGAACCTCAGTGCAGGCTGAGGACTCGCTGGGGCAGGGACCATCCCTTTGTTCTGCATCTGGCTCTCAGCACAGCAGGGCACTGAGCCAGAAGTGGGGCTCTGTGGCAGTGGTGTTACACAAATAATAACATTAATAAGCACTCAGTTCCATTTTTGATTTTCCATGCATTGTTACAGAGCAGTGAGGATTATGCTTCCAAGCATATCAAGGAATGGGGAAATCAAATAAAATTTTCTGGTTTTGTTTAGTTTTAAAGGAAAACTACTCAAGAGCACAATTTGGTTTACCACATTTCCCAAATTTTTGGCTTCTTCTCAGTGGCATCCCTAGCCTCTGCTCTCAGGCCAGGCAGTGACAATTGTGCTAGTGATTTCAGAAGGGGCATGGATCAAGAGCCGAGTGATACTAATCAGCCAAGCTGGTGGCCACTGGGAATAGAAGCTTTTTTTTTTTTCTCCTCTTTCTGTTGTCAGTAATAACTTGTTTTGCATGAAGAGTGTTTAATTAGTTTCAGTGTGTTGCAATATTAACGAGCTTCTCGCCAGGGCAGATGTCTATTCCCCGGAAGCTCTCTTGGAGCTATGGCAACCTTCCTGCGTGTTTCTGATAATCCTGTTTTTGGAGGAGGAACTGCCGCTCGCCCCCGAGGCCAGGCAGGCTCCAAGGAAGCAAAGCTTTTCTGCAGCGCTGGCAGGTTTACCTTGTAATGTGCTAATGTGTTGAGCTTCTTCCTGCCATCCTCCACCACCGAGGTGTCGTCGAGGTCCCGCAGGATGTAGCTGTCGGTGCTGGTGGCAAACCACTCTGAGCAGACAGAGGGGAGAAGTGAGTGCCCAGCCCGGAGGAGGCTGGCGCAGCAGGACCGAGGGCTCCTGGCGGGCGCCGTGCCAGGCAGCACACATCCACCACACAGCACCACTGCAAAGGCCTCCGGGGCTCTCTGCAGCTAAAGCAGGCGTGCTTCAGCCACCTCCAGGGAGAAGCCCAAAGCTGGGGATCTCTGGACTAATGCTGGGCAGGATGGCCCTGGGAGAGGTGACAAGGGCTCTGCTCAGCAGGACTGGCAAGGAGCACCTCTCCCCAGTCCCTGTCCCTGCCTGGACCCTCGGGGCCGTGAGGGACCTGCCTCGCGCTGCACTGCGCGGGTGAGACACTGTGGGGCTGTGCACGGGGCTACCAAAGGTCGGTGGTGGTCAGCGGGGCAGAGCCAGTCATGGCCCGGGGACGTGCCACAAGCACCAGGGAGAGGAGCGTGGCCCTGGCACTGCTCCAGCCCAGCGCGTTCTCCCAGGAAGACTCCCCCGGCACCGACTGTGCTGAACTCCACGGCTTGCGGCTCCTCGCGCCAGCCAGCCTGCATCTCCACAGCCTGTTGTGTGGTGTGGAGGCACTGAGGTCAGCGTGGTTTTCTCTTCACAGTATTGGGCTTGGATTCTTCTTAAGTTCTGGGTGGAGGAGCTGTCCACTGGTAGATTAATGACACAGCTGAACCCATGGACAGATAGGAGCCCATGAGCTCATTTATGGCTGCTTATGGAGAGACACATATTAATGAGCCATGTGCAGACCCAAGAGTGTTTTAGAGAATACCACTTCTGGGGTTTACCAATATGGGCTTCAAAGGACACAAGTCCAAGCACCCCTCTGCTCACCCTGGGCTTTCCTAAAGCTCCTTTCCAGTCACATGGCTCCCTCCTGCCCACCAGGATCTGGTCCCATCACTTATTCCTGAAGACAGTCCTCAGGTAAAGGCATCTTGAGCCTGCCCTCTCCCAGTGCTACTCCACCCAGCACCCTCCGACAGACACCAAGAGCTAGTGTGCAACATCAGCTCCTCCACCCGCCGGTAAGGGCTGGCCTGTCCAACGCAGCCGTTCCTTACCGAGGTCAACGTCTTCCACCCTTGGCCACTGGGAGTAGGGGACGTTCTTGCAGAAGGCCTCCAGGATCTTCTCTTTCACTTGGCTGAGTGTGTCTGTGTCCATGGCCCTGACGCTCAGGGAGTCCATCCCACAGCCTTGGAAAGAGACGTTGAGGTTCTGCGGGCAGAGGCCAAGCGAGGAGTGAGGAGCGCAACCTGCCCAGCTCTGCTGGCTCTCACGGACGCGCGGCGCTGCAGCACCCACACGGCTCTTGCAGCTGCCTGCTGGGCGCTGCGCTGCTGGAAGTCAGGCTGAGCAGACGTGGTCAGCTACATTTTACCACTAGTGAAAAGTGCTAATTTATGACTGAATTTATGGATGGAGCCAGGGGGGCGTGGGGAGCAGCGCTGCACCCTCCTTTCATGCTGCCTTACTCATGGGCCTTAGCCCTGGTGCGCAGAGACCTGTGTGGTGGGAGGGAAGTTCAGCCCCTGCCACCGGCCATGTTCTCAGCTTCCTGGCTCTGACCTGTGACTGATGGGGCTGCTAAGGCTCATTGCCCTGCCTCTCCCTGGCGCAACTGGCCAAGCTGCTCTGTTTAAACAAGCTTTAAGCACACTGCATACTGGGTCTGGTGCCGCTCAGGTATTCAACACCCCCAGCATGCAAGAACCTGTTGGAGAAGGTAACTGAACAGTGGGATCATCAGCTGCAAGGGGCTGTGGGCTGCTGCAGATACCTCTCAGACCTCAAGGACGCCCTGAGTCTGCCATAGTCACAGCAGAAAGCTGCAGGGCAACCAGAGTCACTCTCTTCCCACAAAAAATCCTCTCCTCTTTGGTAGATGCTCCCATGCCACTCAAGGGAGAAGAATGCAGAGCACAGACATCTCCTCGCACAGGATCTGCAGACCCAGAGGTCATGAGCACAGCGCTGCCCACCTGCCCGCTGGGGGCTTCACCCCAAGGCTGCCTCAGTGCTGCCTCCAGCTTCTGTCCTCCTCTCCTCGGTGTGTACGAACAGAGGGCCACACTATGAATGCAGTTCTGAAGCCAGCTGGCTGCCTCATTTGCAAGCCCAGGTCAGGAAGCTGTGCAGAGGCCAGGAGCATTGTTGTATCTAAGCACAGCTGCCTCTTAGAAGGACATACAGTAAATGAGAGATGGATGGCTGGGATTCTCACAGCCTATCAGTTCCCTTGCAAACACTGCTTTCTAATATCAGGACACACCCAGCACCCTTGGTGATGACAACATGAATGCACAGATGAAGTCTGATTTTTGCCATAGCATTAAATGAAGATGATTTTTCACTTTGTATACTGTGTGGGTGTTTTTTAAAGCAGAGGTGTGGTTACCAGCAATGCAGGGGATTGCCAGTGAGTTAGCCCTGCAGATGCTTGCCTTCCTCCAACACACGCTGCTCATACTTTTGCTTCTTTTCTTGCAAACAAAGTAGGAAGCAGCTGTACTTTCCTTGCTCAGACTTATGAAGTTACCATTTCTGCTGAGAAAGATAATACTTTGTGTCCTGCTGCTAACCCCTCTTGGTCTGTGCTGTAAATTTACAGGTCAATTGGTAACAGGAATCTGAGAGGCTGTGGAGCTTGAACCTGCTCTGAGTTCCAGTGATGCACATCTGGGGTAACCCACTGACTTCAGTGAAGCTGCTCCAGATTTATGCCAGGTAATTGAAAGCAGCGTTTGACCCAGGCTCTGGAAAGGCGTCTGCTGAATTATGTGTCAGGCAGTGAAGGGAATGAAGTCCTTCACACACACAGCCCTGCTCTGCCTGGTTGCTGCAGGAAGCAATTTGCAGAACCGCTTTTTGGCACCATGTGGTGACACCCTGCACACAGCCCAGGGTGCGAGGCCATAGCCAGCACCTTCTCACTGGTAGAGAAGACCCTGATCTGCTGGGAGTGGTAAACTGGTTCCTTCAACAATCTGAACACGGCAGAACAAATTTTCCTGCCCCCCCTCCACCTCTAATCTAACCACATCAGCAACCACCACGGGCTGGACATGAAAACAAGCAGTCACTACAAGCCTTGTTCCACAGCCAGGAGCCCAGGCACCAGCGAGGTGCCCACACAAGTGCATAACTCACACGGGTACCACACGTGTATGGGCACGAGCCCCCTGCGGGCACAGCTACCTCACCGCGCCCTGCTGGGGTGGGATACTCACCCTCGGCTTCGCCTCAATGTTCTCCCGCAGGAGCCACTCCTCGTTGAGGGTGTACCTGGCTTTCCCAGTGATGGCATCGATAGAGCCTTTGTTAATCTGCTGCTTGATGGCACAGATTAACAGGAAGAATGGCTCGCCAACTGTCTCCTGGGGAAAGGGAGAGAAATCCATGTCAGCAAACCAAACCTGGTGGCAGCACAGATGGGGCAGGCTCTGCAGGGACCCTGGGGTAGCGAACCCCCTGACGTCCCTGGCTCTACAACCCCACACAGTGCTCAGGCCCACCGCTCCTGGATGCCTGCAGCACCTCTTCTCCGAGCCTCTCAGAGGCTGCCCAGAAACCCTCGGACTCGGGCCACATGGCAATGCAGGCAGGAAGGCGGACATTGCAGCTGGCGGCAACCACGCGCAATTTTCGGGGGGGAAAAGAGCTGTGATTGTCAGCCCCCATGTACCCCATCCAACCTTACAACAAGCAGTGCAGGTTGTGAACTACCACCAAAAGGCTATGCCAGCATTTTATATCACGGGCAGAGACTTAGTCACTGTTCAGAAGGCTGGGGCACAAGCATAGCTGTGCCGATGGGTACACGCGTGCGCAACGCTCAGCAACAATACAAAAGTACATTCATTAACATGCGAAATTAAACATGAACATCAGGAGGAATCTGGCATACTCCTGCACAGCAATGTTCCTTGCAGCCTGACAGAGCCTATATGACAGAGCTATGTATAACATATTGCACTCTGCAGGACAACGAATGAAGCCTATGTGCACAAAAGCCAGGTTTAGAGGGACATCTGGATGCATAACTTTCTCAGATAAAGGTATTGGCTGAACCTCTCTTTGTGCTGCCTGGTTTGCCCTTGAAATCCATGGGACTAAGGCCACTGTGTGCATACACTGTGGCTCTGGGAACCACCGTTCATACTGCTCATACCACAGCACAGCCTTGACCACAGCAAAAGAGAAAGGATCAGGGTCAACCAAGCTGTTCCCACGTGATGGCAAGCAAACAGACCATTTCACTCCTTACATTTGTCAAACTTCGTCTTATAGGATAGATGTGAATTGTGACCCTGCTGCAGTAAAAACAGAAAGCATAATAGGGACCAGCTATTTGTGACACGGTTCAGCTACAGGGTTTAATGCCAGATTTCTGATCATTTATGTCTGTTACACTGATGTGCAAGTAAAACACAAGCAATTTTCTTAAGAAACGTTTCAGTACTGGAGTACATCCCACTCTCCCTAATGTTCATGTGCAATTTCCTTCAAATGAGGCAAATGCAAATTATTGCACATTTATGTACTATCCGAGCATCACACACACCCCTGCACAACCATTCCTGCCATCTGAAATCCTGCTCAAGACAACAGATATCAAATGATTTTGATATTTCTCAGCTAGGAGCTGCTAAATCCTGTTCAATCTGCTTCTTAATTAAGACTTGGTGATTATTTTATTCTAATTGCCTTATAATTGCTAAAGCAATTAGTTTGATGTCAATTTTGATTCGGCTGCATTCAGTGCAACTGACGTTAAGACACTGCAGCAGGGCTGTAGGTGGGCACGCACCATCTGTGCCATGGTGCACGCATTTTCCGAGGGCAACTTTTTTATGAACATGGGGAAGTTCCTTGGGCCTTCTGCTGGGGTTTAATGACTTCTTGCAATGCTTCTTCTGAGCACACAACACAAAACGTGCTCTGAAGCAGACCCGCTGGTGCTGGAAATGGAGGAAGGTATGGCTTCCAGAAAGCAGAGGGACACATGAAATAATGGGGCTAAGGAGAAGTCGAGGATTGCAAACAGAGTGGAGAAAGTGTCAGAAGACATAAAGAAAAGTTAGTTTCTGAGAGAAAGGCAAGATTATGAGACAACATGTAAGGGGATTACATTGACACCAAGACATCTCCAGGTTGCACTACTTTGCATCACTTGTGTGATGCAAACTGGCACGCTGCCACACTGACCTGATGCATGAGGCGCTGACAGACCGTAACAACAGCCCTACCATGAACAGGAACTCTGCTTATGCTCGAACATGCAGTGAGGATGACCCCGAGGCCAGATTCAGAGCCAGCTTTTGGAGCCTGCTCTGTGCCCCTTGGGAAGCTCTGGTCCTAGACAGAGCTCCAGCCACAGAGAGAAGTGAGGTGCTGCGAACTGCTACATAAAAATTGAGCCAGTCCTGCTGATACCGGGGCTCTTTAATGCCTGGAATCAGCAGACACTGCATGGGTTGAAACTGATCATGTGGCACCTTCTTGCAAATGTAAACACTTGATGGAAAGGGGGCAGCCTGAGAAACTGGTGAAATGGGTGTTTCAAATCCTGCCGCAGTGTGAATGAACAAGATCTGTTCTCAGGACTCGCCGCACAGGAAATAAACTACAGTGCTCAGCCTGCTAGATACTATTTCTGTTTGTCTTCTTGGCTTTCAGTCTCAGGAACTGTGGGATGTTATGGAAATCTGCAATAGTGCTAATCAGACAGCAAATTTCAAAGAGGGGAAAGAAGGGCTGGCAGGCAGGGACGAGAGATAAAATGGCAAGTTTGGAAACCTCAAGCATTGTTCAGAAAACTCATCTGGAAACAAATCAAAACTTGGCTAGTTGGGAGAAAGGAAGTTTAACTAAAAGAGATCAGTGCTGATTCAGGACAAAAATTACTTCAAAAAAAAACACACTCTGGGGCCTTTTTTTCCTCCTATTGTGAATGTATTTTAATGAGACTTCATTTTCATTTTTGACTGAACTGTAACAGGCTCTTAAAGCTACCCAGGACACTCAAATAACTCCACAGTAATGGAAAGCACAGTTCAGGCTGGCATTACTTGAACTGCTTCATACACGATGAGTGTGGGAGGGCTTGGGTTTTATATGCTTGGGAAAAGAAAAGATTCAGAGCAGACTGGATTCACATGTTGCTGCCTGCTAACAAGGCCGACCAGTCGCTAGAGATGTCCTCCCAGGAACATGCTACAGTCATTTCCAAAATGTCTTGGTGAGGATGGGGTGGGAAAAGCACAGAAAACAGCTGCTTGTCCCAGGTGCCAGCTAATTTTAGGATGATTATCTATTTGCATAATGTACCAAACCTCAGCTCC
The DNA here is from genome assembly GCF_964035555.1 of Netta rufina. Classification (NCBI taxonomy): domain Eukaryota; kingdom Metazoa; phylum Chordata; class Aves; order Anseriformes; family Anatidae; genus Netta; species Netta rufina. The sequence continues at coordinate 22,769,318 of NC_140133.1, forward strand.
ATCCCCCATGCAAAATTTTGGGAAATTTGGACACAGATCTAAGTGCTGTATTCCAGGTCCTTAATTTTCATTTAGCTACCAGTCCTCTGATCCTGTTAGGGGCTAGGCAAAATGGTACAAAGGTATCAGACGAGGAAGGCTCTTTTCAGCATTATTCCGTCATTTTTTCTGTGTTTCTCATACAGTTTTGCAGAATCCAAGATCTACAACAGTTGTGTAAATGATGCAAGGTTTCAACCACTTTCTGATTCCAACCCCAAGGAGCAAGCCTCCTGCTACTCCTTCATCCTATCTCCTGCATGCATTTCACCCTGTCAAAGTGGTAACTCCATTGCCTTCAGGTGCCCTCCGTATGTTTAACCACGAAGTGACTGTGGCCTGCCACTTCTTCCCAGTTGAAGACAGCTCCTTCAAAGCATTTTCCCCAAAAACACAAATGGACGGACTGTTAGGCAGAGCATTAATACGAAACAAATGTTTCGAGCATGTAGAGTTGACTTACAAGGGAAAATACAAGCACTTGGAATTTTTCCACTGAACAACGGCAGGGACCTTTGCAGCAGCTGTTTCAAATAGACGTTGTGATTAATGGGGATAATTCAGGAATGAGAACCAGACCCATCGTCACATGTCTGAGAGCCCAGTGCTGCAGGCAGGCGGGCAGCCTCTTTTTTTAACCAAGGAATTCCTCTCTGAGGGCAACAGAGTTTGATCTGGAGGGACACAAGGCACATGGGAGTGTTCGACTATCACTAATATTTAAATAGCTGCCTTGAGCTAAAAGCAGCTCATGCAGGGAGGTGCTTCAGAGGCTCCACACTTGATTTTGCAGCGGGGAAGGCTCTGGCTCTGCTCAGGCTGCTGGCCCTGGGCTGGGACCCCTCCATCCCTGTGCACAGCAGTGGCTCGTGTCTGTTTGCAGCCCTCTCCTCCAGGGAGGGACAGAGGCCTCTCCAGACATTTCTGTCTCATCTGTCCCCTTCTTCCCATGTCAGCAGGCAGCAGTTTTCCTCCAATTGTGCCCATAACCCCAACTGTGGAGCCCATGATGGACAAGCCTCTTGGAAATCAAATCTTCACTGCATTCTCTTACAGTGAGTGTTTGCTGTTCAGAAACAGGGAACAGGCTGCGCCAGGGGGTGCAGCAATGGTCCTGCCTGCTGCAGCATCAGGCTGAGTGCATGAAGCAAGGATGGGCGTAGAGCCCAGCACTGGGCGCTGACCCCAGCCAGAGCAGGCTGGACAAGGGCAAGCGATCCCAGCAGCACGGCCCGTGGCATGCCACCAACACAGCCCTGGCTGCACTGCAGCGATGGCCTGCCCATGCCGCCCTGAGGCCTGTGGCAGGCAGGCGGCCGGGCGGGTTCAGCTGATGGTGGGCACCAGCACCGCTTTGCACGGGCAGCCCTGGCCCCGGCCCTGGCCCCAGCCCTGCGGTGGGCACCCCAGAGGCCTGCCGCTGTGGCCAGCTCCCCGCCAGGTGCCACGGGAGTGGTGGCACAGGCGTTCGGGAGCTGCATCACCATGAACTAGCTCTGTAACGTGCCCGCTTCCTCAGGCCCACGTGATAAGACTTGACTTTCTTCCCTCTTTATTTTTTTTTTTTCCCTGAGAAAGCTTTCTTGCACAATGTCCATTTTTAGCAGAACTGGAGCTGGATCAGATGCCTCACATGTGGGCTCCACTCTCCAAAAGGAGAGATCAGCACTTTTTCTCCCCAATGGTTAAACTACAGGCATAAAAACCTAAAGATTAAAAAAAAAAAATCACTAATTCACTCTTTTCTTCTCTGACAGGCTGGAAAGCCATGCTCCACCAGCACAGCCATCCCTTTTCATTCCCGTGACTTTTCTTTCATTATGGTGCATAATTATGTGAGCTAAAATGAAAGATTAAGAACTACAAAGCCACAAGCTTTAGAACAAAAAGTGATCATCAGCTGGGTTCAGAAGACCTGATATGTATAAAGACAATGGGGTATTGCTTCTGTGGCTATAGCAAACACTTTGCAAAAGAGATTTTTCAAAAGGCCTTTTCCAGGCTTTCCCCTGTGGATATAATGGGGTGTCCTCCAATTAGCTGCTGTGGAATCAATTATGTTATTGCTCAATTCTTCTGGGAAATTCCAACCAGAACTGGCAAGCATTGGAGATAAAGCACTGAGCAGATGGAGATGCTCTGAGATGCCAAATATATTCCTCTTTGGTTACTGTAGGAAGCTAGTCAGGCTTCTGGGACAGACATCCCCCATCTCCTGTTAAGACTTGTCTGGGCAGCATGGAACCATAAGAACATGTCCAGAGTGAGGAGCACCACACACACGTGGGCACTGACAGCTTAGCAGCCTTCCTGCCCCTGCGCCACAATCCCCTCCTGGGCTCTTGTACTCGAGACAAAATACTGAACTAGCTGGCGACCATCAGTAAGGCTATGTGAGTTGGTCAGGGAAAACAACAAATAATTGGAACTGTTCCCAAAACCTCGAGCCATTGTGGTTATGTTTCAATTTCCCCGTGAATCTCTTCTCAAGCATGGTAACAAATGCTAGCTAGTGCTCTGGCCTTACAAAAAGCAGGCCACACCAGGAAGGCTGCCATGAAGGCTGCCATGAAGTTTGATCACAACAAATTACCAGGCAGAAATGGAGAAGCAACCGAACTCACAGTTGCTTTTTCACACTTGAACCTTTCAATCTGTTGAAGTTTGTCAGCCATTAGTGACAAGGCAAAACTGGCGAGTATTTAGGTCCTCAGCTGAATCACATGTCCCTTGTTGCCCCTGCATGCAATGCCAAACCTGCACCTACAACAGCACTGATCTGTTTATCTTACTCTGAGATAGCTGTACATGCAGATGGACATCCAGTTGGTGAGCATCTTCTCCACTACAGATTCAGTTCTCCTCAGCATCAGCTTGGGATTTTTGGAAGCTGAAGCATCAATTAGATCCACCAGGAGGTCCTTCATGATGCTGGTGTAATATTCCAGTTTCCCATGCAGCGCAATAGTAAGCAGAGAGGCCAAGTTACACCTGAAGAACAGAATTGTGTATGACTTAAACACTGATACAAGAAGACTAAGTCAACAACTATCATTTAAAAAAATAGCACAAAGGCAGTGTTTCTGATAATTTTCATGAGCTCTCTCAATGGTGTTAAACTTCAAAGCCTCTTTCAACGCTGCACGACCTCAGGTCAGCCTGCACACTCCTACTGGTAAGCCAACTGCTGAGGGTCACAAACACTGCACAAGCAGGTCACACATTGCACCCTTTGGTGCTCTTCAGGATAATGGAGAAGGTTTATGGTTATTCATTTCTAATAGAAAAGCGGGATGACTGTAAGTCAACCTTCAGGTGAAATGCATGTCTCTAGACAGCGGCCGGATCACTTATGGTTTAGGGATCAATCTGTCTTGCCCAGCTGCCAGGTCTTTGGTTCAAGTTTAGCCTAAATGATCAGCAGCTAAAAGCCACAGGTCTACAGAAAATGTCCATGTAGGACAAGTGACATGCGCAACAGCTCCCTCCTCAGCAACCTCGTGGGGCAAAGCAGGAGCCATATGCCCACCTTTCAGAGCAGAGACCATGAGGCAGCAGTCAAGGCTACTAAGGCTCTAGCGCCAACCTCCTGCAGGGCATGCATACCCCCTTCAGACAGGCTGGCTGCCTGCGTGGCTCTTCATATGGTTGTCTGAAGCTCATACCTGTCTCTAACAGCAAAGTCCTTCTGTTGCTCAAGAGCATGGACAAAAACAATGAGAAAGTGCTTGTTATTGAGCAAGGTAGAGAACAGTGATATTCCTTCTTCCATATTAGGCCTGCAGTTTTCAGGGATCTAAGGAGAAAAAATAGAAAACAGCATGAGAAAAACACTGCTTGTTGTTTTCTTCCAGCCTTCATCCTACCTGACTGTAAGGATGTCCCTGCTGAGCAGAGAGATACTGTGCAGAGTCCCCTGTACTCCCTCTGCTTGTACTAGCCAACAGCATGCTTCTGTGGTGAAGGCACAACTGCATCCTGGGCTGCATCAGAAGCAGCATGGCCACCAGGCCAGGGGCAGCAACTGTTCCTCTCTGTTCAGCACTTGTGAGACCATCTGGAGTAGTGTCCCCAGTTTTGCCCTCTCCCTTTGAGATGGACATTGACAAAACAGAGCAAGTGCGTCAGAGGGCTGCCAAAACAATTAGAGGGCTGTTGCACACAGTGTACACGGAGAGGCAGAGAGACCTGGGGTTGTTCAGACTTAAGAAGAGGGGGTAAAGGGGATAATTTACTATGGCCTTCAACTGCACCATGGGAGGGTAAATAAGATAGAGCCATGCTCTTGTCTGTAGGTACAGTGATAGGGTGAGAGGCGAGGCACACCAGATAGAGCACGGGACACTGATTACATATTAGGAAGAAAGTTTTCACCTTTAAGGCCATCTGGCACTGTAACAGGAGCCCCAAGAGGCTGTGGGATTTCCATCCTTGAAGATATTTCACACTCAGCTGGACAAGGCCCTCAGCAACCTGATCTAGTTGGAGCTGCTTTAAGCAGATGTCCCTTCCAACCTAAAGACACTCTGATTCTTCAGTTCATGATTTCTTGTTCACATGAAACCCAGCTATGGGATAACAGCTTTTACTGAGTCCCCACGTGGGACTAATCTCATCTATGATGAACTGTGTACAGAACTGAAGTGACATACAATATGGTACACCTGGGAAGAAAGCCCATAGTGAAGCTGGGGAGGATCTTTGGGCAAAGCTTCTTCATGTGAGAGCAGAATTTCACAGATCTACTCCAATCAGTAAAAGCCGATCCAATGCTAGTACGTGTTAATTGTTTTGAGTGATCGAGCATTTTCCTCACACCACAAGAAAATGCATGGTACTGTCAACACATGTGAGTATGGTTAGCAAACACTCAAGAACATTTGTTTTGTTTGTGGGTTACTCACTTTCCATTCCCCCACCAGGAGCGGGTGAGTTTCTTGGACCTGGGACCCCACCTGGGAGCTGAGCTGCTGGGAAGGCAGAATGTAGCACTCCTCATACAGCGAGGAACACTGCAACCAAACACAGCGTTAGCAGAGGGCAGCTGGGCCAGGCCAGAGACCTCCTCATGTGCCGCACACCACAAGGGAGTGAGGTGGAGAGAAATGTCATCAGGACTGAAGACCACCCATTATGAAGAAATGCATTGAAATGGTTTATGAAGCCTTTAAACACTTTGCAAGAGCCTCTTGAATGAGCAAACACCACAAGAGTTGGGGGGAGGCAGATGTCTGAGCAGACACAAGGCTGTTAGGGTAGGGAGACTGCAAATAGACTTATGTGACAGCTAGAAAATCCCAGAAGAGAAAGCATAATAGGAGAGTAAGTCAAAATAGAGAAGTACTGGATGTCTTAACATATGTAACTTTTGAAACAGATGGGAAAAATGTTTAAATCTCTAACATTCATATAACAGCCTGAATCTTAGAGAGTCTAGTGTGCAGATATATAGAGACTGCATAACTTAAAAACCTGAGTAACAACTACTAATGAAACACTCTGCAGTCATAAATCATCCTCTCACTCCTCACCACCGAAACGCACCAGCCTCAGGGGTGAAATGCAGCAGCGGTTAGCAGCACACAGCGGCGCGGCAGAGCAGCTGGTGACGGGAATTACGGCATTGTCACGTCTGGTGCTGCCTGGAGGAGGGCTGTGGGCAGACAGACCCAGCCTGCGTGCCCAAGGGGCATCTTACTGGGGGCACTGTAAGCCCAGTCACTGGCGGAGAGGAGCCAGAAGGAGAGACAGAGACAGCTAATGAGCTCTGAGAACTGGCAGCGCAGCTGGAAATTCTCGCTGGCAAGCTGTGTGGAACAAAGAGCCACCTTTCCCTGAGCACTGACAGGAGATGCCCTTCAGCTTCCTCCCAACAGACATCAGGGTGTAACTGGAGCCACTGGAAATAAAGTGGTGTCCCCAGCACCATCTCCTCACGTGAGAGACGCTGCTTCCAGAGGAGGGCATCCAGTGGCACCACACTGGTGAGCTAGCACAACTCCCAGACCCTGCCTCGTCTGCCTTCTAGCTCCGCCAGGCTCTGGTCATCTGCTGAGCAAGTCTGACCTTACTGCACACCCCGGGAGCCGTGGCTCCACTTTTGATAATAATCAGGACTGAAATACATGACAACTACATATTTAACAGTGCAATGATTTTGTTACACTGTAATAACTCTGGCAGAGGGAGAGCAGAGCCCTGTTCTGGTTAGGCAGAAATTGGGTGTGATTAGGTGCCTGTGAAATGTGGTATTGCCTTACTTTGGGAAAGAAGGTCCGAGTGACAAAGTGCTTGTACTCTAGGAACGGGATCCCTTGGCTGCGGTTCAGCTCCTTGGTCAGGTCTGTCATGTCTGTCTGCAGCTCAGCAAAACCTTAGGCAAAGAGACCCGCAGATGGTAAGAGCTCTGATAATCTACCAGCCGAGACAGAGAGCAGGCAGGCTGGCACTGAAATGCATTGCTTGTCTCTTCTGCCTTCTTGAGCCTTCTTCCCTTGAGTGGGCTGAAGCAGGGTTTTCTTGTGGAGCAGATTACTTTCAGGGTTTACCTGTCAGTGCTGTACATCACATCCTGCAGCACACACACACAGAAAATTTCCCTTGCCTCCCAGAGCCCAGCCCTGAAGTCTGCTTCTGCAGAAGGATTTCAGTGCTCCTGGCAGAAGCATGTACTTAGCGGACAGCAGTGCAGGCGCTTGCCTTACTTCTCACATTGCTCTAGCAGGAACATGTTGCAGGTTTTGTTGCATCTAATCATAAAGCACACTAAAGATTTGTGTGACCTGCAAGCACCCCTCCAACGTGCCTGAGTGCACTAACCCTGAGACAGGGAAATCAGTGGCACTGGAGATAAGTGGCTTGGCCAAGTCAGGCAGCAAGACAGGGGCAGAGCCACACTTCCAGCCACTGAGCCTCATTCGCAAATCCTGCTGAAGCACAAAGACAATGACAGAAACTCTTCTATAAGTAATTCATTAAATTTCTACAAAGAAGAAGGTGAATGTCTTCAACCCTTCTATTCTGACATCTCCCTCCCAGTGCTGGCTCCTCCATGGTGCCCAAGCATGGTGACTTACCTTTGCGAATTTCCTCCCGGATCTGTGACTCCATCTCCTCCATCTGGAGCAGGGTTTTCTGCCAGTAGCGCTCTGCTCTGCGGCTCTTCGTGCAAAACACAAAGAGAGCTGGAAGAGAGGAAAGGAACAAGCCTCTTGGACTAGGATGCTAAGAGCAGCTGAAGCTGGACCAGAGTGGTCCTCTGTTAACATGGGTGCAGAAAGCTGAACTCAGTGTTGGTTTAACACATGCGACAAAACTGGTACTGATTAGGCAGCTGTCGATTATCTGTAAATAAGTAAAACCAGCTGGACTTTAATCATCATGCTGTCACGGACATCTTCAATTCATTTCTGGGCAGTCTATATTGAGATCAATTGTGTATTAATGTAGTCCAGCTCATTAATGAATTTTGATTTTAGGAGGTTTACCACCTGTACTACAGCATTTATGTCTGACATTATTCCCGTCCCTTTAGAAATATGTTTGTAATGATTAGTAGTGCATTTAATAAGTAGTGTGCATTATAACTTTTATTAAAAATAAATCAAATCCCTATTAGAAACACCTCATTTGCTGTGAAATGATGGGTTTCCGGCTGCACAGTTATTCTGGGCACATGATGAAAAAATACCCTAGCCAAAGGACACAGGTGCACTGTGCAGCTTCCAGTGAGGTTAGCAGACTGTTATGTCCGCTCCAGATCTGCAGCTAAGGCTGCTTGCTCTGTTTTTTATGCTCTTTGTCAGGCATCTGCCACTGTCTGTTACTGATGGGTCAGATGGAGCTCTGCTCTATGACAGCCATGCCTGTGAGTGAGTCCTATTCATGCTGGTAAGAGTCCAAGATCAGTTTCTCACACCCTTTTTTACTTTGTGTTATAGTAGCTACTCAATACTATTAAGAAGTGTTTGGGGAAAAGGAGGATAGTTATTTATAAACACCACAGCCTCAAGTAAAAGTGTTAAACTAAGGATTCACCCAGCAAAAGCTCCACACTGCAGGAAGCTTTGATCCTGGGTGCTGGCTTGGTCCCACACAAAGAAGAATGGCTACTGGCTGCATCCAGACCAGTTTCAGATGCTGCTCAATTGCAGCACTTAGAGGTTTCCTAACATATGAGCAAGCAATCTCCACCTCTCCACGTGCACAAAGAAAAAATCTCAACATAGCCTGGAAACGTATCATCCTGTTCCCTTACCTACGACAGAGAGAACCAGCAAGATGCTGCAGATGACAATGGAGACGATGATTGCAGTCTCTCCTCCCCCGAGGTGCAGCATTGCAATTGTGTAGTTGAACTTTCCAACTTGGATCTGGAGAGGGAAAAGGACGGAGGAGAAGCAAGAGCTGAGCAGCACGTTACCAAAGGGCTCAGAGGTCAAGCAACGAGGGGCCCAGCGCAGCGCTCAGCAGACCTTCACCCAAGGACACGCTGGCCCTGCTGGCTCAGCCCACCGGGCTTCTCAGGGAGGCCAGGCTGTGCCTTTCACTGCCAGCCCATGGGGACTTTGTGTGTGTCAAAGCAGCCCAAGTCTCTTCCTGCATGTCCTGGTGGAAAGCCAAGGCTGGCCCACAGCAAGCTGTGGCACAGTGCCCCTCACAGTGCCACTGCAGGGCTTTGAGGGCAGAGCTGCAGGCTCCATCTCACATCATGGCCCCACCACACCCAGCCCAGAGCACAAGGCAACCCTGTCCTAGAGAACTGACGGTAGCATACAGTACTTGCTGTAATACTGTTACTAGAAAACCACTTTCACTAATCATCCAACTTTGTTATGCCCCAGAATGGCCTTGTAGTCCCAGCTGCATTCTCCTTTCTCCTCCAAAAGCAGAACGGCTACTGCTCAGGAAAAGGAGAGTAAAGAAACTTGAAAGTTTTTGAAATACAAATAAAGTAAGGAAACAAAAATAAATAATAATGCGACTCGAGACAAATAATGATCTTGTGGTTAAAGCAGTGGACTGAATGTCAGGAGGAGCTGGCTCTGCTCCCAGTCCACACTGCTTGTGGCACCAAGCACAAACCACTCAGGCTCAGGGCTTTGGTCTCCTGACCACCATAAAGGAAGAGGCCAACACACATCACAGGCAGGTTGGTGAGTTTTCTCAGCGCTGTTTATAAAAGGTTCCCTACACTTCTGGGATGAAAGGGTTCAACAGCATCATCTGATAAGGAAAACTCATGATACAACATATCTTTCGCTTCTGGAAATGTGTTTCACTTCCCTAAAGAAATGGGAAGTGAGAGAAACTTGAACAAAATATTGAAAGAAGGGAGGAGAAAGTAGGGAAGAGATGGAATGATCTTACAGCTACATCTGTGTCACGGAGCATCTCCAGGAAAGGTGTACATCGTGGTTACCCTGCAGACAGCTCTCAGCACCCCAGCCCACGCAGTGCCACAGGCAGGGCATCCCACCACATCCATGGCATGAGACACGCTGCCGGTCCCTGCGCCGGCGGCGGAGGAAGGATGGCCCTGGCGAGGGTGCTGCTGCTGCACTGTGCTCGATGCCCAGGGAAACATGAGATGGAGCCACGAGTGCCTGCAGGTTCTTTGCACCCCAGCCTCTAGGGCTTCACTTGTTTCATTTGAAATGCTGCAGCATGGCAAGTCCTGCCTACCTTTAGAGCCATTTATTTCCAATAACTTAACCTCTCATGTTTGCCAGAGGAGAAATCCCATGCTTGCTGTTTGTGTCTAAGTGGTTTGGTCATGAACAAAAAAAGGGGTTGAAGGCCTCAGCAACCTTCTCTTGTTTGTTTGGACAGTCTATTCAATACAATTTTTGTAAGTGGAATTAATTAGGCTGAAGGTTAAATGGCAACACTTCCTGTGGCCACCACAGGGTGGGTGCAGAGATCGGCCGGGCTGCAGTGGGGGCAGCCAGTGTCGGGCAGGACAGACACGGGCAGCACCAGCACTAAGCCAGCCCGGAACTGAGCCCCATCCCGCCAGCACCCTCCAGGAGAGCTGCCCAGCAGCCCCTGAAGCACAAGCCCCTTCCTCAGCACCACTGCTTCACCCCATACAGCCCTGCTGCCTGTGCGACCTGTGAGCGCTGTCATGGCCCAAGAGCACAGCCATGGAGCGGGCACCCTCAGGACCGTGGCTGGAGTAGGGATCAACAGCAGGACATGCTCTGAAGGGCTGTTTTCCCTCACTGCAGATGTGAGCTCTACAACAAAGTCTGGGCAGTCACAGCAGGCATTTCAGCTCACCAGAAGAATTTGCATCAGCCAGTGAGCCGGTGGGAGTTCTGCAGGCTCCGATAACTGTCAGCGATGCAGATCAGGTAGGGACCATTGAGCAAATCTGGCCCCGTGCTACCAAAGCTATTAAAAGTATGTTATAAAGGCAGCTGTTGCCTATGAAACGGCCAGCAGGCAATAACTCAAACCACATATGAAGGTTTAGTAAGTGCACACAGAGATGAACGCAAGCTGATTATTTAGCTGCACTCTCACTGTTGGTACACTGTTAATAGCTATGCAATACTTCAGTGCTGGTTATCATTCTCCTGCTTCCTAAGGATCTACTGGGGCATTACCCTGAATGATTTACGTCAAACCCCAAACTAGCAAACTCATAAATTCCCTTTGTTCCCCAAGGGGATTTCTCTGTTTCTCAGTTCTCACTAAAAGCCAAAATTACCCTATTTAAAATTTCCATTCAACTGTCTTAGGAAATCCTGCTACTTCTGCATTTCCATGTTTCCAGTTTGCAAGAGAATTTCACATACAACAGACCACAACCAGCACGCTGGATAACCCCGCCAGTGAGCTGGTGCTACATCAATGTGCTCACCTTCTGGGCAGTGCAAGACCACAGATGCCCCAAATCCCTCTGCACTTGTCCTCCCCCTGCCCACACCATGAGCTTCTGCTCACTTGATATTAACCCATCAAAGGGACAAACTCAGCTGAGAGAGAGGATGCATGTTCCCAGACCATGGAGATGGAGGCATTTTCTCTCAAAGTATGAAGAGCTGTAACCACATCCCTGTATGGCAGTGGGCTGCATACAAAATGAGAGAAACTGAGGGAAAGAAAAGCAGGAAGTCAAGTTCTCTACGAAAAAAAGACCGTAACAAGGTATAGGGAGTTTTGCAGACACTTAAAGACAAATGACAGCCCTGAATACCAAGCTCTCTGCAGTGACGTAACAGTGACCCTGGGAAGAAACCTGAAACTTCCCAGGCCTGGGTACTCCTCCTGTGCTCACCACAGGCACCCATCTCCAGTGGTTTGCTGCAGAACAGTAAGGTTCAGGTCTTCCTCTCCACTTGTAGCTCTTCTGCTTGCAACAGGAGTCTGATGACTGAAAACTGCGTGGAAAACCCCAAACTCATCTCACAAGGGCCAGAAAGAAAATTACTGCAAGTGACAAAAAATCACATGCCTGGGATTTTACAGTGCCTTACAAGAGCTGAGAAGATCTCCTGCTCACAGATTACAGAAAAATTAATTCAACATTCAACTGGCCATGACGAATGGCTGGGAGCATGGCAGCCCTCCTCCACAACTTGGGGCAGCTGCAGCATGCCCTACACCCCACCACAGAAGGAAGCCTTGAGACACCTGCAAGCACAGGGTGTTTTGTCCATCCTTCTGTCTGTGCGGCTTTCTGCCAGGCTGCCTGTGAGCGGCTGTGTCCAGCCATGACTTCACGACTGACTCCCTGGCATGCAGGGCACGCAGCACCAACCCCTTCTGCCCGGCAAAGCGCAGCCTGCAGGCTTCTGGCACTTACCGTCACTGGTAGCTGTCTTTCCGAGGTGCTCAGGGACTCATTTACAGAGCAGTGAATGACTTTGTCTGAAACAATCTGGATCTCGCATGAGATGAGACCAATTTTCACTTGGTACTCATTGCTTTCCAGGCCCAGGTTGTCAGGCTCTTTCTAAAGACAAAAATAAAATCAGGATGACAATCTCCAGAGTAGCAGTTGGAATTGCAGGGGGGTTTCCTGCTTTTCTTTCTGTATTCCCTGCTGTTTTTCAGGCTTGGGAACACTCTCCCTCTCCGAGAATATTTTTCCAGCACTCCATAGGAAACCCAGAACTAAGCCATTCCCCATTTTCCTGTTTCCCATTCCACACTCAGCATGGTGCATGGGATGAGCAAGCCCCTCTTGGAACCTGGGAAAATCTGCTTTTGATCTACCCTGGCTGAGCTCTGCAGATAAGGATCTGAGCATCCACCTGGGAGGGGGAAGGATGTACAACAGAGGAGACAGCGAGGGGATGTGACTGCAGGGCCCGAGAAAGTGGGAGCGTGCTTCTGAAGCACGTTGCAACCCCTGAGGATATCCTGCAGTGAACAATGGCCTTTGAATTAGTGCTGCACATTGTACAAGCCACTCTGAATTGCTGTACCCCAACTTCCTTGTTAACTGAGCTGATATCAGCAGCCAAAACAGAAGAATGCATGACTGGCTTCTGCAGGAATAAATATCTATTGTCAGGGCCTTCTGGAGTACCTGCCTGATTTCATGCCAGTGCATTATTGTTCTTTTTCACATATCTAGCATTTTATTTAGCTGCTTGCTATTACATCCTTCAAGCACAGCTCTCTGTTGTGATGCCTCAAAGAGCTGCATCTCCTGGTGAACGGGAGGCAGGCGCAGCAGACTAAGCTGCCCGATCTGTGCACAACTCCTGCCTCTCCCACCCTCATCTACCACCTTTACTGGGGCTGTGGACAGACACTGTACTAGTCCTCCATTAGGCTGAAAAGCTTCCCGGTGAGGAACAGCAACGCCCCTGAAGAAGCAGAGCTGTAAATAGCACTCTCTTACATGTATAACCAGCGTCAAGGGCTCGCCGGGGTGGTGCTTAATCCACTTCTCCTTCTTGGCTGTGAAGAACTGGGGGTCAGCATAGTACTCCAGGCTGAACTTGCTGATGTGCAGGGCCTCCTCTGGGTACATCTCCTCATCCAGAGCTGGGCGGTCGTCCGTGTAGAGGCGACCATTGAGATAGAAATCAACGGGTGCAGGCTTGCTCCCCGCAGTGATATTGGAGGCAGCAGGAGAGGGGCAGGTGATCACAGTGTCGGTGTGAACCTTACAGCTCTGAAAGCACGTGAGAGTATGTCCATCAAAAAAGGCATCCTGAGTGCCCTCACCCACCCAGGAACCACTCAGCATCAAGCACACTGATCGCACCAAGGACATGGTTGATAACAACAATTACTGCGTGGGTATGAATTAGGCCTGTCCCTCTGCTGAGCTAAGGATCATAACATTTTCATCCTTGCTCCCAGCCCAATCTGCAGCATGGACTAAGGCTCATCTTCATACCCCAAATGTTTTTGGGCACAGAGCATGCATCCCTGCTCCCAGCTACTGGGTGACATAGAGCAGGGCACCCACCGTTTGCTCTCTGCCAATGCCACGGACCATCATGGACACGTTCTGGATGAGCTCAAAGCCTCTTCCTTCCAGGGTGATGATCCTGCCCCCACTTTGAAGACAAGGGAAAAAAGAGAGGGTGATTGCAGAGGAGGTGCTCTTGATGCCTTGATGCCAGCACACAGCATTGAGGTACAATGGTTAGGTCTCACCTCCTGTCATTTTCCCAGGGATGTTTCCCAGCTGTCTGAGCAGAAAACGTAACCCAACGGACAAAGACCTCCTCTTACTTGCCACAAAAGTCTATACTGCTGCTGAGATAGGAGGGAAGGAAGGAGGAACAGCTGTCCTCATGGAAAGGGGTGATCTCTTCCAGCAGCAGACTGTTCCCTTTGCTCCCCTCGCCCAGAGGAGCAGCCTGCCTCTGCGTGCCCAGGGTACAAGCACATTGCCCGGGCCACCAGTGGTGTAAGAGGTTAACCTCTGACAAGACAAAGAGCAAGGGGATATTCCCCGTCCTGCCCCACAGTGACCCACAGAGAACTCTAAGTCTTGGGGAGCAAAGAGACCCCTGTGAGGTTGACATGGCTCCTGCATCTCCCAGTTGCTGCTGATTTAGATAAAAATGTGAAAATTGTTTTGTGTTTTGGTTCTGCTGCCTGGGAAATGTGAAATATGGGCCTCAAGGTGTAGCCAATTAGTGACAGTAACAAAAAGGCTTGCTACACACAAGACCCCTAGGTAAAAGAAGGGGTGGAGAGCAAGCAACAGCTCTTCTGCTCTGGACAGCAGAAGTATCCTGGTTTCAGCTGGCATAGAGTTAATTTTCTTCACAGTAACTGGCATGTTGCTGTGTTTGGGATTTAGGATGAGAATAATGCTGATAACACACTGATGGTTTAGTTGTTGCAGGGCAGTGCTTGCACTAAGTCAAGGACTTTTCAGCTTCTCGTACTGCTTTGCCAGCGAGGAGGCTGGGGGTGCACAAAAGCTGGAAGGGGGCAGAGCCAGGACAGCTGAACTGGCCAGGGGGAAGGGATGTTCCACACCATGTGCTGTCACGCTGAACTACAAACTGGGAGAGCTGGCTGGGGGGCTCAGGGACTGGCTGGGCACTGGTCAGCAGGTGGTGAGCGACTGCATTGTGCATCGCTTGTTTCGTATATTATTATTATTATTATTACTTTATCCCTTCTTTTCTGTCCTATTAAACTGCCATTATCTCAGCCCCTGAGTTTTACTTTTTTTTTTTTTTTTCTCTCGATTCTCTCCCCTATCCTGCTGCAGAGGAGTGAGCAAACTGAGCAGGAAAGTGTGGTGCTGAGCTGCCTGCCAGGTTAGACCACAACAAGAAGCTATCCCCTGAATTTATCTTCCCCTTCCCCAGTATCATGCTCAACATTTGAAGTATCTGTCAGGGAATAGCCAGGACTTACAGACCCTATTATCTCAAGAACACACTATATTCGGTGAGTTTGGGTTCGAGGCCCTAAGAAATCTCTTCCAGTGCTGTAGATACTACCACGTAGACCTAAGTTTCTAAGTGCATGTCACACCTGCAAACTAGTTTACAACTTCTGTTCTGTATTAAACTTTGCTTGCGCAGATCATTTTAGCAATTTTAAGATAAATCTAATATAAATCAGATCCAGCTGCATTTTTACACAGCTATTGACCTTTCAGAGTCAGTGCCCCGGCAACACAACAGAGCAGTCAGAACACATCCGCGACCAGGCAGTCTGAAGAGAGACGTTGCTCTCTCAGTGGTCTGAAATTTGGAGACTGATGTAAATATTAAGAAAGCAGACTAAGGTGATGGAGAAATACCCTGGTGGTTTCCCTTTTGACTGTGGGCAGTGACATTCTTCCACTGTCTCTGTGTTTAGATACAGCTCTTGCCACTCAGCACAGTTTGCAAGCCGGCTGGGAGCTGAGGTTGGCTGAGTCACGGCTGTGCCTTGTTATTAACTTTCCCACAGCCTGCATCTTTGGCTCTGCATTTGGGAATGCCGAGACACAGCTTTGCTCCAAGGGGAGCAGATCATTGGAGTCTGCTGCATGCTCGCGCCCTGAGCGTGCTGCCTTCACTGCTGTCCTGGAGGCACCAGCGCTGGATTCTCGGATTTCTTGGTCAGCCTTAGGTTTGCCAGGCTCCACAGCTGAGGAAGGTGGGATTTCACCAAAGGAACAGGAGCCTGAGAGCTCCACAGAGAAATGTGAAATTAAAAGCAACACACTTTAAAAATGAAATACGGTGGCCCCGGGGAATGCTGAATACCAAAATAACAAATCTCAGCTTATCCTTCAGCAGTTTTATTGCCAAGAAAAATCTTTGGGGTCTCATACAGCCCCCATGTGAAACTCCCTAAAGCACCTACCAGGTGCAGACAGTACAGTTATCACGGCTGACTTTTTTCCATGTCCCATATGCACTGAAATGAGCTACAGCCAGCCTTGGTGCAAGAGACCTCTTCTACTCCAGAGCTGCATGCCCTGCAGTGCCCCTTTCATACCCGTCTGTGATGCAGTGGGTCAGGCCCCAGGGCTGAGAAAGCCCCTTCCTGCCTGCAAGACCCTCCTCCCAGCCAGGAGCCAACCCCACTGCTTTGCAGGCAGATGCAGACAGGAGCCTGCTCTGAAATGGAAGTTGTGATGCTGCAACAGCACACCACGGGGCCCAGATTGCACACCCTGCCTCCTGGCTGCGTTTTAATACTTCTGGGGTTCTGGACATGGGGTTTGCTCAGAAGCTGCTCTGTGTCTGGGTGGCTCGAAACACAGAGAGAGCTCACATTGCCTGCAGTGGGCCACATCAGGATACTCCACTTAGCACTGCACTTTGATCAGACCGCAATGTTCACATTTGCATCCAGCAAAATTAGGAGGCTGATTTCAACAAGAGCCACGAAAAGATGGACACCAATGGCAGACTTGGCTGCCTCTGCTGGAGGGGAGATCTCACCTGATCTGGCTCTTTTTGGGGTTGATGTCGGTTATAATAGGGTTCTTCTCATACTTGAACGTGATGTTGTAGCTGGCACAAGACCTGTTCTCGAACTGGACGCAGACTCTCACAGCCGTGGTGAGCTCGGCAGACGGCATGGTGCAGGTGATGGTGCTGTCGTTGCGGCTGCACAGGGAAAGGCAGGGCATGCTGCAGTGCGGGGGAGCCAGGCACCACTGACCTGAGCTCCCTGGGAGTGAGGTGGTCGGCAGCCAGGCACAGAGCATCCAGTCACATGCCAGCTGCCCACCAGTTATATTCCCCATGGACGAACAATTCTAATCACACACTATCCCGGGCTGCCACACTGATTTCCCATATAGTCAACAGAAACGGGCAGGCTCCTACTTCTCCACACGGACAGCACAGGTTGAGGAGGGTTGTCTTCCCACTGGAGGGCTGTGGCAGAAGCAGGACCCTGGATGGGCAGGTGCCTTCTACCTCCAGCAGACATGGGAACAAAGCCAGTGTCTGCTTCACTCACTGGGTTTCAATCCCAATCCTAAACCACCCTAGGGGCATAGCAGCGCTATGAACACACGGACACGGGGCTGGAGGGGTGCTGGGATGGAGAGGGTGTCAGGCAAGGGGCTGACCAGGATACTGCGCTAGCTCTGAGACCAGCAGCAGCATGCAGTGCCCACCACCCACCACCCAGCTCTGCTGGGGACAACATCTGTCTAACACGTCAGCTCTTATCAGTAGCTGACAACAGCGAGGTCCGAGCACCAGTCTTCAGAGCCATCCCCACCTGAGGTCCGTGCACTGCCTGGAGCCGTTGACAAGGACGCGGAGCTCAGAGCCAACGTCCAGCCTGCTGCCTCTGATGGTCACTCTGGTTCCTCCAGCCTTCGGGCCGTTCGGGGGAGCTATGGACTGCACCACAGGAAGCTAAAAACAGAGGGAGAACTTCTCAATTGTTTTCTAGCTTGGTAAATTCACAATTGGGTACTCCAGAGTGCACATGGGAATTGCTGCAGTAAATTTAAGCATCCAGCATTGCGAGGCTCTCAAACAGCAGCACAGCAAAAGCTTTTGCTGGCTTGGTTTCAAAGCAAGAGGAGAGGCACAAGTGCTGAGGAGTGAGACTGTTTATAAACTCTGTGACTCTCAACAGTCCCTAAATTGTGGCTATAAATAACAGGAGTCCAAACTGGAGTCCAGGATGCCACCAATCCCTTGAGACTTCCAACGCAGAGTCCAGAGCTGGAAGGTAGCAACTCAAGATCCATCAGGGTGGGAAATCTCTCATTCATTACAACTCCCACTGTTTCTGTCCTTCCACATCCATTTCCTCCTGAATGCAAAGCTAATGCTAAAGTCCTGCTGGATGATGGCCTCGAGATCTGTGAAAACAGACACCTGGGTCTAGATAATTGAATACCAAACTCCTCCTTAAGGAAACTTCAAACTCCAGTCTCTAGAGGCAAGAGGAACTAAGGGAAAAGTTACTTTGCCTCTCACCATTTTCAGCAGAAATCACCATGTATGTTATCTGCATTTGCAGCCCCTGGAAATCTCCCTGAGATTCATGAGCCTGAGGCTCTGATGACTAACACGGCGCTGAGCCCTCATGTCACTACACAGAGCGCCCCAGGAGAGCCTTCTGGGCAACTTTCCTGCTCCATTTTGGATAGAACACTGAGGGCATAGCAAATAATTGCTTCAAGACCCTTCCATAAAGGACTTGGTAATTCCCCGTCAAACACCACAGAACCCTGGAGGCGCCAGAGATGCAGAGCGCGGCTGCAGCCTGCCCACTGCTACGCCCCGTCCTCCTGCAGCTGCAGAGAACAAAATCACCCAGAGGCTAGGGCAGCACACGTGGCTGAGCTGCTTCGCACCGCCTGGCGCTGATATGTCTCCCTGTCAATCTCAGCCGTGTAAACATGCTTATTAATAGCTATCCTTGCCCTTGTCCTACACTCAGACTGCTTTTATTCCTCCACAGCCATTTTCTCTGTTGTTTCTGTTTGTTACCCATTTCCACAGGATTTGTCTGTTGATTTGTATTTCTCTAAGTGTCTGTAGGCAGCTGTCTCCCGCCCTTGGCCACTAACCTATGTATTCAACAGCGCAGTTACAACAGCAACAGAGAGGATTATTCATGTTCCCAAAGCCCTCCAGCTCTTCTCCTCAGCAACAGCCAGTGGCTGCTGCTCTCAGCGTACTGCCCGCATTCATTGCTTCCATCGCAACCTGAGCAAATTCAGCTTATTAGGCAAATTCAGCTCATCTATATCCTGCTATAATGTCCTGAAAAAGTCTCTGGAACACATTTCTCCCTTCTCCTCAGGAGTTACAGCCAAACTCTGTCTCTCCTAGATATGTCTAATAGCAACTTCGATGGGCATTGCACACAGACAATATTTGTTCTTCTACGAAGGACCAGTACTTCTTTGCAGAGGCTGTTCTAACGTCTTTTAATCTTTTTCAGGTTAACTGATATTAACGCTCACCTTCAGGTCTCACTGACACCAGCCTTATGTGATGGAGCCTACTCTATCTTCAGATCATTCTAAGAAGAGAATCAAGAAATCTGACAACATTGCTTCATTTGCAAGCGGTGTGGAAGTCCCGGTGTGGAAGGTGACAGCAGCTACATGTGGTGCAGCATCACACCCCCAACATGAGCACACAGCAAGGCATCATCTCATCTGTTTTCAAGCTTTGCTGAGAAGGCTGACCAGGCTGAGATAAACAGACACAAGACAGCTTGCTGCTGTGACACTTGAGCAGAAATATCTCTCCCTGCTCTCCAGGAAGGGGAGCCTTTGCCATAAGCCTGCGAGGAGCTGGCACAGAGTTGGTTCACGTTCAGAGACTGGCTTTTGCTTTTCTTACTTCATTTCGTGCTGGTGCTTTTACAGGTGTTTCCTGAGAGGGCTTTTCCTTGGACGCTAAGAAGCTGTTGAGCCTTTTTCCACTCTTTGGGTCCTTCTCTTTGTTAACAGGACAATTGGCCCTGCAGCAGGTGATGTGACTCCTTTTGTGGAGGCAACACACACATCCTGATGACTCTTGCATCAGAAATCCCAAACCCAGGGTCTGTACTGGGTCATACCCCATTTCTACCTTGTTCCACTCCACACTGCAGGACCTCTTAAGTATTTTGGATGTGAACATGAACTCCTGGAAGCTGGGAATGGGTACCAAAGCAAACACCCTCCCAGGAAGTAGTGCTGAGCCAGCCCTGGCAATGCCCTTCCCTCCACCAGGTCCCTCCATGATGTGCGCTGCCAGCCTTGGCTCTGCTACAGAACACTGAAGTGCTGTGCCTGTGTCAACCTAAATACCTACCAGGCAATCAGTTACAAGGGTGGGGGGATGGAGCTCAATGATCCTGTCCTAAATTCTTCACAATAGCTACCAGGAATCGAATGTCATTTCCTGGGGTTCAAGTCTTCTTTCAAGCCACTAGACTGCAGTATTCTTCTATTCTTCCCCAGAAAAAGCAACAGCATAAGCACAAAGAGTCCAAGTAAACAGCATGCCCTCGGCACCCACCCCGTTGTGTTGGCCCTGGATGCATGGGGCTACTTGTGAATAGCGTCTAGCCAGAGATGAGGGTGCTTGTAGGAAAGAGAGCAGCCGCATAGATTTCTTTTAGGTTTACAGAGATGAAAGTCATCTCTGTGCAATGGCACAGTACAAAGCTATAAAGGGCTTTTCTTTTCATAATGACACGGGGTTAGCTCAAGTCTAATCCCTACACAGGATTCTCATGCAAAAACTAAGACAATCTCTGCAGCAAAAAACATCAGTTCTAAACAGTGTGAGTTCATGGTACATAACTTACATAGCAAGAAGAGACTTTGTGATTCGCATAAAATCTCACAGGTCATAATGGCACTTTAGCAAAAGAAGAGGAAGAAAAATGAACTCCTTTTTATAGCAGGAGAAGCAGAAATGCAAGTAGGATAAGTGAGAAAACATTTCAAGAGTTGAGACTGGAAGCTAGGTTGCTTGATGCAAATTGTGTGCCATGACACCTTGGCTGCAATCCTGCTTCTTGCTCTCAAGTTTGCATTTGCTAGACATTGTTCAGGTAGCTAAAGGTAAGAGAAAACTTCACCTGCTCTTCAAGGACTCTGACAAGTTTTATCATAGATCCTCTTTTCCTAAGCCAACTGGGGGCTTGAGGGCTCTAGGATTTTTCAAGGGGTAACAAGGAACATAAACATGAGAGTCACCAAAGAAGCTCCCACTAGGCAGTCACTCACCACATAGGAGTATCTCTCCTTGGACTTTCCTTCCCGGCTGACGTTAACAGTTACCACATCGGAAAACACCTCCAGAGCCTCTCCGGTCTGGCACACGATCCTGCAGGCCAGAAGGAGTGGGGTTCGCAGGCGGGCATGGGTGCAGAAGCCACCTCGCCCCAGCAGAGCTGGGCAAAGCCCGCGGCTCTTCGCCCAGCGCCCTGGCTGCAGATGGGGACTGGCAGGCGCCGGGGGCTGCTCCCAGCCTGGCTGCTGCCCTGCCCCATGCCTCGTGCACCGTGCCCCAGGCCCTCCCTCGGGTGGCGAGGAGCCAGCTGGAGAGGGTGAAGGGCCCACCGTGTCCTATCCCACCCCGCACCACCCCCTCCCCAGCTTCTCCCACACTCACGCCTCAGAGACGATGTATCTGTGTGGCAGCGGCGCGCAGGGCACGCTCCCTATCCTGACAGCACCGCGGATGTCGCTGAAGCGGCGGCCCAGGTTCCTCCCTCGGATGGTCAGCAGGGTGCCCCCCTCCAGCGGCCCACGCAGTGGCTCAATCTGCTGGCACCAAGGGAGAGGTTGGAGGAGAACCACCAGGAGCTTCTTGCTTCGGCCCTGAGCTGTCCCTGTGCCCGTGTCGAGGTCCCACCTGGCCTCCCACGAGGGCGAACCCGCTGCTCATGCCACAGCTGCCCTGCGGCATGCCTGGCACCAGGGTCCCTGCACTGCAGCTTTGTAAACGAGGGGTCACACTGTGGGCTGGCTTTGGTACCGGGGCTTGGCCAGGGCTTACTCCAGCTGCAAGCACATGTGGGGAGAAACATCATCCCTTCTCTCCACACAGCAACTTCACACAGAGGTGGGGAGAGACAAACACAGCGACGTGGAAACCTAGAGGAAGGATGCCAGTGCACTGGAAAGAGACAGCCCTGCCGTCACATTTTTAAGGACTGTCCTGAACAGAGCAGGGTCTTTCAGGACAAAAAAAAAAAAAAAAAAAAGGGGGGGGGGTTCTGTGACCTGGAGCATGGCCCAGATACCAGCACCCTGTGACACAGGATGAGTCCAATGACTCTGGGCTCCTCCCTGTCCATCCTGCCAAAACTGTTTTTTTCATCTGGTACTTATTATTCAGTGGGTTAGATAAATCAATATAGAATACTGAATAGGGTTCAATATAGAAACATCTCTTTTCCTTTCGCAAATGCAATGGCAAACTGAGCCAGTGGAATGTGCCTGGTGACACCAGCTGGTGCTGGAGCACATTTGGTGAGGCCATGACCTGAGGCTGCTGCCAGCACTCCCCAAGTGCAGCAGCTCCTTCCCCAGGCAGGGCTGGTCGCCACCCACCCCTCAGGCTCCATGCCCTCCCTGGCCTGCTGCACTGCTCTGCACCCCCAGGAGGGCTCTGCGAGGGCCTGGCTGCTTGTGTGACTCCAGAGGATTCAGATTTACCATCTACTGTTTGCTAAGGAAATAGCAACAGAGCCATGACGCTCTGCAAAATGAACTGTGGTTTCCTTCCATTATTTTCTGGCAAGGTGCAGATAACATTTGATATGTATCGGGGGAGGAGTGGCTCATGGGGGAGCAGCTCTCTCCCATGACAACAGGGAATAGGCAGGCAGTGGGGATCCTGCAGCCCGTCCACACAGTGTTACAGCGTGTGGATTTTAAGCAGGTATCACTACATGCCTCCTGAAGAACAGAGACCCCAGATCTTTGCCAATTTTGAAAATATTGCAAGGGCTGTTTTCCCACTCCAGCCTCCTCTCCTTTTCCAGTGAGCTTGTTTTAAGATTTGCTCCGTATAGTTTCTTTGCTACTCATCGGGGACAAATTTGTTGGCTCATACCATACATCTAAGCAGAACTCCAGATCCAAATGCCCTCTCAAACGTTAATTCAACTGCAATTTAAATAAAACTTGTTTCAAAATGCATAATGCCAAAAGGCCCCTCTGCCACTGTTAATCTCAGCAGAACTGCAGAGCACATGCGTTTGGAGATAGGGCTCACGTTCACCTTTCAGCTATATACCATTAAATGCTATTTCTGATAAGAATCCTTCAGCTGTTCCTACAAATCTTTCTTGCTTTTACCAACCCCAGGACCCCTAGCACATTTTGATTGTGCTGTTGTTTTTCCCACCATGATGAAGATTGGATCTTGTCACTAGCGAGATGTCTTTGGCATATACTTTCGGGTGACTTAACAGCACAAAAAGTCAGTGAATAATTCAGCACTGACCTTGACCCTGCCTTGTGTCAGGGACACAGAATGGCTCCTCCTCTGTCCCCTGGCCTGGGACAGCACAGCCACTGCCTGCCCTGCCACGCTCACCCTTCACACTGCATTCGAGTCTCACCTTCTTAATCTCGGGAGCTGGGCACACGTCTGAGATCTGGGGGAACTCGGTGCTTAGCCTGCAGCTGGAGCTGCTCTCGCTCCAGACACAGCGGTGTCCCAGGTCCTCTCTGCCCAGGCACTGCGAGCAGTCAGCGCTTCCAGTCCCACAGTTGTACACCTCCACTAGACCACAAGAGACAACAGAAAAAGTGAGCTCCAGGGCCAGATGCTTCCATAGCTTTGCTTAGCTTTTGGCAGTCTGACACCCCCTCTCCCCCCCCCATGGCTATATTAATCCAAGTAACAGCCCAAATCCAGTGGAATAGCAGAAGTGCTTGTATATTCAGCAAAGATGAGGCAGTGTTTGGCTGCTATCCTGAAGATTTCCCAGAAGGACTGGGTGCTTCTTCTCACTGCAATATAATTTAGCACTTTCTTTTCCTCTTTTTTTTTCCCCCTTGAAAAACAAACACCACCCAAACTCGGAACCTTTTGTCAATTTATGCTACATGTTTCCAATTCTCAGCATCCACATGGGAAGCTGCTTGGCAAAGCTGGCTTCATCCTGTTAGCAAAGCAATCACATTGCTTCCATACCCTGGGACACAAATGTGATTGTTACAATGCTTTGTACGATGTTTACATTCCCCTTCCTTCCCCCTGGTGACCACGGGCTCTCTTCATCAATTTCTCCCTTCAGATCTGCTCAGCTCAGTTTCCAAATCATTTTCCTACAAGGCTTTCACCTCTTCATTAGCTGGTGCCCTAGGTTACATTTCCTTTCCAGCCCAAAGCCTGCTGCCACTGGAGTGTGGGCATCCGCTGAGATAAACAGCCAGAAACATTCAGGAAACGGTGCTTTCACACCCTTTTCCCCAGAGGAGAGTTTGTAGGAGAACATAAAATAAGGAAACAGTCACGTTTGACACTTCTGTTCACAGGAGGATCTCAAAGTGCTCCATAAACAACTAACGAGTCCCTCAGCCTTCAATGCTCTGTCTGTGCTCATCCTAACAAAGCGTTACTAGCACCGAGGAACTCTGCCATGCTCCACAAAAAACTGAGCTTACTTCACTGCATTTTGTGTCTACCAGTGAGTTACATGTGTTGGCTTTCCACCCAACAGCAATGAGCTGTGATTCCTTCAGTGAACTACCGAAACGCAATTTACAAGAAAAGCTAATAAATATTGGGAAACACTGGAAAATAACAGTAATTCCATTAAGGACAGTCTAAAATATACACACATTTATAATTGGCCAAGCAGCTCTTTGTCTCTTCTAGCAAGTAAGCCTCCCTAATTCAGCTGCACCAATCTGCTCAAGGCAAGGAGGAGCCAGAAAGCTGTAGCTCTCCCACAGGATCTCAAAATATTCAGGCAAATTCAAACTGATGTAAACACAGGCCACGGAAGTCAACTCTTTTTCCTGCAGGAGGAGATGTGGATTTCACTCTCTGCGCTGTCTTCCAAGCTCCCAGTAATACTCATGCATAGAATTAAGAATCTTCTGTCGCAATCAACATGATCTTGGCTCAAATGTCCTACCCCCCTTCCCAGGTTACCTCTGTACCTTAAAAACACTGATACCCTCTCCTTTCTGCAAGGAAATAATGGCTCGTGCTTGGCTTATGCATATATTTCAAAAGTTACTCCACCAGTGTGGAGTGCTTTGCAAGATAAGTCTCCTTTACATGCTGGAATTTAACACCAGGAAACCTTTTTAACCTGGGTCAGTGACTGATGGCATTAACGTCTCTCTGCATACTACAGCTATCTTCCAAAAATAATCTCACATTTAAGGAACTAGTTCTCCTTTGCATCTACGGTAGATCAGTACCTTCTACCAAAATTGCTGACACTGGTAAGAGGGAAAGGAGCCCAAAGACGTTGCATGCAGCAGCAGCATGTAGTTAGGTGAAGCACTGAGCCCAGACCAGGCAGGGGGAGGAGGCTGTTGTGCAAGCACTGGCTCTGCTGCCTGGGCTGGGCTTGTCCTATCTAAATGCCTTGTTTGGGTGCACTTTTCATCTGACTTTTTGCCTTCCTCACTTAATTTGCTGATTTAGCATGGGCTTTTTTAAGAATCCAAGCATTCTTCCCAGAGACAGAGAGCGGGCCAGGGGTGAAATGTGTTTACACATTTTATTCTTTATCAGCACAGGACAAAAAAAAAAATGCTTGATTTTTACAGCACAAGGAACCTGGATGCCATGCTCCTGGGAGAGCCTCCACATGGCAGGGCCCTTTCCCGCCCCTTATCTCCTCGGGAAGCATACCTCTGCTGACCTGGGACACCCCACTGCGCTGCCGGGACCGAGAGCCTCTGCACGCCCTGCTCTGGGTACTGCTGGCAGGTCAGAAACACCCTCAAGGACAGGGCTTGAGTTTTCCTGGGTGTGAAGTGGATGTCTGCAGGTGTGTCTGCCTGGTTTCTGTGAATGTCTGCACGCACATGAGGCTGCGTAAATACGATTTCTGCATGTGCCTGAGAGAAAGAAGAGGGCTGTGCCCATTTGAGCTGCGATCTCTCTCCTGAACCCGTAAACTTTGCCAGGATTTTAGAATCATTCAAGCTGACCGGATGAGAGCAGAATAAAAATATTTTCAACTCAGACCTGTCATCATCTCTGGACTGTCAATAAATCTGTCTGGTCTGTCCTTCAGCTGAAGGTTTACTGGGAAGAGATGGCTTTTTTCTGATGTGTGGAGCTGCAGGAAAACACAAATGAACAAAAACTAAGGACATTTAGTAAAATACAAGGTTACACACACACACTAAACTGACTAACACTCCTCTTGATGCTCCTCTTACCACTTCTCAGTACAGGACAGTCTCATCTGTAGCTGAGAAAGAAAGGCAAGCGTATTTTCTGTCTTAATTGTTTGCTGAGGTCTCAACAAAAGGCAAACAGGCACAGTACACACAGTGGTGAGAGCAGAGCTCTGGTTTGCTGGTATTTTTAGTAGAAACAGACAGGAAGATTAAAAGCCTGGCCAAGTGCTGAGCCACAATACAGAGTTTTGCAGGTGATGGGATGGGGAAGGGCTCCTCTCCAGCCTCTACTCTAAATATTCCCATAGGTGGGAGCCCAAATGTTTGCTGCATTTCTGAAGTGTACTTTGCCCTCCAAAAACTGCACACCGCTCTTTGGTGAGTGCCTGAGCATTTTCTCAGACCAAATCCTATTTCGGACATAGAGCAACAGAATTAGCAACACTGGAAGGTGGCCATTTTTTTTTTCTGTATGTTTTACTGAACTCTTCCCGTTTAAAAAGGTAAAACAGGCAGCTCCTTCCCAAAACCCCACTGGAGCACGGACTGAAGCTGCTGCAGATAATCCACGAGATGCAGCATCGTCGACCTGTGAATGCCCTTCCAGCCACTGGCAAGCGCAAAGAGCCTCTTGTTGGGGAGGTTAGCCTGCTTTGTGCTTTTTTCAGCTGGCAGTGGAGGGTGGGAGAGGGGAAGAAGGGTCCCAGCTGCCGGGTGGGGGGCTCGGGGGCAAGACCCTCGCTGCCCTCCAGTCCTGCCCCCGAGCAGGGCTGGCAGCTGCATCCCCGACTCACCAGCACATGGACGCACTCCACGGCAGAGGAATTCACCCAGCGGGCCTCGAACGTCCTGTCTGTCCCAAAATGGCACTCCAGGGCTGTCTCCTGTGGGGGGAGGAAAACAAAGGGCTGAAGAGCTGCAATCGTTTTTTTGCAGTTCTCCATGAGAACCGATGGATGCAACAAGTGCTGTGCCTTACCTTGCTTCTGCCACAAATGCTTGGGCTGTGTTTGAAGCTCAGAGAGGTCAAAACCCAACACTGCAAACAGGGCTGGGGCCTGTGCCTGATTAATCCTATTGTATTACACAGCAGCAGGCACAATGGCTGCAGGCTGAGCGTGGTGCATGGAGCCGCTCTGCCCCTGGCTCTCACCCTGTTTGCTGCTGTGGAGCACCATGGCCAGGCATGGGGCGGCTGCTCCCGCAGACAGGGCCCCATGGCAAGCACAGCACAGCAGATGAGCCTGGCCAGTCTATGTTGCTGTAACTCCTGCCGGGGCACTCAGAGCTCAAGCTGCAGCGTGCTCCAAGAGCCAGTGTGTCCCGAGCAGCCTTGTGCATGCCAGACTGCACACCAGTCAGTGATTTCACCTCAAAGCCATCTTTCTCCTCCTCCCAGCAACTGCACCAGGCAAATCTCTAATTCAAATGAGGACCTAGCTGGGAGTATGTTCAAAGGCAGACTTTCCGTTCTGCTTTACTGATAACGCAAGCGATGATATCCTGCCCACAGATACTGTTGTGTCCTCATCCTGCAGGAAAAACTCCTATCTCCAAGCAGGCTGATGCTCCATCACTACTGAGGTCTAAATACTCTTTGAAAGTGGATGGATCTGATAAAAGACATGAAAGACAGCACCAGACTCCTGGCAGGGAGCTGCTGGCTCAGTGAGCACGCCCACAGCATCAGAAGGGGAACAAGCATCTCCTTGGGGAGCTGCACGCACTCAGGCAATCGGTGCCTCTCCGGCCACGCAGCCGCCCCAGCGGACATCCCCGATGTCCCAGCTCTGGCAGCACTCAGGATCCCGCACGCAGAGGGCAGCAGGGAAGGGATCCCTGCCAGCACCCTGGGATAGCCTTGCAGATGGTGGCAGGAGGAAGACGGAGCCTCACCAGCTGCCCCTGGGGACAGAGGAGCCTCAGCCCCTTTCCTGCTGACTTCATTTCCTATCAGGTTACATGTGGTATTGCTTCCTCTCTAGCCACCTCCAGCATCCTCAGAGGAAAAAGGATTTCTCGCCCTTTTTTGCTGATTGCAGAGGAACACATCCGTGTTTACAAAGGCCGGACCTTGTGCAGGAAACGGCAACCCAAGCCAGGGCAGGGGAGAGCTGTTCGTGGTGTGCTGAGGGGGCAAGGTCTGCAGCAGCCGTGCTAACACGGCGCCTGGCTGCGGCCTCCTGCTGCCCCCAGAGAGGCGAGCCTCACAGTTCCACCCGCAGTTCCAAACCCTTTCATTTCTCAGAGAAGAGAGGAGTTACCTGGCTGCCCTGTGTATGGGCACCCTGCATAGGGATGCTGCAAACGTGTCCCACAGGCCCTAAAAAAGACTTGTCCCAGATGGTACAGAGCAATCTTCTACAAATACCAGAGCTTAGCCACATATTTTCCCAGTGCCCAGCTTCTAGGGAAGCTCAAATTCCTCTGGATTCTCGTGGTGTGAAACATCTCAGAAAGCAGCATTAAATGTCCACTCCCACTTTTCACCCTATTACAATTCCCATGCCAGAAAACTGCACAGAAAAGGACTTTTTCACAAAAAAAAGAACTCTGCAGTGACCACCAGAAGTTAAGTTACAACACGATTCCTTGCTGTATTCCCACCAGTTGCTTAGCCAGCACAGGGCACTCTGCCCGCTGCTCCGGGCTTTGTCTTTGCACTTTCATTTCTGGATCACCATGTTAGCTCATCTGAACCTTTCCGTTCTCTCAAGAAATTCATTTACCTTCGAGAAAGTTGCATTAGCCAGTGAGATCGTAATGTCCCGAGAAGTTCCTGTGGGCATTGGGTCCAAAGAGACAGGTACAATCCGTGGACAGTCAATTTTCTTCTGTTATGTACAAAACAAGAAAAAAGAAAAAAAAAGAGATGTTAGCAGAATGCATGCTGAGCATCTGTAGTGACAAGGCAAGAAAAAAATGTCAGGGTCCCTGATAAAATTAATTTCACTAAATCTTTAATGACAGATGACAGTACAACCCCAAAAAGTGAGATACCACAGTGGCACCATGACACAGTGACCAGTAGCCACACACGGAGACTTCCTTCCTGAGCCACCAGCTTTATGGCCAGCCTTAAAAGCTCCCCGTCTGCCAGCCCGGCCAACCTCTCCAGGGTGGCTCAGCCACAGCCATGGGCTGGCAGTGCAGGCAGGAGGAGAGGAGCAGGAGTTCAGGAATTCCCCCTTGCTCCTGGCAGGGCACCTCTGCCAGCACAGGGGCCCCAGGGGCCCCAGAGGGGCTGCCACTCCTGGACCTCTCATCCTTCTGCCCTGGAGTAGATGGACTCCCTGCCAAAACACAGACCTGCATGCGCTTCACAGCTGCCAGTCTGGGCAGCTCCCTTTTTATACACACAAGTGTTAGAAGCTGTGGCTGGAGTGACACTGAAAGGGTGCGCTGCAGCCTACAGGGGCAGATCTGCTGGCATGACCCCCTCCTGCCAGCTGGAAGCCAATGTCTCATATGCTGCAACACTCAGTTCTGCAAGCCCCTGCAGAGACTTCCCTTTCCAGAGGTCGCCCTCCTGCATGCTGTTATTTCAGAAGTGTGGGGGTTTGTGCATGTGCACGCAGAGGAAAGGGTATAACAAGCTGTAGGGGTCTTTAGGAAGGGGACTGCAGCAGGAGGACAGCTGAAATGAAAAGCCTAAATGAAGCTGAAAAATAATTTTAAAAGGTCATCTGTCCCCCTACTTTTGTTCTCACTTTAAATTGATGGCTCAGATACTGGAGCTGACTCAGAATTCAATTCTATGACAAGCCCATCCTGTTCTGTCATGAGATGTAAATTACACTGCAAAACTACAGCAAAAATTAAGCTAGATTCTCCACTGCCCCGGGGTATATCCAGATTAATGTCTTTGACAGTGGAGCCATTGGGGTAAAAGACAACAAAATATTTGGCCTATTATACAGAATAATTTTCAGCAGGCAAGATTTCCTCTTTGCTTGCCCTAGAGGCTGCCCCACTGAGACTGCTGCTGCTCCTGATGTGTGCAGAGAGGCAAGAGCCTGGCACCAAGATGCATGGCAGAGCATCCCTGGTGCCAGGCATGCAGTGGACAGGAGGTTCCCCCCCTGCCCTCCCCACAGTGAGCGGGGGTGCTACCAGGGAACTGTCTGAAAGTGCTTGTTTGACTGTGGAAAACACGATTCAACGCTTATCAGGACACTCATCTTAACCAAGCACAGTTGGTGCTGCCTAAACAAGGAGATTAAATAACAGAGATGCACATGATAAGAGAAGTAAAACAACAGAGCAAAGCAATGGAGAAAGATTTCAGTCCCAAGCTGCCTCAAGCAGAATCAAAAGAGTTAAAATAAAACCAGTGGGGCTACCATTGGAAATTCATGCTAATGCTCCCATGGCCTGGTGTGTCCTTGCATGTCACAGCAGCTGGCAGAGCTTGCTAGATAAATACACTTTACAGGACTGATTAACTCGTCGTCTTGCAGTCCCTTCTCCTGCTGTTCATCAGCAGCTAGAAATAGAGCTTCCCAGCTGATTGTATCGTTCATGTCTGGAGCAGGGCGAGGGGCCTGAGTGCTTAAAATGCTGCGGATGAAGTCAGTATGATGCTGCTTCCCGGTGGACCGTTTTTCAGGTGCAACCACACAAGCAATGGTTTATTTGCCAACAGCTCAGACTGCAGCTCGAGGAGCCCTGTTTCCAGGGCTACAGAGCACCTTACCCTGCAGGCTGCTCCCTGCAGTCGGTGGGGCCGGTGCTCAGGAAGAGCACAGAGATAAAAGGGGGATGTGCCTAAACCGGCGGCGACATCCAGCCGAACTGTAGCTCTGGAGTAAGGGACCAGAGGCAAACGAGGAAGGTCAGCCGCAGCGGTCCTCGCCACGAAGGTGCCTCGGGCTCTTGTGGCTGCTCTTCCCAGAGTGCGAGCTGACGGGCGCACGAGGGAAGGCTCGGTGCTCTGGGCACACTCGGCTGCCCCAGACGCCTGCCCACAGCCCTGTGCCCAGGCAAGAGAGCTGCCCTGGGAGGAGAGGTGGCCACACCATCTGCACGGCTGGGGCGTGGGGCTGGTGCCAGGCAGGCGAGGTGCAGCCGTGCCAGCACCCGCGGGACTCCCCTGCCTGGTCAGGACGCCTGAGCTGCAGCAAACACATCTTGCTTCGCTGCATAGCCGCTTGCCCCATCATGCTTCAAGAAGTAGTTGCACTTATGTGAGAGGGCACAAATTATTTCAGGCAGTTCTTCCGTTTCCCAGTAGTGTTGCAGGTTATGCAGTGACTTGACAAGGAAAGCAAAAAGTCAATCCAGTAACACAGGGCCTTCTCTACCAGTCCTCTAACAGACAGCCCCAGCTCTTCCTTTAGGTTTAATGAGAACTGTCCTGTGCACCAGACATGACAAAAGCCACTGATCACACTCTGGTCCTCGGCCACCTCCATAGCTGGGCTGCCCCTCCCCACTGCCCCTGACCCACAGCTGAAGCATCCCGGGGCGAGGCAGCACACCGGGACCCCTGCCTGCACGGAGCCAGCAGCAGCCCCTGCAGCGTGCTCACAGCTGCCTATGCCTGGGCACGGGACCGAGCGGCACCACGCAGCGTCTGTGCATCCGTCCCATGTGCCGAGCACTAAACGGCTGAGATTTTCAATTGCTCAGCACCCATCCATACAGCAAAATCAAATGCCAGGTATTTTATGGAGCTTGGGAAATTTGCTAAGCAAAGGGTACTTTCTTAAGCCGTACATTATGAACAGTTAAGACATTCACAAGAAAGCACAATCCATTCAGAAACAATTCACAAAGCAGAAGAAATATGTCCTGCATTCCCAAGGAACAATCAAACAGCTGTGACCCACCAGTGGCAGGAAACATTTCATATTGTTCTCACAGCAGACAATACTGTACAGAGTTGCCATGTGTTGACTGTATCTGCCTGCCCCGTCCCAGGCACTTGGAGCATCCTACCCTCTTCCTGCCAAAGGGGAGTGGGTGCAAAGGGCTGGCTCCAGGGTCTGACATGGGGCCAAACTCCTCACGGCGACGAGCACGGAGAGCCTCTGGAAGCGTTTAGATCAGGCTCAGCACACCAGTGCCAAAGGAATATTCACTTTACAGTGCAAGAGCTTGGCTTACATCTACGGCAGATTGATTGCTAAAAAGCCAATTTTATTTAAATTAACTTCAATTTAAATTTCAGAAGCAGGAACACACCAAGCCTCTGGGTTATTAAAAACCATAATTTGGAAAGGGGTGATTTTCTCCTTCAGATGAGTACCGCCAGTGGTGCTCTAGCAAATTATTAACATACCACAACAGCCAAGTCAAAGCTAACGGAATTGTGAAGTACTGATACATTTATTTTATTACTCAAACCCAGGCATCCCAGGATGTAGAGAACTAGCAGCATTACTCCAGACCTGAGTGGTGATAAAGAGCCAAAGGGCAGAGGCTGCTGAAGCCTCTGAGGGAACTTGGATGCCCTCACCAGACTGTTAGTTGCTGGCACACATGCACAGGGCTCTGGTCTGGTGGCTGGGGAGCCAGGAGGACACACAGTTCAGCTCGGCATGGCTCAGCATGGCTTGGCACGGCACGGCTCAGCATGGCTCCGCATGGCACAGCACAGATCAACACGGCTCAGCACAGCACGGCACAGCTCAGCACAGCACTGCACAGCGCAGCTGCTGCTGACCCGCCCCGCACGCCCCTCTCCTCAACACCAGCAGCCTGGGACAAGCCATGGCTGTGCTGCTGGGGCCAGCAAGGAGCGGGTAGGGACCATGCTGAGGCTGGTGCCCAGGGAGCCCACGAGGATCGGTCTCCCCATGGGGTCACGCGATGTCTCGCAGGCACAGCCAGCACCCACAGCCTGCCCCAGGCCCCTTTTCTCACAAGAGGCCATTCACCTCCTCTAACTTCTGCTCCCTGCCTTTAAAAGGAGAGGTTTAAATTTAAAAGAGGTGTCTCAGCCCGGGCAGCAGGCAGGGAGGCAGCGAGCGCCCTTGCAGACACAGAGAGGATTGGTCACACAGAGAGGATTGGACACAGAGGGTCCCTGGAGCTGCTGCACACCACAGCGAGCAGCGCTGACAAACGGAGACCATCGACCTGCATCCCCTGGGAGAAAGACGGTGACAGCAACAACACGGCAGCATGGGAAGCTCTCATAAAACAGCAAAGTCTGATGGGTCTTACCTTCATCTGCAGCGTGTCCTCACACTGTGAGCGGTTGGAGACACACATGTACGTGGAGGGGCACCAGTAACACTTCCACTTGGTTGAGAGGCAGCTGGTGCACCTGAAACACCAAAGGCACAATGAGAACAGTGGATTTCTGGCTGCTCGGCGGAGCCAAACCAGAGTCACACGATAAATCTTCACACCTTGTATTCAGTCTTTTATGTGGCTAATATTTATCACAGGCTCTGGCATTTTCTCTCCTCCTTTCTCTGGAGCTCACTGGGGACATGCAGAGCCACCCATCCCCAGTGCTCCCCATGGGCAGCACCCAAGCGTCACTGCCTGCAGTGCCACCACCCTGGCTGCAGGCCACGGGCAGGCTTGGAGCCACCAGCTCTGGTCTCCCCCTGTGCAGCCAGAAATGCTTTCATCCCATCGTCAGGTGGGCTTGCAGTTCCCAGTGGTGCTGAGCATGCTGTGGGACCCCCAGCGGGCAGGACTGGGGGATCACCGTGGCAGGCTGCACCGTGACACTCTGCCAACAGGAGCATGGTCAGGGGCAGGCATCAGGACATCACCACGGCCAGCAGCCCCCTCCCCGTGGCCTCATGCTCCCACCGAGCCCCCAGGGACACCTTCATTGCCCACCGCTGTGCCGTGAGTAACCCATGGGAACGGGGAGTGGACGTGGGCCTCAGCAACCCCGCAGGCATCACGAGGAAGGCCAGTTTGGCTGCCTGAGGGTTAACAGAACAAGTTTTATATAAAAATATTATTGCTGTTTAAAAAAAGCCAGCATGTCCAGATGGCTTAAGATGCCGCTAGGACCCTTCTTTGTAAATCCCTGGCAGCGCAGCAGCCGCATTCCTGCCAAATCCTGCCCAGGCCCCCCAGCGTCCCGCTGGCAGGGGCTGCACTCACCCAATTAACCCCGGGCAGGGGGGCCTTCACCAGCCTGTGCACACCTTTCTGGCCTCAAATTGTCAGATTTGCATGGTGCACAGGAGCAGGAGACAGGCACGGCAGAGCTGTCGCCATCCTGCCCGCACCCGGCCACCGCCCTCCCCACCGTGGCACCAGGCAGCTCCACCGCATGCAAACCCAGATCACTTACGCTCTCTTTGGGTAAATGTTTCCAGTTCTTTTGCAATCATAGATGGTGAAATTGGCCCGGATTATATTTTTGCTGTTGACCCGGAGAGCAGTTTCAACAATCACGTGGTCTGAGAGAGACAAGCCAAAGAATACTGGATTGCAAGAGCCTCACTCATTCGTGCTCGCTTTTAGAAGACAAGACAGACCCTTGGGAAAACAACGGCTAAATCTGATTTGTTTTCTCTAGGGTTTCCTCTGAGCTGGATTTCAGAGCTTGGACTATTCATCTTGTGCCCTCTGACTTCAAGTTCTTCCCTCTTAAATCAGTGCTTTACATCACCCTCACCAAAAGAACATTGCGACTTTCAGCAGAAAATTCCAGTGTGTTGTGCAAGTGTTAATTAGCAGAGTTAATTATTGTCTTCTCTGACAGTAGGTGTTAAATTGTATTTTTAAAAAAATGTGGTAATTAAAACATGTTAGTTAACATGATTTAAAACCCTGCTCACTTTCCCCATGACAACAAACCCATAGAGTGAGTGGAAATCCCTTTTTTGGCTACACAGTTCTGCTATGCTAGGTCCACCCTCCCCCCCCAAAAAACTGCCTTTTTTTTTTTTTTTTTTTTTTTGCAATTTTGCCATATAAGCAGAGGGACAAGAGACAATGCCTCTTTCAGAATATGTACAATAAATCAGTGCATTGGATTCCAGAAATTCATTTCGACATTGCCGTAACCAACAATACAAAACAGTTAATAATCTTCCATTCTTTGGATAGCTACGGAGAAAAACAATGCAGCTTTATAAACTTGCCTATGAAAAATGGGATTTTCAAAAGGACTAGCTAATTCTTCTCCTACTGAAGTCAATCATCTTCAATAGAGCATTCACTCCAGGCTTGAATGATAAAAATTTAACAAGCACTCAAGTCTGGAAAGAAGCACCAAACCTCTCAGAGGGGCATCGAAACGGGGCTGTCCCCAACATCGAGCTCTGGAAGCCAGAGTGCAAGGCTCATCTGACTTCAACCACAGGTACCCATCTCCTCTGGAGCACAGCTCCATGTAACCTCAAGATGGGCATCACATTCTGGCTGCACCTAAAACCAGGGGGAATACTGGAAGATCTCAGTCTGCTTTTTGGTTGCAATCGGAGTAGAGTTTCTGAACTGTCTTTAGGTAGGCATTTGCTCTTCTTCCAGAACCTCTCCTGAAGAGTACGGTACGTTTCAAAGTGAGATTAAGCAAAAGCAATTGAAAGTATCAATATAAGTAGCTATATTATTTCCACAGGGCTAAACCCTTTTTGTTTTAGTGCTTATTGAATCTAAAACAGAAGCTTTAATGAAATAAATCTTAATAAAATAAGCACAGGAATGGGCTTTTAAATTCTGCTGTTAGAACAAAAATTGATGGATATGACATACTGTCAATTCATGTTAAGATGGTGGAACACCCACACTTTAAAGTCATATGCCCTATGAAACAGAAGCAGCTTGTGTCTCTTTTCCCCCTAAGCATTATATGCACATACCACTGGGAAAAAAAAGCCTATGAAAGACTATTTCCGTAAAAGTGTCTAGAATGAACTGAGCTTATTTCCCGCCACATACCTTGGTTGTCTGGAAATGCTGGATATTTCTCACGTGGAAGTAAACTGCAATAAATAAATTGGTTTGCATAATCTCCCGCAACTCTCGCTACCGTGTGGATATTATTTCCATAATCGCATGAAATGTTTGTTCCATTTAGGTTTGGAATAGTCCCATTTATTTGTATTATCAGGGCCTATAATTGGGGAAAAAAATCAGTTATTAGCTTAGAAAATCATATTTAGAATTTGTCAGTGTTTTACAAGGTTTGCATAGTCTAGCAACTCCAAAACGAGTCCACTGATAGCTGTTTTCTTTCATATTGCGCATTTTGAACTCTAAAAAGCCCTGTGCGTACAAAAACCTGCTTCAGCCCACCTCAGAACTGCACAGAGTTGTGCTGCACCGGGGCACGCAGGTGTCTGTCAGCCCTGAGAGCAGGTAATGACTGTGGAATGCCACACACTATTAATTTAGTATTGACATCAAACGTACCGGTTTCTCTTTTTCGATATTAATCTCAGGCTCCAGGATGGTCATGGAAGGGCACTGCTGCACTCCTTCACTTGCGCTCGCCCAGAAATTGGTCTCTGTGAAGTTCGTACATTCATGCTGCAGAGAACACCTGTAGTGCACACGCAAACAATTTGTGGTTGTTTATTTTCAAAACAGTTGATAAAAACGTTGACACCCCTGTGATGAAAGAGCCTGAGAAAATCCTGTGTCTACATCTTTTTCTCCCATCCACCCAATTAAGCCTAAAGTTTTGCTGCTGTGTTTGAACAGTCTGGTTGCTTGTGCTCCCAGCAGCACCAACAGGGCATTGCATTTTAGGGTAAGCAAGAAGAGGCCACGCTCAACCCAGAACAGGGGAGAAAAAGGTGACATTTTGTCTGACATCTTCAGTTTGTAAATATGGAGTCTAATTTTGCAAACTCCTATTTGAATGTTTATTGTCTCCAACTCATAAATAATAATTGCAGGGGTAAAGACATTCTTTAGCAGGGTGTTGGCGCTTAGAGTTCCATGGTTGGATGCCTGCAAAATATTCTTTGCACTGGCAACTGACTGCAGCATAACAATGCTGCTACAGTTAAATGCTGGCTCAAAAGTGCATCCCAACAGTTTGAGACCATACGCAATTGTTTTTAAAAGCCTGTCTTTTGTGAGGAATGGACAAAGGCTAGAGGTAGTGTGACTTAGTGGAAATACAGAAAGCACCAAAAATCCCTGGCTGGGCTTGAGGACCAAAGCCCATGCCGAATCACACTGGGAAACAACAAGTCCTACCTAGTCTCCATCGTGCACCACCCGCAGTAAGCGTCGGCTGCAGCCAGGCACTCTGCACATGTTGAATACTGGTTGCAGACAGCCACCTTCACTCGCGTCATCTGCACAACAACAGCACGGTTACATCCAAATGTTTTAAAATGCCAGAGAAATACTCAACCTGGATGTGTGTCCACCTCACCAATCACTTAGATGGAGATGCTTTGGGCTACTCTCACAGCTTGTCCCTGACTGTGAAAAGCTCCCTCGTGCCTGCAGAAAGCTCCTCTCTCAACAGAGCCGAATGGTACCTGGCTATTTACAAAATGACCAGGAAGCGACACCATTTTGGAAACCTTAATTTCTAAAGAAACCACAGTACTGCTGGGGGCTTTGTAAACCATGCATGCATTGCTTTCTGCTTTTTCTTCTCTCAATTTCTGAACATCTGGGAGGGAAAACTGAGTAGTTTGGTAGTGCAGGGGCCAACAACAGGAGGTTCCAGCAGCCCCAGGCTCCACCAGAGCAGCACAGCCCACCTGGTGGCTCCTGCACCCGAGCCCCATGTTGCCTGTGGCTCTTTGCTGCTCCCCAGCCCTGCTGCACTCAGCTGCCCTCAAGTACTCATTGCACCGATGACAAATGAATTCATCCGGTTTACTGGGAAAGGGATGGGCAGACGAGAGCATCAAATGTGCTGCACTCGGTGTTTTATCAAGCCATGAGTAAGGACCACAGCACAGCCTGAGAGCTGAGAAGAGAAAGTCTGAAATATCAGCTGAAGAAGCATCCTGGGAGTGTTCTGTGAAATGATAATGACCAATCTGCAGGGAATTAGGGCTTGGAAAATATAAATGTAACATATAACATTTGTGGCTGTGCATCTGTTTTGACAGATTAAAATGTAATTCAGGACAAACCACCAGAGCCTCTAGTGCTCAGCTCTCATCTTCCTCCTCTGCTCACTTGATGGAGATGAGACCGTCTGTTCCTACCTGCTGCGGTCTCTGAAGACCCCCCCATCCCAGCTCTCCCTCCAGCAAGGCTGTGCGGAACGCAGAAGCCGCCCCTACAGCACCTTCCCGACAGGCAGACTTTTTGTTTGTAGGGTCTCCTAAAAGCCACCTCAAAGACCATCTGCCATAATTTTTGTTTTTCTATAATGCAACAGCCTCTGCTTATTTCCATACTCCCATAAGTGAGATCAGTTTTGATATCTTTTATTCTTCCTTTCATTTTGCCACCACAAAGACAGGAAAGCCAATGCGGATAACGGGAATCTTGCCTGCCCCAGACTCCAGCAAATCATCGCACGGCAGGGAAAAAGCTTGTGTGCGTTTAAATTCATACTGCTCTAAAAATAAGGCTGGCACACCGTAACTCAACTGCAGCCCACTGTCCAGCTGGAGGCCACAGAGGCCCAAAACGGCCGCTGCTCAGAACGGCGGGCAGGAGGCATGGGGAAGCCGGAGGGCTCCTGACAAGCTGCCCACTGGCAGACTGCTGCCCGGGCCAGGAGGGCAGGCACAGCCCTGGACAGGTCAGAGATGTGCCTCGACACCAGTCAAAGCTCTCAGCTTCTTTGCTTTGTCCATTAATGTTACAGCAAATTTTATTGTTTATTTATTTCCTTCTTGCTCTCAGCTTAATGCTAAAGGCTAGGTGAAACGCACTTTGCTCAACGGGTGATTTTTCTGACAAATGCAGATCTCACCTGATAGGACGTCATCAGATAGAGGAAGGTGGAATCAGAAGGATCGAACTGCATGATGGGGTGGACAGGCTCTCCATAAGCCACCGAAATGGATCTCCTGCTGACAACCTTCATGGCGCTATCCAGGTTAATCTGTAGCGAGAAGACGCCACTCACTGAGACCATTTTTCAAACACTATGGGGAGGTTACTTTTCCTCCGTTATAAACAAGAACCAAAATGGTATCTAAAGGTGTTCCACATTTTTGAGTGCTGCAAATCTCTAAATGCTTTATAATCTGCACATGTAGAGCTTTATGGCAAAGCCAGCTCAGTGGTGCAGGGAAGCCACTACATGGTCTGGAAAGCCCATGCGACAGCCAGGAGCAATACCTCAGGATGAGCAAACCTCACGTCCCTTGGTCTCTCAGTCTAAAGCCCTCTATTTAAGATACTGCCTGGAAAACTTCTAGCCTAAGGCTCTAGCCACTGCACAGCCTGGCTACATGGCTGCATGACAGTTCCCATGTCGGTGAAATGCCAGCATGCCACAGCCATGCTGCTCTCGCTGTACCCTGATGTAAGTGCCATCAGCCTCCAGCCCTCATTACATACATATGCGCATTTTTGTTACAAAGAACATTTATTTCCAACGTCTAATGAAAAACAGCAAAAATAAGCAACGTGGTTGTATAACATGGCATCTCCTTCTCCCTGTGTATTTGAAAAATAAGTGTTGTCATTCCCGGCCAGAAGAAGCTTTTATCCCTGCTAACACCAGGAGACCACAGCAGCTGCAGCAAGAGAACTGAATCCTACCTTGCCTCATGAATCACCAGCTGAACCGCTGGCAGTGATGGAAGAGGCTGCAAAGCATCAGCCTGCCTTTCAGATCCCAGAATGTCTTGGCATTTGACTTGAAAACTCAGCAAATTAAATGTGGCATTGCTGAGAGGAAATAACAATAGAGCTACACAATTTTGCGTGACAGTCACTTTTCAGCTTAAAACAGAAAGGGAGAGAGGAAAATTCCTACCTCTTTACTAGCAAAGGGAGGCAATAATTGCAAGGACCAAGCATGCCTGTTCTCTCTAAAGTGTAGATTAAATAATTAACACAAGATTAATTAATTCTTATATTAGAGCTGCACCAACATGTCCTAGTAAGATAGCTAACACTATCTCAATGAACAGGGCTTCCCTGTGCTAGAAGCTGTATGCGGGCACTGCAAGCAGCTATGTAGAAAAAGAGAATGATCTTTACTCCTATTTTAAAACCTGGCTATCCACAAGATAAATAATTTGCCTGAGATCACCCACAACACACAAGAACCAAGCCCTGACACCTCCACTTCAGTTTTGCAGTGATTCTTTCTCTCTTCTTGCTGAGCTCTTCTCTAACCCCTGGCTGTTCCCAGGTGCTGTCCCTAGGTCCCTCTGCCTCCCGGACCACCCGGACACTTCCCCTGGATCCACACGGAGCTGCGTGGCCCCGGGAGAGCCCCAGCAGCAGTACAGAGAGCACTGGTCCTCCTACTGGAGCTGGGCCAGTGACATGCTGGGGGACACACATTTGTCCAAATATATGCATCTGCCACCCCAGCTGGGCTGCACGGGTGCTAATAAGAGCATGGGGAACAGGTGAGAGCACAGACAGCCCACACCATGTCCCCAGCTTGTGGCTGCAGCCAGGGTGGCTGAAGTTCTGTGTGATCCCACCACAGCACCACTTTCTACAGACTCATAACTCGAGACAGGGTGGCTTGCCAGAACGCCAAGCCCTGCTGCACCCACGCCTCCTTCAGGGGTGGGACACCCTGCCACACCTTTCCACTGGCCGTGGCCTTCCAAGCACTGCTTTTCCTTTAATGACTTTGCTGGATGTGGCACAGTTAACGGCCCTCGTGAGATGCCTGTCTGCAGCCTACCTGATTAATTTCCCATACCCTGGCAGCCATAATTGCTGCTGGCAGGAGCCGGTTGAGCACTATTTCTGCCCCTTTGCTGTCTTTTCTCAGGCAACAAATCTGAATGATAACTCACGCAAAGTATCTTGTATCCCGTGCCAAATAACAAGGAGGCCCGAAGGTAAAAGGGCTTCTGGTTATGCAGCTGTGTTGTAGAATTAGATTAGAGCTATCTGAGCAAATTATCCCAGCAAAGGGTAGCCAGGAGCCTCTCCCTAATGGAGGTTCAGCAGATAAGGCTGCTTTCTCTGAAATGGTAATGGAAGCAGAGCTGTTAATACTGTGTGAACATGGGCAGCTCTGCGTGTGGTATGTGCCTCTCTCCCGGCGCAGTGCACCTGGCGAGGATGCCAGCCGCCTCCCACCCTCCTGAATTACTTGCCCCTTCAGGCAAAAATCAAAGCAGCAAGTTGCTTTGTGATTGTTCCCACATTTCTGCCGGGAGCACTTGGAAGCAAGGGAAGAGATGGGATCAGTTTTCTTTTCTCCAAGCATTTTGATCCAATATTCCATATTATGCACTACTTACTCCAGCTGAGACAAAGCAGATATCAGCCATCTCTCTCCTCCAGGGCTTTCTCTCCCCTCTCTCTATGGACTTTTGACACTGAGAATACACCAAACTGTTGTGTCTGGCTGGAATCAAAAGTTTCTTTGGCAGACTTCAAGCGCTAAAGTTACTGAAACCTCGGCCTT
Organism: Netta rufina; assembly: GCF_964035555.1. Classification (NCBI taxonomy): domain Eukaryota; kingdom Metazoa; phylum Chordata; class Aves; order Anseriformes; family Anatidae; genus Netta; species Netta rufina. Next base: position 22,810,567 of record NC_140133.1, read on the forward strand.
GCATCTTGGCTCCAGGCATCGCTTTGCTCTGCACTGCCTTTGGCACATTGTTTAAAATAGATACTTCAGCTCCGTCAGATGCCTGGATTCACACCTGCCTGGGACTCAGCACTGGCAAAGTATTGCGCAGTGATTCCCCTGTCTATATGGAGCCTTCAAAAGCCATCAGCTCATGCGGAGAATTTATTAGAAGAGCTGCTAATAATTAAATGCTGCACAATAACATTTCCAGCACAGGTTTCATCAAGTACATCCTGCTTGCAGAACCGTAATTAACAGCCACCAGTCACCAGGCAGCATATATCGCCATACCGATCACAGCAGCGTCCAATTACTTCTTTATCACCAAACGAAGGCAGGTGTTAGATAAACCCGACAACGGACATTGGCAGGGGCAGCCCCTGGCCCTCCCCGTCCCCCCAGCCTCTGCACCCCACACTTGCCTTCAGGAGTCCTCCGCTGGCGGTGCCCAGGAACACCACGGTGTAGTTATTGACGCTGGCGACCGCCACCGCAGTGAGGCCGTTGTAGGTGAAGACGGGGGTGGCGGTGATGGGGTTCACGATGGCCAGCGGGTGCTGCAGGTGCGCTGCTCCACAGTCCAGCTGCTCCGGCTGCAGCTGTGGGGACACAAACGTGCATTAGCGGCTGCACCCAGCCAGGTCCTGCCTTCTGCCACTAGGGATCAAGCCTCTGAGCCCAAGGGAAAGGCCTCACTGCCGAGCCATTCAACAGGAAAATGCAGGTCCATTTGGGGACAGGAGCAACGATGGAGCCTCCCTCGTGCTTGCAAGGCCTGTCCTCAGAGCCAGACCTGACGAAGCTCAAGGAACAGGCTTTGCTGGGTTGCCTTGGACAAGCCGACGGAGGGCTCTGACCCTGCTGCGGGAAGGAGCAGGGCAGCAGCGGTATGGCTGCTGGGGCTGTCCCGGCACGGGCACCCTAGGCAGGCGTCCGCCAGGCAGGGTCCCGTGCCCACAGCAACATGGGGCTTCCGTGCCACACACACCTCACACCTACCCACGGCACTGGCACCTGTCCCAGCCCACGTCCTGCGAGGTGCCAAAGCCCAGGGGCAAGCAGAGGGGGGAGGGAAGTGGGAAGGGGTCTCCTCCCTGTGCTCTGGGTGCCCCCAGCCCACCCTGGCGAGGTCTCAGCCAGCCGGGGACCAGCCCCGCACACGGCTGCCCGCTTTGCTCCTGTAGCACTGCCACAGCCCCGCTGCCCCCACCCCATGGGCATCACTGCTGTGCCAGGCAGCTGCGAGCCGGGCAGGAGGAGGGAAGGTTCATCAAGTAAAAGAAGTTAGCTAGAATATTATTTCCCTGCAACCAAGTGAGGAGATGAGTGAGAACAGAGCCAAGGGAGAGGAAAAAAGACAGGCTCACTGGAGACCCTCAGGACTGTAAATCCGGGCTCCGATCTTGCTGCTGCTGGAGTCAACAGCAGTATTTCCACTGGTCAGATCCTCACATGCTTGGCCAAGTCATGCAGCACTTCACTGCAGGCGCTGCCCACTGATGGGCTGAGACACGAGGAGAGCAGCCTGGGAGCAGGACCAGGCCAGCAGACACTAAAGGCAGGAGGCTGCTAACCAGGCAGGAGCAGATCAGTGATGGAGGTGTCCCCACAGCCTGGGGCATGGAGGGGAGTGCAGCAGCAGCCAAACTTGTCCCAGAAATGCTGGAGCCACCACGACCGCCCAGCCTGGCCCCATGGGCTGCAGCCGCTCGCAGCCCGCCATGCCCTGGTGAGCAAGTACGAGCTGTGCCCTGTACATGAGACCACAAGACACTTAATATCTGCCTCCAGCCTCTTTTGCCAAACTGCTCCCAAAGCTGTGAGGGAGCAGGAGCTGGCTGTGTTACAAAAAGTTAAGCCAAAGATATCCCAAGCCAGGAGCTGCAGCTCCAGCAGAAGCCCAGCTGTGGTGGGAGCTGGCTGTGATGCGCAGCCTTGAAGCCCAACCGCTGCTCCCACAGGGCTTCGTAACAGTGCTGCTGGTGAGAACTGGCCAGGTTGGTACCAAGGCTCCCGCTCCCATTCGTTAACAGGTGCAAAAGAACAATGACAGAGGAAAAATGTAAGGACTCCTCCTCTATGTCACCTAGACCTAGTCTGTGAGCAGGTATTTGGCTTACTTGGCCCACAGCAAGACAACAGACGTGACCATTCTGTGCTAAATTAATTAGTACTGCCGCTGCATGACAGCAGCATTTAAAAATTAGACTGATGCTTCATATTTCTCCTTCCCTGCTGAGACGCACCCAAGATTTATGACCGCTCTCGCCCTGAATCCTCTGAGATTCTCCTTATAATTTCTGCTCAGACAATGTGGATGGATTCAACAACGTCTGAATATCACAACAGTCTTGCTGCCGACAATTTACCTGCTGTCACTCCCACAGCAGCTTTTATGAAGTGCTGTGGGGGCAGCTGGCGCCGTTCAAATGATGGGCATGTTTCGAGGGCCATTACCACATCATCTGCAGTGTCATTTCAGGCTCATCTCAAAAGCCGCAATTGCGCTGTCACCCTCGCTGGGTGTTGGCATGCAGCTCACAGGACGACAACTGCAGGTATTTGCAGCCTGGTGCTAGTCTAAAAGCAGAGGTGATTTCGGCTCTGGCTGCAGGAAGCACTTACACACCGCGTCTGGCAGGAAACCTGCCTGACGGACCTCAACCCACACCCCCGCCACCAAGCATGTTTTATGCCTTACTGAAGTCAGACGTACCACAGATATCCCTGCCGAAACAACACTTGGGAGTGCTAATTTAAGCAGAACAAATGCAGGGATTGAGGCTGTATCTGTTAGGACACTGGACCACGTTTCTACCACTCAGAAGCTGACGACCAGCCTGTTAAGCACATCCCTCCCTTCCTGGGCTGTGTCGCAATTCCTGTAGTAACAGTATTATTTCACTAACGGAACCAGACTGCCTGCAGCTCTACCCTCTCTTCAGTTGGTTTGAAGCCCCTGGACCTGAAGCAGCTCCTGATCACAGATTTGGAGGACAAGGACAGCCTCTGGGCCTCTGCTCAGGACAGTGCCGAGAGAAGGCGACACACATGGAGCGGCAGCTTGGTTTATACAGGCGCGAGATGAAAGGATCAAATGTTCTGGATGCCAAGTGACTTTGCTAAACATATTTTGTAGTTTCACAGTATTTCATTCTGCTAAAACAAAACAAAACAAACAAACAAACAAGCAAGCAAAAAAACAACTGCAGCCCAAATTCTCAAGTGTATATGTTTCCCCTGTAACTGGGCAACACAGTTTCTTTATGCTACACACAGGCTACGGAAAGCCATTCATTTTTCTGATGTAATGGTTCCTTCCACTCACAGACAAGCCTTCAGAAAGGCACTTGGTTTTATTTATTTGTTCTGGGGACACTTATCTCTAGCTCCACTTCACCACTCTTTACCAACATCAAGGAACCGAAGCTCCCAGGGCTCCGTCCTGCTGGAGGCTGAGGTGCGGGGCAGCCTGGGCACCGGAGGCACGCTCAGAGGAGCCTCCTGTGTGCAGTGGTGTCGGTCCTCCACCGGCCTCCCCCAGCCGGGGGCACAAGCCTTTCCTTCCACAGATGGCTGAAGCCAACGGGAGCTCCTTATCTGCTCTCGCTGCCTGTTTATAAATCACGCTTTAGAGACCCAATATAAACGCAAAGTGTTTTTCATGGTAAACAGGATGTAACTATTCTAATGCAGCCACGCATTATTTTGGTCACATACATCCTTCCCTTAAAACACCTTTCTTTAAATGACATCAGCTCTTCCAAAGGACAAGCAGGAGACATATGGTGTTTCCCTCACATGGTCTCCAGGGTGGGGTGACACAATATGCTGCTTCTGTCTGTAAACTACAGGACCAAGGAGATATTTTAACTCTGTCATTTTAGGGTAAACAGGATATGACCAAGTCACATCCTTATGCAGGCACCAGACGATCACTCCAGATAATCACCACAGCTTGGGAAATTTCACTTAGAAGTTGTGCTGAAAGGCATTCTTGATACAGAATGGGTGAAATCTTGCTCTGTTTTAAGCCAGACTGATCTACCCTGCAGTGGGGAAGACATAAATAAAACTTTTCTTCCCAAACCAGTGCCCTTCTATCATTTGCATTTTAAAACAACCCCATGGGTGTTTATTGCATTGCCATTATTTTTCTGCTTCACGCTGTAGATACTGAGTAACTCGCAGAAATACTGAAGGGGGGGCCTAGATCCAGGTCCTTCTGCACCCTGCCACCCTCAGGCTACAGGGGAGCCGCCCCGGGCACAAGCTGCCAACAGCCCATGACCAGCACAAGGTGAGCAGCGGCGCTGCCATCCCACACGCTCACAAGGAGGGTGTACTCTGTATTTGTACAAAATTTCAAAAATGGGGCAAATGAACCCAAACCAAGGAGCAATTCCTAAGAGGAGGGTTAGTCAGATTAACCCCTGAGTGTGATCAGAAAGACAGCACGGGACAGAGATGAAACACTTCCAGCCACATCGGAGCTCAAGTGTTCAGCTGCTTTCGCAGTGCAAGTTCAGCCCTTTATCCCAGGCCTAGAACGGCACAAACTGAAGCGATTTACCAGAATTTCCATTACCAGTCCCCCAGCCCTGCGCGCTGTGCCCCAGAGGCAGGCTTGCAGGATGTCGGTTTCGGAAGGAAGTCTGCTGGAAACAGAAGGAGGAAGAGGAGTGGTGAGGCAGCACTCAGGAAAACCATGAAATGTACTGATTTTTGTATCCTGTCTTTGTGACCTTAAAAATAGTTCTTAAGCAAATATGGGAGTTTATTTCTGAATCAAAACCAGGCTGCAGTTCGGAAAGAAGCCCTGCAGCTTCTGCTTTCAGCAAGCAAGCTCTTCCTTACTGTACTACGGAGAGCCTGAAAGCTTTGCAGTGCAGCAGTGAGAGGAAAGCAAACCCACCCCTTTCATGCATCATATCAGAGTGGATTAAAGTGTTGGCTCCTAACATGCCTGGAGTCCTGGGAAAATGACATAGCCAGCATCCGATAATCCGCTCCAAACTTGTTGATTTGTGGGACTTAGCAATCGTCTTCATAGGCTCAAAATTTGGCAGTTGCTCCCACACAACTGACATTTTCAGGCCATTAAGTTCTGTGATAAAAGGGCTCTAGCCTTATCTCCTGCCTTCCTTAACATAAACCATTAGGCTTTTATTAACATTTAGGTATGACTCAGGGAAATCTCTGATTGCAGACAGAATATTGAAAATAATTTGGATATTGTCCGAAGAGAATAGCAGGGCATGGATTCAAAGCTGAACAAGGAGAGAAGCTAAAAACCAACGTGGAAATATTCCACAAGCTCCATAATAAAACGGGCAGAGTGAGAGATGGTGGCCAGCAGACTCGGTCGCATTATGAAAACAGAAAGCACAAGCCCCCTTCTGTGTCCGGCAGAACCCAGACTCGGCCACAGAATCCCTCCCCAGGCACAGCCTATTCATTGCGGAGCCCTCCCAGTGTTGCCAGCAGTTTGTACACACAATCATGCGTTTATCTGCCAGAGTGTTGCAACCAGAGCTGTCAAAAAACAGGCTTTTTAGGATGCCTGGAGGAAAATGTCATCGTTAGAAGAGGACTCCACTGTTAAGGCACTTGAGACGTAAGCGGTCTCTAATTGTAGTGCTGCCGCAAAGGCGGGCATTATCAGAGAGCTCCTCTGACTTCCCATCATGTTTTTTAGGCAATGGGAGGCAAATCTATGTGCACTCTTGACCAGTTGAGGCACTCAGGCCGAGCACCGCTGAAAAATTGAATCTTGCTGCATTTTTCTCAAGAATCATCCACACTGAGCAATCAGCACCCACACTGCACAGCAGATTTCCTTGGAAAAGGCTTAGAATTACATTTGCACCCTGTTTTTGCTGTTTACTCAGACTACAAGTTTCTTGAGCAAGGAAGCAGCCATTTCTGCTGTGTTTTGCACAATGCCAGCCCTGGCCCACACTGCTATGATCCAAATGAGGGTCTGTCTGCTCTCAGCTGTGACCTGGACCACGTCCTGCCTGCAGGGAGCCACCAGCGGCCGCCTCGGCCCAGCACTGTCCAGACACAGGGGGCAGATTCCTGGTGCCGTAAACTGGCGCAGCCCCACCGATGCCGGCAGATAGCATCTGGCCAGATGTTACCCTGAAGGGCCTGAAGTGTGTGCGAGAGGCCACTCATGCGGCTCTTGGGACCACTTCTGCCGACCTCCGTGTTTATTTATGTCCCAGGAGCTGCAGCCACTGCGTGCAGCCGTGCTCCCCGTGTGCCTCCCACCCTGCATGGGTGCGAGCGGGAGCACCGCGGCCCCGGCACCACCACTGCTTGAGGACAAATCCCAAACATTGCAGGGAAAGGCACACTTCTCACACTGCCATGAAGCTGCCCCTGGCAGGGCAGGGGACTAATGACAGCTTAACCCCAGGTTTTACTGGAACATCACTTCTGCTGCTGCATCCTCAGCCCACGTATCAAGAATGGGGAGGTCGCGCTGGGCTGGCCACCGCGCTGTGCACAGAAGTGAGGCTCTCCCCTGCCTCGAATAAAGCCAGGCTGGCACCGGCTGCTCACAGCCCAGCACCCGAACCGCTCCTGCCCAGCGGCAGCCTTCCCGTCATGAGACAGGAAAGTTAACGGCTTGCTGAATAGCAGTAATTGCTTATAAAAAACTATCAACAGATTCCCTCTGTCAAATCCCCATGAATCACCATTCCCTTGACAAACGAGCATTCACTGTACCAAAGCCAGCGGCATCCAGCAGAATAGATGCATCGGTTGCACAGAGAGAAAAATGACTGTATCAGTCCAGCAGCTCCTCCCCTCCACAGCAGACAAATGTCACCCCCACGCCAAAAAGCGTCTCTTTGGCTTCTGCAGAGTTCCTGATGCCTGGCAGTTTTTCAGCCTCTCATCTTCATTTTTATTTTACAGGAGAGCTTTTCTTTTCCTTTCTTATAAAACTCATTTTTTACCTCTCCCTACTCTTGACTCAACCCCTTTTCTTCCTGCCAGCTCCTGACATTCACTCTCCACAATTTCCCCTGGGAAACACCTGATTGAAACGACCAAGGAATTCAGACCAGTGTCCCTCAGATTACGCGAGCAGAGCAAATAATGAGTGAAACCAAGCAAGCACAGTAACAATCACCATTAGGAAAGGCCAGCAGCAGCAAACACAGCAGACAAGTGATTCTCCTGGGACTTTTCATCCCTTTAAACCTGCTCAGCAGTTGCACAAGGATTAATCAGGGTTCATTACAAGCAGCAGCAAGAGGTGTGTGAAGGCCTTGCTGCTGTTCGTCCCAGCGTGCCCGTATCACTAGTTCTGCCTTTCACTAGTTTCTGGAGTTTTCAGCAAAGACCGAAGTGCTCATCTGTTGTAAAATGAGGGGCTAAACATGCTGTGCATCTGCAGCCAGACATGGGACCAGGGCTGACCTAGCAAGCTGAGCCCACCTACTGCCCAAAACCAAATGAGGAGCTGTTTCAGAAGGGAGCCTGCAAAGGCACGGAAAGACCAAGACCTTCAACCAGCTGATGGCCAGACCCAGCTCAGATCAAACTGCTCACATCAGCCCTGCACCTGCCCACAGGGGTACCCAGCACTGTGCCCCTGCTCTTGCACACCCTGCAGAGATGGAGCCACGGGCAGCACCAGCGACTGAACGGGGACCCACTCGAAACAGAGAAATGCATCCCTTGAACTGAAATTGCATATCCTTCATGCTGCCAGGAAGACTGGTCAAGCTTATTATGCTGGTCTTCATCCTGCATTAAACACAATACTTCAGATTATACAATCAAATCCCCCCGGAATGGGCAGGCAGAAGGATTAACGAACAACAGGCTCCAGAGGGGTTGTCACAGTCAAAACAGCAAGTACTGAAACAGCAAGAGTTTGTATGTATGTCCTTTAAATCCCCCCTGTTGGAAGCACCATTCCTCTGACCAGTTCTGCAGGGACAAAGAGGAGAATTTATCAGTGCCTCCTTCCACGGGCATTGTGGATGCTCTGAAGCATCCCCGTTGAAATTGTTTGGAATAAGACGTCTGATTTATTCAGACTGTATTTTCTTAGCTGCTCTTTGCTGAGGAGAGTCCCCTCTTCTACCATGCGAGCTGTGTTTCTCATTTATGCTTAGCTTTGGCTTCAGTAACCACAATTTCAAAATATTCGAGCTCTTTCCCACAAGAAGGAATCCTGGGTGAACAGTCAGTTTGGCTCCTCAATCTTCAGAGGTTATTTTTTTCTTATTGCTACTGCTAATACTTAGCACTTTACATCTTCAAAGTGCATTGAAGGCATATCTGTGCGACCGTGCTGAAAAAAGCATCCATTAGAGTAACAACTTCTTACCTAGCACAACTGGTCTTTTGCATGTGTCAGTTCAAATCTGCTTCATTTAGCCATAGTTTCTAGTAAGTATTTTCCTCTATTTTCCTCATTAGCTCTGCCAAATCAATTAAGCTCTGAGATAATAAGCAGAATTCTGTTCTTATTTTATGCATCCTCAAATAAAACCTGTGTGCTTCCCTGATTTGTAGCATCACTCCCACAATGGCATGCAGACGAGGAATCCTCCGCAGGGGCTGCCACGCGCAGTGTGTGCTCAGAAGTCTTGGTAGGGGCAGTCAGAAACAAAGCAATGCCACCTGCTCCTGGCACCCAGACAGCTGGAGAGCTTGGCATGCAAGGTTAGAGCAAGTCTTTCTGCTCATTAAGCTAGCCATCTGAACATACAAGTGATAAAGGCATAACAACCATGCTTTAAGGGACACATGCACATGCTGCAAAAAAAAACATACCTTTTTTTGACACAAAAAAATACACTTTTTTTGTACATGAGATAGAGACCTCTGCCCTCATTTTTAGGACCGAGGAAATCCAAGTAATAAGTTGAATGGATGGCTATGAAAAGGGAGAAAGGATCAAGGTCTGGACACAGGATCTTCTGACCTGCAGCCAGCCCTTGAACTCACATGCAAGCAATTGCACAAACAGCACCTGTGTGAAGCAAAAGACTTTCTCCAGGCTTCTCTCTGAAAGCACTGTGTTTATTCACTTACCCATATTTTATATCTTCACTTCTTCTTTGGACATCCTATGCTATTGTACTTTTTTTTTTTCCAATTAGAAAATTAAAATCTGCAGAATGATTTCAAAATTTGTTAAAGAAAATGGTCCTGTTGGATTCAGCAACTGAATACCTCTCCTATTTGGTCAAAGCATGGAAAGCTTCCTCCTTCTCTATCATTTCATATTTTTCTCTGCTGCCTTCAAGATTTGCAGAAGCCAATGTTTCCAAAACTATTTGGGAAGATCCACTATATTTTGCAGCTCATTGTGGCACCAAATTTCAGCACAACGTTACACTACAGCTAGAAGACTCCGGGGACTAGCATCGCAATTACAGTTTCTCCCCAAAGCTCGAAGCCCGTCCTCAGCCCCTTGCTGAGGGGGGCCGAGCAGCCCTTCACGGCTCAGGGGGGTGGTGTGCTGACACAGAGCTGCCCCGGGAGAGCTGCGCAGGGACACGCGCCCATCTCCACCAGAATCCACCAGGATAAGCGCAGGGAAACCACCTGCGTCAGCTGCTCTCCAGATGTGAACATCTGTCCCCAGTGCCTGTGTGCTGCACCAGCTGCCTTTCTGGACAGAGAAATCAAGGCAGCTACCGTTTCCTCCCCACATAAGGACCCTCCACACCGACTGCCCAAATCCCCACCTGAACCCGCTGCCAGCCGGCACGGACCCTGCAGCTGCCCAGGTGACTCCAGCACCTTCCAGTTAAAATCATGATCTATGAGAAACAAAGAATGACAGGGATTCACAGTCCAACATCTTTGGAAACTGCTATTTTGTATAGTATTAAAACAAAAACAAACAAACAAAAACACCCTTCTCACTGAGTGCTATCATCATGCTCTAAACTTTTCCCAAGTCCTTCCAAAGAGAGAACTCTATACGCAGACATTTTCTAGAACACACCAGGTTTTCAGTGGCTCACTTTAATCAGGCTATCCACCAGAGATGGCTTTTGGCCACTAGTAGCTCCCAACCCGTTAAATGTTGGCAGCGGTCAGCAGACGGCAGGATGAAAATCTAATAGCTGAAGGGTTTTTGCCCCACAAGCGAGGAGTGTGATGCAGGATAATACTTTAAACAGAGATGAGACAGAAACAGGAACACAAATTCCAAATTCCCTTCAAATAACAGAGGTACATCTTGTAAAATCCAGACTTTTAGACAATTTTGCTTCTGAGTTAGAATTGAAAGATTAATACTCCAATGCCACTAATAACACGCAAGCTGCTGAAATCCTGCGAGACCAGCAACCCTCTAACAGTTTGGGCTCAAAAAATGCGCAGCCCTGTTCCACAACCAGTCCAGCCCCATGAGACTGCTGCTACTCACAATCATGCTGCGTTCCGAGGAGGACAAAGCAGAAAGAGGCCCCAGCAAGACAATACGGAAAAAGCCTGAATACCCACGCTCACCCTCATCCACCCTTCCTCTGAAAAACAACACGTCCTCAAGTGGAGAGGGAAGCGCAGGGCTGGCAGCTGCAAGTTAGCCCTGCTCAACGCACAAACCACCACCACTGCACTCCTGCTGCCACAGGACACTGCATCCCCTGTCCCGGGGACGTCCTAGTCCCACCCCAAGCACAGGTCTGCATTTGGCATCTCCATGCACTCCCCACACTGGACGAGTCCTGCTCGTCACTTGGCGGGTGACGAGGCAAAATCACCACGGGCTTTGGGATCAGCTTGCCTCATCAGCACACCACGCCTGACAAGGGCTCACCCAGGCTCTTTTTGATACAGGCCCTCTCGGAGCAAGCCATCCCCACGGCTGCTGGCAGAGCTGCTGCCCAAATGCGGGA